>NC_135913.1:6943158-8146016 GCF_964194155.1 Cetorhinus maximus
TTTTTTGGAGATTTTCAATGTTGAGTTTGTTGTTGAATTTGTTGGTGTTTTTCAAATCTGTGGTTGTTGAATTTGTTGGTATTTTTGAAGGTTGACGTTGTTGTTGAATTTTATGGTATTTTTAATTGTTGAGCTTGTTGATGAATTTGTAGGTGTTTTTGAATGTTGAGGTTGTTGTTGAAGTGTTTGGTGTTTTTCATTGTGGTGGTTGTTGTTGTTGAAATTTTGATGTTTTTCCTTGTTGAGGATGTTGTTAAATTTATTGATGATTTTCAATATTGAGGTTGTTTTTGAATTTGTTGCTGTTATCAATTTAAAGTTTGTTGAACATTTTTGTATTTTTAAAAGTTGAGGTTGTTGTTGAATTTGTTGTTGTTTTTCATTGCTGAGGTTGTTGAATTTGTTGGTGTTTTTCAAAGCTGAGTTTGTTGTTGAATTTGTTGGTGTATTTGAATGTTGAGGTTTTTAAATCTGTTGGCTTTTTTCAAATTGAGGTTGTTGTTGAATTTTTGATGTTATTCATTGTTGAGTTTTTTTTTGAATTTGTTGGTGTTTTTCATTGTTGAGGTTGTTGTTGAATTTGTTAGTGATTTTCAATGTTGAGGTTGTTCAATTTATTGGTGTTATCAATGGTTTTTTTTGATCTTTTTTGTATTTATCAAAGTTGTGGTAGCAGTGGAATTTGTTGGTGTTTTTGAATGTTGAGGTTGTTGATTAATGTTTTGGTGTTTATCGTTGTTGAGGTTTTTGTTGAATTTGTTGGTGATTTTCAATGTTGAGGTTGTAGTTGAATTTTTTGGTGTTTTTCATTGTTGAGGTTTCTGTTGAATTTGTTGGTGTTTTTGTTTGTTGAGGTTGTTGATGAATTTTTGGTGTTTTTGATTGTTGAGGTTTTCGTTGAAATTGTTGGTGTTTTTTGAATGTTGAGGTTGTTGATGAATTTTTTGGTGTCTTTCATTGTTGAGGTTTTTGTTGAATTGTTGGTGTTTTTGAATGTTGAAGTTGTGGTTGAATTGTTTGGTGTTTTTCATTGTTGTGGTTGTTGTTGAATTTTTGATTTTATTCATTGTTGAGGTTGTTGTTAAATTTGTTGGTGATTTTCAATATTGATGTTGTTGTTGAATTTGATGTTGTTATCAATTTTTATTTTGTTGAACCTTTTTGTATTTTTAAAAATTGAGGTTGTTGTTGAATTAGTTGGTGTTTTTCAATGTTGAGGTTGTTGAATTTGTTGGTGTTTTTCAAAGCTGAGTTTGTTGTTGAATTTGTTGGTGTATTTGAATGTTGAGGGTGTTAAATCTGTTGGCGTTTTTCAAATTGAAGTTGTTGTTGAATTTTTTGATGTTTTTCAAAGTTGAGGTTGTTGTTGAATTTTTTGGTGCTTTTCATTGTTGAGGTTTTTGTTGAATTTTTTGGTGATTTTCAATGTTGAGGTTGTTGAATTTATTGGTGTTTCTCATTGTTGAGGTCGTTGTTGAATTTTTTGGAGATTTTCAATGTTGAGTTTGTTGTTGAATTTGTTGGTGTTTTTCAAATTTGAGGTTGTTGAATTTGTTGGTATTTTTGAAAGTTGACGTTGTTGTTGAATTTTATGGTATTTTTAATTGTTGAGCTTGTTGATGAATTTGTTGGTGTTTTTGAATGTTGAAGTTGTTGTTGAATTGTTTGATGTTTTTCATTGTTGAGGATGTTGTTAAATTTGTTGATGATTTTCAATATTGAGGTTGTTTTTGAATTTGTTGGAGTTATCAATTTAAATTTTGTTGAACATTTTTGTATTTTTAAAAGTTGAGGTTGTTGTTGAATTTGTTGTTGTTTTTCAATGCTGAGGTTGTTGAATTTGTTGGTGTTTTTCAAAGCTGAGTTTGTTGTTGAATTTGTTGGTGTAAGGCCTACTTGAAGAATGAACATTTGGAAATATGTACATTACTGAAATGCAGTTTGTAATGCAAATCGACAGTAAAAATTATTAGAGAATGAGAAATTGATTAAATTTGGAGAAACTTTGACGGTCAGAGAATGATCAGGTGAAATGTCAGCGAATTGCATGGAAATGGGAAATTTTTCAAATGCTTTGAAAGAGATATATCTCCAGATATTGAAAGTTCTTGAATATGCTCAATTGCCAGACATTGATAGCTTGATCGATACAGGGAGCCAGGTTTGCTGAAATTGTGGTATATGGAGAAATTGATGTTGCGGGGAATACGGAGAACCTTCAAATTTGCTGAATCGAACAAATGGCTGGAAATTGAGGATTTGATAGGTGCAGTGATGGAGATTTGCTAATAACGTGCTAAATTGAGGATGTCTAATTTGCGGTGAATGAGGAGGAGCTTGAAATCAGGAGCTTGTTAGATATAGAGACAGTAATGTATATCTGTTGCAAAATTCATTAGAGAAAGCGAGGTTTATGAAAATGAAGAAACCTGCACATTCACAAAATGATCAGAAGCTACACGCAGAGAACATCATGGAAATTATAGATTTTACAAATATGAAGAATGAGAAGTAACTGCAGTAAGAGAAAATTCTAGATTTTAATCAAATGTTGAAATTTAAATGTTGCTTGATATTGGGAAGCAATTTGCTTATAGTGAAGAATCTGGAGAAATTGACGGTTTGATCATTGCAGAGATGCTTGAAATGTGTTGAATTTGATTAATTGCTAGAAACCCAGTTCTTGCTGAATACAGAGAAGCAGATTTGCTGAAAAATATTGAAATGGAGAACTTGAAGGCCTACTTGAACAATGATCATTTGGAAACATGGTGATTGTAAAAATAGAGATATTAACGCAGATCGAAAGTTAAAACTATTGGAAAAAGTGAAAGTGATTAAATTTGGAGAAACTTTTGCCGTCAGCGAATTTCATGGAAATGGGAGATTTTTCAAATGCTGTGAATGAGATATATTTACAGATATCGAAAGTTCTTCAATATGCTCAATTGCTAGGAATTGACAGAGAGGCAGGTTTGCTGAATTTGTGGCATATGGGGAAATTGATCTTGCGGTGAATGCGGAGACACTCCAAATGTGCTAAATCTAACAAATTGCTGAAACTGATCATTTCTTAGGTGCAGAGAACTAAATTTGATTATACAGAGAGAAATTAAGAAATGTAAGTTGAGGTGCATGAGGGGGAGCTTGAAATTAAGAGCTTCTTAGAAATACTGACATTTATGAAGATATTTCGCAGAAATCATTAGAGAAAGAGCGGTTGATGAAAATGTAGAAACCTGTACATTCAGAGAATGATCAGAAGCTACAGGCAGAGAATATCCTGGAAATGCCATGTTTTACAAATATGAGCAATGAGAAATAACTGCAGGTAGAGGAAATGCTAGAATTTATTCAATGTTGTAATTGAAATGTTGCTAGATACAGAGAGCCAGTTTGGCTTCAATTGAACGAACTGGGGAAATTAAAGGTGTGATCAATACAGAGAAGCTTGAAATGTGTTGAATTTGATTAATTGCGAGAAACCGATTTCTTGCTGATTACAGAGAAGCAGATTTGTTGAAAAGTATTGAAATGGAGAAATTGATGGCCTAATTGAACAATGAACATTTGGAAATATTTAGATTACAGAAATAGAGATATTAATGCAGATCGAAGTAAAAATTATTGGAAAAAGAGGAAGTGAACAAATTTGGAGAAACTTTAACGGTTAATGAATGAGCAGGTGATAAGACAGCGAATGTCATGGTAATGGGAGATTTTTCAAATACTGTGAATGAGATATATCTCCTGATATTGAAAGTCCTTGAATATTCTCATTTGCTAGAAATTGACAGTTTGATTGATACAGAGAGCCAGGTTTTCTGTATTTGTGGCATATGGAGAAATTGATGTTGCGGTGAATGCGGAGAAGCTGCAAATTTGCTGAATCTAACAATTTGAAGGAAATTGAGCATTTGGTATGTGCAGAGAAGAAGATTTGCTTAGAAAGATAGAAATTGAGAAAGTGTCAGTTGTGGTGAATGAGGGGGAGCTTGAATACAGGACCTTGTTAGAAATAGAGATGTTTGCAGAAATCATTACAGAAAGCGAGGTTGATGGAAATGTAGAAAGCTGTACATTCAGAGAATGATCAGAAGCTCCAAGCAAAGAATATGATGGAAATGATAGATTTTACAAATATGAGTAATGAGAAATAAGTTCAGGTAGAGAAAAAGCTAGAATTTAATCAATTGCTGGAAATTGAAATGTTGCTCGATACAGAGAGCCAGTTTTGCTGAAATTGAAGGTGTGATCATTGCAGGGATGCTTGAAATGTGTTGAATTTGATTAAATACTAGAAAGCGAGTTCCTGCTGAATACAGAGAACCTGATTTGCTTAAATATATTGAAGTGGAGAAATTGAAGGCCTACTTGAAGAATGAACATTTGGAAATATGTACATTACTGAAATGCAGATTGTAATGCAAATCGACAGTAAAAATTATTAGAGAATGAGAAATTGATTAAATTTGGAGAAACTTTGACGGTCAGAGAATGATCAGGTGAAATGTCAGCGAATTGCATGGAAATGGGAAATTTTTCAAATGCTGTGAAAGAGATATATCTCCAGATATTGAAAGTTCTTGAATATGCTCAATTGCCAGACATTGATAGCTTGATCGATACAGGGAGCCAGGTTCGCTGAATTTGTGGTATATGGAGAAATTGATGTTGCGGGGAATACGGAGAACTTTCAAATTTGCTGAATCGAACAAATGGCTGGAAATTGAGGATTTGATAGGTGCAGTGATGGAGATTTGCTAATGAAGAGCTAAATTGAGGATGTCTAACTTGCGGTCAATGAGGAGGAGCTTGAAATCAGGAGCTTGTTAGATATAGAGACGGTTATGTATATCTGTTGCAAAATTCATTAGAGAAAGCGAGGTTTATGAAAATGAAGAAACCTGCACATTCACAAAATGATCAGAAGCGACACGCAGAGAACATCATGGAAATTATAGATTTTACAAATATGAACAATGAGAAGTAACTGCAGTAAGAGAAAATTCTAGATTTTAATCAAATGTTGAAATTGAAATGTTGCTTGATATTGGGAAGCAGTTTGCTTAAAGTGAAGGATCTGGAGAAATTGACGGTTTGATCATTGCAGAGATGCTTGAAATGTGTTGAATTTGATTATTTGCTAGAAACCCAGTTCTTGCTGAATACAGAGAAGCAGATTTGCTGAAAAATATTGAAATGGAGAACTTGAAGGCCTACTTGAACAATAATCATTTGGAAACATGGTGATTGTAAAAATAGAGATATTAACGCAGATCGAAAGTTAAAACTATTGGAAAAAGTGAAAGTGATTAAATTTGGAGAAACTTTTGCAGTCAGCGAATTTCATGGAAATGGGAGATTTTTCAAATGCTGTGAATGAGATATATTTACAGATATCGAAAGTTCTTCAATATGCTCAATTGCTATGAATTGACAGAGAGGCAGGTTTGCTGAATTTGTGGCATATGGAGAAATTGATCTTGCGGTGAATGCGGAGACCCTCCAAATGTGCTAAATTTAACAAATTGCTGAAACTGATCATTTCTTAGGTGCAGAGAACTAAATTTGATTATACAGAGAGAAATTAAGAAATGTAAGTTGAGGTGCATGAGGGGGAGCTTGAAATTAAGAGCTTCTTAGAAATACAGACATTTATGAAGATATTTCGCAGAAATCATTAGAGAAAGAGCGGTTGATGGAAATGTAGAAACCTGTACATTCAGAGAATGATCAGAAGCTACAGGCAGAGAATATCCTGGAAATGCCATGTTTTACAAATATGAGCAATGAGAAATAACTGCAGGTAGAGGAAATGCTAGAATTTAATCAATGTTGTAATTGAAATGTTGCTAGATACAGAGAGCCAGTTTGGCTTCAATTGAAGGAACTGGAGAAATTAAAGGTGTGATCAATACAGAGAAGCTTGAAATGTGTTGAATTTGATTAATTGCGAGAAACCGATTTCTTGCTGATTACAGAGAAGCAGATTTGTTGAAAAGTATTGAAATGGAGAAATTGATGGCCTAATTGAACAATGAACATTTGGAAATATTTAGATTACAGAAATAGAGATATTAATGCAGATCGAAGTAAAAATTATTGGAAAAAGAGGAAGTGAACAAATTTGGAGAAACTTTAACGGTTAATGAATGAGCAGGTGATAAGACAGCGAATGTCATGGTAATGGGAGATTTTTCAAATACTGTGAATGAGATATATCTCCTGATATTGAAAGTCCTTGAATATTCTCATTTGCTAGAAATTGACAGTTTGATTGATACAGAGAGCCAGGTTTTCTGTATTTGTGGCATATGGAGAAATTGATGTTGCGGTGAATGCGGAGCAGCTGCAAATTTGCTGAATCTAACAATTTGAAGGAAATTGAGCATTTGGTATGTGCAGAGAAGAAGATTTGCTTAGAAAGATAGAAATTGAGAAAGTGTCAGTTGTGGTGAATGAGGGGGAGCTTGAATACAGGACCTTGTTAGAAATAGAGATGTTTGCAGAAATCATTACAGAAAGCGAGGTTGATGGAAATGTAGAAAGCTGTACATTCAGAGAATGATCAGAAGCTCCAAGCAAAGAATATGATGGAAATGATAGATTTTACAAATATGAGTAATGAGAAATAAGTTCAGGTAGAGAAAAAGCTAGAATTTAATCAATTGCTGGAAATTGAAATGTTGCTCGATACAGAGAGCCAGTTTTGCTGAAATTGAAGGTGTGATCATTGCAGGGATGCTTGAAATGTGTTGAATTTGATTAAATACTAGAAAGCGAGTTCCTGCTGAATACAGAGAACCTGATTTGCTTAAATATATTGAAGTGGAGAAATTGAAGGCCTACTTGAAGAATGAACATTTGGAAATATGTACATTACTGAAATGCAGATTGTAATGCAAATCGACAGTAAAAATTATTAGAGAATGAGAAATTGATTAAATTTGGAGAAACTTTGACGGTCAGAGAATGATCAGGTGAAATGTCAGCGAATTGCATGGAAATGGGAAATTTTTCAAATGCTGTGAAAGAGATATATCTCCAGATATTGAAAGTTCTTGAATATGCTCAATTGCCAGACATTGATAGCTTGATCGATACAGGGAGCCAGGTTCGCTGAATTTGTGGTATATGGAGAAATTGATGTTGCGGGGAATACGGAGAACTTTCAAATTTGCTGAATCGAACAAATGGCTGGAAATTGAGGATTTGATAGGTGCAGTGATGGAGATTTGCTAATGAAGAGCTAAATTGAGGATGTCTAACTTGCGGTCAATGAGGAGGAGCTTGAAATCAGGAGCTTGTTAGATATAGAGACGGTTATGTATATCTGTTGCAAAATTCATTAGAGAAAGCGAGGTTTATGAAAATGAAGAAACCTGCACATTCACAAAATGATCAGAAGCGACACGCAGAGAACATCATGGAAATTATAGATTTTACAAATATGAACAATGAGAAGTAACTGCAGTAAGAGAAAATTCTAGATTTTAATCAAATGTTGAAATTGAAATGTTGCTTGATATTGGGAAGCAGTTTGCTTAAAGTGAAGGATCTGGAGAAATTGACGGTTTGATCATTGCAGAGATGCTTGAAATGTGTTGAATTTGATTATTTGCTAGAAACCCAGTTCTTGCTGAATACAGAGAAGCAGATTTGCTGAAAAATATTGAAATGGAGAACTTGAAGGCCTACTTGAACAATAATCATTTGGAAACATGGTGATTGTAAAAATAGAGATATTAACGCAGATCGAAAGTTAAAACTATTGGAAAAAGTGAAAGTGATTAAATTTGGAGAAACTTTTGCAGTCAGCGAATTTCATGGAAATGGGAGATTTTTCAAATGCTGTGAATGAGATATATTTACAGATATCGAAAGTTCTTCAATATGCTCAATTGCTATGAATTGACAGAGAGGCAGGTTTGCTGAATTTGTGGCATATGGAGAAATTGATCTTGCGGTGAATGCGGAGACCCTCCAAATGTGCTAAATTTAACAAATTGCTGAAACTGATCATTTCTTAGGTGCAGAGAACTAAATTTGATTATACAGAGAGAAATTAAGAAATGTAAGTTGAGGTGCATGAGGGGGAGCTTGAAATTAAGAGCTTCTTAGAAATACAGACATTTATGAAGATATTTCGCAGAAATCATTAGAGAAAGAGCGGTTGATGGAAATGTAGAAACCTGTACATTCAGAGAATGATCAGAAGCTACAGGCAGAGAATATCCTGGAAATGCCATGTTTTACAAATATGAGCAATGAGAAATAACTGCAGGTAGAGGAAATGCTAGAATTTAATCAATGTTGTAATTGAAATGTTGCTAGATACAGAGAGCCAGTTTGGCTTCAATTGAAGGAACTGGAGAAATTAAAGGTGTGATCAATACAGAGAAGCTTGAAATGTGTTGAATTTGATTAATTGCGAGAAACCGATTTCTTGCTGATTACAGAGAAGCAGATTTGTTGAAAAGTATTGAAATGGAGAAATTGATGGCCTAATTGAACAATGAACATTTGGAAATATTTAGATTACAGAAATAGAGATATTAATGCAGATCGAAGTAAAAATTATTGGAAAAAGAGGAAGTGAACAAATTTGGAGAAACTTTAACGGTTAATGAATGAGCAGGTGATAAGACAGCGAATGTCATGGTAATGGGAGATTTTTCAAATACTGTGAATGAGATATATCTCCTGATATTGAAAGTCCTTGAATATTCTCATTTGCTAGAAATTGACAGTTTGATTGATACAGAGAGCCAGGTTTTCTGTATTTGTGGCATATGGAGAAATTGATGTTGCGGTGAATGCGGAGAAGCTGCAAATTTGCTGAATCTAACAATTTGAAGGAAATTGAGCATTTGGTATGTGCAGAGAAGAAGATTTGCTTAGAAAGATAGAAATTGAGAAAGTGTCAGTTGTGGTGAATGAGGGGGAGCTTGAATACAGGACCTTGTTAGAAATAGAGATGTTTGCAGAAATCATTACAGAAAGCGAGGTTGATGGAAATGTAGAAAGCTGTACATTCAGAGAATGATCAGAAGCTCCAAGCAAAGAATATGATGGAAATGATAGATTTTACAAATATGAGTAATGAGAAATAAGTTCAGGTAGAGAAAAAGCTAGAATTTAATCAATTGCTGGAAATTGAAATGTTGCTCGATACAGAGAGCCAGTTTTGCTGAAATTGAAGGTGTGATCATTGCAGGGATGCTTGAAATGTGTTGAATTTGATTAAATACTAGAAAGCGAGTTCCTGCTGAATACAGAGAACCTGATTTGCTTAAATATATTGAAGTGGAGAAATTGAAGGCCTACTTGAAGAATGAACATTTGGAAATATGTACATTACTGAAATGCAGATTGTAATGCAAATCGACAGTAAAAATTATTAGAGAATGAGAAATTGATTAAATTTGGAGAAACTTTGACGGTCAGAGAATGATCAGGTGAAATGTCAGCGAATTGCATGGAAATGGGAAATTTTTCAAATGCTGTGAAAGAGATATATCTCCAGATATTGAAAGTTCTTGAATATGCTCAATTGCCAGACATTGATAGCTTGATCGATACAGGGAGCCAGGTTCGCTGAATTTGTGGTATATGGAGAAATTGATGTTGCGGGGAATACGGAGAACTTTCAAATTTGCTGAATCGAACAAATGGCTGGAAATTGAGGATTTGATAGGTGCAGTGATGGAGATTTGCTAATGAAGAGCTAAATTGAGGATGTCTAACTTGCGGTCAATGAGGAGGAGCTTGAAATCAGGAGCTTGTTAGATATAGAGACGGTTATGTATATCTGTTGCAAAATTCATTAGAGAAAGCGAGGTTTATGAAAATGAAGAAACCTGCACATTCACAAAATGATCAGAAGCGACACGCAGAGAACATCATGGAAATTATAGATTTTACAAATATGAACAATGAGAAGTAACTGCAGTAAGAGAAAATTCTAGATTTTAATCAAATGTTGAAATTGAAATGTTGCTTGATATTGGGAAGCAGTTTGCTTAAAGTGAAGGATCTGGAGAAATTGACGGTTTGATCATTGCAGAGATGCTTGAAATGTGTTGAATTTGATTATTTGCTAGAAACCCAGTTCTTGCTGAATACAGAGAAGCAGATTTGCTGAAAAATATTGAAATGGAGAACTTGAAGGCCTACTTGAACAATAATCATTTGGAAACATGGTGATTGTAAAAATAGAGATATTAACGCAGATCGAAAGTTAAAACTATTGGAAAAAGTGAAAGTGATTAAATTTGGAGAAACTTTTGCAGTCAGCGAATTTCATGGAAATGGGAGATTTTTCAAATGCTGTGAATGAGATATATTTACAGATATCGAAAGTTCTTCAATATGCTCAATTGCTATGAATTGACAGAGAGGCAGGTTTGCTGAATTTGTGGCATATGGAGAAATTGATCTTGCGGTGAATGCGGAGACCCTCCAAATGTGCTAAATTTAACAAATTGCTGAAACTGATCATTTCTTAGGTGCAGAGAACTAAATTTGATTATACAGAGAGAAATTAAGAAATGTAAGTTGAGGTGCATGAGGGGGAGCTTGAAATTAAGAGCTTCTTAGAAATACAGACATTTATGAAGATATTTCGCAGAAATCATTAGAGAAAGAGCGGTTGATGGAAATGTAGAAACCTGTACATTCAGAGAATGATCAGAAGCTACAGGCAGAGAATATCCTGGAAATGCCATGTTTTACAAATATGAGCAATGAGAAATAACTGCAGGTAGAGGAAATGCTAGAATTTAATCAATGTTGTAATTGAAATGTTGCTAGATACAGAGAGCCAGTTTGGCTTCAATTGAAGGAACTGGAGAAATTAAAGGTGTGATCAATACAGAGAAGCTTGAAATGTGTTGAATTTGATTAATTGCGAGAAACCGATTTCTTGCTGATTACAGAGAAGCAGATTTGTTGAAAAGTATTGAAATGGAGAAATTGATGGCCTAATTGAACAATGAACATTTGGAAATATTTAGATTACAGAAATAGAGATATTAATGCAGATCGAAGTAAAAATTATTGGAAAAAGGGAAAGTGAACAAATTTGGAGAAACTTTTACGGTTAATGAATGAGCAGGTGATAAGACAGCGAATGTCATGGTAATGGGAGATTTTTCAAATACTGTGAATGAGATATATCTCCTGATATTGAAAGTCCTTGAATATGCTCATTTGCTTGAAATTGACAGTTTGATTGATACAGAGAGCCAGGTTTTCTGTATTTGTGGCATATGGAGAAATTGATGTTGCGGTGAATGCGGAGAAGATGCAAATTTGCTGAATCTAACAATTTGAAGGAAATTGAGCATTTGGTATGTGCAGAGAAGAAGATTTGCTTAGAAAGATAGAAATTGAGAAAGTGTCAGTTGTGGTGAATGAGGGGGAGCTTGAATACAGGACCTTGTTAGAAATAGAGATGTTTTGCAGAAATCATTACAGAAAGCGAGGTTGATGGAAATGTAGAAAGCTGTACATTCAGAGAATGATCAGAAGCTCCAAGCAAAGAATATGATGGAAATGATAGCTTTTACAAATATGAGTAATGAGAAATAAATTCAGGGAGAGAAAAAGCTAGAATTTAATCAAATGCTGGAAATTGAAATGTTGCTAGATACAGAGAGCCAGTTTTGCTGAAATTGAAGGTGTGATCATTGCAGGGATGCTTGAAATGTGTTGAATTTGATTAAATACTAGAAACCGAGTTCCTGCTGAATACAGAGAACCTGATTTGCTTAAATATATTGAAGTGGAGAAATTGAAGGCCTACTTGAAGAATGAACATGTGGAAATATGTACATTACTGAAATGCAGATTGTAATGCAAATCGACAGTAAAAATTATTAGAGAATGAGAAATTGATTAAATTTGGAGAAAATTTGACGGTCAGAGAATGATCAGGTGAAATGTCAGCGAATTGCATGGAAATGGGAAATTTTTCAAATGCTGTGAAAGAGATATATCTCCAGATATTGAAAGTTCTTGAATATGCTCAATTGCCAGACATTGATAGCTTGATCGATACAGGGAGCCAGGTTTGCTGAATTTGTGGTATATGGAGAAATTGATGTTGCGGGGAATACGGAGAACCTTCAAATTTGCTGAATCGAACAAATGGCTGGAAATTGAGGATTTGATAGGTGCAGTGATGGAGATTTGCTAATAACGTGCTAAATTGAGGATGTCTAATTTGCGGTGAATGAGGAGGAGCTTGAAATCAGGAGCTTGTTAGATATAGAGACAGTAATGTATATCTGTTGCAAAATTCATTAGAGAAAGCGAGGTTTATGAAAATGAAGAAACCTGCACATTCACAAAATGATCAGAAGCTACACGCAGAGAACATCATGGAAATTATAGATTTTACAAATATGAAGAATGAGAAGTAACTGCAGTAAGAGAAAATTCTAGATTTTAATCAAATGTTGAAATTTAAATGTTGCTTGATATTGGGAAGCAATTTGCTTATAGTGAAGAATCTGGAGAAATTGACGGTTTGATCATTGCAGAGATGCTTGAAATGTGTTGAATTTGATTAATTGCTAGAAACCCAGTTCTTGCTGAATACAGAGAAGCAGATTTGCTGAAAAATATTGAAATGGAGAACTTGAAGGCCTACTTGAACAATGATCATTTGGAAACATGGTGATTGTAAAAATAGAGATATTAACGCAGATCGAAAGTTAAAACTATTGGAAAAAGTGAAAGTGATTAAATTTGGAGAAACTTTTGCAGTCAGCGAATTTCATGGAAATGGGAGAATTTTCAAATGCTGTGAATGAGATATATTTACAGATATCGAAAGTTCTTCAATATGCTCAATTGCTAGGAATTGACAGAGAGGCAGGTTTTCTGAATTTGTGGCATATGGAGAAATTGATCTTGCGGTGAATGCGGAGACCCTCCAAATGTGCTAAATTTAACAAATTGCTGAAACTGATCATTTCTTAGGTGCAGAGAACTAAATTTGATTATAAAGAGAGAAATTAAGAAATGTAAGTTGAGGTGAATGAGGGGGAGCTTGAAATTAAGAGCTTCTTAGAAATACAGATATTTATGAAGATATTTCGCAGAAATCATTAGAGAAAGCGCGGTTGATGGAAATGTAGAAACCGGTACATTCAGAGAATGATCAGAAGCTACAGGCAGAGAATATCCTGGAAATGGCAACTTTTACAAATATGAGCAATGTGAAATAACTGCAGGTGGAGGAAATGCTAGAATATAATCAAATGTTGCAATTGAAATGTTGCTAGATACCGAGAGCCAGTTTGGCTTCAATTGAACGAACTGGGGAAATATATCGTGTGATCAATACAGAGAAGTTGAATTTGATTAATTGCGAGAAACCGATTTCTTGCTGATTACAGAGAAGCAGATTTGTTGAAAAGTATTGAAATGGAGAAATTGAAGGCCTAATTGAACAATGAACATTTGTAAATATTTAGATTTCAGAAATAGAGATATTAATGCAGATCGAAGTAAAAATTATTGGAAAAAGAGAAAGTGAATAAATTTGGAGAAACTTTAACGGTTAATGAATGAGCAGGTGATAAGACAGCGAATGTCATGGTAATGGGAGATTTTTCAAATACTGTGAATGAGATATATCTCCTGATATTGAAAGTCCTTGAATATGCTCATTTGCTAGAAATTGACAGTTTGATTGATACAGAGAGCCAGGTTTTCTGTATTTGTGGCATATGGAGAAATTGATGTTGCGGTGAATGCGGAGAAGATGCAAATTTGCTGAATCTAACAATTTGAAGGAAGTTGAGCATTTGGTATGTGCAGAGAAGAAGATTTGCTTAGAAAGATAGAAATTGAGAAAGTGTCAGTTGTGGTGAATGAGGGGGAGCTTGAATACAGGACCTTGTTAGAAATAGAGATGTTTTGCAGAAATCATTACAGAAAGCGAGGTTGATGGAAATGTAGAAAGCTGTACATTCAGAGAATGATCAGAAGCTCCAAGCAAAGAATATGATGGAAATGATAGATTTTACAAATATGAGTAATGAGAAATAAGTTCAGGTAGAGAAAAAGCTAGAATTTAATCAAATGCTGGAAATTGAAATGTTGCTAGATACAGAGAGCCAGTTTTGCTGAAATTGAAGGTGTGATCATTGCAGGGATGCTTGAAATGTGTTGAATTTGATTAAATACTAGAAACCGAGTTCCTGCTGAATACAGAGAACCTGATTTGCTTAAATATATTGAAGTGGAGAAATTGAAGGCCTACTTGAAGAATGAACATTTGGAAATATGTACATTACTGAAATGCAGTTTGTAATGCAAATCGACAGTAAAAATTATTAGAGAATGAGAAATTGATTAAATTTGGAGAAACTTTGACGGTCAGAGAATGATTAGGTGAAATGTCAGCGAATTGCATGGAAATGGGAAATTTTTCAAATGCTGTGAAAGAGATATATCTCCAGATATTGAAAGTTCTTGAATATGCTCAATTGCCAGACATTGATAGCTTGATCGATACAGGGAGCCAGGTTTGCTGAATTTGTGGTATATGGAGAAATTGATGTTGCGGGGAATACGGAGAACCTTCAAATTTGCTGAATCGAACAAATGGCTGGAAATTGAGGATTTGATAGGTGCAGTGATGGAGATTTGCTAATAACGTGCTAAATTGAGGATGTCTAATTTGCGGTGAATGAGGAGGAGCTTGAAATCAGGAGCTTGTTAGATATAGAGACAGTAATGTATATCTGTTGCAAAATTCATCAGAGAAAGCGAGGTTTATGAAAATGAAGAAACCTGCACATTCACAAAATGATCAGAAGCTACACGCAGAGAACATCATGGAAATTATAGATTTTACAAATATGAAGAATGAGAAGTAACTGCAGTAAGAGAAAATTCTAGATTTTAATCAAATGTTGAAATTTAAATGTTGCTTGATATTGGGAAGCAATTTGCTTATAGTGAAGAATCTGGAGAAATTGACGGTTTGATCATTGCAGAGATGCTTGAAATGTGTTGAATTTGATTAATTGCTAGAAACCCAGTTCTTGCTGAATACAGAGAAGCAGATTTGCTGAAAAATATTGAAATGGAGAACTTGAAGGCCTACTTGAACAATGATCATTTGGAAACATGGTGATTGTAAAAATAGAGATATTAACGCAGATCGAAAGTTAAAACTATTGGAAAAAGTGAAAGTGATTAAATTTGGAGAAACTTTTGCAGTCAGCGAATTTCATGGAAATGGGAGATTTTTCAAATGCTGTGAATGAGATATATTTACAGATATCGAAAGTTCTTCAATATGCTCAATTGCTATGAATTGACAGAGAGGCAGGTTTTCTGAATTTGTGGCATATGGGGAAATTGATCTTGCGGTGAATGCGGAGACACTCCAAATGTGCTAAATTTGACAAATTGCTGAAACTGATCATTTCTTAGGTGCAGAGAACTAAATTTGATTATAAAGAGAGAAATTAAGAAATGTAAGTTGAGGTGAATGAGGGGGAGCTTGAAATTAAGAGCTTCTTAGAAATACAGATATTTATGAAGATATTTCGCAGAAATCATTAGAGAAAGCGCGGTTGATGGAAATGTAGAAACCGGTACATTCAGAGAATGATCAGAAGCTACAGGCAGAGAATATCCTGGAAATGGCAACTTTTACAAATATGAGCAATGTGAAATAACTGCAGGTGGAGGAAATGCTAGAATATAATCAAATGTTGCAATTGAAATGTTGCTAGATACAGAGAGCCAGTTTGGCTTCAATTGAACGAACTGGGGAATATATATCGTGTGATCAATACAGAGAAGTTGAATTTGATTAATTGCGAGAAACCGATTTCTTGCTGATTACAGAGAAGCAGATTTGTTGAAAAGTATTGAAATGGAGAAATTGAAGGCCTAATTGAACAATGAACATTTGGAAATATTTAGATTTCAGAAATAGAGATATTAATGCAGATCGAAGTAAAAATTATTGGAAAAAGAGAAAGTGAATAAATTTGGAGAAACTTTAACGGTTAATGAATGAGCAGGTGATAAGACAGCGAATGTCATGGTAATGGGAGATTTTTCAAATACTGTGAATGAGATATATCTCCTGATATTGAAAGTCCTTGAATATGCTCATTTGCTAGAAATTGACAGTTTGATTGATACAGAGAGCCAGGTTTTCTGTATTTGTGGCATATGGAGAAATTGATGTTGCGGTGAATGCGGAGAAGATGCAAATTTGCTGAATCTAACAATTTGAAGGAAGTTGAGCATTTGGTATGTGCAGAGAAGAAGATTTGCTTAGAAAGATAGAAATTGAGAAAGTGTCAGTTGTGGTGAATGAGGGGGAGCTTGAATACAGGACCTTGTTAGAAATAGAGATGTTTTGCAGAAATCATTACAGAAAGCGAGGTTGATGGAAATGTAGAAAGCTGTACATTCAGAGAATGATCAGAAGCTCCAAGCAAAGAATATGATGGAAATGATAGATTTTACAAATATGAGTAATGAGAAATAAGTTCAGGTAGAGAAAAAGCTAGAATTTAATCAAATGCTGGAAATTGAAATGTTGCTAGATACAGAGAGCCAGTTTTGCTGAAATTGAAGGTGTGATCATTGCAGGGATGCTTGAAATGTGTTGAATTTGATTAAATACTAGAAACCGAGTTCCTGCTGAATACAGAGAACCTGATTTGCTTAAATATATTGAAGTGGAGAAATTGAAGGCCTACTTGAAGAATGAACATTTGGAAATATGTACATTACTGAAATGCAGTTTGTAATGCAAATCGACAGTAAAAATTATTAGAGAATGAGAAATTGATTAAATTTGGAGAAACTTTGACGGTCAGAGAATGATCAGGTGAAATGTCAGCGAATTGCATGGAAATGGGAAATTTTTCAAATGCTGTGAAAGAGATATATCTCCAGATATTGAAAGTTCTTGAATATGCTCAATTGCCAGACATTGATAGCTTGATCGATACAGGGAGCCAGGTTTGCTGAATTTGTGGTATATGGAGAAATTGATGTTGCGGGGAATACGGAGAACCTTCAAATTTGCTGAATCGAACAAATGGCTGGAAATTGAGGATTTGATAGGTGCAGTGATGGAGATTTGCTAATAACGTGCTAAATTGAGGATGTCTAATTTGCGGTGAATGAGGAGGAGCTTGAAATCAGGAGCTTGTTAGATATAGAGACAGTAATGTATATCTGTTGCAAAATTCATTAGAGAAAGCGAGGTTTATGAAAATGAAGAAACCTGCACATTCACAAAATGATCAGAAGCTACACGCAGAGAACATCATGGAAATTATAGATTTTACAAATATGAAGAATGAGAAGTAACTGCAGTAAGAGAAAATTCTAGATTTTAATCAAATGTTGAAATTTAAATGTTGCTTGATATTGGGAAGCAATTTGCTTATAGTGAAGAATCTGGAGAAATTGACGGTTTGATCATTGCAGAGATGCTTGAAATGTGTTGAATTTGATTAATTGCTAGAAACCCAGTTCTTGCTGAATACAGAGAAGCAGATTTGCTGAAAAATATTGAAATGGAGAACTTGAAGGCCTACTTGAACAATGATCATTTGGAAACATGGTGATTGTAAAAATAGAGATATTAACGCAGATCGAAAGTTAAAACTATTGGAAAAAGTGAAAGTGATTAAATTTGGAGAAACTTTTGCCGTCAGCGAATTTCATGGAAATGGGAGATTTTTCAAATGCTGTGAATGAGATATATTTACAGATATCGAAAGTTCTTCAATATGCTCAATTGCTAGGAATTGACAGAGAGACAGGTTTGCTGAATTTGTGGCATATGGGGAAATTGATCTTGCGGTGAATGCGGAGACACTCCAAATGTGCTAAATCTAACAAATTGCTGAAACTGATCATTTCTTAGGTGCAGAGAACTAAATTTGATTATACAGAGAGAAATTAAGAAATGTAAGTTGAGGTGCATGAGGGGGAGCTTGAAATTAAGAGCTTCTTAGAAATACTGACATTTATGAAGATATTTCGCAGAAATCATTAGAGAAAGAGCGGTTGATGAAAATGTAGAAACCTGTACATTCAGAGAATGATCAGAAGCTACAGGCAGAGAATATCCTGGAAATGCCATGTTTTACAAATATGAGCAATGAGAAATAACTGCAGGTAGAGGAAATGCTAGAATTTATTCAATGTTGTAATTGAAATGTTGCTAGATACAGAGAGCCAGTTTGGCTTCAATTGAACGAACTGGGGAAATTAAAGGTGTGATCAATACAGAGAAGCTTGAAATGTGTTGAATTTGATTAATTGCGAGAAACCGATTTCTTGCTGATTACAGAGAAGCAGATTTGTTGAAAAGTATTGAAATGGAGAAATTGATGGCCTATTTGAACAATGAACATTTGGAAATATTTAGATTACAGAAATAGAGATATTAATGCAGATCGATGTAAAAATTATTGGAAAAAGAGGAAGTGAACAAATTTGGAGAAACTTTAACGGTTAATGAATGAGCAGGTGATAAGACAGCGAATGTCATGGTAATGGGAGATTTTTCAAATACTGTGAATGAGATATATCTCCTGATATTGAAAGTCCTTGAATATGCTCATTTGCTAGAAATTGACAGTTTGATTGATACAGAGAGCCAGGTTTTCTGTATTTGTGGCATATGGAGAAATTGATGTTGCGGTGAATGCGGAGAAGCTGCAAATTTGCTGAATCTAACAATTTGAAGGAAATTGAGCATTTGGTATGTGCAGAGAAGAAGATTTGCTTAGAAAGATAGAAATTGAGAAAGTGTCAGTTGTGGTGAATGAGGGGGAGCTTGAATACAGGACCTTGTTAGAAATAGAGATGTTTGCAGAAATCATTACAGAAAGCGAGGTTGATGGAAATGTAGAAAGCTGTACATTCAGAGAATGATCAGAAGCTCCAAGCAAAGAATATGATGGAAATGATAGATTTTACAAATATGAGTAATGAGAAATAAGTTCAGGTAGAGAAAAAGCTAGAATTTAATCAAATGCTGGAAATTGAAATGTTGCTCGATACAGAGAGCCAGTTTTGCTGAAATTGAAGGTGTGATCATTGCAGGGATGCTTGAAATGTGTTGAATTTGATTAAATACTAGAAAGCGAGTTCCTGCTGAATACAGAGAACCTGATTTGCTTAAATATATTGAAGTGGAGAAATTGAAGGCCTACTTGAAGAATGAACATTTGGAAATATGTACATTACTGAAATGCAGATTGTAATGCAAATCGACAGTAAAAATTATTAGAGAATGAGAAATTGATTAAATTTGGAGAAACTTTGACGGTCAGAGAATGATCAGGTGAAATGTCAGCGAATTGCATGGAAATGGGAAATTTTTCAAATGCTGTGAAAGAGATATATCTCCAGATATTGAAAGTTCTTGAATATGCTCAATTGCCAGACATTGATAGCTTGATCGATACAGGGAGCCAGGTTCGCTGAATTTGTGGTATATGGAGAAATTGATGTTGCGGGGAATACGGAGAACCTTCAAATTTGCTGAATCGAACAAATGGCTGGAAATTGAGGATTTGATAGGTGCAGTGATGGAGATTTGCTAATGAAGAGCTAAATTGAGGATGTCTAACTTGCGGTCAATGAGGAGGAGCTTGAAATCAGGAGCTTGTTAGATATAGAGACGGTTATGTATATCTGTTGCAAAATTCATTAGAGAAAGCGAGGTTTATGAAAATGAAGAAACCTGCACATTCACAAAATGATCAGAAGCGACACGCAGAGAACATCATGGAAATTATAGATTTTACAAATATGAACAATGAGAAGTAACTGCAGTAAGAGAAAATTCTAGATTTTAATCAAATGTTGAAATTGAAATGTTGCTTGATATTGGGAAGCAGTTTGCTTAAAGTGAAGGATCTGGAGAAATTGACGGTTTGATCATTGCAGAGATGCTTGAAATGTGTTGAATTTGATTATTTGCTAGAAACCCAGTTCTTGCTGAATACAGAGAAGCAGATTTGCTGAAAAATATTGAAATGGAGAACTTGAAGGCCTACTTGAACAATGATCATTTGGAAACATGGTGATTGTAAAAATAGAGATATTAACGCAGATCGAAAGTTAAAACTATTGGAAAAAGTGAAAGTGATTAAATTTGGAGAAACTTTTGCCGTCAGCGAATTTCATGGAAATGGGAGATTTTTCAAATGCTGTGAATGAGATATATTTACAGATATCGAAAGTTCTTCAATATGCTCAATTGCTAGGAATTGACAGAGAGGCAGGTTTGCTGAATTTGTGGCATATGGGGAAATTGATCTTGCGGTGAATGCGGAGACACTCCAAATGTGCTAAATCTAACAAATTGCTGAAACTGATCATTTCTTAGGTGCAGAGAACTAAATTTGATTATACAGAGAGAAATTAAGAAATGTAAGTTGAGGTGCATGAGGGGGAGCTTGAAATTAAGAGCTTCTTAGAAATACTGACATTTATGAAGATATTTCGCAGAAATCATTAGAGAAAGAGCGGTTGATGAAAATGTAGAAACCTGTACATTCAGAGAATGATCAGAAGCTACAGGCAGAGAATATCCTGGAAATGCCATGTTTTACAAATATGAGCAATGAGAAATAACTGCAGGTAGAGGAAATGCTAGAATTTATTCAATGTTGTAATTGAAATGTTGCTAGATACAGAGAGCCAGTTTGGCTTCAATTGAACGAACTGGGGAAATTAAAGGTGTGATCAATACAGAGAAGCTTGAAATGTGTTGAATTTGATTAATTGCGAGAAACCGATTTCTTGCTGATTACAGAGAAGCAGATTTGTTGAAAAGTATTGAAATGGAGAAATTGATGGCCTAATTGAACAATGAACATTTGGAAATATTTAGATTACAGAAATAGAGATATTAATGCAGATCGATGTAAAAATTATTGGAAAAAGAGGAAGTGAACAAATTTGGAGAAACTTTAACGGTTAATGAATCAGCAGGTGATAAGACAGCGAATGTCATGGTAATGGGAGATTTTTCAAATACTGTGAATGAGATATATCTCCTGATATTGAAAGTCCTTGAATATGCTCATTTGCTAGAAATTGACAGTTTGATTGATACAGAGAGCCAGGTTTTCTGTATTTGTGGCATATGGAGAAATTGATGTTGCGGTGAATGCGGAGAAGCTGCAAATTTGCTGAATCTAACAATTTGAAGGAAATTGAGCATTTGGTATGTGCAGAGAAGAAGATTTGCTTAGAAAGATAGAAATTGAGAAAGTGTCAGTTGTGGTGAATGAGGGGGAGCTTGAATACAGGACCTTGTTAGAAATAGAGATGTTTGCAGAAATCATTACAGAAAGCGAGGTTGATGGAAATGTAGAAAGCTGTACATTCAGAGAATGATCAGAAGCTCCAAGCAAAGAATATGATGGAAATGATAGATTTTACAAATATGAGTAATGAGAAATAAGTTCAGGTAGAGAAAAAGCTAGAATTTAATCAATTGCTGGAAATTGAAATGTTGCTCGATACAGAGAGCCAGTTTTGCTGAAATTGAAGGTGTGATCATTGCAGGGATGCTTGAAATGTGTTGAATTTGATTAAATACTAGAAAGCGAGTTCCTGCTGAATACAGAGAACCTGATTTGCTTAAATATATTGAAGTGGAGAAATTGAAGGCCTACTTGAAGAATGAACATTTGGAAATATGTACATTACTGAAATGCAGATTGTAATGCAAATCGACAGTAAAAATTATTAGAGAATGAGAAATTGATTAAATTTGGAGAAACTTTGACGGTCAGAGAATGATCAGGTGAAATGTCAGCGAATTGCATGGAAATGGGAAATTTTTCAAATGCTGTGAAAGAGATATATCTCCAGATATTGAAAGTTCTTGAATATGCTCAATTGCCAGACATTGATAGCTTGATCGATACAGGGAGCCAGGTTCGCTGAATTTGTGGTATATGGAGAAATTGATGTTGCGGGGAATACGGAGAACCTTCAAATTTGCTGAATCGAACAAATGGCTGGAAATTGAGGATTTGATAGGTGCAGTGATGGAGATTTGCTAATGAAGAGCTAAATTGAGGATGTCTAACTTGCGGTCAATGAGGAGGAGCTTGAAATCAGGAGCTTGTTAGATATAGAGACGGTTATGTATATCTGTTGCAAAATTCATTAGAGAAAGCGAGGTTTATGAAAATGAAGAAACCTGCACATTCACAAAATGATCAGAAGCGACACGCAGAGAACATCATGGAAATTATAGATTTTACAAATATGAACAATGAGAAGTAACTGCAGTAAGAGAAAATTCTAGATTTTAATCAAATGTTGAAATTGAAATGTTGCTTGATATTGGGAAGCAGTTTGCTTAAAGTGAAGGATCTGGAGAAATTGACGGTTTGATCATTGCAGAGATGCTTGAAATGTGTTGAATTTGATTATTTGCTAGAAACCCAGTTCTTGCTGAATACAGAGAAGCAGATTTGCTGAAAAATATTGAAATGGAGAACTTGAAGGCCTACTTGAACAATAATCATTTGGAAACATGGTGATTGTAAAAATAGAGATATTAACGCAGATCGAAAGTTAAAACTATTGGAAAAAGTGAAAGTGATTAAATTTGGAGAAACTTTTGCAGTCAGCGAATTTCATGGAAATGGGAGATTTTTCAAATGCTGTGAATGAGATATATTTACAGATATCGAAAGTTCTTCAATATGCTCAATTGCTATGAATTGACAGAGAGGCAGGTTTGCTGAATTTGTGGCATATGGAGAAATTGATCTTGCGGTGAATGCGGAGACCCTCCAAATGTGCTAAATTTAACAAATTGCTGAAACTGATCATTTCTTAGGTGCAGAGAACTAAATTTGATTATACAGAGAGAAATTAAGAAATGTAAGTTGAGGTGCATGAGGGGGAGCTTGAAATTAAGAGCTTCTTAGAAATACAGACATTTATGAAGATATTTCGCAGAAATCATTAGAGAAAGAGCGGTTGATGGAAATGTAGAAACCTGTACATTCAGAGAATGATCAGAAGCTACAGGCAGAGAATATCCTGGAAATGCCATGTTTTACAAATATGAGCAATGAGAAATAACTGCAGGTAGAGGAAATGCTAGAATTTAATCAATGTTGTAATTGAAATGTTGCTAGATACAGAGAGCCAGTTTGGCTTCAATTGAAGGAACTGGAGAAATTAAAGGTGTGATCAATACAGAGAAGCTTGAAATGTGTTGAATTTGATTAATTGCGAGAAACCGATTTCTTGCTGATTACAGAGAAGCAGATTTGTTGAAAAGTATTGAAATGGAGAAATTGATGGCCTAATTGAACAATGAACATTTGGAAATATTTAGATTACAGAAATAGAGATATTAATGCAGATCGAAGTAAAAATTATTGGAAAAAGGGAAAGTGAACAAATTTGGAGAAACTTTAACGGTTAATGAATGAGCAGGTGATAAGACAGCGAATGTCATGGTAATGGGAGATTTTTCAAATACTGTGAATGAGATATATCTCCTGATATTGAAAGTCCTTGAATATGCTCATTTGCTTGAAATTGACAGTTTGATTGATACAGAGAGCCAGGTTTTCTGTATTTGTGGCATATGGAGAAATTGATGTTGCGGTGAATGCGGAGAAGATGCAAATTTGCTGAATCTAACAATTTGAAGGAAATTGAGCATTTGGTATGTGCAGAGAAGAAGATTTGCTTAGAAAGATAGAAATTGAGAAAGTGTCAGTTGTGGTGAATGAGGGGGAGCTTGAATACAGGACCTTGTTAGAAATAGAGATGTTTTGCAGAAATCATTACAGAAAGCGAGGTTGATGGAAATGTAGAAAGCTGTACATTCAGAGAATGATCAGAAGCTGCAAGCAAAGAATATGATGGAAATGATAGCTTTTACAAATATGAGTAATGAGAAATAAATTCAGGGAGAGAAAAAGCTAGAATTTAATCAAATGCTGGAAATTGAAATGTTGCTAGATACAGAGAGCCAGTTTTGCTGAAATTGAAGGTGTGATCATTGCAGGGATGCTTGAAATGTGTTGAATTTGATTAAATACTAGAAAGCGAGTTCCTGCTGAATACAGAGAACCTGATTTGCTTAAATATATTGAAGTGGAGAAATTGAAGGCCTACTTGAAGAATGAACATGTGGAAATATGTACATTACTGAAATGCAGATTGTAATGCAAATCGACAGTAAAAATTATTAGAGAATGAGAAATTGATTAAATTTGGAGAAAATTTGACGGTCAGAGAATGATCAGGTGAAATGTCAGCGAATTGCATGGAAATGGGAAATTTTTCAAATGCTTTGAAAGAGATATATCTCCAGATATTGAAAGTTCTTGAATATGCTCAATTGCCAGACATTGATAGCTTGATCGATACAGGGAGCCAGGTTTGCTGAAATTGTGGTATATGGAGAAATTGATGTTGCGGGGAATACGGAGAACCTTCAAATTTGCTGAATCGAACAAATGGCTGGAAATTGAGGATTTGATAGGTGCAGTGATGGAGATTTGCTAATAACGTGCTAAATTGAGGATGTCTAATTTGCGGTGAATGAGGAGGAGCTTGAAATCAGGAGCTTGTTAGATATAGAGACAGTAATGTATATCTGTTGCAAAATTCGTAAGAGAAAGCGAGGTTTATGAAAATGAAGAAACCTGCACATTCACAAAATGATCAGAAGCTACACGCAGAGAACATCATGGAAATTATAGATTTTACAAATATGAAGAATGAGAAGTAACTGCAGTAAGAGAAAATTCTAGATTTTAATCAAATGTTGAAATTTAAATGTTGCTTGATATTGGGAAGCAATTTGCTTATAGTGAAGAATCTGGAGAAATTGACGGTTTGATCATTGCAGAGATGCTTGAAATGTGTTGAATTTGATTAATTGCTAGAAACCCAGTTCTTGCTGAATACAGAGAAGCAGATTTGCTGAAAAATATTGAAATGGAGAACTTGAAGGCCTACTTGAACAATGATCATTTGGAAACATGGTGATTGTAAAAATAGAGATATTAACGCAGATCGAAAGTTAAAACTATTGGAAAAAGTGAAAGTGATTAAATTTGGAGAAACTTTTGCAGTCAGCGAATTTCATGGAAATGGGAGATTTTTCAAATGCTGTGAATGAGATATATTTACAGATATCGAAAGTTCTTCAATATGCTCAATTGCTATGAATTGACAGAGAGGCAGGTTTTCTGAATTTGTGGCATATGGAGAAATTGATCTTGCGGTGAATGCGGAGACCCTCCAAATGTGCTAAATTTAACAAATTGCTGAAACTGATCATTTCTTAGGTGCAGAGAACTAAATTTGATTATACAGAGAGAAATTAAGAAATGTAAGTTGTGGTGCATGAGGGGGAGCTTGAAATTAATAGCTTCTTAGAAATACTGACATTTATGAAGATATTTCGCAGAAATCATTAGAGAAAGAGCGGTTGATGAAAATGTAGAAACCTGTACATTCAGAGAATGATCAGAAGCTACAGGCAGAGAATATCCTGGAAATGCCATGTTTTACAAATATGAGCAATGAGAAATAACTGCAGGTAGAGGAAATGCTAGAATTTATTCAATGTTGTAATTGAAATGTTGCTAGATACAGAGAGCCAGTTTGGCTTCAATTGAACGAACTGGGGAAATTAAAGGTGTGATCAATACAGAGAAGCTTGAAATGTGTTGAATTTGATTAATTGCGAGAAACCGATTTCTTGCTGATTACAGAGAAGCAGATTTGTTGAAAAGTATTGAAATGGAGAAATTGATGGCCTAATTGAACAATGAACATTTGGAAATATTTAGATTACAGAAATAGAGATATTAATGCAGATCGAAGTAAAAATTATTGGAAAAAGAGGAAGTGAACAAATTTGGAGAAACTTTAACGGTTAATGAATCAGCAGGTGATAAGCGAATGTCATGGTAATGGGAGATTTTTCAAATAGTGTGAATGAGATATATCTCCTGATATTGAAAGTCCTTGAATATGCTCATTTGCTAGAAATTGACAGTTTGATTGATACAGAGAGCCAGGTTTTCTGTATTTGTGTCATATGGAGAAATTGATGTTGCGGTGAATGCGGAGAAGCTGCAAATTTGCTGAATCTAACAATTTGAAGGAAATTGAGCATTTGGTATGTGCAGAGAAGAAGATTTGCTTAGAAAGATAGAAATTGAGAAAGTGTCAGTTGTGGTGAATGAGGGGGAGCTTGAATACAGGACCTTGTTAGAAATAGAGATGTTTGCAGAAATCATTACAGAAAGCGAGGTTGATGGAAATGTAGAAAGCTGTACATTCAGAGAATGATCAGAAGCTCCAAGCAAAGAATATGATGGAAATGATAGATTTTACAAATATGAGTAATGAGAAATAAGTTCAGGTAGAGAAAAAGCTAGAATTTAATCAATTGCTGGAAATTGAAATGTTGCTAGATACAGAGAGCCAGTTTTGCTGAAATTGAAGGTGTGATCATTGCAGGGATGCTTGAAATGTGTTGAATTTGATTAAATACTAGAAAGCGAGTTCCTGCTGAATACAGAGAACCTGATTTGCTTAAATATATTGAAGTGGAGAAATTGAAGGCCTACTTGAAGAATGAACATTTGGAAATATGTACATTACTGAAATGCAGATTGTAATGCAAATCGACAGTAAAAATTATTAGAGAATGAGAAATTGATTAAATTTGGAGAAACTTTGACGGTCAGAGAATGATCATGTGAAATGTCAGCGAATTGCATGGAAATGGGAATTTTTTCAAATGCTGTGAAAGAGATATATCTCCAGATATTGAAAGTTCTTGAATATGCTCAATTGCCAGACATTGATAGCTTGATCGATACAGGGAGCCAGGTTCGCTGAATTTGTGGTATATGGAGAAATTGATGTTGCGGGGAATACGGAGAACCTTCAAATTTGCTGAATCGAACAAATGGCTGGAAATTGAGGATTTGATAGGTGCAGTGATGGAGATTTGCTAATGAAGAGCTAAATTGAGGATGTCTAACTTGCGGTCAATGAGGAGGAGCTTGAAATCAGGAGCTTGTTAGATATAGAGACGGTTATGTATATCTGTTGCAAAATTCATTAGAGAAAGCGAGGTTTATGAAAATGAAGAAACCTGCACATTCACAAAATGATCAGAAGCGACACGCAGAGAACATCATGGAAATTATAGATTTAACAAATATGAACAATGAGAAGTAACTGCAGTAAGAGAAAATTCTAGATTTTAATCAAATGTTGAAATTGAAATGTTGCTTGATATTGGGAAGCAATTTGCTTAAAGTGAAGGATCTGGAGAAATTGACGGTTTGATCATTGCAGAGATGCTTGAAATGTGTTGAATTTGATTAATTGCTAGAAACCCAGTTCTTGCAGAGAAGCAGATTTGCTGAAAAATATTGAAATGGAGAACTTGAAGGCCTACTTGAACAATGATCATTTGGAAACATGGTGATTGTAAAAATAGAGATATTAACGCAGATCGAAAGTTAAAACTATTGGAAAAAGTGAAAGTGATTAAATTTGGAGAAACTTTTGCAGTCAGCGAATTTCATGGAAATGGGAGATTTTTCAAATGCTGTGAATGAGATATATTTACAGATATCGAAAGTTCTTCAATATGCTCAATTGCTATGAATTGACAGAGAGGCAGGTTTGCTGAATTTGTGGCATATGGAGAAATTGATCTTGCGGTGAATGCGGAGACCCTCCAAATGTGCTAAATTTAACAAATTGCTGAAACTGATCATTTCTTAGGTGCAGAGAACTAAATTTGATTATACAGAGAGAAATTAAGAAATGTAAGTTGAGGTGCATGAGGGGGAGCTTGAAATTAAGAGCTTCTTAGAAATACAGACATTTATGAAGATATTTCGCAGAAATCATTAGAGAAAGAGCGGTTGATGGAAATGTAGAAACCTGTACATTCAGAGAATGATCAGAAGCTACAGGCAGAGAATATCCTGGAAATGCCATGTTTTACAAATATGAGCAATGTGAAATAACTGCAGGTGGAGGAAATGCTAGAATTTAATCAATGTTGTAATTGAAATGTTGCTAGATACAGAGAGCCAGTTTGGCTTCAATTGAACGAACTGGGGAAATTAAACGTGTGATCAATACAGAGAAGCTTGAAATGTGTTGATTTTGATTAATTGCGAGAATCCGATTTCTTGCTGATTACAGAGAAGCAGATATGTTGAAAAGTATTGAAATGGAGAAATTGAAGGCCTAATTGAACAATGAACATTTGGAAATATTTTGATTACAGAAATAGAGATATTAATGCAGATCGAAGTAAAAATTATTGGAAAAAGAGAAAGTGAACAAATTTGGAGAAACTTTTACGGTTAATGAATGAGCAGCTGATAAGACAGCGAATGTCATGGTAATGGGAGATTTTTCAAATACTGTGAATGAGATATATCTCCTGATATTGAAAGTCCTTGAATATCCTCATTTGCTAGAAATTGACAGTTTGATTGGTACAGAGAGCCAAGTTTTCTGTATTTGTGGCATATGGAGAAATTGATGTTGCGGTGAATGCGGTGAAGCTGCAAATTTGCTGAATCTAACAATTTGAAGGAAATTGAGCATTTGGTATGTGCAGAGAAGAAGATTTGCTTAGAAAGATAGAAATTGAGAAAGTGTCAGTTGTGGTGAATGAGGGGGAGCTTGAATACAGGACCTTGTTAGAAATAGAGATGTTTTCCAGAAATCATTACAGAAAGCGAGGTTGATGGAAATGTAGAAAGCTGTACATTCAGAGAATGATCAGAAGCTCCAAGCAAAGAATATGATGGAAATGATAGATTTTACAAATATGAGTAATGAGAAATAAGTTCAGGTAGAGAAAAAGCTAGAATTTAATCAAATGCTGGAAATTGAAATGTTGCTAGATACAGAGAGCCAGTTTTGCTGAAATTGAATGTGTGATCATTGCAGGGATGCTTGAAATGTGTTGAATTTGATTAAATACTAGAAACCGAGTTCCTGCTGAATACAGAGAACCTGATTTGCTTAAATATATTGAAGTGGAGAAATTGAAGGCCTACTTGAAGAATGAACATTTGGAAATATGTACATTACTGCAATGCAGATTGTAATGCAAATCGACAGTAAAAATTATTAGAGAATGAGAAATTGATTAAATTTGGAGAAACTTTGACGGTCAGAGAATGATCAGGTGAAATGTCAGCGAATTGCATGGAAATGGGAAATTTTTCAAATGCTGTGAAAGAGATATATCTCCAGATATTGAAAGTTCTTGAATATGCTCAATTGCCAGACATTGATAGCTTGATCGATACAGGGAGCCAGGTTTGCTGAATTTGTGGTATATGGAGAAATTGATGTTGCGGGGAATACGGAGAACCTTCAAATTTGCTGAATCGAACAAATGGCTGGAAATTGAGGATTTGATAGGTGCAGTGATGGAGATTTGCTAATGAAGAGCTAAATTGAGGATGTCTAATTTGCGGTCAATGAGGAGGAGCTTGAAATCAGGAGCTTGTTAGATATAGAGACAGTTATGTATATCTGTTGCAAAATTCATTAGAGAAAGCGAGCTTTATGAAAATGAAGAAACCTGCACATTCACAAAATGATCAGAAGCGACACGCAGAGAACATCATGGAAATTATAGATTTTACAAATATGAACAATGAGAAGTAACTGCAGTAAGAGAAAATTCTAGATTTTAATCAAATGTTGAAATTGAAATGTTGCTTGATATTGGGAAGCAGTTTGCTTAAAGTGAAGGATCTGGAGAAATTGACGGTTTGATCATTGCAGAGATGCTTGAAATGTGTTGAATTTGATTAATTGCTAGAAACCCAGTTCTTGCTGAATACAGAGAACCAGATTTGCTGAAAAATATTGAAATGGAGAACTTGAAGGCCTACTTGAACAATGATCATTTGGAAACATGGTGATTGTAAAAATAGAGATATTAACGCAGATCGAAAGTTAAAACTATTGGAAAAAGTGAAAGTGATTAAATTTGGAGAAACTTTTGCAGTCAGCGAATTTCATGGAAATGGGAGATTTTTCAAATGCTGTGAATGAGATATATTTACAGATATCGAAAGTTCTTCAATATGCTCAATTGCTAGGAATTGACAGAGAGGCAGGTTTGCTGAATTTGTGGCATATGGGGAAATTGATCTTGCGGTGAATGCGGAGACACTCCAAATGTGCTAAATCTAACAAATTGCTGAAACTGATCATTTCTTAGGTGCAGAGAACTAAATTTGATTATACAGAGAGAAATTAAGAAATGTAAGTTGAGGTGCATGAGGGGGAGCTTGAAATTAAGAGCTTCTTAGAAATACTGACATTTATGGAGATATTTCGCAGAAATCATTAGAGAAAGAGCGGTTGATGAAAATGTAGAAACCTGTACATTCAGAGAATGATCAGAAGCTACAGGCAGAGAATATCCTGGAAATGCCATGTTTTACAAATATGAGCAATGAGAAATAACTGCAGGTAGAGGAAATGCTAGAATTTAATCAATGTTGTAATTGAAATGTTGCTAGATACAGAGAGCCAGTTTGGCTTCAATTGAACGAACTGGGGAAATTAAAGGTGTGATCAATACAGAGAAGCTTGAAATGTGTTGAATTTGATTAATTGCGAGAAACCGATTTCTTGCTGATTACAGAGAAGCAGATTTGTTGAAAAGTATTGAAATGGAGAAATTGATGGCCTAATTGAACAATGAACATTTGGAAATATTTAGATTACAGAAATAGAGTTATTAATGCAGATCGAAGTAAAAATTATTGGAAAAAGAGGAAGTGAACAAATTTGGAGAAACTTTAACGGTTAATGAATGAGCAGGTGATAAGACAGCGAATGTCATGGTAATGGGAGATTTTTCAAATACTGTGAATGAGATATATCTCCTGATATTGAAAGTCCTTGAATATGCTCATTTGCTAGAAATTGACAGTTTGATTGATACAGAGAGCCAGGTTTTCTGTATTTGTGGCATATGGAGAAATTGATGTTGCGGTGAATGCGGAGAAGATGCAAATTTGCTGAATCTAACAATTTGAAGGAAATTGAGCATTTGGTATGTGCAGAGAAGAAGATTTGCTTAGAAAGATAGAAATTGAGAAAGTGTCAGTTGTGGTGAATGAGGGGGAGCTTGAATACAGGACCTTGTTAGAAATAGAGATGTTTTGCAGAAATCATTACAGAAAGCGAGGTTGATGGAAATGTAGAAAGCTGTACATTCAGAGAATGATCAGAAGCTCCAAGCAAAGAATATGATGGAAATGATAGCTTTTACAAATATGAGTAATGAGAAATAAATTCAGGGAGAGAAAAAGCTAGAATTTAATCAAATGCTGGAAATTGAAATGTTGCTAGATACAGAGAGCCAGTTTTGCTGAAATTGAAGGTGTGATCATTGCAGGGATGCTTGAAATGTGTTGAATTTGATTAAATACTAGAAAGCGAGTTCCTGCTGAATACAGAGAACCTGATTTGCTTAAATATATTGAAGTGGAGAAATTGAAGGCCTACTTGAAGAATGAACATTTGGAAATATGTACATTACTGAAATGCAGATTGTAATGCAAATCGACAGTAAAAATTATTAGAGAATGAGAAATTGCTTAAATTTGGAGAAACTTTGACGGTCAGAGAATGATCAGGTGAAATGTCAGCGAATTGCATGGAAATGGGAAATTTTTCAAATGCTGTGAAAGAGATATATCTCCAGATATTGAAAGTTCTTGAATATGCTCAATTGCCAGACATTGATAGCTTGATCGATACAGGGAGCCAGGTTCGCTGAATTTGTGGTATATGGAGAAATTGATGTTGCGGGGAATACGGAGAACCTTCAAATTTGCTGAATCGAACAAATGGCTGGAAATTGAGGATTTGATAGGTGCAGTGATGGAGATTTGCTAATGAAGAGCTAAATTGAGGATGTCTAACTTGCGGTCAATGAGGAGGAGCTTGAAATCAGGAGCTTGTTAGATATAGAGACGGTTATGTATATCTGTTGCAAAATTCATTAGAGAAAGCGAGGTTTATGAAAATGAAGAAACCTGCACATTCACAAAATGATCAGAAGCGACACGCAGAGAACATCATGGAAATTATAGATTTTACAAATATGAAGAATGAGAAGTAACTGCAGTAAGAGAAAATTCTAGATTTTAATCAAATGTTGAAATTGAAATGTTGCTTGATATTGGGAAGCAGTTTGCTTAAAGTGAAGGATCTGGAGAAATTGACGGTTTGATCATTGCAGAGATGCTTGAAATGTGTTGAATTTGATTATTTGCTAGAAACCCAGTTCTTGCTGAATACAGAGAAGCAGATTTGCTGAAAAATATTGAAATGGAGAACTTGAAGGCCTACTTGAACAATAATCATTTGGAAACATGGTGATTGTAAAAATAGAGATATTAACGCAGATCGAAAGTTAAAACTATTGGAAAAAGTGAAAGTGATTAAATTTGGAGAAACTTTTGCAGTCAGCGAATTTCATGGAAATGGGAGATTTTTCAAATGCTGTGAATGAGATATATTTACAGATATCGAAAGTTCTTCAATATGCTCAATTGCTATGAATTGACAGAGAGGCAGGTTTGCTGAATTTGTGGCATATGGAGAAATTGATCTTGCGGTGAATGCGGAGACCCTCCAAATGTGCTAAATTTAACAAATTGCTGAAACTGATCATTTCTTAGGTGCAGAGAACTAAATTTGATTATACAGAGAGAAATTAAGAAATGTAAGTTGAGGTGCATGAGGGGGAGCTTGAAATTAAGAGCTTCTTAGAAATACAGACATTTATGAAGATATTTCGCAGAAATCATTAGAGAAAGAGCGGTTGATGGAAATGTAGAAACCTGTACATTCAGAGAATGATCAGAAGCTACAGGCAGAGAATATCCTGGAAATGCCATGTTTTACAAATATGAGCAATGAGAAATAACTGCAGGTAGAGGAAATGCTAGAATTTAATCAATGTTGTAATTGAAATGTTGCTAGATACAGAGAGCCAGTTTGGCTTCAATTGAAGGAACTGGAGAAATTAAAGGTGTGATCAATACAGAGAAGCTTGAAATGTGTTGAATTTGATTAATTGCGAGAAACCGATTTCTTGCTGATTACAGAGAAGCAGATTTGTTGAAAAGTATTGAAATGGAGAAATTGATGGCCTAATTGAACAATGAACATTTGGAAATATTTAGATTACAGAAATAGAGTTATTAATGCAGATCGAAGTAAAAATTATTGGAAAAAGAGAAAGTGAACAAATTTGGAGAAACTTTTACGGTTAATGAATGAGCAGGTGATAAGACAGCGAATGTCATGGTAATGGGAGATTTTTCAAATACTGTGAATGAGATATATCTCCTGATATTGAAAGTCCTTGAATATGCTCATTTGCTTGAAATTGACAGTTTGATTGATACAGAGAGCCAGGTTTTCTGTATTTGTGGCATATGGAGAAATTGATGTTGCGGTGAATGCGGAGAAGCTGCAAATTTGCTGAATCTAACAATTTGAAGGAAATTGAGCATTTGGTATGTGCAGAGAAGAAGATTTGCTTAGAAAGATAGAAATTGAGAAAGTGTCAGTTGTGGTGAATGAGGGGGAGCTTGAATACAGGACCTTGTTAGAAATAGAGATGTTTTGCAGAAATCATTACAGAAAGCGAGGTTGATGGAAATGTAGAAAGCTGTACATTCAGAGAATGATCAGAAGCTCCAAGCAAAGAATATGATGGAAATGATAGCTTTTACAAATATGAGTAATGAGAAATAAATTCAGGGAGAGAAAAAGCTAGAATTTAATCAAATGCTAGAAATTGAAATGTTGCTAGATACAGAGAGCCAGTTTTGCTGAAATTGAAGGTGTGATCATTGCAGGGATGCTTGAAATGTGTTGAATTTGATTAAATACTAGAAAGCGAGATCCTGCTGAATACAGAGAACCTGATTTGCTTAAATATATTGAAGTGGAGAAATTGAAGGCCTACTTGAAGAATGAACATGTGGAAATATGTACATTACTGAAATGCAGATTGTAATGCAAATCGACAGTAAAAATTATTAGAGAATGAGAAATTGATTAAATTTGGAGAAAATTTGACGGTCAGAGAATGATCAGGTGAAATGTCAGCGAATTGCATGGAAATGGGAAATTTTTCAAATGCTTTGAAAGAGATATATCTCCAGATATTGAAAGTTCTTGAATATGCTCAATTGCCAGACATTGATAGCTTGATCGATACAGGGAGCCAGGTTTGCTGAAATTGTGGTATATGGAGAAATTGATGTTGCGGGGAATACGGAGAACCTTCAAATTTGCTGAATCGAACAAATGGCTGGAAATTGAGGATTTGATAGGTGCAGTGATGGAGATTTGCTAATAACGTGCTAAATTGAGGATGTCTAATTTGCGGTGAATGAGGAGGAGCTTGAAATCAGGAGCTTGTTAGATATAGAGACAGTAATGTATATCTGTTGCAAAATTCGTTAGAGAAAGCGAGGTTTATGAAAATGAAGAAACCTGCACATTCACAAAATGATCAGAAGCTACACGCAGAGAACATCATGGAAATTATAGATTTTACAAATATGAACAATGAGAAGTAACTGCAGTAAGAGAAAATTCTAGATTTTAATCAAATGAAGAAATTGAAATGTTGCTTGATATTGGGAAGCAGTTTGCTTAAAGTGAAGGATCTGGAGAAATTGACGGTTTGATCATTGCAGAGATGCTTGAAATGTGTTGAATTTGATTATTTGCTAGAAACCCAGTTCTTGCTGAATACAGAGAAGCAGATTTGCTGAAAAATATTGAAATGGAGAACTTGAAGGCCTACTTGAACAATGATCATTTGGAAACATGGTGATTGTAAAAATAGAGATATTAACGCAGATCGAAAGTTAAAACTATTGGAAAAAGTGAAAGTGATTAAATTTGGAGAAACTTTTGCCGTCAGCGAATTTCATGGAAATGGGAGATTTTTCAAATGCTGTGAATGAGATATATTTACAGATATCGAAAGTTCTTCAATATGCTCAATTGCTATGAATTGACAGAGAGGCAGGTTTGCTGAATTTGTGGCATATGGGGAAATTGATCTTGCGGTGAATGCGGAGACACTCCAAATGTGCTAAATCTAACAAATTGCTGAAACTGATCATTTCTTAAGTGCAGAGAACTAAATTTGATTATACAGAGAGAAATTAAGAAATGTAAGTTGAGGTGCATGAGGGGGAGCTTGAAATTAAGAGCTTCTTAGAAATACTGACATTTATGGAGATATTTCGCAGAAATCATTAGAGAAAGAGCGGTTGATGAAAATGTAGAAACCTGTACATTCAGAGAATGATCAGAAGCTACAGGCAGAGAATATCCTGGAAATGCCATGTTTTACAAATATGAGCAATGAGAAATAACTGCAGGTAGAGGAAATGCTAGAATTTAATCAATGTTGTAATTGAAATGTTGCTAGATACAGAGAGCCAGTTTGGCTTCAATTGAACGAACTGGGGAAATTAAAGGTGTGATCAATACAGAGAAGCTTGAAATGTGTTGAATTTGATTAATTGCGAGAAACCGATTTCTTGCTGATTACAGAGAAGCAGATTTGTTGAAAAGTATTGAAATGGAGAAATTGATGGCCTAATTGAACAATGAACATTTGGAAATATTTAGATTACAGAAATAGAGATATTAATGCAGATCGAAGTAAAAATTATTGGAAAAAGAGGAAGTGAACAAATTTGGAGAAACTTTAACGGTTAATGAATGAGCAGGTGATAAGACAGCGAATGTCATGGTAATGGGAGATTTTTCAAATACTGTGAATGAGATATATCTCCTGATATTGAAAGTCCTTGAATATGCTCATTTGCTGGAAATTGACAGTTTGATTGATACAGAGAGCCAGGTTTTCTGTATTTGTGGCATATGGAGAAATTGATGTTGCGGTGAATGCGGAGAAGCTGCAAATTTGCTGAATCTAACAATTTGAAGGAAATTGAGCATTTGGTATGTGCAGAGAAGAAGATTTGCTTAGAAAGATAGAAATTGAGAAAGGGTCAGTTGTGGTGAATGAGGGGGAGCTTGAATACAGGACCTTGTTAGAAATAGAGATGTTTGCAGAAATCATTACAGAAAGCGAGGTTGATGGAAATGTAGAAAGCTGTACATTCAGAGAATGATCAGAAGCTCCAAGCAAAGAATATGATGGAAATGATAGATTTTACAAATATGAGTAATGAGAAATAAGTTCAGGTAGAGAAAAAGCTAGAATTTAATCAAATGCTGGAAATTGAAATGTTGCTAGATACAGAGAGCCAGTTTTGCTGAAATTGAAGGTGTGATCATTGCAGGGATGCTTGAAATGTGTTGAATTTGATTAAATACTAGAAAGCGAGTTCCTGCTGAATACAGAGAACCTGATTTGCTTAAATATATTGAAGTGGAGAAATTGAAGGCCTACTTGAAGAATGAACATTTGGAAATATGTACATTACTGAAATGCAGATTGTAATGCAAATCGACAGTAAAAATTATTAGAGAATGAGAAATTGATTAAATTTGGAGAAACTTTGACGGTCAGAGAATGATCAGGTGAAATGTCAGCGAATTGCATGGAAATGGGAAATTTTTCAAATGCTGTGAAAGAGATATATCTCCAGATATTGAAAGTTCTTGAATATGCTCAATTGCCAGACATTGATAGCTTGATCGATACAGGGAGCCAGGTTCGCTGAATTTGTGGTATATGGAGAAATTGATGTTGCGGGGAATACGGAGAACCTTCAAATTTGCTGAATCGAACAAATGGCTGGAAATTGAGGATTTGATAGGTGCAGTGATGGAGATTTGCTAATGAAGAGCTAAATTGAGGATGTCTAACTTGCGGTCAATGAGGAGGAGCTTGAAATCAGGAGCTTGTTAGATATAGAGACGGTTATGTATATCTGTTGCAAAATTCATTAGAGAAAGCGAGGTTTATGAAAATGAAGAAACCTGCACATTCACAAAATGATCAGAAGCGACACGCAGAGAACATCATGGAAATTATAGATTTTACAAATATGAACAATGAGAAGTAACTGCAGTAAGAGAAAATTCTAGATTTTAATCAAATGTTGAAATTGAAATGTTGCTTGATATTGGGAAGCAGTTTGCTTAAAGTGAAGGATCTGGAGAAATTGACGGTTTGATCATTGCAGAGATGCTTGAAATGTGTTGAATTTGATTATTTGCTAGAAACCCAGTTCTTGCTGAATACAGAGAAGCAGATTTGCTGAAAAATATTGAAATGGAGAACTTGAAGGCCTACTTGAACAATAATCATTTGGAAACATGGTGATTGTAAAAATAGAGATATTAACGCAGATCGAAAGTTAAAACTATTGGAAAAAGTGAAAGTGATTAAATTTGGAGAAACTTTTGCAGTCAGCGAATTTCATGGAAATGGGAGATTTTTCAAATGCTGTGAATGAGATATATTTACAGATATCGAAAGTTCTTCAATATGCTCAATTGCTATGAATTGACAGAGAGGCAGGTTTGCTGAATTTGTGGCATATGGAGAAATTGATGTTGCGGTGAATGCGGAGACCCTCCAAATGTGCTAAATTTAACAAATTGCTGAAACTGATCATTTCTTAAGTGCAGAGAACTAAATTTGATTATACAGAGAGAAATTAAGAAATGTAAGTTGAGGTGCATGAGGGGGAGCTTGAAATTAAGAGCTTCTTAGAAATACAGACATTTATGAAGATATTTCGCAGAAATCATTAGAGAAAGAGCGGTTGATGGAAATGTAGAAACCTGTACATTCAGAGAATGATCAGAAGCTACAGGCAGAGAATATCCTGGAAATGGCAACTTTTACAAATATGAGCAATGTGAAATAACTGCAGGTGGAGGAAATGCTAGAATATAATCAAATGTTGTAATTGAAATGTTGCTAGATACAGAGAGCCAGTTTGGCTTCAATTGAACGAACTGGGGAAATTAAACGTGTGATCAATACAGAGAAGCTTGAAATGTGTTGATTTTGATTAATTGCGAGAATCCGATTTCTTGCTGATTACAGAGAAGCAGATATGTTGAAAAGTATTGAAATGGAGAAATTGAAGGCCTAATTGAACAATGAACATTTGGAAATATTTTGATTACAGAAATAGAGATATTAATGCAGATCGAAGTAAAAATTATTGGAAAAAGAGAAAGTGAACAAATTTGGAGAAACTTTTACGGTTAATGAATGATCAGCTGATAAGACAGCGAATGTCATGGTAATGGGAGATTTTTCAAATACTGTGAATGAGATATATCTCCTGATATTGAAAGTCCTTGAATATCCTCATTTGCTAGAAATTGACAGTTTGATTGGTACAGAGAGCCAAGTTTTCTGTATTTGTGGCATATGGAGAAATTGATGTTGCGGTGAATGCGGTGAAGCTGCAAATTTGCTGAATCTAACAATTTGAAGGAAATTGAGCATTTGGTATGTGCAGAGAAGAAGATTTGCTTAGAAAGATAGAAATTGAGAAAGTGTCAGTTGTGGTGAATGAGGGGGAGCTTGAATACAGGACCTTGTTAGAAATAGAGATGTTTTCCAGAAATCATTACAGAAAGCGAGGTTGATGGAAATGTAGAAAGCTGTACATTCAGAGAATGATCAGAAGCTCCAAGCAAAACATATCATGGAAATGATAGCTTTTACAAATTTGAGTAATGAGAAATAAGTTCAGGTAGAGAAAAGGCTAGAATTTAATCAAATGCTAGAAATTGAAATGTTGCTAGATACAGAGAGCCAGTTTTGCTGAAATTGAAGGTGTGATCATTGCAGAGATGCTTGAAATGTGTTGAATTTGATTAATTGCTAGAAACCGAGTTTCTGCTGAATACAGAGAACCTGACTTGCTTAAATATATTGAAGTGGAGAAATTGAAGAGCTACTTGAAGAATGAACATTTGGAAATATGTACATTACTGAAAAGTAGATTTGAATGCAAATCGACAGTAAAAATTATTAGAGGAAGAGAAAATGATTAAATTTGGAGAAACTTTGACGGTCAGAGAATGATCAGGTGAAATGTCAGCGAATTTCACCGAAATGGGAAATTTTTCAAATACTGTGAAAGAGTTATATCTCCAGATATTGAAAGTCCTTGAATATTCTCAATTGCCAGAAATTGATAGCTTGATCGATACAGGGAGCCAGGTTTGCTGAATTTGTGGTATATGGGGAAATTGATGTTGCGGGGAATACGGAGAACTTTCAAATTTGCTGAATCGAACAAATGGCTGGAAATTGAGGATTTGATAGGTGCAGTGATGGAGATTTGCTAATAACGTGCTAAATTGAGGATGTCTAATTTTAGGTCAATGAGGACGAGCTTGAAATCAGGAGCTTGTTTGAAATGGAGACAGTTATGTATATCTGTTGCAAAACTCATTAGAGAAAGCGAGGTTTATGAAAAAGAAGAAAACTGTACATTCCCAAAATGATCAGAAGCTACACGCAGAGAACATAATGAAAATTATAGATTTTACAAATATGATCAATGAGAAGTAACTGCAGTAAGAGAAAATTCTAGAATTTAATCAAATGTTGAAATTGAAATGTTGCTTGATATTGGGAAGCAATTTGCTTAAATTGAAGGATCTGGAGAAATTGACGGTTTGATCATTGCAGAGATGCTTGAAATGTGTTGAATTTGATTAATTGCTAGAAATCGAGTTTCTGCTGAATACAGAGAACCTGATTTGCTTAACTATATTGAAGTGGAGAAATTGAAGAGCTACTTGAAGAATGAACATTTGGAAATATGGTGATTGTAAAAATAGAGATATTAACGCAGATCGAAAGTAAAAATTATATGGAAAATGAGAAAGTAATTAAATTTGGAGAAACTTTTGCAGTTAGCGAATGTCATGGAAATGGTAGATTTTTCAAATGCTGAGAATGCGATATATTTACAGATATTTAATGTTCTTCAATATGCTCAATTGCTAGAAATTGACAGAGAGGCAGTTTTGCTGAATTTGTGGCATATGGAGAAATTGATGTTGCGGTGAATGCGGAGACCCTCCAAATGTGCTAAATCTAACAAATTGCTGAAACTGATCATTTCTTAGGTGCAGAGAACTAAATTTGATTATAAAGAGAGAAATTAAGAAATGTAAGTTGAGGTGAATGAGGGGGAGCTTGAAATTAAGAGCTTCTTTGAAATACAGACATTTATGAAGATATTTCGCAGAAATCATTAGAGAAAGCGCGGTTGATGGAAATGTAGACACCTGTACATTCAGAGAATGATCAGAAGCTACAGGCAGAGAATATCCTGGAAATGCCAAGTTTCGCAAATCTGAGCAATGAGAAATAACTGCAGGTAGAGAAAATGCTAGAATTTAATCAAATGTTGTAATTGAAATGTTGCTAGATACAGAGAGCCAGCTTGGCTTAATTTGAAGGAACTGGCGAAATTAAAGGTGTGATCAATACAGAGAAGCTTGAAATGTGTTGAATTTGATTAATTGCGAGAAAGTGATTTCTTGCTGAATACAGAGAAGCAGATTTGTTGAATAATATTGAAATGGAGAAATTGAAGGCCTAATTGAACAATGAACATTTGGAAATATTTAGATTGCAGAAATAGAGATATTAATGCAGAACGAAGTAAAAATTTTTGGAAAAAGTGAAAGTGAACAAATTTGGAGAAACTTGTACGGTTAATGAAAGAGCAGGTGATAAGACAGCGAATGTCATGGTAATGGGAGATTTTTCAAATACTGTGAATGAGATATATCTCCTGATATTGAAAGTCCTTGAATATCCTCATTTGCTAGAAATTGACAGTTTGATTGGTACAGAGAGCCAAGTTTTCTGTATTTGTGGCATATGGAGAAATTGATGTTGCGGTGAATGCGGTGAAGCTGCAAATTTGCTGAATCTAACAATTTGAAGGAAATTGAGCATTTGGTATGTGCAGAGAAGAAGATTTGCTTAGAAAGATAGAAATTGAGAAAGTGTCAGTTGTGGTGAATGAGGGGGAGCTTGAATACAGGACCTTGTTAGAAATAGAGATGTTTTCCAGAAATCATTACAGAAAGCGAGGTTTGATGGAAATGTAGAAAGCTGTACATTCAGAGAATGATCAGAAGCTCCAAGCAAAGAATATGATGGAAATGATAGATTTTACAAATATGAGTAATGAGAAATAAGTTCAGGTAGAGAAAAAGCTAGAATTTAATCAAATGCTGGAAATTGAAATGTTGCTAGATACAGAGAGCCAGTTTTGTTGAAATTGAATGTGTGATCATTGCAGGGATGCTTGAAATGTGTTGAATTTGATTAAATACTAGAAACCGAGTTCCTGCTGAATACAGAGAACCTGATTTGCTTAAATATATTGAAGTGGAGAAATTGAAGGCCTACTTGAAGAATGAACATTTGGAAATATGTACATTACTGCAATGCAGATTGTAATGCAAATCGACAGTAAAAATTATTAGAGAATGAGAAATTGATTAAATTTGGAGAAACTTTGACGGTCAGAGAATGATCAGGTGAAATGTCAGCGAATTGCATGGAAATGGGAAACCTTTCAAATGCTGTGAAAGAGATATATCTCCAGATATTGAAAGTTTTTGAATATGCTCAATTGCCAGACATTGATAGCTTGATCGATACAGGGAGCCAGGTTTGCTGAATTTGTGGTATACGGAGAAATTGATGTTGCGGGGAATACGGAGAACTTTCAAATTTGCTGAATCGAACAAATGGCTGGAAATTGAGGATTTGATAGGTGCAGTGATGGAGATTTGCTAATGAAGAGCTAAATTGTGGATGTCTAATTTGCGGTCAATGAGGAGGAGCTTGAAATCAGGAGCTTGTTAGATATAGAGACAGTTATGTATATCTGTTGCAAAATTCATTAGAGAAAGCGAGGTTTATGAAAATGAAGAAACCTGCACATTCACAAAATGATCAGAAGCTACACGCAGAGAACATCATGGAAATTATAGATTTTACAAATATGAAGAATGAGAAGTAACTGCAGTAAGAGAAAATTCTAGAATTTAATCAAATGTTGAAATTGAAATGTTGCTTGATATTGGGAAGCAATTTGCTTAAAGTGAAGGACCTGGAGAAATTGACGGTTTGATCATTGCAGAGATGCTTGAAATGTGTTGAATTTGATTAATTGCTAGAAACCCAGTTCTTGCTGAATACAGAGAAGCAGATTTGCTGAAAAATATTGAAATGGAGAACTTGAAGGCCTACTTGAACAATAATCATTTGGAAACATGGTGATTGTAAAAATAGAGATATTAACGCAGATCGAAAGTTAAAACTATTGGAAAAAGTGAAAGTGATTAAATTTGGAGAAACTTTTGCAGTCAGCGAATTTCATGGAAATGGGAGATTTTTCAAATGCTGTGAATGAGATATATTTACAGATATTGAAAGTTCTTCAATATGCTCAATTGCTAGGAATTGACAGATAGGCAGCTTTGCTGAATTTGTGGCATATGGAGAAATTGATCTTGCGGTGAATGCGGAGACCCTCCAAATGTGCTAAATCTAACAAATTGCTGAAACTGATCATTTCTTAGGTGCAGAGAACTAAATTTGATTATAAAGAGAGAAATTAAGAAATGTAAGTTGAGGTGAATGAGGGGGAGCTTGAAATTAAGAGCTTCTTAGAAATACAGATATTTATGAAGATATTTCGCAGAAATCATTAGAGAAAGCGCGGTTGATGGAAATGTAGAAACCGGTACATTCAGAGAATGATCAGAAGCTACAGGCAGAGAATATCCTGGAAATGGCAACTTTTACAAATATGAGCAATGTGAAATAACTGCAGGTGGAGGAAATGCTAGAATATAATCAAATGTTGTATTTGAAATGTTGCTAGATACAGAGAGCCAGTTTGGCTTCAATTGAACGAACTGGGGAAATTAAACGTGTGATCAACACAGAGAAGCTTGAATGTGTTGAATTTGATTAATTGCGAGAAACCGATTTCTTGCTGATTACAGAGCAGCAGATTTGTTGAAAAGTATTGAAATGGAGAAATTGAAGGCCTAATTGAACAATGAACATTTGGAAATATTTAGATTATAGAAATAGAGATATTAATGCAGATCGAAGTAAAAATTATTGGAAAAAGAGAAAGTGAACAAATTTGGAGAAACTTTTACGTTTAATGAATTTGAAGGAAATTGAGCATTTGGTATGTGCAGAGAAGAAGATTTGCTTAGAAAGATAGAAATTGAGAAAGTGTCAGTTGTGGTGAATGAGGGGGAGCTTGAATACAGGACCTTGTTAGAAATAGAGATGTTTTCCAGAAATCATTACAGAAAGCGAGGTTGATGGAAATGTAGAAAGCTGTACATTCAGAGAATGATCAGAAGCTCCAAGCAAAACATATCATGGAAATGATAGCTTTTACAAATTTGAGTAATGAGAAATAAGTTCAGGTAGAGAAAAGGCTAGAATTTAATCAAATGCTAGAAATTGAAATGTTGCTAGATACAGAGAGCCAGTTTTGCTGAAATTGAAGGTGTGATCATTGCAGAGATGCTTGAAATGTGTTGAATTTGATTAATTGCTAGAAACCGAGTTTCTGCTGAATACAGAGAACCTGACTTGCTTAAATATATTGAAGTGGAGAAATTGAAGAGCTACTTGAAGAATGAACATTTGGAAATATGTACATTACTGAAAAGTAGATTTGAATGCAAATCGACAGTAAAAATTATTAGAGGAAGAGAAAATGATTAAATTTGGAGAAACTTTGACGGTCAGAGAATGATCAGGTGAAATGTCAGCGAATTTCACCGAAATGGGAAATTTTTCAAATACTGTGAAAGAGTTATATCTCCAGATATTGAAAGTCCTTGAATATTCTCAATTGCCAGAAATTGATAGCTTGATCGATACAGGGAGCCAGGTTTGCTGAATTTGTGGTATATGGGGAAATTGATGTTGCGGGGAATACGGAGAACTTTCAAATTTGCTGAATCGAACAAATGGCTGGAAATTGAGGATTTGATAGGTGCAGTGATGGAGATTTGCTAATAACGTGCTAAATTGAGGATGTCTAATTTTAGGTCAATGAGGACGAGCTTGAAATCAGGAGCTTGTTTGAAATGGAGACAGTTATGTATATCTGTTGCAAAACTCATTAGAGAAAGCGAGGTTTATGAAAAAGAAGAAAACTGTACATTCCCAAAATGATCAGAAGCTACACGCAGAGAACATAATGAAAATTATAGATTTTACAAATATGATCAATGAGAAGTAACTGCAGTAAGAGAAAATTCTAGAATTTAATCAAATGTTGAAATTGAAATGTTGCTTGATATTGGGAAGCAATTTGCTTAAATTGAAGGATCTGGAGAAATTGACGGTTTGATCATTGCAGAGATGCTTGAAATGTGTTGAATTTGATTAATTGCTAGAAATCGAGTTTCTGCTGAATACAGAGAACCTGATTTGCTTAACTATATTGAAGTGGAGAAATTGAAGAGCTACTTGAAGAATGAACATTTGGAAATATGGTGATTGTAAAAATAGAGATATTAACGCAGATCGAAAGTAAAAATTATATGGAAAATGAGAAAGTAATTAAATTTGGAGAAACTTTTGCAGTTAGCGAATGTCATGGAAATGGTAGATTTTTCAAATGCTGAGAATGCGATATATTTACAGATATTTAAAGTTCTTCAATATGCTCAATTGCTAGAAATTGACAGAGAGGCAGTTTTGCTGAATTTGTGGCATATGGAGAAATTGATGTTGCGGTGAATGCGGAGACCCTCCAAATGTGCTAAATCTAACAAATTGCTGAAACTGATCATTTCTTAGGTGCAGAGAACTAAATTTGATTATAAAGAGAGAAATTAAGAAATGTAAGTTGAGGTGAATGAGGGGGAGCTTGAAATTAAGAGCTTCTTTGAAATACAGACATTTATGAAGATATTTCGCAGAAATCATTAGAGAAAGAGCGGTTGATGGAAATGTAGAAACCTGTACATTCAGAGAATGATCAGAAGCTACAGGCAGAGAATATCCTGGAAATGCCAAGTTTCGCAAATATGAGCAATGAGAAATAACTGCAGGTAGAGAAAATGCTAGAATTTAATCAAATGTTGTAATTGAAATGTTGCTAGATACAGAGAGCCAGCTTGGCTTAATTTGAAGGAACTGGAGAAATTAAAGGTGTGATCAATACAGAGAAGCTTGAAATGTGTTGAATTTGATTAATTGCGAGAAAGTGATTTCTTGCTGAATACAGAGAAGCAGATTTGTTGAATAATATTGAAATGGAGAAATTGAAGGCCTAATTGAACAATGAACATTTGGAAATATTTAGATTACAGAAATAGAGATATTAATGCAGAACGAAGTAAAAATTTTTGGAAAAAGTGAAAGTGAACAAATTTGGAGAAACTTTTACGGTTAATGAAAGAGCAGGTGATAAGACAGCGAATGTCATGGTAATGGGAGATTTTTCAAATACTGTGAATGAGATATATCTCCTGATATTGAAAGTCCTTGAATGTGCTGATTTGCTAGAAATTGACAGTTTGATTGATACAGAGAGCCAGGTTTTCTGTATTTGTGGCATATGGAGAAATTGATGTTGCGGTGAATGCGGAGAATCTGCAAATTTGCTGAATCTAACAATTTGAAGGAAATTGAGCATTTGATATGTGCAGAGAAGAAGATTTGCTTAGAAAGATAGAATTTGAGCATGTGTCAGTTGTGGTGAATGAGGGGGAGCTTGAAATCAGGACCTTGTTAGTAATAGAGACAGTTATGTAGATGTTTTCCAGAAATCATTACAGAAAGCGAGGCTGATGGTAACGTAGAAAGCTGTACATTCAGAGAATGATCAGAAGCTACAGGCAGAGAATATCCTGGAAATGCCATGTTTTACAAATATGAGCAATGAGAAATAACTGCAGGAAGCGGAAATGCTAGAATTTAATCAAATGTTGTAATTGAAATGTTACTAGATCCAGAGAGCCAGCTTGGCTTAAATTGATGGAACTGGAGAAATTAAAGGTGTGATCAATACAGAGAAGCTTGAAATGTGTTGAATTTGATTAATTGCGAGAAACCGGTTTCTTGCTGATTACAGAGAAGCAGATTTGTTGAAAAGTATTGAAATGGAGAAATTGATGGCCTAATTGAACAATGAACATTTGGAAATATTTAGATTACAGAAATAGAGATATTAATGCAGATCGAAGTAAAAATTATTGGAAAAAGAGAAAGTGAACAAATTTGGAGAAACTTTTACGGTTAATGAATGAGCAGGTGATAAGACAGCGAATGTCATGGTAATGGGAGATTTTTCAAATACTGTGAATGAGATATATCTCCTGATATTGAAAGTCCTTGAATATGCTCATTTGCTAGAAAATGACAGTTTGATTGATACAGAGAGCCAGGTTTTCTGTATTTGTGGCATATGGAGAAATTGATGTTGCGGTGAATGCGGAGAAGACGCAAATTTGCTGAATCTAACAATTTGAAGGAAATTGAGCATTTGGTATGTGCAGAGAAGAATATTTGCTTATAAAGATAGAAATTGAGAAAGTGTCAGTTGTGGTGAATGAGGGGGAGCTTGAATACAGGACCTTGTTAGAAATAAAGATGTTTTGCAGAAATCATTACAGAAAGCGAGGTTGATGGAAATGTAGAAAGCTGTACATTCAGAGAATGATCAGAAGCTCCAAGCAAAGAATATGATGGAAATGATAGCTATTACAAATTTGAGTAATGAGAAATAAGTTCAGGCAGAGAAAAAGCTTGAATTTAATCAAATGCTGGAAATTCAAATGTTGCTAGATACAGAGAGCCAGTTTTGCTGAAATTGAAGGTGTGATCATTGCAGGGATGCTTGAAATGTGTTGAGTTGATTAAATACTAGAAACCGAGTTCCTACTGAATACAGAGAACCTGATTTGCTTAAATATATTGAAGTGGAGAAATTGAAGAGCTACTTGAAGAATGAACATTTGTAAATATGTACATTACTGAAAAGTAGATTTGAATGCAAATCGACAGTAAAAATTATTAGAGGAAGAGAAAATGATTAAATTTGGAGAAACTTTGACGGTCAGAGAATGATCAGGTGAAATGTCAGCGAATTTCACCGAAATGGGAAATTTTTCAAATACTGTGAAAGAGTTATATCTCCAGATATTGAAAGTTCTTGAATATGCTCAATTGCCAGAAATTGATAGCTTGCTCGATTCAGGGAGCCAGGTTTGCTGAATTTGTGGAGAAATTGATGTTGCGGGGAATACGGAGAACTTTCAAATTTGCTGAATCGAACAAATGGCTGGAAATTGAGGATTTGATAGGTGCAGTGATGGAGATTTGCTAATAACGTGCTAAATTGAGGATGTCTAATTTGAGGTCAATGAGGAGGAGCTTGAAATCAGGAGCTTGTTAGAAATGGAGACAGTTATGTATATCTGTTGCAAAACTCATTAGAGAAAGCGAGGTTTATGAAAAAGAAGAAAACTGTACATTCACAAAATGATCAGAAGCTACACGCAGAGAACATCATGGAAATTATAGATTATACAAATATGAACAATGAGAAGTAACGGCAGTAAGAGAAAATTCTAGAATTTAATCAAATGTTGAAATTGAAATGTTGCTTGATATTGGGAAGCAATTTGCTTAAATTGAAGGATCTGGAGAAATTGACGGTTTGATCATTGCAGAGATGCTTGAAATGTGTTGAATTTGATTAATTGCTAGAAACCCAGTTCTTGCTGAATACAGAGAAGCAGATTTGCTGAAAAATATTGAAATGGAGAACTTGAAGGCCTACTTGAACAATGATCATTTGGAAATATGGTGATTGTAAAAATAGAGATATTAACGCAGATCGAAAGTAAAAACTATATGGAAAATGAGAAAGTGATTAAATTTGGAGAAATGTTTGCAGTTAGCGAATGTCATGGAAATGGGAGATTTTTCAAATGCTGTGAATGTGATATATTTACAGATATTGAAAGTTCTTCAATATGCTCAATTGCTAGAAATTGACAGAGAGCCAGGTTTGCTGAATTTGTGGCATATGGAGAAATTGATGTTGCGGTGAATGCGGAGACCCTCCAAATGTGCTAAATCTAACAAATTGCTGAAACTGATCATTTCTTAGGTGAAGAGAACTAAATTTGATTATACAGAGAGAAATTAAGAAATGTAAGTTGAGGTGAATGAGGGGGAGCTTGAAATTAAGAGCTTCTTAGAAATACAGACATTTATGAAGATATTTCGCAGAAATCATTAGAGAAAGCGCCGTGATGGAATTGTAGAAACCTGTACATTCAAATAATGATCAGAAGCTACAGGCAGAGAATATCATGGAAATGCCAAGTTTCGCAAATATGAGCAATGAGAAATAACTGCAGGTAGAGGAAATGCTAGAATTTAATCAAATTTTGTAATTGAAATGTTGCTAGATACAGAGAGCCAGCTTGGCTTAATTTGAAGGAACTGGAGAAATTAAATGTGTGATCAATACAGAGAAGCTTGAAATGTGTTGAATTTGATTAATTGCGAGAAAGCGATTTCTTGCTGAATACAGAGAAGCAGATTTGTTGAAAAATATTGAAATGGAGAAATTGAAGGCCTAATTGAACAATGAACATTTGGAAATATTTAGATTGTAGAAATAGAGATATTAATGCAGATCGAAGTAAAAATTATTGGAAAATGAGAAGGTGCTCAAATTTGGAGAAACTTTTACGGTTAATGAATGAGCAGCTGATGAGACAGCGAATGTCATGGTAATGGGAGATTTTTCAAATAATGTGAATGAGATATATCTCCTGATATTGCAAGTCCCTGAATATGCTCATTTGCTAGAAATTGACAGTTTGATTGATACAGAGAGCCAGGTTTTCTGTATTTGTGGCATATGGAGAAATTGATGTTGCGGTGAATGCGGAGAAGATGCAAATTTGCTGAATCTAACAATTTGAAGGAAATTGAGCATTTGGTATGTGCAGAGAAGAAGATTTGCTTAGAAAGATAGAAATTGAGAAAGTGTCAGTTGTGGTGAATGAGGGGGAGCTTGAATACAGGACCTTGTTAGAAATAGAGATGTTTTGCAGAAATCATTACAGAAAGCGAGGTTGATGGAAATGTAGAAAGCTGTACATTCAGAGAATGATCAGAAGCTCCAAGCAAAGCATATCATGGAAATCATAGCTTTTACAAATTTGAGTAATGAGAAATAAGTTCAGGTAGAGAAAAAGCTAGAATTTAATCAAATGCTAGAAATTGAAATGTTGCTAGATACAGAGAGCCAGTTTTGCTGAAATTGAAGGTGTGATCATTGCAGAGATGCTTGAAATGTGTTGAATTTGATTAATTGCTAGAAACCGAGTTTCTGCTGAATACAGAGAACCTGATTTGCATAAATATATTGAAGTGGAGAAATTGAAGAGCTACTTGAAGAATGAACATTTGGAAATATGTACATTATTGAAAAGTAGATTTGAATGCAAATCGACAGTAAATATTATTAGAGGAAGAGAAAATGATTAAATTTGGAGAAACTTTGACGGTCAGAGAATGATCAGGTGAAATGTTAGCGAATTTCACCGAAATGGGAAATTTTTCAAATACTGTGAAAGAGTTATATCTCCAGATATTGAAAGTTCTTGAATATTCTCAATTGCCAGAAATTGATAGCTTGATCGATACAGGGAGCCAGGTTTGCTGAATTTGTGGTATATGGGGAAATTGATGTTGCGGGGAATACGGAGAACTTTCAAATTTGCTGAATCGAACAAATGGCTGGAAATTGAGGATTTGATAGGTGCAGTGATGGAGATTTGCTAATAACGTGCTAAATTGAGGATGTCTAATTTGAGGTCAATGAGGAGGAGCTTGAAATCAGGAGCTTGTTAGAAATGGAGACAGTTATGTATATCTGTTGCAAAACTCATTAGAGAAAGCGAGGTTTATGAAAAAGAAGAAAACTGTACATTCACAAAATGATCAGAAGCTACACGCAGAGAACATCATGAAAATTATAGATTTTACAAATATGATCAATGAGAAGTAACTGCAGTAAGAGAAAATTCTAGAATTTAATCAAATGTTGAAATTGAAATGTTGCTTGATATTGGGAAGCAATTTGCTTAAATTGAAGGATCTGGAGAAATTGACGGTTTGATCATTGCAGAGATGCTTGAAATGTGTTGAATTTGATTAATTGCTAGAAACCGAGTTTCTGCTGAATACAAAGAACCTGATTTGCTTAAATATATTGAAGTGGAGAAATTGAAGAGCTACTTGAAGAATGAACATTTGGAAATATGGTGATTGTAAAAATAGAGATATTAACGCAGATCGAAAGTTAAAACTATTGGAAAAAGTGAAAGTGATTAAATTTGGAGAAACTTTTGCAGTCAGCGAATTTCATGGAAATGGGAGATTTTTCAAATGCTGTGAATGAGATATATTTACAGATATCGAAAGTTCTTCAATATGCTCAATTGCTAGGAATCGACAGAGAGGCAGGTTTTCTGAATTTGTGGCATATGGAGAAATTGATTTGCGGTGAATGCGGAGACACTCCAAATGTGCTAAATTTAACAAATTGCTGAAACTGATCATTTCTTAGGTGCAGAGAACTAAATTTGATTATAAAGAGAGAAATTAAGAAATGTAAGTTGAGGTGAATGAGGGGGAGCTTGAAATTAAGAGCTTCTTAGAAATACAGATATTTATGAAGATATTTCGCAGAAATCATTAGAGAAAGCGCGGTTGATGGAAATGTAGAAACCGGTACATTCAGAGAATGATCAGAAGCTACAGGCAGAGAATATCCTGGAAATGGCAACTTTTACAAATATGAGCAATGTGAAATAACTGCAGGTGGAGGAAATGCTAGAATATAATCAAATGTTGCAATTGAAATGTTGCTAGATACAGAGAGCCAGTTTGGCTTCAATTGAACGAACTGGGGAAATTAAAGGTGTGATCAATACAGAGAAGCTTGAAATGTGTTGAATTTGATTAATTGCGAGAAACCGATTTCTTGCTGATTACAGAGAAGCAGATTTGTTGAAAAGTATTGAAATGGAGAAATTGATGGCCTAATTGAACAATGAACATTTGGAAATATTTAGATTACAGAAATAGAGATATTAATGCAGATCGAAGTAAAAATTATTGGAAAAAGAGAAAGTGAACAAATTTGGAGAAACTTTTACGGTTAATGAATGATCAGGTGATAAGACAGCGAATGTCATGGTGATGGGAGATTTTTCAAATACTGTGAATGAGATATATCTCCTGATATTGAAAGTCCTTGAATATGCTCATTTGCTAGAAATTGACAGTTTGATTGATACAGAGAGCCAGGTTTTCTGTATTTGTGGCATATGAAGAAATTGATGTTGCGGTGAATGCGGAGAAGATGCAAATTTGCTGAATCTAACAATTTGAAGGAAATTGAGCATTTGGTATGTGCAGAGAAGAAGATTTGCTTAGAAAGATAGAAATTGAGAAAGTGTCAGTTGTGGTGAATGAGGGGGAGCTTGAATACAGGACCTTGTTAGAAATAGAGATGTTTTGCAGAAATCATTACAGAAAGCGAGGTTGATGGAAATGTAGAAAGCTGTACATTCAGAGAATGATCAGAAGCTCCAAGCAAAGCATATCATGGAAATCATAGCTTTTACAAATTTGAGTAATGAGAAATAAGTTCAGGTAGAGAAAAAGCTAGAATTTAATCAAATGCTAGAAATTGAAATGTTGCTAGATACAGAGAGCCAGTTTTGCTGAAATTGAAGGTGTGATCATTGCAGAGATGCTTGAAATGTGTTGAATTTGATTAATTGCTAGAAACCGCGTTTCTGCTGAATACAGAGAACCTGATTTGCATAAATATATTGAAGTGGAGAAATTGAAGAGCTACTTGAAGAATGAACATTTGTACATGAATATGTACATTATTGAAAAGTAGATTTGAATGCAAATCGACAGTAAAAATTATTAGAGGAAGAGAAAATGATTAAATTTGGAGAAACTTTGACGGTCAGAGAATGATCAGGTGAAATGTCAGCGAATTTCACCGAAATGGGAAATTTTTCAAATACTGTGAAAGAGTTATATCTCCAGATATTGAAAGTTCTTGAATAATCTCAATTGCCAGAAATTGATAGCTTGATCGATACAGGGAGCCAGGTTTGCTGAATTTGTGGTATATGGGGAAATTGATTTTGCGGGGAATACGGAGAACTTTCAAATTTGCTGAATCGAACAAATAGCTGGAAATTGAGGATTTGATAGGTGCAGTGATGGAGATTTGCTAATAACTTGCTAAATTGAGGATGTCTAATTTGAGGTCAATGAGGAGGAGCTTGAAATCAGGAGCTTGTTAGAAATGGAGACAGTTATGTATATCTGTTGCAAAACTCATTAGAGAAAGCGAGGTTTATGAAAAAGAAGAAAACTGTACATTCACAAAATGATCAGAAGCTACACGCAGAGAACATCATGAAAATTATAGATTTTACAAATATGATCAATGAGAAGTAACTGCAGTAAGAGAAAATTCTAGAATTTAATCAAATGTTGAAATTGAAATGTTGCTTGATATTGGGAAGCAATTTGCTTAAATTGAAGGATCTGGAGAAATTGACGGTTTGATCATTGCAGAGATGCTTGAAATGTGTTGAATTTGATTAATTGCTAGAAACCGAGTTTCTGCTGAATACAAAGAACCTGATTTGCTTAAATATATTGAAGTGGAGAAATTGAAGAGCTACTTGAAGAATGAACATTTGGAAATATGGTGATTGTAAAAATAGAGATATTAACGCAGATCGAAAGTTAAAACTATTGGAAAAAGTGAAAGTGATTAAATTTGGAGAAACTTTTGCAGTCAGCGAATTTCATGGAAATGGGAGATTTTTCAAATGCTGTGAATGAGATATATTTACAGATATCGATAGTTCTTCAATATGCTCAATTGCTAGGAATTGACAGAGAGGCAGGTTTGCTGAATTTGTGGCATATGGAGAAATTGATCTTGCGGTGAATGCGGAGACCCTCCAAATGTGCTAAATTTAACAAATTGCTGAAACTGATCATTTCTTAGGTGCAGAGAACTAAATTTGATTATAAAGAGAGATATTAAGAAATGTAAGTTGAGGTGAATGAGGGGGAGCTTGAAATTAAGAGCTTCTTAGAAATGCAGACATATATGAAGATATTTCGCAGAAATCATTAGAGAAAGCGCGGTTGATGGAAATGTAGAAACCGGTACATTCAGAGAATGATCAGAAGCTACAGGCAGAGAATATCCTGGAAATGGCAACTTTTACAAGTATGAGCAATGTGAAATAACTGCAGGTGGAGGAAATGCTAGAATATAATCAAAAGTTGTAACTGAAATGTTGCTAGATACAGAGAGCCAGTTTGGCTTCAATTGAACGAACTGGGGAAATTAAAGGTGTGATCAATACAGAGAAGCTTGAAATGTGTTGAATTTGATTAATTGCGAGAAACCGATTTCTTGCTGATTACAGAGAAGCAGATTTGTTGAAAAGTATTGAAATGGAGAAATTGATGGCCTAATTGAACAATGAACATTTGGAAATATTTAGATTACAGAAATAGAGATATTAATGCAGATCGAAGTAAAAATTATTGGAAAAAGAGAAAGTGAACAAATTTGGAGAAACTTTTACGGTTAATGAATGATCAGGTGATAAGACAGCGAATGTCATGGTAATGGGAGATTTTTCAAATACTGTGAATGAGATATATCTCCTGATATTGCAAGTCCATGAATATGCTCATTTGCTAGAAATTGACAGTTTGATTGATACAGAGAGCCAGGTTTTCTGTATTTGTGGCAATAGGAGAAATTGATGTTGCGGTGAATGCGGAGAAGATGCAAATTTTCTGAATCTAACAATTTGAAAGAAATTGAGCATTTGGTATGTGCAGAGAAGAAGATTTGCTTAGAAAGATAGAAATTGAGAAAGTGTCAGTTGTGGTGAATGAGAGGGAGCTTGAATACAGGACCTTGTTAGAAATAGAGATGTTTTGCAGAAATCATTACAGAAAGCGAGGTTGATGGAAATGTAGAAAGCTGTACATTCAGAGAATGATCAGAAGCTCCAAGCAAAGCATATCATGGAAATCATAGCTTTTACAAATTTGAGTAATGAGAAATAAGTTCAGGTAGAGAAAAAGCTAGAATTTAATCAAATGCTAGAAATTGAAATGTTGCTAGATACAGAGAGCCAGTTTTGCTGAAATTGAAGGTGTGATCATTGCAGAGATGCTTGAAATGTGTTGAATTTGATTAATTGCTAGAAACCGAGTTTCTGCTGAATACAGAGAACCTGATTTGCTTAAATATATTGAAGTGGAGAAATTGAAGAGCTACTTGAAGAATGAACATTTGGAAATATGTACATTATTGAAAAGTAGATTTGAATGCAAATCGACAGTAAAAATTATTAGAGGAAGAGAAAATGATTAAATTTGGAGAAACTTTGACGGTCAGAGAATGATCAGGTGAAATGTCAGCGAATTTCACCGAAATGGGAAATTTTTCAAATACTGTGAAAGAGTTATATCTCCAGATATTGAAAGTTCTTGAATATTCTCAATTGCCAGAAATTGATAGCTTGATCGATACAGGGAGCCAGGTTTGCTGAATTTGTGGTATATGGGGAAATTGATGTTGCGGGGAATACGGAGAACTTTCAAATTTGCTGAATCGAACAAATGGCTGGAAATTGAGGATTTGATAGGTGCAGTGATGGAGATTTGCTAATAACGTGCTAAATTGAGGATGTCTAATTTGAGGTCAATGAGGAGGAGCTTGAAATCAGGAGCTTGTTAGAAATGGAGACAGTTATGTATATCTGTTGCAAAACTCATTAGAGAAAGCGAGGTTTATGAAAAAGAAGAAAACTGTACATTCACAAAATGATCAGAAGCTACACGCAGAGAACATCATGAAAATTATAGATTTTACAAATATGATCAATGAGAAGTAACTGCAGTAAGAGAAAATTCTAGAATTTAATCAAATGTTGAAATTGAAATGTTGCTTGATATTGGGAAGCAATTTGCTTAAATTGAAGGATCTGGAGAAATTGACGGTTTGATCATTGCAGAGATGCTTGAAATGTGTTGAATTTGATTAATTGCTAGAAACCGAGTTTCTGCTGAATACAAAGAACCTGATTTGCTTAAATATATTGAAGTGGAGAAATTGAAGAGCTACTTGAAGAATGAACATTTGGAAATATGGTGATTGTAAAAATAGAGATATTAACGCAGATCGAAAGTTAAAACTATTGGAAAAAGTGAAAGTGATTAAATTTGGAGAAACTTTTGCAGTCAGCGAATTTCATGGAAATGGGAGATTTTTCAAATGCTGTGAATGAGATATATTTACAGATATCGATAGTTCTTCAATATGCTCAATTGCTAGGAATTGACAGAGAGGCAGGTTTGCTGAATTTGTGGCATATGGAGAAATTGATCTTGCGGTGAATGCGGAGACCCTCCAAATGTGCTAAATTTAACAAATTGCTGAAACTGATCATTTCTTAGGTGCAGAGAACTAAATTTGATTATAAAGAGAGATATTAAGAAATGTAAGTTGAGGTGAATGAGGGGGAGCTTGAAATTAAGAGCTTCTTAGAAATGCAGACATATATGAAGATATTTCGCAGAAATCATTAGAGAAAGCGCGGTTGATGGAAATGTAGAAACCGGTACATTCAGAGAATGATCAGAAGCTACAGGCAGAGAATATCCTGGAAATGGCAACTTTTACAAGTATGAGCAATGTGAAATAACTGCAGGTGGAGGAAATGCTAGAATATAATCAAAAGTTGTAACTGAAATGTTGCTAGATACAGAGAGCCAGTTTGGCTTCAATTGAACGAACTGGGGAAATTAAAGGTGTGATCAATACAGAGAAGCTTGAAATGTGTTGAATTTGATTAATTGCGAGAAACCGATTTCTTGCTGATTACAGAGAAGCAGATTTGTTGAAAAGTATTGAAATGGAGAAATTGATGGCCTAATTGAACAATGAACATTTGGAAATATTTAGATTACAGAAATAGAGATATTAATGCAGATCGAAGTAAAAATTATTGGAAAAAGAGAAAGTGAACAAATTTGGAGAAACTTTTACGGTTAATGAATGATCAGGTGATAAGACAGCGAATGTCATGGTAATGGGAGATTTTTCAAATACTGTGAATGAGATATATCTCCTGATATTGCAAGTCCATGAATATGCTCATTTGCTAGAAATTGACAGTTTGATTGATACAGAGAGCCAGGTTTTCTGTATTTGTGGCAATAGGAGAAATTGATGTTGCGGTGAATGCGGAGAAGATGCAAATTTTCTGAATCTAACAATTTGAAAGAAATTGAGCATTTGGTATGTGCAGAGAAGAAGATTTGCTTAGAAAGATAGAAATTGAGAAAGTGTCAGTTGTGGTGAATGAGGGGGAGCTTGAATACAGGACCTTGTTAGAAATAGAGATGTTTTGCAGAAATCATTACAGAAAGCGAGGTTGATGGAAATGTAGAAAGCTGTACATTCAGAGAATGATCAGAAGCTCCAAGCAAAGCATATCATGGAAATCATAGCTTTTACAAATTTGAGTAATGAGAAATAAGTTCAGGTAGAGAAAAAGCTAGAATTTAATCAAATGCTAGAAATTGAAATGTTGCTAGATACAGAGAGCCAGTTTTGCTGAAATTGAAGGTGTGATCATTGCAGAGATGCTTGAAATGTGTTGAATTTGATTAATTGCTAGAAACCGAGTTTCTGCTGAATACAGAGAACCTGATTTGCTTAAATATATTGAAGTGGAGAAATTGAAGAGCTACTTGAAGAATGAACATTTGGAAATATGTACATTATTGAAAAGTAGATTTGAATGCAAATCGACAGTAAAAATTATTAGAGGAAGAGAAAATGATTAAATTTGGAGAAACTTTGACGGTCAGAGAATGATCAGGTGAAATGTCAGCGAATTTCACCGAAATGGGAAATTTTTCAAATACTGTGAAAGAGTTATATCTCCAGATATTGAAAGTTCTTGAATATTCTCAATTGCCAGAAATTGATAGCTTGATCGATACAGGGAGCCAGGTTTGCTGAATTTGTGGTATATGGGGAAATTGATGTTGCGGGGAATACGGAGAACTTTCAAATTTGCTGAATCGAACAAATGGCTGGAAATTGAGGATTTGATAGGTGCAGTGATGGAGATTTGCTAATAACGTGCTAAATTGAGGATGTCTAATTTGAGGTCAATGAGGAGGAGCTTGAAATCAGGAGCTTGTTAGAAATGGAGACAGTTATGTATATCTGTTGCAAAACTCATTAGAGAAAGCGAGGTTTATGAAAAAGAAGAAAACTGTACATTCACAAAATGATCAGAAGCTACACGCAGAGAACATCATGAAAATTATAGATTTTACAAATATGATCAATGAGAAGTAACTGCAGTAAGAGAAAATTCTAGAATTTAATCAAATGTTGAAATTGAAATGTTGCTTGATATTGGGAAGCAATTTGCTTAAATTGAAGGATCTGGAGAAATTGACGGTTTGATCATTGCAGAGATGCTTGAAATGTGTTGAATTTGATTAATTGCTAGAAACCGAGTTTCTGCTGAATACAAAGAACCTGATTTGCTTAAATATATTGAAGTGGAGAAATTGAAGAGCTACTTGAAGAATGAACATTTGGAAATATGGTGACTGTATAAATAGAGATATTAACGCAGATCGAAAGTTAAAACTATTGGAAAAAGTGATAGTGATTAAATTTGGAGAAACTTTTGCAGTCAGCGAATTTCATGGAAATGGGAGATTTTTCAAATGCTGTGAATGAGATATATTTACAGATATCGAAAGTTCTTCAATATGCTCAATTGCTAGGAATCGACAGAGAGGCAGGTTTTCTGAATTTGTGGCATATGGAGAAATTGATCTTGCGGTGAATGCGGAGACACTCCAAATGTGCTAAATTTAACAAATTGCTGAAACTGATCATTTCTTAGGTGCAGAGAACTAAATTTGATTATAAAGAGAGAAATTAAGAAATGTAAGTTGAGGTGAATGAGGGGGAGCTTGAAATTAAGAGCTTCTTAGAAATACAGATATTTATGAAGATATTTCGCAGAAATCATTAGAGAAAGCGCGGTTGATGGAAATGTAGAAACCGGTACATTCAGAGAATGATCAGAAGCTACAGGCAGAGAATATCCTGGAAATGGCAACTTTTACAAATATGAGCAATGTGAAATAACTGCAGGTGGAGGAAATGCTAGAATATAATCAAATGTTGCAATTGAAATGTTGCTAGATACAGAGAGCCAGTTTGGCTTCAATTGAACGAACTGGGGAAATTAAAGGTGTGATCAATACAGAGAAGCTTGAAATGTGTTGAATTTGATTAATTGCGAGAAACCGATTTCTTGCTGATTACAGAGAAGCAGATTTGTTGAAAAGTATTGAAATGGAGAAATTGATGGCCTAATTGAACAATGAACATTTGGAAATATTTAGATTACAGAAATAGAGATATTAATGCAGATCGAAGTAAAAATTATTGGAAAAAGAGAAAGTGAACAAATTTGGAGAAACTTTTACGGTTAATGAATGATCAGGTGATAAGACAGCGAATGTCATGGTGATGGGAGATTTTTCAAATACTGTGAATGAGATATATCTCCTGATATTGAAAGTCCTTGAATATGCTCATTTGCTAGAAATTGACAGTTTGATTGATACAGAGAGCCAGGTTTTCTGTATTTGTGGCATATGGAGAAATTGATGTTGCGGTGAATGCGAAGATGCAAATTTGCTGAATCTAACAATTTGAAGGAAGTTGAGCATTTGGTATGTGCAGAGAAGAAGATTTGCATAGAAAGATAGAATTTGAGAAAGTGTCAGTTGTGGCGAATGAGGGGGAGCTTGAATACAGGACCTTGTTAGAAATAGAGATGTTTTCCAGAAATCATTACAGAAAGCGAGGTTGATGGAAATGTAGAAAGCTGTACATTCAGAGAATGATCAGAAGCTCCAAGCAAAGAATATCATGGATATGATAGATTTTACAAATATGAGTAATGAGAAATAAGTTCAGGTAGAGAAAAAGCTAGAATTTAATCAAATGCTAGAAATTGAAATGTTGCTAGATACAGAGAGCCAGTTTTGCTGAAATTGAAGGTGTGATCATTGCAGGGATGCTTGAAATGTGTTGAATTTGATTAAATACTAGAAAGCGAGTTCCTGCTGAATACAGAGAACCTGATTTGCTTAAATATATTGAAGTGGAGAAATTGAAGAGCTACTTGAAGAATGAACATTTGGAAATATGTACATTACTGAAAAGTAGATTTGAATGCAAATCGACAGTAAAAATTATTAGAGGAAGAGAAAATGATTAAATTTGGAGAAACTTTGACGGTCAGAGAATGATCAGGTGAAATGTCAGCGAATTTCACCGAAATGGGAAATTTTTCAAATACTGTGAAAGAGTTTTATCTCCAGATATTGAAAGTTCTTGAATATGCTCAATTGCCAGAAATTGATAGTTTGCTCGATTCAGGGAGCCAGGTTTGCTGAATTTGTGGTCTGTGGAGAAATTGATGTTGCGGGGAATACGGAGAACTTTCAAATTTGCTGAATCGCACAAATGGTTGGAAATTGAGGATTTGATAGTTGCAGTGATGGAGATTTGCTAATAACGTGCTAAATTGAGGATGTCTAATTTGAGGTCAATGAGGAGGAGCTTGAAATCAGGAGCTTGTTAGAAATGGAGACAGTTATGTATATCTGTTGCAAAACTCATTAGAGAAAGCGAGGTTTATGAAAAAGAAGAAAACTGTACATTCACAAAATGATCAGAAGCTACACGCAGAGAACATCATGAAAATTATAGATTTTACAAATATGATCAATGAGAAGTAACTGCAGTAAGAGAAAATTCTAGAATTTAATCAAATGTTGAAATTGAAATGTTGCTTGATATTGGGAAGCAATTTGCTTAAATTGAAGGATCTGGAGAAATTGACGGTTTGATCATTGCAGAGATGCTTGAAATGTGTTGAATTTGATTAATTGCTAGAAACCGAGTTTCTGCTGAATACAAAGAACCTGATTTGCTTAAATATATTGAAGTGGAGAAATTGAAGAGCTACTTGAAGAATGAACATTTGGAAATATGGTGACTGTATAAATAGAGATATTAACGCAGATCGAAAGTTAAAACTATTGGAAAAAGTGATAGTGATTAAATTTGGAGAAACTTTTGCAGTCAGCGAATTTCATGGAAATGGGAGATTTTTCAAATGCTGTGAATGAGATATATTTACAGATATCGAAAGTTCTTCAATATGCTCAATTGCTAGGAATCGACAGAGAGGCAGGTTTTCTGAATTTGTGGCATATGGAGAAATTGATCTTGCGGTGAATGCGGAGACACTCCAAATGTGCTAAATTTAACAAATTGCTGAAACTGATCATTTCTTAGGTGCAGAGAACTAAATTTGATTATAAAGAGAGAAATTAAGAAATGTAAGTTGAGGTGAATGAGGGGGAGCTTGAAATTAAGAGCTTCTTAGAAATACAGATATTTATGAAGATATTTCGCAGAAATCATTAGAGAAAGCGCGGTTGATGGAAATGTAGAAACCGGTACATTCAGAGAATGATCAGAAGCTACAGGCAGAGAATATCCTGGAAATGGCAACTTTTACAAATATGAGCAATGTGAAATAACTGCAGGTGGAGGAAATGCTAGAATATAATCAAATGTTGCAATTGAAATGTTGCTAGATACAGAGAGCCAGTTTGGCTTCAATTGAACGAACTGGGGAAATTAAAGGTGTGATCAATACAGAGAAGCTTGAAATGTGTTGAATTTGATTAATTGCGAGAAACCGATTTCTTGCTGATTACAGAGAAGCAGATTTGTTGAAAAGTATTGAAATGGAGAAATTGATGGCCTAATTGAACAATGAACATTTGGAAATATTTAGATTACAGAAATAGAGATATTAATGCAGATCGAAGTAAAAATTATTGGAAAAAGAGAAAGTGAACAAATTTGGAGAAACTTTTACGGTTAATGAATGATCAGGTGATAAGACAGCGAATGTCATGGTGATGGGAGATTTTTCAAATACTGTGAATGAGATATATCTCCTGATATTGAAAGTCCTTGAATATGCTCATTTGCTAGAAATTGACAGTTTGATTGATACAGAGAGCCAGGTTTTCTGTATTTGTGGCATATGGAGAAATTGATGTTGCGGTGAATGCGAAGATGCAAATTTGCTGAATCTAACAATTTGAAGGAAGTTGAGCATTTGGTATGTGCAGAGAAGAAGATTTGCATAGAAAGATAGAATTTGAGAAAGTGTCAGTTGTGGCGAATGAGGGGGAGCTTGAATACAGGACCTTGTTAGAAATAGAGATGTTTTCCAGAAATCATTACAGAAAGCGAGGTTGATGGAAATGTAGAAAGCTGTACATTCAGAGAATGATCAGAAGCTCCAAGCAAAGAATATCATGGATATGATAGATTTTACAAATATGAGTAATGAGAAATAAGTTCAGGTAGAGAAAAAGCTAGAATTTAATCAAATGCTAGAAATTGAAATGTTGCTAGATACAGAGAGCCAGTTTTGCTGAAATTGAAGGTGTGATCATTGCAGGGATGCTTGAAATGTGTTGAATTTGATTAAATACTAGAAAGCGAGTTCCTGCTGAATACAGAGAACCTGATTTGCTTAAATATATTGAAGTGGAGAAATTGAAGAGCTACTTGAAGAATGAACATTTGGAAATATGTACATTACTGAAAAGTAGATTTGAATGCAAATCGACAGTAAAAATTATTAGAGGAAGAGAAAATGATTAAATTTGGAGAAACTTTGACGGTCAGAGAATGATCAGGTGAAATGTCAGCGAATTTCACCGAAATGGGAAATTTTTCAAATACTGTGAAAGAGTTTTATCTCCAGATATTGAAAGTTCTTGAATATGCTCAATTGCCAGAAATTGATAGTTTGCTCGATTCAGGGAGCCAGGTTTGCTGAATTTGTGGTCTGTGGAGAAATTGATGTTGCGGGGAATACGGAGAACTTTCAAATTTGCTGAATCGCACAAATGGTTGGAAATTGAGGATTTGATAGTTGCAGTGATGGAGATTTGCTAATAACGTGCTAAATTGAGGATGTCTAATTTGAGGTCAATGAGGAGGAGCTTGAAATCAGGAGCTTGTTAGAAATGGAGACAGTTATGTATATCTGTTGCAAAACTCATTAGAGAAAGCGAGGTTTATGAAAAAGAAGAAAACTGTACATTCACAAAATGATCAGAAGCTACACGCAGAGAACATCATGGAAATTATAGATTTTACAAATATGAACAATGAGAAGTAACTGCAGTAAGAGAAAATTCTAGAATTTAATCAAATGTTGAAATTGAAATGTTGCTTGATATTGGGAAGCAATTTGCTTAAATTGAAGGATCTGGCGAAATTGACGGTTTGATCATTGCAGAGATGCTTGAAATGGTTTGAATTTGATTAATTGCTAGAAACCCAGTTCTTGCTGAATTCAGAGAAGCAGATTTGCTGAAAAATATTGAAATGGAGAACTTGAAGGCCTACTTGAACAATGATCATTTGGAAATATGGTGTTTGTAAAAATAGAGATATTAACGCAGATCGAAAGTAAAAACTATATGGAAAATGAGAAAGTGATTAAATTTGTAGAAATTTTTGCAGTTAGCGAATGTCATGGAAATGGGAGATTTTTCAAATGCTGTGAATGTGATATATTTACAGATATTGAAAGTTCTTCAATATGCTCAATTGCTAGAAATTGACAGAGAGCCAGGTTTGCTGAATTTGTGGCATATGGAGAAATTGATGTTGCGGTGAATGCGGAGACCCTCCAAATGTGCTAAATCTAACATATTGCTGAAACTGATCATTTCTTAGGTGCAGAGAACTAAATTTGATTATAAAGAGAGAAATTAAGAAATGTAAGTTGAGGTGAATGAGGGGGAGCTTGAAATTAAGAGCTTCTTAGAAATACAGACATTTATGAAGATATTTCGCAGAAATCATTAGAGAAAGCGCCGTTGATGGAATTGTAGAAACCTTTACATTCAGAAAATGATCAGAAGCTACAGGCAGAGAATATCCTGGAAATGCCAAGTTTCGCAAATATGAGCAATGAGAAATAACTGCAGGTAGAGGAAATGCTAGAATTTAATCAAATTTTGTAATTGAAATGTTGCTAGATACAGAGAGCCAGCTTGGCTTAATTTGAAGGAACTGGAGAAATTAAATGTGTGATCAATACAGAGAAGCTTGAAATGTGTTGAATTTGATTAATTGCGAGAAAGCGATTTCTTGCTGAATACAGAGAAGCAGATTTGTTGAAAAATATTGAAATGGAGAAATTGAAGGCCTAATTGAACAATGAACATTTGGAAATATTTAGATTGTAGAAATAGAGATATTAATGCAGATCGAAGTAAAAATTATTCGAAAATGAGAAGGTGATCAAATTTGGAGAAACTTTTACGGTTAATGAATGAGCAGCTGATAAGACAGCGAATGTCATGGTAATGGGAGATTTTTTAAATAATGTGAATGAGATATATCTCCTGATATTGCAAGTCCATGAATATGCTCATTTGCTAGAAATTGACAGTTTGATTGATACAGAGAGCCAGGTTTTCTGTATTTGTGGCATATGGAGAAATTGATGTTGCGGTGAATGCGGAGAAGATGCAAATTTGCTGAATCTAACAATTTGAAGGAAATTGAGCATTTGGTATGTGCAGAGAAGAAGATTTGCTTAGAAAGATAGAAATTGAGAAAGTGTCAGTTGTGGTGAATGAGGGGGAGCTTGAATACAGGACCTTGTTAGAAATAGAGATGTTTTGCAGAAATCATTACAGAAAGCGAGGTTGATGGAAATGTAGAAAGCTGTACAGAGAATGATCAGAAGCTCCAAGCAAAGCATATCATGGATATGATAGATTTTACAAATATGAGTAATGAGAAATAAGTTCAGGTAGAGAAAAAGCTAGAATTTAATCAAATGCTAGAAATTGAAATGTTGCTAGATACAGAGAGCCAGTTTTGCTGAAATTGAAGGCGTGATCATTGCAGGGATGCTTGAAATGTGTTGAATTTGATTAAATACTAGAAAGCGAGTTCCTGCTGAATACAGAGAACCTGATTTGCTTAAATATATTGAAGTGGAGAAATTGAAGAGCTACTTGAAGAATGAACATTTGTAAATATGTACATTACTGAAAAGTAGATTTGAATGCAAATCGACAGTAAAAATTATTAGAGGAAGAGAAAATGATTAAATTTGGAGAAACTTTGACGGTCAGAGAATGATCAGGTGAAATGTCAGCGAATTTCACCGAAATGGGAAATTTTTCAAATACTGTGAAAGAGTTATATCTCCAGATATTGAAAGTTCTTGAATATGCTCAATTGCCAGACATTGATAGCTTGATCGATACAGGGAGCCAGGTTTGCTGAATTTGTGGTATATGGAGAAATTGATGTTGCGGGGAATACGGAGAACCTTCAAATTTGCTGAATCGAACAAATGGCAGGATATTGAGGATTTGATAGGTGCAGTGATGGAGATTTGCTAATGAAGAGCTAAATTGAGGATGTCTAATTTGCGGTCAATGAGGAGGAGCTTGAAATCAGGAGCTTGTTAGATATAGAGACAGTTATGTATATCTGTTGCAAAATTCATTAGAGAAAGTGAGGTTTATGAAAATGAAGAAACCTGCACATTCACAAAATGATCAGAAGCTACACGCAGAGAACATCATGGAAATTATAGATTTTACGAATATGAAGAATGAGAAGTAACTGCAGTAAGAGAAAATTCTAGATTTTAATCAAATGTTGAAATTGAAATGTTGCTTGATATTGGGAAGCAATTTGCTTAAAGTGAAGGATCTGGAGAAATTGACGGTTTGATCATTGCAGAGATGCTTGAAATGTGTTGAATTTGATTAATTGCTAGAAACCCAGTTCTTGCTGAATACAGAGAAGCAGATTTGCTGAAAAATATTGAAATGGAGAACTTGAAGGCCTACTTGAACAATAATCATTTGGAAACATGGTGATTGTAAAAATAGAGATATTAACGCAGATCGAAAGTTAAAACTATTGGAAAAAGTGAAAGTGATTAAATTTGGAGAAACTTTTGCAGTCATCGAAATTCATGGAAATGGGAGATATTTCAAATGCTGTGAATGAGATATATTTACAGATATCGAAAGTTCTTCAATATGCTCAATTGCTAGAAATTGACAGAGAGGCAGGTTTGCTGAATTTGTGGCATATGGAGAAATTAATGTTGCGGTGAATGCGGAGACCCTCCAAATGTGCTAAATCTAACAAATTGCTGAAACTGATCATTTCTTAGGTGCAGAGAACTAAATTTGATTATAAAGAGAGAAATTAAGAAATGTAAGTTGAGGTGAATGAGTGGGAGCTTGAAATTAAGAGCTTCTTAGAAATACAGACATTTATGAAGATATTTCGCAGAAATCATTAGAGAAAGCGCGGTTGATAAATGTAGAAACATGTACATTCAGAGAATGATCAGAAGCTACAGGCAGAGAATATCCTGGAAATGCCAAGTTTTACAAATATGATCAATGAGAAATAACTGCGGGTAGAGGAAATGCTAGAATTTAATCAAATGTTGTAATTGAAATGTTGCTAGATACAGCGAGCCAGTTTGGCTAAAGTGAAGGAACTGGAGAATTTAAAGGTGTCTTCAATACAGAGAAGCTTGAAATGTGTTGAGTTTGATTAATTGCGAGAAACCGATTTCTTGCTGAATACAGAGAAGCAGATTTGTTGAATAATATTGAAATGGAGAAATTGAAGGCCTAATTGAACAATGAACATTTGGAAATATTTAGATTGCAGATATAGAGATGTTAATGCAGATCGAAGTAAAAATTTTTGGAAAAAGTGAAAGTGAACAAATTTGGAGAAACTTTTACGGTTAATGAATGAGCAGGTGATAAGACAGCGAATGTCATGGTAATGGGAGATTTTTCAAATACTGTGAATGAGATACATCTCCTGATATTGAAAGTCCTTGAATGTGCTCATTTGCTAGAAATTGACAGTTTGATTGATACAGAGAGCCAGGTTTTCTGTATTTGTGGCATATGGAGAAATTGATGTTGCGGTGAATGCGGAGAAGCTGCAAATTTGCTGAATCTAACAATTTGAAGGAAATTGAGCATTTGGTATGTGCAGAGAAGAAGATTTGCTTAGAAAGATAGAAATTGAGAAAGTGTCAGTTGTGGTGAATGAGGGGGAGCTTGAATACAGGACCTTGTTAGAAATAGAGATGTTTTCCAGAAATCATTACAGAAAGCGAGGTTGATGGAAATGTAGAAAGCTGTACATTCAGAGAATGATCAGAAGCTCCAGCAAAGAATATCATGGAAATGATAGCTTTTACAAATTTGAGTAATGAGAAATAAGTTCAGGTAGAGAAAAAGCTAGAATTTAATCAAATGCTAGAAATTGAAATGTTGCTAGATACAGAGAGCCAGTTTTGCTGAAATTGAAGGTGTGATCATTGCAGAGATGCTTGAAATGTGTTGAATTTGATTAATTGCTAGAAACCGAGTTTCTGCTGAATACAGTGAACCTGATTTACTTAAATATATTGAAGTGGAGAAATTGAAGGGCTACTTGAAGAATGAACATTTGGAAATATGTACATTACTGAATAGCAGATTTGAATGCAAATCGACAGTAAAAAGTATTAGAGGAAGAGAAAATGATTAAATTTGGAGAAACGTTGACGGTCAGAGAATGATCAGGTGAAATGTCAGCGAATTTCACCAAATTGGGAAATTTTTCAAATACTGTGAAAGAGTTATATCTCCAGATATTGTAAGTTCTTGAATATGCTCAATTGCCAGAAATTGATAGCTTGATCGATACAGGGAGCCAGGTTTGCTGAATTTGTGGTCTGTGGAGAAATTGATGTTGCGGGGAATACGGAGAACTTTCAAATTTGCTGAATCGAACAAATGGTTGGAAATTGAGGATTTGATAGGTGCAGTGATGCAGATTTGCTAATAAAGTGCTAAATTGAGGATGTCTAATTTGAGGTCAATGAGGAGGAGCTTGAAATCAGGAGCTTGTTAGAAATGGAGACAGTTATGTATATCTGTTGCAAAATTCATTAGAGAAAGCGAGGTTTATGAAAATGAAGAAAACTGTACATTCACAAAATGATCAGAAGCTACACGCAGAGAACATCATGGAAATTATAGATTTTACAAATATGATCAATGAGAAGTAACTGCAGTAAGAGAAAATTCTAGAATTTAATCAAATGTTGAAATTGAAATGTTGCTTGATATTGGGAAGCAATTTGCTTAAATTGAAGGATCTGGAGAAATTGACGGTTTGATCATTGCAGAGATGCTTGAAATGTGTTGAATTTGATTAATTGCTAGAAACCGAGTTTCTGCTGAATACAGAGAACCTGATTTGCTTAAATATATTAAAGTGGAGAAATTGAAGAGCTACTTGAAGAATGAACATTTGGAAATATGGTGATTGTAAAAATAGAGATATTAACGCAGATCGAAAGTTAAAACTATTGGAAAAAGTGAAAGTGATTAAATTTGGAGAAACTTTTGCAGTCAGCGAATGTCATGGAAATGGGAGATTTTTCAAATGCTGTGAATGTGATATATTTACAGATATTGAAAGTTCTTCAATATGCTCAATTGCTAGAAATTGACAGAGAGCCAGGTTTGCTGAATTTGTGGCATATGGAGAAATTGATGTTGCGGTGAATGCGGAGACCCTCCAAATGTGCTAAATCTAACAAATTGCTGAAACTGATCATTTCTTAGGTGCAGAGAACTAAATTTGATTATAAAGAGAGAAATTAAGAAATGTAAGTTGAGGTGAATGAGTGTGAGCTTGAAATTAAGAGCTTCTTAGAAATAGAGACATTTATGAAGATATTTCGCAGAAATCATTAGAGAAAGCGCGGTTGATAAATGTAGAAACCTGTACATTCAGAGAATGATCAGAAGCTACAGGCAGAGAATATCCTGGAAATGCCAAGTTTTACAAATATGATCAATGAGAAATAACTGCGGGTAGAGGAAATGCTAGAATTTAATCAAATGTTGTAATTGAAATGTTGCTAGATACAGAGAGCCAGCTTGGCTTAAATTGATGGAACTGGAGAAATTAAAGGTGTGATCAATACAGAGAAGCTTGAAATGTGTTGAGTTTGATTAATTGCGAGAAACCGATCTCTTGCTGAATACAGAGAAGCAGATTTGTTGAAAAATATTGAAATGGAGAAATTGAAGGCCTAATTGAACAATGAACATTTGGAAATATTTAGATTGCAGAAATAGAGATGTTAATGCAGATCGAAGTAAAAATTATAGGAAAAAGAGAAGGTGATCAAATTTGGAGAAACTTTTACGGTTAATGAATGAGCAGGTGAGCAGACAGCGAATGTCATGGTAATGGGAGATTTTTCAAATACTGTGAATGAGATATATCTCCTGATATTGAAAGTCCTTGAATATGCTCATTTGCTAGAAATTGACAGTTTGATTGATACAGAGAGCCAGGTTTTCTGTATTTGTGGCATATGGAGAAATTGATGTTGCGGTGAATGCGGAGAAGATGCAAATTTGCTGAATCTAACAATTTGAAGGAAATTGAGCATTTGGGATGTGCAGTGAAGAAGATTTGCTTAGAAAGATAGAAATTGAGAAAGTGTCAGTTGTGGTGAATGAGGGGGAGCTTGAAATCAGGACCTTGTTATTAATAGAGACAGTTATGAAGATGTTTTCCAGAAATCATTACAGAAAGCGAGGCTGATGGTAATGTAGAAAGCTCTACATTCAGAGAATGATCAGAACCTACAGGCAGAGAATATCCTGGAAATGCCAAGTTTTACAAATATGAGCAATGAGAAATAAGTGGAGGAAGCGGAAATGCTAGAATTTAATCAAATGTTGTAATTGAAATGTTACTAGATCCAGAGAGCCAGCTTGGCTTAAATGGATGGAACTGGAGAAATTAAAGGTGTGATCAATACAGAGAAGCTTGAAATGTGTTGAATTTGATTAATTGCGAGAAACCGATCTCTTGCTGAATACAGAGAAGCAGATTTGTTGAAAAATATTGAAATGGCGAAATTGAAGGCCTAATTGAACAATGAACATTTGGAAATATTTAGATTGCAGAAATAGAGATATTAATGCAGATCGAAGTAAAAATTATAGGAAAAAGAGGTGATCAAATGTGGAGAAACTTTTACGGTTAATGAATGAGCAGGTGTAAGGCAGCGAATGTCATGGTAATGGGAGATTTTTCAAATACTGTGAATGAGATATATCTCCTGATATTGAAAGTCCTTGAATGTGCTCATTTGCTAGAAATTGACAGTTTGATTGATACAGAGAGCCAGGTTTTCTGTATTTGTGGCATATGGAGAAATTGATGTTGCGGTGAATGCGGAGAAGCTGCAAATTTGCTGAATCTAACAATTTGAAGGAAATTGAGCATTTGGTATGTGCAGAGAAGAAGATTTGCTTAGAAAGATAGAAATTGAGAAAGTGTCAGTTGTGGTGAATGAGGGGGAGCTTGAATAGACCTTGTTAGAAATAGAGATGTTTTGCAGAAATCATTACAGAAAGCGAGGTTGATGGAAATGTAGAAAGCTGTACATTCAGAGAATGATCAGAAGCTCCAAGCAAAGAATATCATGGAAATGATAGCTTTTACAAATTTGAGTAATGAGAAATAAGTTCAGGTAGAGAAAAAGCTAGAATTTAATCAAATGCTAGAAATTGAAATTTTGCTAGATACAGAGAGCCAGTTTTGCTGAAATTGAAGGTGTGATCATTGCTGAGATGCTTGAAATGTGTTGAATTTGATTAATTGCTAGAAACCGAGTTTCTGCTGAATACAAAGAACCTGATTTGCTTAAATATATTGAAGTGGAGAAATTGAAGAGCTACTTGAAGAATGAACATTTGGTAATATGTACATTACTGAATAGTAGATTTGAATGCAAATCGACAGTAAAAATTATTAGAGGAAGAGAAAATGATTAAATTTGGAGAAACTTTGACGGTCAGAGAATGATCAGGTGAAATGTCAGCGAATTTCACCAAATTGGGAAATTTTTCAAATACTGTGAAAGAGTTATATCTCCAGATATTGTAAGTTCTTGAATATGCTCAATTGCCAGAAATTGATAGTTTGATCGATACAGGGAGCCAGGTTTGCTGAATTTGTGGTATATGGAGAAATTGATGTTGCGGGGAATACGGAGAACTTTCAAATTTGCTGAATCGAACAAATGGCTGGAAATTGAGGATTTGATAGGTGTAGTGATGGAGATTTGCTAATAAAGTGCTAAATTGAGGCTGTCTAATTTGAGGTCAATGAGGAGGAGCTTGAAATCAGGAGCTTGTTAGAAATGGAGACAGTTATGTATATCTGTTGCAAAACTCATTAGAGAAAGCGAGGTTTATGAAAAAGAAGAAAACTGTACATTCACAAAATGATCAGAAGCTACACGCAGAGAACATCATGGAAATTATAGATTTTACAAATATGATCAATGAGAAGTAACTGCAGTAAGAGAAAATTCTAGAATTTAATCAAATGGTGAAATTGAAATGTTGCTTGATATTGGGAAGCAATTTGCTTAAATTGAAGGATCTGGAGAAATTGACGGTTTGATCATTGCAGAGATGCTTGAAATGTGTTGAATTTGATTAATTGCTAGAAACCGAGTTTCTGCTGAATACAGAGAACCTGATTTGCTTAAATATATTGAAGTGGAGAAATTGAAGAGCTACTTGAAGAATGAACATTTGGAAATATGGTGATTGTAAAAATAGAGATATTAACGCAGATCGAAAGTTAAAACTATTGGAAAAAGTGAAAGTGATTAAATTTGGAGAAACTTTTGCAGTCAGCGAATGTCATGGAAATGGGAGATTTTTCAAATGCTGTGAATGTGATATATTTACAGATATTGAAAGTTCTTCAATATGCTCAATTGCTAGAAATTGACAGAGAGCCAGGTTTGCTGAATTTGTGGCATATGGAGAAATTGATGTTGCGGTGAATGCGGAGACCCTCCAAATGTGCTAACTCTAACAAATTGCTGAAACTGATCATTTCTTAGGTGCAGAGAACTAAATTTGATTATAAAGAGAGAAATTAAGAAATGTAAGTTGAGGTGAATGAGTGTGAGCTTGAAATTAAGAGCTTCTTAGAAATAGAGACATTTATGAAGATATTTCGCAGAAATCATTAGAGAAAGCGCGGTTGATAAATGTAGAAACCTGTACATTCAGAGAATGATCAGAAGCTACAGGCAGAGAATATCCTGGAAATGCCAAGTTTTACAAATATGATCAATGAGAAATAACTGCGGGTAGAGGAAATGCTAGAATTTAATCAAATGTTGTAATTGAAATGTTGCTAGATACAGAGAGCCAGCTTGGCTTAAATTGATGGAACTGGAGAAATTAAAGGTGTGATCAATACAGAGAAGCTTGAAATGTGTTGAGTTTGATTAATTGCGAGAAACCGATCTCTTGCTGAATACAGAGAAGCAGATTTGTTGAAAAATATTGAAATGGAGAAATTGAAGGCCTAATTGAACAATGAACATTTGGAAATATTTAGATTGCAGAAATAGAGATATTAATGCAGATCGAAGTAAAAATTATAGGAAAAAGAGGTGATCAAATTTGGAGAAACTTTTACGGTTAATGAATGAGCAGGTGAGCAGACAGCGAATGTCATGATAATGGGAGATTTTTCAAATACTGTGAATGAGATATATCTCCTGATATTGAAAGTCCTTGAATATGCTCATTTGCTAGAAATTGACAGTTTGATTGATACAGAGAGCCAGGTTTTCTGTAATTGTGGCATATGGAGAAATTGATGTTGCGGTGAATGCGGAGAAGATGCAAATTTGCTGAATCTAACAATTTGAAGGAAATTGAGCATTTGGTATGTGCAGAGAAGAAGATTTGCTTAGAAAGATAGAAATTGAGAAAGTGTCAGTTGTGGTGAATGAGGGGGAGCTTGAATACAGGACCTTGTTAGAAATAGAGATGTTTTGCAGAAATCATTACAGAAAGCGAGGTTGATGGAAATGTAGAAATCTGTACATTCAGAGAATGATCAGAAGCTCCAAGCAAAGAATATCATGGAAATTATAGATTTTACAAATATGATCAATGAGAAGTAACTGCAGTAAGAGAAAATTCTAGAATTTATTCAAATGTTGAAATTGAAATGTTGCTTGATATTGGGAAGCAATTTGCTTAAATTGAAGGATCTGGAGAAATTGACGGCTTGATCATTGCAGAGATGCTTGAAATGCGTTGAATTTGATTAATTGCTAGGAACCGAGTTCTTGCTGAATACAGAGAAGCAGATTTGCTGAAAAATATTGAAATGGAGAACTTGAAGGTCTACTGGAACAATGATCATTTGGAAATATGGTGATTGTAAAAATAGAGATATTAACGCAGATCGAAAGTAAAAGCTGTTGGAAAAAGAGAATGTGATTAAATTTGGAGAAACTTTTGCAGTCAGCGAATGTCATGGAAATGGGAGATTTTTCAAATGCTGTGAATGTGATATATTTACAGATATTGAAAGTTCTTCAATATGCTCAATTGCTAGAAATTGACAGAGAGCCAGGTTTGCTGAATTTGTGGCATATGGAGAAATTGATGTTGCGGTGAATGCGGAGACCCTCCAAATGTGCTAAATCTAACAAATTGCTGAAACTGATCATTTCTTAGGTGCAGAGAACTAAATTTGATTATAAAGAGAGAAATTAAGAAACGTAAGTTGAGGTGAATGAGCTTGAAATTAAGAGCTTCTTAGAAATAGAGACATTTATGAAGATATTTCGCAGAAATCATTAGAGAAAGCGCGGTTGATAAATGTAGAAACCTGTACATTCAGAGAATGATCAGAAGCTACAGGCAGAGAATATCCTGGAAATGCCAAGTTTTACAAATATGATCAATGAGAAATAACTGCGGGTAGAGGAAATGCTAGAATTTAATCAAATGTTGTAATTGAAATGTTGCTAGATACAGAGAGCCAGTTTGGCTAAAGTGAAGGAACTGGAGAAATTAAAGGTGTCTTCAATACAGAGAAGCTTGAAATGTGTTGAGTTTGATTAATTGCGAGAAAGCGATTTCTTGCTGAATACAGAGAAGCAGATTTGTTGAATAATATTGAAATGGAGAAATTGAAGGCCTAATTGAACAATGAACATTTGGAAATATTTAGATTGCAGATATAGAGATGTTAATGCAGATCGAAGTAAAAATTTTTGGAAAAAGTGAAAGTGAACAAATTTGGAGAAACTTTTACGGTTAATGAATGAGCAGGTGATAAGACAGCGAATGTCATGGTAATGGGAGATTTTTCAAATACTGTGAATGAGATACATCTCCTGATATTGAAAGTCCTTGAATGTGCTCATTTGCTAGAAATTGACAGTTTGATTGATACAGAGAGCCAGGTTTTCTGTATTTGTGGCATATGGAGAAATTGATGTTGCGGTGAATGCGGAGAAGCTGCAAATTTGCTGAATCTAACAATTTGAAGGAAATTGAGCATTTGGTATGAGCAGAGAAGAAGATTTGCTTAGAAAGATAGAAATTGAGAAAGTGTCAGTTGTGGTGAATGAGGGGGAGCTTGAATACAGGACCTTGTTAGAAATGGAGACAGTTATGTATATCTGTTGCAAAATTCATTAGAGAAAGCGAGGTTTATGAAAATGAAGAAAACTGTACATTCACAAAATGATCAGAAGCTACACGCAGAGAACATCATGGAAATTATAGATTTTACAAATATGATCAATGAGAAGTAACTGCAGTAAGAGAAAATTCTAGAATTTAATCAAATGTTGAAATTGAAATGTTGCTTGATATTGGGGAGCAATTTGCTTAAATTGAAGGATCTGGAGAAATTGACGGTTTGATCATTGCAGAGATGCTTGAAATGTGTTGAATTTGATTAATTGCTAGAAACCGAGTTTCTGCTGAATACAGAGAACCTGATTTGCTTAAATATATTGAAGTGGAGAAATTGAAGAGCTACTTGAAGAATGAACATTTGGAAATATGGTGATTGTAAAAATAGAGATATTAACGCAGATCGAAAGTTAAAACTATTGGAAAAAGTGAAAGTGATTAAATTTGGAGAAACTTTTGCAGTCAGCGAATGTCATGGAAATGGGAGATTTTTCAAATGCTGTGAATGTGATATATTTACAGATATTGAAAGTTCTTCAATATGCTCAATTGCTAGAAATTGACAGAGAGCCAGGTTTGCTGAATTTGTGGCATATGGAGAAATTGATGTTGCGGTGAATGCGGAGACCCTCCAAATGTGCTAACTCTAACAAATTGCTGAAACTGATCATTTCTTAGGTGCAGAGAACTAAATTTGATTATAAAGAGAGAAATTAAGAAATGTAAGTTGAGGTGAATGAGTGTGAGCTTGAAATTAAGAGCTTCTTAGAAATACAGACATTTATGAAGATATTTCGCAGAAATCATTAGAGAAAGCGCGGTTGATAAATGTAGAAACCTGTACATTCAGAGAATGATCAGAAGCTACAGGCAGAGAATATCCTGGAAATGCCAAGTTTTACAAATATGATCAATGAGAAATAACTGCGGGTAGAGGAAATGCTAGAATTTAATCAAATGTTGTAATTGAAATGTTGCTAGATACAGAGAGCCAGCTTGGCTTAAATTGATGGAACTGGAGAAATTAAAGGTGTGATCAATACAGAGAAGCTTGAAATGTGTTGAGTTTGATTAATTGCGAGAAACCGATCTCTTGCTGAATGCAGAGAAGCAGATTTGTTGAAAAATATTGAAGTGGAGAAATTGAAGGCCTAATTGAACAATGAACATTTGGAAATATTTAGATTGCAGAAATAGAGATATTAATGCAGATCGAAGTAAAAATTATAGGAAAAAGAGAAGGTGATCAAATTTGGAGAAACTTTTACGGTTAATGAATGAGCAGGTGAGCAGACAGCGAATGTCATGGTAATGGGAGATTTTTCAAATACTGTGAATGAGATAAATCTCCTGATATTGAAAGTCCTTGAATATGCTCATTTGCTAGAAATTGACAGTTTGATTGATACAGAGAGCCAGGTTTTCTGTATTTGTGGCATATGGAGAAATTGATGTTGCGGTGAATGCGGAGAAGATGCAAATTTGCTGAATCTAACAATTTGAAGGAAATTGAGCATTTGGGATGTGCAGTGAAGAAGATTTGCTTAGAAAGATAGAAATTGAGAAAGTGTCAGTTGTGGTGAATGAGGGGGAGCTTGAAATCAGGACCTTGTTATTAATAGAGACAGTTATGAAGATGTTTTCCAGAAATCATTACAGAAAGCGAGGCTGATGGTAATGTAGAAAGCTCTACATTCAGAGAATGATCAGAAACTACAGGCAGAGAATATCCTGGAAATGCCAAGTTTTACAAATATGAGCAATGAGAAATAAGTGGAGGAAGCGGAAATGCTAGAATTTAATCAAATGTTGTAATTGAAATGTTACTAGATCCAGAGAGCCAGCTTGGCTTAAATTGATGGAACTGGAGAAATTAAAGGTGTGATCAATACAGAGAAGCTTGAAATGTGTTGAATTTGATTAATTGCGAGAAACCGATCTCTTGCTGAATACAGAGAAGCAGATTTGTTGAAAAATATTGAAATGGCGAAATTGAAGGCCTAATTGAACAATGAACATTTGGAAATATTTAGATTGCAGAAATAGAGATATTAATGCAGATCGAAGTAAAAATTATAGGAAAAAGAGGTGATCAAATGTGGAGAAACTTTTACGGTTAATGAATGAGCAGGTGTAAGGCAGCGAATGTCATGGTAATGGGAGATTTTTCAAATACTGTGAATGAGATATATCTCCTGATATTGAAAGTCCTTGAATGTGCTCATTTGCTAGAAATTGACAGTTTGATTGATACAGAGAGCCAGGTTTTCTGTATTTGTGGCATATGGAGAAATTGATGTTGCGGTGAATGCGGAGAAGCTGCAAATTTGCTGAATCTAACAATTTGAAGGAAATTGAGCATTTGGTATGTGCAGAGAAGAAGATTTGCTTAGAAAGATAGAAATTGAGAAAGTGTCAGTTGTGGTGAATGAGGGGGAGCTTGAATACAGGACCTTGTTAGAAATAGAGATGTTTTGCAGAAATCATTACAGAAAGCGAGGTTGATGGAAATGTAGAAAGCTGTACATTCAGAGAATGATCAGAAGCTCCAAGCAAAGAATATCATGGAAATGATAGCTTTTACAAATTTGAGTAATGAGAAATAAGTTCAGGTAGAGAAAAAGCTAGAATTTAATCAAATGCTAGAAATTGAAATTTTGCTAGATAGAGAGAGCCAGTTTTGCTGAAATTGAAGGTGTGATCATTGCTGAGATGCTTGAAATGTGTTGAATTTGATTAATTGCTAGAAACCGAGTTTCTGCTGAATACAAAGAACCTGATTTGCTTAAATATATTGAAGTGGAGAAATTGAAGAGCTACTTGAAGAATGAACATTTGGTAATATGTACATTACTGAATAGTAGATTTGAATGCAAATCGACAGTAAAAATTATTAGAGGAAGAGAAAATGATTAAATTTGGAGAAACTTTGACGGTCAGAGAATGATCAGGTGAAATGTCAGCGAATTTCACCGAAATGGGAAATTTTACAAATACTGTGAAAGAGTTATATCTCCAGATATTATAAGTTCTTGAATATGCTCAATTGCCAGAAATTGATAGCTTGATCGATACAGGGAGCCAGGTTTGCTGAATTTGTGGTATATGGAGAAATTGATGTTGCGGGGAATACGGAGAACTTTCAAATTTGCTGAATCGAACAAATGGCTGGAAATTGAGGATTTGATAGGTGCAGTGATGGAGATTTGCTAATAAAGTGCTAAATTGAGGCTGTCTAATTTGAGGTCAATGAGGAGGAGCTTGAAATCAGGAGCTTGTTAGAAATGGAGACAGTTATGTATATCTGTTGCAAAACTCATTAGAGAAAGCGAGGTTTATGAAAAAGAAGAAAACTGTACATTCACAAAATGATCAGAAGCTACACGCAGAGAAAATCATGGAAATTATAGATTTTACAAATATGATCAATGAGAAGTAACTGCAGTAAGAGAAAATTCTAGAATTTAATCAAATGTTGAAATTGAAATGTTGCTTGATATTGGGAAGCAATTTGCTTAAATTGAAGGATCTGGAGAAATTGACGGTTTGATCATTGCAGAGATGCTTGAAATGTGTTGAATTTGATTAATTGCTAGAAACCGAGTTTCTGCTGAATACAGAGAACCTGATTTGCTTAAATATATTGAAGTGGAGAAATTGAAGAGCTACTTGAAGAATGAACATTTGGAAATATGGTGATTGTAAAAATAGAGATATTAACGCAGATCGAAAGTTAAAACTATTGGAAAAAGTGAAAGTGATTAAATTTGGAGAAACTTTTGCAGTCAGCGAATGTCATGGAAATGGGAGATTTTTCAAATGCTGTGAATGTGATATATTTACAGATATTGAAAGTTCTTCAATATGCTCAATTGCTAGAAATTGACAGAGAGCCAGGTTTGCTGAATTTGTGGCATATGGAGAAATTGATGTTGCGGTGAATGCGGAGACCCTCCAAATGTGCTAACTCTAACAAATTGCTGAAACTGATCATTTCTTAGGTGCAGAGAACTAAATTTGATTATAAAGAGAGAAATTAAGAAATGTAAGTTGAGGTGAATGAGTGTGAGCTTGAAATTAAGAGCTTCTTAGAAATACAGACATTTATGAAGATATTTCGCAGAAATCATTAGAGAAAGCGCGGTTGATAAATGTAGAAACCTGTACATTCAGAGAATGATCAGAAGCTACAGGCAGAGAATATCCTGGAAATGCCAAGTTTTACAAATATGATCAATGAGAAATAACTGCGGGTAGAGGAAATGCTAGAATTTAATCAAATGTTGTAATTGAAATGTTGCTAGATACAGAGAGCCAGCTTGGCTTAAATTGATGGAACTGGAGAAATTAAAGGTGTGATCAATACAGAGAAGCTTGAAATGTGTTGAGTTTGATTAATTGCGAGAAACCGATCTCTTGCTGAATACAGAGAAGCAGATTTGTTGAAAAATATTGAAGTGGAGAAATTGAAGGCCTAATTGAACAATGATCATTTGGAAATATGCTGATTGTAAAAATAGAGATATTAACGCAGATCGAAAGTAAAAACTATTGGAATAAGAGAAAGTGATTAAATTTGGAGAAACTTTTGCAGTCAGCGAATGTCATGAAATATCTCCTGATATTGAAAGTCCTTGAATATGCTCATTTGCTAGAAATTGACAGTTTGATTGATACAGAGAGCCAGGTTTTCTGTATTTGTGGCATATGGAGAAATTGATGTTGCGGTGAATGCGGAGAAGATGCAAATTTGCTGAATCTAACAATTTGAAGGAAATTGAGCATTTGGTATGTGCAGAGAAGAAGATTTGCTTAGAAAGATAGAAATTGAGAAAGTGTCAGTTGTGGTGAATGAGGGGGAGCTTGAATACAGGACCTTGTTAGAAATAGAGATGTTTTGCAGAAACCATTACAGAGGTTGATGGAAATGTAGAAAGCTGTACATTCAGAGAATGATCAGAAGCTCCAAGCAAAGAATATCATGGAAATTATAGATTTTACAAATATGACCAATGAGAAGTAACTGCAGTAAGAGAAAATTCTAGAATTAAATCAAATGTTGAAATTGAAAAGTTGCTTGATATTGGGAAGCAATTTGCTTAAATTGAAGGATCTGGAGAAATTGACGGTTTGATCATTGCAGAGATGCTTGAAATGTGTTGAATTTGATTAATTGCTAGAAACCCAGTTCGTGCTGAATACAGAGAAGCAGATTTGCTGAAATATATTGAAATGGAGAACTTGAAGGCCTACTTGAACAATGATCATTTGGAAATATGCTGATTGTAAAAATAGAGATATTAACGCAGATCGAAAGTAAAAACTATTGGAATAAGAGAAAGTGATTAAATTTGGAGAAACTTTTGCAGTCAGCGAATGTCATGGAAATGGGAGATTTTTCAAATGCTGTGAATGTGATATATTTACAGATATTGAAAGTTTTTCAATATGCTCAATTGCTAGAAATTGACAGAGAGCCAGGTTTGCTGAATTTGTGGCATATGGAGAAATTGATGTTGCGGTGAATGCGGAGACCCTCCAAATGTGCTAAATCTAACAAATTGCTGAAACTGATCATTTCTTAGGTCCAGAGAACTAAATTTGATTATAAAGAGAGAAATTAAGAAACGTAAGTTGAGGTGAATGAGCTTGAAATTAAGAGCTTCTTAGAAATACAGACATTTATGAAGATATTTCGCAGAAATCATTAGAGAAAGCGCGGTTGATAAATGTAGAAACCTGTACATTCAGAGAATGATCAGAAGCTACAGGCAGAGAATATCCTGGAAATGCCAAGTTTTACAAATATGATCAATGAGAAATAACTGCGGGTAGAGGAAATGCTAGAATTTAATCAAATGTTGTAATTGAAATGTTGCTAGATACAGAGAGCCAGTTTGGCTAAAGTGAAGGAACTGGAGAAATTAAAGGTGTCTTCAATACAGAGAAGCTTGAAATGTGTTGAGTTTGATTAATTGCGAGAAACCGATTTCTTGCTGAATACAGAGAAGCAGATTTGTTGAATAATATTGATATGGAGAAATTGAAGGCCTAATTGAACAATGAACATTTGGAAATATTTAGATTGCAGATATAGAGATGTTAATGCAGATCGAAGTAAAAATTTTTGGAAAAAGTGAAAGTGAACAAATTTGGAGAAACTTTTACGGTTAATGAATGAGCAGGTGATAAGACAGCGAATGTCATGGTAATGGGAGATTTTTCAAATACTGTGAATGAGATACATCTCCTGATATTGAAAGTCCTTGAATGTGCTCATTTGCTAGAAATTGACAGTTTGATTGATACAGAGAGCCAGGTTTTCTGTATTTGTGGCATATGGAGAAATTGATGTTGCGGTGAATGCGGAGAAGCTGCAAATTTGCTGAATCTAACAATTTGAAGGAAATTGAGCATTTGGTATGTGCAGAGAAGAAGATTTGCTTAGAAAGATAGAAATTGAGAAAGTGTCAGTTGTGGTGAATGAGGGGGAGCTTGAATACAGGACCTTGTTAGAAATAGAGATGTTTTCCAGAAATCATTACAGAAAGCGAGGTTGATGGAAATGTAGAAAGCTGTACATTCAGAGAATGATCAGAAGCTCCAGCAAAGAATATCATGGAAATGATAGCTTTTACAAATTTGAGTAATGAGAAATAAGTTCAGGTAGAGAAAAAGCTAGAATTTAATCAAATGCTAGAAATTGAAATGTTGCTAGATACAGAGGCCAGTTTTGCTGAAATTGAAGGTGTGATCATTGCAGAGATGCTTGAAATGTGTTGAATTTGATTAATTGCTAGAAACCGAGTTTCTGCTGAATACAGTGAACCTGATTTACTTAAATATATTGAAGTGGAGAAATTGAAGGGCTACTTGAAGAATGAACATTTGGAAATATGTACATTACTGAATAGTAGATTTGAAAGCAAATCGACAGTAAAAAGTATTAGAGGAAGAGAAAATGATTAAATTTGGAGAAACTTTGACGGTCAGAGAATGATCAGGTGAAATGTCAGCGAATTTCACCAAATTGGGAAATTTTTCAAATACTGTGAAAGAGTTATATCTCCAGATATTGTAAGTTCTTGAATATGCTCAATTGCCAGAAATTGATAGCTTGATCGATACAGGGAGCCAGGTTTGCTGAATTTGTGGTCTGTGGAGAAATTGATGTTGCGGGGAATACGGAGAACTTTCAAATTTGCTGAATCGAACAAATGGCTGGAAATTGAGGATTTGATAGGTGCAGTGATGGAGATTTGCTAATAAAGTGCTAAATTGAGGATGTCTAATTTGAGGTCAATGAGGAGGAGCTTGAAATCAGGAGCTTGTTAGAAATGGAGACAGTTATGTATATCTGTTGCAAAATTCATTAGAGAAAGCGAGGTTTATGAAAATGAAGAAAACTGTACATTCACAAAATGATCAGAAGCTACACGCAGAGAACATCATGGAAATTATAGATTTTACAAATATGATCAATGAGAAGTAACTGCAGTAAGAGAAAATTCTAGAATTTAATCAAATGTTGAAATTGAAATGTTGATTGATATTGGGAAGCAATTTGCTTAAATTGAAGGATCTGGAGAAATTGACGGTTTGATCATTGCAGAGATGCTTGAAATGTGTTGAATTTGATTAATTGCTAGAAACCCAGTTCTTGCTGAATACAGAGAAGCAGATTTGCTGAAAAATATTGAAATGGAGAACTTGAAGGTCTACTGGAACAATGATCATTTGGAAATATGGTGATTGTAAAAATAGAGATATTAACGCAGATCGAAAGTAAAAGCTGTTGGAAAAAGAGAAAGTGATTAAATTTGGAGAAACTTTTGCAGTCAGCGAATTTCATGGAAATGGGAGATTTTTCAAATGCTGTGAATGTGATATATTTACAGATATTGAAAGTTCTTCAATATGCTCAATTGCTAGAAATTGACAGAGAGCCAGGTTTGCTGAATTTGTGGCATATGGAGAAATTGATGTTGCGGTGAATGCGGAGACCCTCCAAATGTGCTAACTCTAACAAATTGCTGAAACTGATCATTTCTTAGGTGCAGAGAACTAAATTTGATTATAAAGAGAGAAATTAAGAAATGTAAGTTGAGGTGAATGAGTGTGAGCTTGAAATTAAGAGCTTCTTAGAAATACAGACATTTATGAAGATATTTCGCAGAAATCATTAGAGAAAGCGCGGTTGATAAATGTAGAAACCTGTACATTCAGAGAATGATCAGAAGCTACAGGCAGAGAATATCCTGGAAATGCCAAGTTTTACAAATATGATCAATGAGAAATAACTGCGGGTAGAGGAAATGCTAGAATTTAATCAAATGTTGTAATTGAAATGTTGCTAGATACAGAGAGCCAGCTTGGCTTAAATTGATGGAACTGGAGAAATTAAAGGTGTGATCAATACAGAGAAGCTTGAAATGTGTTGAGTTTGATTAATTGCGAGAAACCGATCTCTTGCTGAATGCAGAGAAGCAGATTTGTTGAAAAATATTGAAGTGGAGAAATTGAAGGCCTAATTGAACAATGAACATTTGGAAATATTTAGATTGCAGAAATAGAGATATTAATGCAGATCGAAGTAAAAATTATAGGAAAAAGAGAAGGTGATCAAATTTGGAGAAACTTTTACGGTTAATGAATGAGCAGGTGAGCAGACAGCGAATGTCATGGTAATGGGAGATTTTTCAAATACTGTGAATGAGATAAATCTCCTGATATTGAAAGTCCTTGAATATGCTCATTTGCTAGAAATTGACAGTTTGATTGATACAGAGAGCCAGGTTTTCTGTATTTGTGGCATATGGAGAAATTGATGTTGCGGTGAATGCGGAGAAGATGCAAATTTGCTGAATCTAACAATTTGAAGGAAATTGAGCATTTGGGATGTGCAGTGAAGAAGATTTGCTTAGAAAGATAGAAATTGAGAAAGTGTCAGTTGTGGTGAATGAGGGGGAGCTTGAAATCAGGACCTTGTTATTAATAGAGACAGTTATGAAGATGTTTTCCAGAAATCATTACAGAAAGCGAGGCTGATGGTAATGTAGAAAGCTCTACATTCAGAGAATGATCAGAAACTACAGGCAGAGAATATCCTGGAAATGCCAAGTTTTACAAATATGAGCAATGAGAAATAAGTGGAGGAAGCGGAAATGCTAGAATTTAATCAAATGTTGTAATTGAAATGTTACTAGATCCAGAGAGCCAGCTTGGCTTAAATTGATGGAACTGGAGAAATTAAAGGTGTGATCAATACAGAGAAGCTTGAAATGTGTTGAATTTGATTAATTGCGAGAAACCGATCTCTTGCTGAATACAGAGAAGCAGATTTGTTGAAAAATATTGAAATGGCGAAATTGAAGGCCTAATTGAACAATGAACATTTGGAAATATTTAGATTGCAGAAATAGAGATATTAATGCAGATCGAAGTAAAAATTATAGGAAAAAGAGGTGATCAAATGTGGAGAAACTTTTACGGTTAATGAATGAGCAGGTGTAAGGCAGCGAATGTCATGGTAATGGGAGATTTTTCAAATACTGTGAATGAGATATATCTCCTGATATTGAAAGTCCTTGAATGTGCTCATTTGCTAGAAATTGACAGTTTGATTGATACAGAGAGCCAGGTTTTCTGTATTTGTGGCATATGGAGAAATTGATGTTGCGGTGAATGCGGAGAAGCTGCAAATTTGCTGAATCTAACAATTTGAAGGAAATTGAGCATTTGGTATGTGCAGAGAAGAAGATTTGCTTAGAAAGATAGAAATTGAGAAAGTGTCAGTTGTGGTGAATGAGGGGGAGCTTGAATACAGGACCTTGTTAGAAATAGAGATGTTTTGCAGAAATCATTACAGAAAGCGAGGTTGATGGAAATGTAGAAAGCTGTACATTCAGAGAATGATCAGAAGCTCCAAGCAAAGAATATCATGGAAATGATAGCTTTTACAAATTTGAGTAATGAGAAATAAGTTCAGGTAGAGAAAAAGCTAGAATTTAATCAAATGCTAGAAATTGAAATTTTGCTAGATAGAGAGAGCCAGTTTTGCTGAAATTGAAGGTGTGATCATTGCTGAGATGCTTGAAATGTGTTGAATTTGATTAATTGCTAGAAACCGAGTTTCTGCTGAATACAAAGAACCTGATTTGCTTAAATATATTGAAGTGGAGAAATTGAAGAGCTACTTGAAGAATGAACATTTGGTAATATGTACATTACTGAATAGTAGATTTGAATGCAAATCGACAGTAAAAATTATTAGAGGAAGAGAAAATGATTAAATTTGGAGAAACTTTGACGGTCAGAGAATGATCAGGTGAAATGTCAGCGAATTTCACCGAAATGGGAAATTTTACAAATACTGTGAAAGAGTTATATCTCCAGATATTATAAGTTCTTGAATATGCTCAATTGCCAGAAATTGATAGCTTGATCGATACAGGGAGCCAGGTTTGCTGAATTTGTGGTATATGGAGAAATTGATGTTGCGGGGAATACGGAGAACTTTCAAATTTGCTGAATCGAACAAATGGCTGGAAATTGAGGATTTGATAGGTGCAGTGATGGAGATTTGCTAATAAAGTGCTAAATTGAGGCTGTCTAATTTGAGGTCAATGAGGAGGAGCTTGAAATCAGGAGCTTGTTAGAAATGGAGACAGTTATGTATATCTGTTGCAAAACTCATTAGAGAAAGCGAGGTTTATGAAAAAGAAGAAAACTGTACATTCACAAAATGATCAGAAGCTACACGCAGAGAAAATCATGGAAATTATAGATTTTACAAATATGATCAATGAGAAGTAACTGCAGTAAGAGAAAATTCTAGAATTTAATCAAATGTTGAAATTGAAATGTTGCTTGATATTGGGAAGCAATTTGCTTAAATTGAAGGATCTGGAGAAATTGACGGTTTGATCATTGCAGAGATGCTTGAAATGTGTTGAATTTGATTAATTGCTAGAAACCGAGTTTCTGCTGAATACAGAGAACCTGATTTGCTTAAATATATTGAAGTGGAGAAATTGAAGAGCTACTTGAAGAATGAACATTTGGAAATATGGTGATTGTAAAAATAGAGAGATTAACGCAGATCGAAAGTTAAAACTATTGGAAAAAGTGAAAGTGATTAAATTTGGAGAAACTTTTGCAGTCAGCGAATGTCATGGAAATGGGAGATTTTTCAAATGCTGTGAATGTGATATATTTACAGATATTGAAAGTTCTTCAATATGCTCAATTGCTAGAAATTGACAGAGAGCCAGGTTTGCTGAATTTGTGGCATATGGAGAAATTGATGTTGCGGTGAATGCGGAGACCCTCCAAATGTGCTAACTCTAACAAATTGCTGAAACTGATCATTTCTTAGGTGCAGAGAACTAAATTTGATTATAAAGAGAGAAATTAAGAAATGTAAGTTGAGGTGAATGAGTGTGAGCTTGAAATTAAGAGCTTCTTAGAAATACAGACATTTATGAAGATATTTCGCAGAAATCATTAGAGAAAGCGCGGTTGATAAATGTAGAAACCTGTACATTCAGAGAATGATCAGAAGCTACAGGCAGAGAATATCCTGGAAATGCCAAGTTTTACAAATATGATCAATGAGAAATAACTGCGGGTAGAGGAAATGCTAGAATTTAATCAAATGTTGTAATTGAAATGTTGCTAGATACAGAGAGCCAGCTTGGCTTAAATTGATGGAACTGGAGAAATTAAAGGTGTGATCAATACAGAGAAGCTTGAAATGTGTTGAGTTTGATTAATTGCGAGAAACCGATCTCTTGCTGAATACAGAGAAGCAGATTTGTTGAAAAATATTGAAGTGGAGAAATTGAAGGCCTAATTGAACAATGATCATTTGGAAATATGCTGATTGTAAAAATAGAGATATTAACGCAGATCGAAAGTAAAAACTATTGGAATAAGAGAAAGTGATTAAATTTGGAGAAACTTTTGCAGTCAGCGAATGTCATGAAATATCTCCTGATATTGAAAGTCCTTGAATATGCTCATTTGCTAGAAATTGACAGTTTGATTGATACAGAGAGCCAGGTTTTCTGTATTTGTGGCATATGGAGAAATTGATGTTGCGGTGAATGCGGAGAAGATGCAAATTTGCTGAATCTAACAATTTGAAGGAAATTGAGCATTTGGTATGTGCAGAGAAGAAGATTTGCTTAGAAAGATAGAAATTGAGAAAGTGTCAGTTGTGGTGAATGAGGGGGAGCTTGAATACAGGACCTTGTTAGAAATAGAGATGTTTTGCAGAAACCATTACAGAGGTTGATGGAAATGTAGAAAGCTGTACATTCAGAGAATGATCAGAAGCTCCAAGCAAAGAATATCATGGAAATTATAGATTTTACAAATATGACCAATGAGAAGTAACTGCAGTAAGAGAAAATTCTAGAATTAAATCAAATGTTGAAATTGAAAAGTTGCTTGATATTGGGAAGCAATTTGCTTAAATTGAAGGATCTGGAGAAATTGACGGTTTGATCATTGCAGAGATGCTTGAAATGTGTTGAATTTGATTAATTGCTAGAAACCCAGTTCGTGCTGAATACAGAGAAGCAGATTTGCTGAAATATATTGAAATGGAGAACTTGAAGGCCTACTTGAACAATGATCATTTGGAAATATGCTGATTGTAAAAATAGAGATATTAACGCAGATCGAAAGTAAAAACTATTGGAATAAGAGAAAGTGATTAAATTTGGAGAAACTTTTGCAGTCAGCGAATGTCATGGAAATGGGAGATTTTTCAAATGCTGTGAATGTGATATATTTACAGATATTGAAAGTTTTTCAATATGCTCAATTGCTAGAAATTGACAGAGAGCCAGGTTTGCTGAATTTGTGGCATATGGAGAAATTGATGTTGCGGTGAATGCGGAGACCCTCCAAATGTGCTAAATCTAACAAATTGCTGAAACTGATCATTTCTTAGGTCCAGAGAACTAAATTTGATTATAAAGAGAGAAATTAAGAAACGTAAGTTGAGGTGAATGAGCTTGAAATTAAGAGCTTCTTAGAAATACAGACATTTATGAAGATATTTCGCAGAAATCATTAGAGAAAGCGCGGTTGATAAATGTAGAAACCTGTACATTCAGAGAATGATCAGAAGCTACAGGCAGAGAATATCCTGGAAATGCCAAGTTTTACAAATATGATCAATGAGAAATAACTGCGGGTAGAGGAAATGCTAGAATTTAATCAAATGTTGTAATTGAAATGTTGCTAGATACAGAGAGCCAGTTTGGCTAAAGTGAAGGAACTGGAGAAATTAAAGGTGTCTTCAATACAGAGAAGCTTGAAATGTGTTGAGTTTGATTAATTGCGAGAAACCGATTTCTTGCTGAATACAGAGAAGCAGATTTGTTGAATAATATTGAAATGGAGAAATTGAAGGCCTAATTGAACAATGAACATTTGGAAATATTTAGATTGCAGATATAGAGATGTTAATGCAGATCGAAGTAAAAATTTTTGGAAAAAGTGAAAGTGAACAAATTTGGAGAAACTTTTACGGTTAATGAATGAGCAGGTGATAAGACAGCGAATGTCATGGTAATGGGAGATTTTTCAAATACTGTGAATGAGATACATCTCCTGATATTGAAAGTCCTTGAATGTGCTCATTTGCTAGAAATTGACAGTTTGATTGATACAGAGAGCCAGGTTTTCTGTATTTGTGGCATATGGAGAAATTGATGTTGCGGTGAATGCGGAGAAGCTGCAAATTTGCTGAATCTAACAATTTGAAGGAAATTGAGCATTTGGTATGTGCAGAGAAGAAGATTTGCTTAGAAAGATAGAAATTGAGAAAGTGTCAGTTGTGGTGAATGAGGGGGAGCTTGAATACAGGACCTTGTTAGAAATAGAGATGTTTTCCAGAAATCATTACAGAAAGCGAGGTTGATGGAAATGTAGAAAGCTGTACATTCAGAGAATGATCAGAAGCTCCAAGCAAAGAATATCATGGAAATGATAGCTTTTACAAATTTGAGTAATGAGAAATAAGTTCAGGTAGAGAAAAAGCTAGAATTTAATCAAATGCTAGAAATTGAAATGTTGCTAGATACAGAGGCCAGTTTTGCTGAAATTGAAGGTGTGATCATTGCAGAGATGCTTGAAATGTGTTGAATTTGATTAATTGCTAGAAACCGAGTTTCTGCTGAATACAGTGAACCTGATTTACTTAAATATATTGAAGTGGAGAAATTGAAGGGCTACTTGAAGAATGAACATTTGGAAATATGTACATTACTGAATAGTAGATTTGAAAGCAAATCGACAGTAAAAAGTATTAGAGGAAGAGAAAATGATTAAATTTGGAGAAACTTTGACGGTCAGAGAATGATCAGGTGAAATGTCAGCGAATTTCACCAAATTGGGAAATTTTTCAAATACTGTGAAAGAGTTATATCTCCAGATATTGTAAGTTCTTGAATATGCTCAATTGCCAGAAATTGATAGCTTGATCGATACAGGGAGCCAGGTTTGCTGAATTTGTGGTCTGTGGAGAAATTGATGTTGCGGGGAATACGGAGAACTTTCAAATTTGCTGAATCGAACAAATGGCTGGAAATTGAGGATTTGATAGGTGCAGTGATGGAGATTTGCTAATAAAGTGCTAAATTGAGGATGTCTAATTTGAGGTCAATGAGGAGGAGCTTGAAATCAGGAGCTTGTTAGAAATGGAGACAGTTATGTATATCTGTTGCAAAATTCATTAGAGAAAGCGAGGTTTATGAAAATGAAGAAAACTGTACATTCACAAAATGATCAGAAGCTACACGCAGAGAACATCATGGAAATTATAGATTTTACAAATATGATCAATGAGAAGTAACTGCAGTAAGAGAAAATTCTAGAATTTAATCAAATGTTGAAATTGAAATGTTGATTGATATTGGGAAGCAATTTGCTTAAATTGAAGGATCTGGAGAAATTGACGGTTTGATCATTGCAGAGATGCTTGAAATGTGTTGAATTTGATTAATTGCTAGAAACCCAGTTCTTGCTGAATACAGAGAAGCAGATTTGCTGAAAAATATTGAAATGGAGAACTTGAAGGTCTACTGGAACAATGATCATTTGGAAATATGGTGATTGTAAAAATAGAGATATTAACGCAGATCGAAAGTAAAAGCTGTTGGAAAAAGAGAAAGTGATTAAATTTGGAGAAACTTTTGCAGTCAGCGAATTTCATGGAAATGGGAGATTTTTCAAATGCTGTGAATGAGATATATTTACAGATATCGAAAGTTCTTCAATATGCTCAATTGCTAGAAATTGACAGAGAGCCAGGTTTGCTGAATTTGTGGCATATGGAGAAATTGATGTTGCGGTGAATGCGGAGACCCTCCAAATGTGCTAAATCTAACAAATTGCTGAAACTGATCATTTCTTAGGTGCAGAGAACTAAATTTGATTATAAGGAGAGAAATTAAGAAATGTAAGTTGAGGTGAATGAGGGGGAGGTTGAAATTAAGAGCTTCTTAGAAATACAGACATTTATGAAGATATTTCGCAGAAATCATTAGAGAAAGCGCGGTTGATGGAAATGTTGAAACCTGTACATTCAGAGAATGATCAGAAGCTACAGGCAGAGAATATCCTGCAAATGCCAAGTTATACAAATATGAGCAATGAGAAATAACTGCGGGTAGAGGAAATGCTAGAATTTAATCAAATGTTGTAATTAAAATGTTGCTAGATACAGCGAGCCAGTTTGGCTTAAAGTGAAGGAACTGGAGAAATTAAAGGTGTGATCAATACAGAGAAGCTTGAAATGTGTTGAATTTGATTAATTGCGAGAAACCGATTTCTTGCTGAATACAGAGAAGCTGATTTGTTGAAAAATATTGAAATGGACAGTATTGAAGGCCTAATTGAACAATGAACATTTGGAATTATTTAGATTGCAGAAATAGAGATGTTAATGCAGATCGAAGTAAAAATTATTGGAAAAAGAGAAAGTGAACAAATTTGGAGAAACTTTTACGGTTAATGAATGAGCAGGTGAGAAGACAGCGAATGTCATGGTTATGGGAGATTTTTCAAATACTGTGAATGAGATATATCTCCTGATATTGAAGTCCTTGAATATGCTCATTTGCTAGAAATTGACTGATTGATACAGAGAGCCAGGTATTCTGTATTTGTGGCATATGGGGAAATTGATGTTGCGGTGAATGCGGAGAAGCTGCATATTTGCTGAATCTAACAATTTGAAGGAAATTGAGCCTTTGGTATGTGCAGAGAAGAAGATTTGCTTAGAAAGATAGAAATTGAGAAAGTGTCAGTTGTGGTGAATGAGGGGGAGATTGAAATCAGGACCTTGTTGGAAATAGAGACAGTTATGTAGATGTTTTCCAGAAATCATTGCAGTAAGCGAGGTTGATGGAAATGTAGAAAGCTGTACATTCAGAGAATGAATTGAAGCTCCAAGCCAAGAATATAATGGAAATGATAGATTTTACAAATATGAGTATGAGAAATAAGTTCAGGTAGAGAAAAAGCTAGAATTTAATCAAATGCTAGATATTGAAATGTTGCTAGATACAGAGAACCAGTTTTGCTGAAACTGAAGGTGTGATCATTGTAGAAATGCTTGAAATGTGTTGAATTTGATTAATTGCTAGAAACCGAGTTTCTGCTGAATACAGAGAACCTGATTTGCTTAAATATATTGAAGTGGAGTAATTGAAGGCCTACTTGAAGAATGAACATTTGGAAAAATGTACATCACTGAAATGTAGATTTGAATGCAAATCGACAGTAAAAATTATTAGAGAAAGAGAAATTGATTAAATTTGGAGAAACTTTGACGGTCAGAGAATGATCAGGTGAAATGTCAGCGAATTTCATTGAAATGGGAAATTTTTCAAATACTGCGAAAGAGATATATCTCCAGATACTGAAAGTTCTTGAATATGCTCAATTGCTAGAAATTGATAGCTTGATCGATACAGGGAGCCAGGTTTGCTGAATTTGTGGTATATGGAGAAATTGATGTTGCGGGGAATACGGAGAACCTTCAAATTTGCTGAATCGAAGAAATGGCTGGAAATTGAGGATTTGATAGGTGCAGTGATGGAGATTTGCTAATAACGATCTAAATTGAGGATGTCTAAGTTGAGGTCAATGAGGAGGAGCTTGAATTCAGGAGCTTGTTAGAAATGGAGACAGTTATGTATATCTGTTGCAAAATTCATTAGAGAAAGCGAGGTTTATGAAAATGAAGAAACCTGTACATTCACAAAATGATCAGAAGCTGCACGCAGAGAACATCATGGAAATTATAGATTTTATAAATATGAACAATGAGAAGTAATTGCAGTAAGAGAAAATTCTAGAATTTAATCAAATGTTGAAATTGAAATGTTGCTTGATATTGGGAACCAATTTGCTTAAATTGAAGGATCTTGAGAAATTGACGGCTTGATCATTGCAGAGATGCTTGAAATGTGTTGAATTTGATTAATTGCTAGAAACCGAGTTCTTGCTGAATACAGAGAACCAGACTTGTTGAAAAATATTGAAATGGAGAACTTGAAGGCCTAATTAAACAACGAATATTTGGAAATATTTATATGGTAGAAATAGTGATATTAATGCAGATCAAAGTAAAAATTATTTGATAAAGAGAAAGTGATCACATTTGGAGAAACTTTTACGGTTAATGAATGAGCAGGCGAGAAGACAGCGAATGTCATGGTAATGGGAGATTTTACAAATACTGTGAATGAGATATATCTCCTGATATTGAAAGTCCTTGAATATGCTCATTTGCTAGAAATTGACAGTTTGATTGATACAGAGAGCCAGGTTTTCTGTATTTGTGGCATATGGAGAAATTGATGTTGCGGTGAATGCGGAGAAGCTGCAAATTTGCTGAATCTAACAATTTGAACGAAATTGAGCATTTGGTACGTGCAGAGAAGAAGATTTGATAAGAAAGATAGAAATTGAGAGAGTGTCAGTTGTGGTGAATGAGGGGGAGCTTGAAATTAGGACCTTGTTGGAAATAGAGACAGTTATGTAGATGTTTTCCAGAAATCATTACAGAAAGCGAGGTTGATGGAAATGTAGAAAGCTGTACATTCAGAGAATGATCAGAAGCTCCAAGCAAGGAATATCATGGAAATGATAGATTTTACAAATATGAGTAATGAGAAATAAGTTCAGGTAGAGAAAAAGCTAGAATTTAATCAAATGCTAGAAATTGAAATGTTGCTAGATACAGAGAGCCAGTTTTGCTAAAAATGAAGCTGTGATCATTGTAGAAATGCTTGAAATGTGTTGAATTTGATTAATTGCTAGATACCGAGTTTCTGCTGAATACTGAGAACCTGATTTGCTTAAATATATTGAAGTGGAGAAATTGAAGGCCTACTTGAAGAATGAACATTTGGAAATATGTACGTTACTGAAATGCAGATTTTAATGCAAATCGACAGTAAAAATTATTAGAGAAAGAGAAATTGATTAAGTTTGGAGAAACTTTGACGGTCAGAGAATGATCAGTTGAAATGTCAGCGAATTTCATGGAAATGGGAAATTTTTCAAATACTGTGAAAGAGGTATATCTCCAGATATTGAAAGTTCTTGAGTATGCTCAATTGCTAGAAATTGATAGCTTGATCGATACAGGGAGCCAGGTTTGCTGAATTTGAGGAATATGGAGAAATTGATGTTGTGGGGAATACGGAGAACCTTCAAATTTGCTGAATCGAACAAATGGTTGGAAATTGAGGATTTGATAGGTGCAGTGGTCTAGATTTGCTTATAAAGAGAGAAATTGAGAAAGTCTAAGTTGAGGTGAATGAGGGGGAGCGTGAAATCAGGAGCTTGTTAGAAATGGAGACAGTTATGTATATCTGTTGCAAAATGCTTTAGAGAAAGCGAGGTTTTTGAAAATGAAGAAACCTGTACATTCACAGAATGATCAGCGAACACGCAGAGAACTTCATGGAAATTATAGATTTTACAAATATGAACAATGAGAAGTAACTGCAGTAAGAGCAAATTCTAGAATTTAATCAAATGTTGAAATTGAAATGTTGCTTGATATTGGGAAGCAATTTGCTTAAATTGAAGGATCTGGAGAAATTGACGGTTTGATCATTGCAGAGATGCTTGAAATGTGTTGAATTTGATTAATTGCTAGAAACCCAGTTCTTGCTGAATACAGAGAAGCAGATTTGCTGAAAAATATTGAAATGGAGAACTTGAAGGTCTACTGGAACAATGATCATTTGGAAATATGGTGATTGTAAAAATAGAGATATTAACGCAGATCGAAAGTAAAAGCTGTTGGAAAAAGAGAAAGTGATTAAATTTGGAGAAACTTTTGCAGTCAGCGAATTTCATGGAAATGGGAGATTTTTCAAATGCTGTGAATGAGATATATTTACAGATATCGAAAGTTCTTCAATATGCTCAATTGCTAGAAATTGACAGAGAGCCAGGTTTGCTGAATTTGTGGCATATGGAGAAATTGATGTTGCGGTGAATGCGGAGACCCTCCAAATGTGCTAAATCTAACAAATTGCTGAAACTGATCATTTCTTAGGTGCAGAGAACTAAATTTGAATATAAGGAGAGAAATTAAGAAATGTAAGTTGAGGTGAATGAGGGGGAGGTTGAAATTAAGAGCTTCTTAGAAATACAGACATTTATGAAGATATTTCGCAGAAATCATTAGAGAAAGCGCGGTTGATGGAAATGTTGAAACCTGTACATTCAGAGAATGATCAGAAGCTACAGGCAGAGAATATCCTGCAAATGCCAAGTTATACAAATATGAGCAATGAAAAATAACTGCGGGTAGAGGAAATGCTAGAATTTAATCAAATGTTGTAATTAAAATGTTGCTAGATACAGCGAGCCAGTTTGGCTTAAAGTGAAGGAACTGGAGAAATTAAAGGTGTGATCAATACAGAGAAGCTTGAAATGTGTTGAATTTGATTAATTGCGAGAAACCGATTTCTTGCTGAATACAGAGAAGCTGATTTGTTGAAAAATATTGAAATGGACAGTATTGAAGGCCTAATTGAACAATGAACATTTGGAATTATTTAGATTGCAGAAATAGAGATGTTAATGCAGATCGAAGTAAAAATTATTGGAAAAAGAGAAAGTGAACAAATTTGGAGAAACTTTTACGGTTAATGAATGAGCAGGTGAGAAGACAGCGAATGTCATGGTTATGGGAGATTTTTCAAATACTGTGAATGAGATATATCTCCTGATATTGAAGTCCTTGAATATGCTCATTTGCTAGAAATTGACTGATTGATACAGAGAGCCAGGTATTCTGTATTTGTGGCATATGGGGAAATTGATGTTGCGGTGAATGCGGAGAAGCTGCATATTTGCTGAATCTAACAATTTGAAGGAAATTGAGCCTTTGGTATGTGCAGAAAAGAAGATTTGCTTAGAAAGATAGAAATTGAGAAAGTGTCAGTTGTGGTGAATGAGGGGGAGATTGAAATCAGGACCTTGTTGGAAATAGAGACAGTTATGTAGATGTTTTCCAGAAATCATTGCAGTAAGCGAGGTTGATGGAAATGTAGAAAGCTGTACATTCAGAGAATGAATTGAAGCTCCAAGCAAAGAATATAATGGAAATGATAGATTTTACAAATATGAGTAATGAGAAATAAGTTCAGGTAGAGAAAAAGCTAGAATTTAATCAAATGCTAGATATTGAAATGTTGCTAGATACAGAGAACCAGTTTTGCTGAAACTGAAGGTGTGATCATTGTAGAAATGTTTGAAATGTGTTGAATTTGATTAATTGCTAGAAACCGAGTTTCTGCTGAATACAGAGAACCTGATTTGCTTAAATATATTGAAGTGGAGTAATTGAAGGCCTACTTGAAGAATGAACATTTGGAAAAATGTACATCACTGAAATGTAGATTTGAATGCAAATCGACAGTAAAAATTATTAGAGAAAGAGAAATTGATTAAATTTGGAGAAACTTTGACGGTCAGAGAATGATCAGGTGAAATGTCAGCGAATTTCATTGAAATGGGAAATTTTTCAAATACTGCGAAAGAGATATATCTCCAGATACTGAAAGTTCTTGAATATGCTCAATTGCTAGAAATTGATAGCTTGATCGATACAGGGAGCCAGGTTTGCTGAATTTGTGGTATATGGAGAAATTGATGTTGCGGGGAATACGGAGAACCTTCAAATTTGCTGAATCGAAGAAATGGCTGGAAATTGAGGATTTGATAGGTGCAGTGTTGGAGATTTGCTAATAACGATCTAAATTGAGGATGTCTAAGTTGAGGTCAATGAGGAGGAGCTTGAATTCAGGAGCTTGTTAGAAATGGAGACAGTTATGTATATCTGTTGCAAAATTCATTAGAGAAAGCGAGGTTTATGAAAATGAAGAAACCTGTACATTCACAGAATGATCAGAAGCTGCACGCAGAGAACATCATGGAAATTATAGATTTTATAAATATGAACAATGAGAAGTAATTGCAGTAAGAGAAAATTCTAGAATTTAATCAAATGTTGAAATTGAAATGTTGCTTGATATTGGGAACCAATTTGCTTAAATTGAAGGATCTTGAGAAATTGACGGCTTGATCATTGCAGAGATGCTTGAAATGTGTTGAATTTGATTAATTGCTAGAAACCGAGTTCTTGCTGAATACAGAGAACCAGACTTGTTGAAAAATATTGAAATGGAGAACTTGAAGGCCTAATTAAACAATGAATATTTGGAAATATTTATATGGTAGAAATAGTGATATTAATGCAGATCAAAGTAAAAATTATTTGATAAAGAGAAAGTGATCACATTTGGAGAAACTTTTACGGTTAATGAATGAGCAGGCGAGAAGACAGCGAATGTCATGGTAATGGGAGATTTTACAAATACTGTGAATGAGATATATCTCCTGATATTGAAAGTCCTTGAATATGCTCATTTGCTAGAAATTGACAGTTTGATTGATACAGAGAGCCAGGTTTTCTGTATTTGTGGCATATGGAGAAATTGATGTTGCGGTGAATGCGGAGAAGCTGCAAATTTGCTGAATCTAACAATTTGAACGAAATTGAGCATTTGGTACGTGCAGAGAAGAAGATTTGATAAGAAAGATAGAAATTGAGAGAGTGTCAGTTGTGGTGAATGAGGGGGAGCTTGAAATTAGGACCTTGTTGGAAATAGAGACAGTTATGTAGATGTTTTCCAGAAATCATTACAGAAAGCGAGGTTGATGGAAATGTAGAAAGCTGTACATTCAGAGAATGATCAGAAGCTCCAAGCAAGGAATATCATGGAAATGATAGATTTTACAAATATGAGTAATGAGAAATAAGTTCAGGTAGAGAAAAAGCTAGAATTTAATCAAATGCTAGAAATTGAAATGTTGCTAGATACAGAGAGCCAGTTTTGCTAAAAATGAAGCTGTGATCATTGTAGAAATGCTTGAAATGTGTTGAATTTGATTAATTGCTAGATACCGAGTTTCTGCTGAATACTGAGAACCTGATTTGCTTAAATATATTGAAGTGGAGAAATTGAAGGCCTACTTGAAGAATGAACATTTGGAAATATGTACGTTACTGAAATGCAGATTTTAATGCAAATCGACAGTAAAAATTATTAGAGAAAGAGAAATTGATTAAGTTTGGAGAAACTTTGACGGTCAGAGAATGATCAGTTGAAATGTCAGCGAATTTCATGGAAATGGGAAATTTTTCAAATACTGTGAAAGAGGTATATCTCCAGATATTGAAAGTTCTTGAGTATGCTCAATTGCTAGAAATTGATAGCTTGATCGATACAGGGAGCCAGGTTTGCTGAATTTGAGGAATATGGAGAAATTGATGTTGTGGGGAATACGGAGAACCTTCAAATTTGCTGAATCGAACAAATGGTTGGAAATTGAGGATTTGATAGGTGCAGTGGTCTAGATTTGCTTATAAAGAGAGAAATTGAGAAAGTCTAAGTTGAGGTGAATGAGGGGGAGCGTGAAATCAGGAGCTTGTTAGAAATGGAGACAGTTATGTATATCTGTTGCAAAATGCTTTAGAGAAAGCGAGGTTTTTGAAAATGAAGAAACCTGTACATTCACAGAATGATCAGCGAACACGCAGAGAACTTCATGGAAATTATAGATTTTACAAATATGAACAATGAGAAGTAACTGCAGTAAGAGCAAATTCTAGAATTTAATCAAATGTTGAAATTGAAATGTTGCTTGATATTGGGAAGCAATTTGCTTAAATTGAAGGATCTGGAGAAATTGACGGTTTGATCATTGCAGAGATGCTTGAAATGTGTTGAATTTGATTAATTGTTCGAAACCCAGTTCTTGCTGAATACAGAGAACCAGATTTGTTGAAAAATATTGAAATGGAGAACTTGAAGGCCTACTTGAACAATGATCATTTGGAAATATGTAGATTGTAAAAATAGACATATTAACGCAGATCGAAAGTAAAAACTATTGGAAAAAGAGAAAGTGATTAAATTTGGAGAAACTTTTGCAGTCAGCGAATTTCATGGAAATGGGAGATTTTTCAAATGCTGTGAATGAGATATATTTACAGATATCGAAAGTTCTTCAATATGCTCAATTGCTAGAAATTGACAGAGAGGCAGGTTTGCTGAATTTGTGGCATATGGAGAAATTGATGTTGCGGTGAATGCGGAGACCCTCCAAATGTGCAAAATCTAACAAATGGCTGAAACTGATCATTTCTTAGGTGCAGAGAACTAAATTTGATTATAAAGAGAGAAATTAAGAAATGTAAGTTGAGGTGAATGAGGGGGAGCTTGAAATTAAGAGCTTCTTAGAATACAGACATTTATGAAGATAATTCGCAGAAATCATTAGAGATTGCGAGGTTGATGGAATTGTAGAAAGCTCTACATTCAGAGAATGATCAGAAGCTACAGGCAGAGAATATCATGGAAATGTCAGGTTTTACAAATATGAGCAATGAGAAATAACTGCAGGTAGAGGAAATGCTAGAATTTAATCAAATGTTGTAATTGAAATGTTACTAGATACAGAGAGCCAGTTTGGCTTAATTTGAAGGAACTTGAGAAATTAAACGTGTGATCAATACAGAGAAGCTTGAAATGTGTTGAATTTGATTATTTGCCAGAAACCGATTTCATGCTGAATACGGAGTAGCAGATTTGTTGAAAAATATTGAAATGGAGAAATTGAAGGCCTAATTGAACAATGAACATTTGGAAATATTTAGATTGCAGAAATAGAGATATTAATGCAGATCGAAGTAAAAATTATTGGAAAAAGAGAAAGTGATCAAATTTGGAGAAACTTTTACGGTTAATGAATGAGCAGGTGATAAGACAGCGAATGTCATGGTAACGGGAGATTTTTCAAATACTGTGAATGAGATATATCTCCTGATATTGGAAGTCCTTGAATATGCTCATTTGCTAGAAATTGACAGTTTGATTGATACAGAGAGCCAGGTTTTCTGTATTTGTGGCATATGGAGAAATTGATGTTGCTGTGAATGCGGAGAACCTGCAAATTTGCTGAATCTAACGATTTGAAGGAAATTGAGCATTTGGCATGTGCAGAGAAGAAGATTTGCTTAGAAAGATAGAAATTGAGAAAGTGTAAGTTGTGGTGAATGAGGGGGAGCTTGAAATCAGGACCTTGTAGGAAATAGAGACAGTTATGGAGATGTTTTCCAGAAATCATTACAGAAAGCGAGGTTGATGGAAATGTAGAAAGCTGTACATTCAGAGAATGATCAGAAACTACAGGCACAGAATATCCTGGAAATGCCAAGTTTTACAAATATGAGCAATGAGAAATAACTGCAGGTAGCGGAAATGCTAGAATTTAATCAAATGTTGTAATTGAAATGTTGCTAGATACAGAGAGCCAGTTTGGCTTAAATTGAAGGAACTGGAGAAATTAAAGGTGTGATCAATACAGAGAAGCTTGAAATGTGTTGAATTTGATTAATTGCGAGAAACCGATTTCTTGCTGAATACAGAGAAGCAGATTTGTTGAATAATATTGAAATGGAGAAATTGAAGGCCTAATTGAACAATGAACATTTGGAAATATTCAGATTGTAGAAATAGAGATATTAATGCAGATGGAAGTAAAAATTATTGGAAAAAGAGAAAGTGATTAAATTTGGAGAAACCTTTGCGGTTAATGAATGAGCAGGTGAGACGACAGCGAATGTCATGGTAATGGGAGATTTTTCAAATACTGTGAATGAGATATATCTCCTGATATTGAAAGTCCTTGAATATGCTCATTTGCTAGAAATTGACAGTTTATTTGATACAGAGAGCCAGGTTTTCTGTATTTGTGGCATATGGAGAAATTGATGTTGCGGTGAATGCGGAGAACCTGCCAGTTTGCTGAATCTAACAATTTGAAGGAAATTGAGCATTTGGTATGTGCAGAGAAGAAGATTTGCTTAGAAAGATAGAAATTGAGAAAGTGTCATTTGTGGTGAATGAAGGGGAGCTTGAAATCAGAACCTTGTTGGAAATAGAGACAGTTATGTAGATGTTTTCCAGAAATCATTACAGAAAGCGAGGTTGATGGAAATGCAGAACTCCAAGCAAAGAATAACATGGAAATGATAGATTTTACAAATATGAATAATGAGAAATAAGTTCAGGTAGAGAAAAAGCTTGAATTTAATCAAATGCTAGAAATTGAAATGTTGCTAGATACGGAGTGCCAGTTTTGCAGAAATTGAAGGTGTGATCGTTGCAGAGATGCTTGAAATGTGTTGAATTTGATTAATTGCTAGAAACCGAGTTCATGCTGAATACAGAGAACCTGATTTGCTTAAATGTATTGAAGTGGAGAAATTGAAGGCCTTCTTGAAGAATGAACATTTGGAAATATGTACATTACTGAAATGTAGATTTCATTGCAAATCGACAGTAAAAATTATTAGAGAAAGAGAAATTGATTAAATTTGGAGAAACTTTGACGGTCAGGGAATGATCAGGTGAAGTGTCGGCGAATTTCATGGAAATGGGAAATTTTTCAAATACTGTGAAAGAGATATATCTACAGATATTGAAAGTTCTTGAGTATTGAATTGCTTGAAATTGCTTGAATTGCTAGAAATTGATAGCTTGATCGATACAGGGAGCCAGGTTTGCTGAATTTGTGGTATATGGAGAAAGAGATGGTGCGGGGAATACAGAGAACCTGCAAATTTGCTGAATCTGACAAATGGCTGGAAATTGAGGATTTGATAGGTGCAGTGATCTAGATTTGCTTATAAAGAGAGAAATTGAGAAAGTCTAAGTTGAGGCGAATGAGAGGGAGCTTGAAATCAGGAGCTTCTTAGAAATGGAGACAGTTATGTAGATGTTTTGCAAATTTCATTAGAGAAGGCGAGGTTTGTGAAAATGAAGAAACCTGTACATTCACAGAATGATCAGAAGCTACACGCAGAAAACATCATGGAAATTATAGATTTTGCAAATATGAACAATGAGAAGTAACTTCAGTTCGAGAAAATACTTCAATTTAAGCAAAACTTGCTCTCTGTGTCTAGCAACATTTCAGTTTTTAGCTTTTGATTAGATTATGGCTTTTTCTCTACCTGCTGTTATTTCTCATTGCTCATATTTGTAAAAACTATCAAATCCTTAATTTCCAGCCATTTGTTAGATTCAGCAAATCTGCAGGTTCTCCGCATTCACAGCAACATCAATTTCTCCATATGCTGCAAATTCAGCAAACCTGGCTCTCTGTATCTAGCAACATTTCAATCTCTAGCATTTGATTAAATTCTAGCTATTTCTCTACCTGCAGTTATTTCTCATTACTCATATTTGTATAATCTATCATATCCATGATATTCTCTGCTTGTAGCTTCTGATCATTCTCTGAATGTACAGGTTTCACCGTTTCCATCAACCTCGCTTTCTGTAATGATTTCTGGAAAACATCTACAAAATTGTCTCTATTTCTAACAAGCACCTGATTTCCAGCTCCCCCTCATTCACCTCAACGGACACTTTCTCAATTTCTCTCTTTTAAGCAAATCTATATCTTTCCACCGATCAAATTCTCAATTTCCAGGAAATTGTTAGATTCAGCAAATTTGCAGGTTCTCCGCATTCACCGCAACGTCTATTTCTCCATATGCCACAAATTCAGCAAACCTGCCTCTCTGTATCGATCAAATTGTCAATTTCTAGCAATTGAGCATATTTAAGAACTTTCAATATCTGGAGATATATCTCATTGCCAGTATTTGAAAACTCTCCCATTTCCATGAAATTCGCAGGTTTCACCATTTCCAGGTTTCACCATTTCCATCAACCTCGCTTTCTATAATGATTTCTGCTAAACATCTACATAACTGTCTCTATTTCTAACAAGCACCTGATTTCCAGCTCCCCCCCATTCACCTCAACTTTCACTTTCTCAATTTCTATCTTTATTAGCAAATTTAGTTCTCCGCTCATACCAAATGCTCAATTTCCTGCAAATTGGTAGATTCAGCAAATCTGCAGGTTCTCCGCATTCAGCGCAACATCAATTTTTCCATATGCCATAAATACAGCAAACCAGCTTCTCTGTATCGATCAAGCTGTCAATTTCTAGCAATTGAGCATACTGAATAACTTTCAATATCTGGAGATATATCTCATTGCAGTATTTGAAAAATCTCCCATTCGCATGAAATTCGCTGACGTATCACCTGGTCATTCACTGACCGTAAACGTTTCTCCATATTTAATCAATACTTTATCCAATAATTTTTACTGTCGATTTGCATTAAAATCTGCATTCCTGTAAGTTACATGTTTCCAAATATTCATTGTTCAAGTAGGCCTTCATCTGCTCCACTTCAATATTTTTCAGCAAATCTGGTTCTCTGTAATCAGCAAGAACTCGGTTTCTAGCAATTAATCAAATTCAACACATTTCAAGCATCTCTGCAATGATGAAACTTTCAATTTCTCCAGATCCTTCAATTTAAGCAAAACTGGCTCTCTATATCTAGCAACATTTCAATTTCAAAATCTGATTAAATTTTAGCATTTTCTCTACCTGCAGTTGTTTTCTCATTGCTCATATTTGTAAAATCTATCATTTCCATGATATTCTCTGCTTGTAGCTTCTGATCATTCTCTGAACGTACAGGTTTGTACATTTCCATCAACCTCGCTTTCTGTAATCATTTCTGCAAAACATCCACATGTCTATTTCTAACAAGCTCCTGATTTCAAGCTCCCCCTCATTCACCTCAACTTCGACTTTCTCAATTTCTCTCTTTATAAGCAAGTTTAGTTCTCTGCACATCCCAAATGCTCAATTTCCAGCAAATAGTTAGATTAAGCAAATTTGCAGGTTCTCCGCATTCAACGCAACATCAATTTCTCCATATGCCACAAATTCAGCAAACCTGGCTCTCTGTATCGACCAAACTGTCAATTTCTAGCAATTGAACATATTCAACAACTTTCAATATCCGGAGATATATCTCATTGCCAGTATTTGAAAAATCTCCTATTTCCATGAAATTCGCTGACGTATCACCTGGTCATTCACTGACCGTAAACGTTTCTCCATATTTAATCACTTTCTCTTTCTCCAATAATATTTACTGTCGATTTGCATTAAAATCTGCATTCCTGAAAGTTACATGTTTCCAAATATTCATTGTACAAGTAGGCCTTCATCTGCTGCACTTCAATATATTTCAGCAAATCTGGTTCTCTGTATTCAGCAAATACTCGGTCTCTAACAAGTAATCAAATTCAACACATTTGCAGCATCTCTGCAATGATCAAACCTTCAATTTCTCCAGATACTTCAATTTAAGCAGAACAGGCTCTCTGTATCTAGCAACATTTCAATTTCTACCAATAGATTAAATTCTAGCTTTTTCTCTACCTGAACTTATTTCTCATTACTCATAATTGTAAAATCTATCATTTCCATGATATTCCCTGCTTGTAGCTTCTGATCATTCTCTGAATGTACAGGTTTCTACATTTCCATCAACCTCGCTTTCTGCAATCATTTCTGCAAAACATCCACATAACTGTCTCTATTTATAAGAAGCTCCTGATTTCAAGCTTCCCCTCATTCGCCTCAACGTACACTATCTCAATGTCTCTCTTTATAAGCAAATCTAGATCTCTGCACCTATCAAATTCTCAATTTGCAGCAATTTGTTAGATTCAGCAAATTTGCAGGTTCTCCGCATTTACCGCAACATCAATGTCTCCATATGCCACAAATGGAGCAAACCTGGTTCTCTGTATGTAGCAACATTTCAATTTCTAGCAATTGATTAAATTTTAGCATTCTCACTGCTCATATTTGAAAAATCTATCATTTCCATGATATTCTCTGCATTTAGCTTCTGAACATTCTCTGAATGTACAGGTTTCTACATTTCCATCAACCTCACTTTCTGTAGTGATTTCTGGAAAACATCTACATAACTGTCTCTATTTCTAACAAGGTCCTGATTTCAAGCTCCCCCTCATTCACCACAACTGACACTTTCTCAATTTCTATCTTTCTAAGCAAATCTTCTTCTCTGCACATACCAAATGCTCAATTTCCTTCAAATTGTTAGATTCAGCAAATTTGCAGCTTCTCCGCATTCATCGCAACATCAATTTCTCCATATGCCACAAATACAGAAAACCTGGCTCTCTGTATCAATCAAACTGTCAATTTCTAACAATTGAGCACATTCAAGGACTTTCAATATCAGGAGATATATCTCATTCACAGCATTTGAAAAATCTCCCATGACCAGGACATTCGCTGTCTTATCACCTGCTCATTCATTAACCGTCAAAGTTTCTCCAAATTTAATCACTTTCTCTTTTTCCAATAATTTTTACTTCGATCTGCATTAATATCTCTATTTCTACAATCTAAATATTTCCAAATGTTCATTGTTCAATTAGGCCTTCAATTTCTCCATTTCAATATTTTTCAACAAATCTGGTTCTCTGTATTCAGGAAGAACTCGGTTTCTATCAATTCATCAAACTGAGCACATTTCAACATTCTCTCATTGATCACAACTTCAATTTCTCCATAGACTTCAATTTCAGCAAACCTGGCGCTCTGCGTCTCACAACAATTCAAATTCTAGCAATTGATTAAATTCTAGCATTTTCACTCCCTGCAGATATTTCTTATTGGTCATATTTGTAAAATCTACCATTTCCATGATAATATCTGCTTGAAGGTCCTGATCATTCTCTGAATATACAGGTTTCTACATTTCCATCAACCTCGCTTTCTGTAATGATTTCTGCAAAACATCTACATATCTGTCTCTATTTCTAACCAGCTCCTGATTTCAAGCTCCTCCCTATTGACCTCAAATTAGACTTCCTCAATTTAGCTCTTTATATGCAAATCTCGATCTCTGCACCTATCAAATTCTCAAATTCCAGCAATTTGTTAGATTCAGCAAATTTGCAGGTTGTCCGCATTCACCGCAACATCAATTTCTCCATATGGCACCAATTCAGCAAACCTGACTCTCTATATCGATCAAACAGTCAATTTCTAGCCATTGAGCATATTCAAGGACTTTCAATATCTGTAGATATATCTCATTCACAGTATTTGAAAAATCTCCCATTTCCATGAAATTCGCTGACTTATCACTTGCTCATTTACTGACTGTAATAGTTTCCTCAAATTTAATCAATTTCTCTTTCTCCAATCATTTTTACTGTCGGTCTGTATTAAAATCTTCATTTCTATAATTTACATATTTCCAAATGCTCATTGTTCAAGTAGGCCTTCAATTTCTCCATTCCAATAGTTATCAGCAAATCTGTTTCTCTGCATTCAGCAAGAATTCGGTTTCTGGCAATTAATCAAATTCAACATATTTCAAGCTTCTCTGCATTGATCACACCTTTAATTTCTCCATATCCTTCAATTTAAGCAAAACTGGCTCACTGTATCTAGCAACATTTCAATTTCTAGCATTTGATCAAATTCTAGCATTTTCCCTATCTGCAGATATTTCTCATTGCGCATATTTGGAGAACTTGGCATGACTCGAAACGATTCAACATGGCTCGACACGGCCTGACTCGACATGCCTCGACATTACTTGGCATGACTTGCTATTACATAACTTGTTTCGACATGACACGACATGACTCGACATGATTCCACGTGACTTGACATAACTCAACGTGACTCGACATGACATGAAATGGCATGACATGTCATGACATGAACTGACATGACATGGCACGACATGACATGACTCGACAGCAAGCGACATGACTAGACGTGGCTGGACATGATATGACTTGAAATGATTCGAGATGACACAACATGACATGACTCGATATGTTTCGACATTTACCGACATGACTCGACATGACTCGAAATGTCATGACTTAACATGTCGACATGACATGAATCTAAATGATTTCACCTGTCTCAACATGACTCGACATGACGCGACCTGACATGACTCGACATGAGTCGAAATGATTTGATACGGCTCGACATATCTCGACATGTTTCGGCATGTTTTGAGATGACTCGACATGACTCGACATGGCATGACTCGACATGACTCGAGATGACATCACTTAACAAGACTCGACATGTCATGATTTCACATGACTCGACATGACTCCTCGTGACACGATAAAACTCGACACGACATGACTCGACGTGACTCGAAATGTCATTACTTAACATGACTCGAGATGACTCGACCTGAGATGACACGACATGACTCGAAATGATTCGACATGGCTCGACATGGCATGACTCGATATGCATTGACATGACTTGGCATGACTTGATACCACATAACATGTCCACATGACACGAGATGAGTCGACATGATTCCACGTAACTCGACATAAATCAACGTGACTCAACATGAGACGAAATGGCATGACTTGGCATGGCATGACCTGACATGACATGACTCGACATGACATGACTGGACATGACTCGACATGATATGACTCGACATGACATGGCTCGACATGACTCGACATGACATGACTCTAAATGATTCCACCTGTTTCGACATGACTCGACATGACTCGACCTGACATGACTCGACATGACATGAAATGATTCGACATGGCTCGACATGACATGCCTCAACATGACTCGACATGACTCGATATGGCATGACTTGACATGACTTGCCATGACATCACTCGGAATGATTCGACATGTCATGATTTAACATGAGTCAAAATGACTCAACATGATATGACTCGACATGACATGCCTTGACATGAGTCAACAAGACATGAATCTAAATGATTCCAACTGTCTCGACAAGACTCGACATGACTCGACCTGACATGACTCGACATGAGTCGAAATGAGTCGATACGGCTCGACATGTCTCGACATGTTTCGGCATGTTTTGAGATGACTCGACATGACTCGACATGGCATGACTCGACATGACTCGACATGACATCACTTAACAAGACTCGACATGTCATCACTTAACAAGACTCGACATGTCATGATTTCACATGACTCGACATGACTCCTCGTGATAAAACTCGACACGACATGACTCGACATGACTCGAAATGTCATGACTTAACATGACTCGAGATGACTCGACCTGAGATGACACGACATGACTCGACACGGCATGACTCGATATGCCTCGACATGACTTGGCATGACTTGATACCATATAACATGACACGAGATGAGTCGACAAGATTCCACGTGACTCGACATAAATCAACGTGACTCGACATGAGACGAAATGGCATGACATGGCATGACATGACCTGACATGACATGACTCGACATGACATGAGTCGACATCAAGCGACATGAATCGATGTGTCTGGACATGATATGACTTGAAATGTTTCGAGATGACTCAACATGACATGACTCGATATGTTTCGAGATGTTTCGACATGACTCGACATGACTCCACATGGCATGACTCGACATGATTTGACATGACATCACTTAACTAGAGTCGACATGTCATTATTTCACATGAGTCGACATGAGTCCTCATGACACGATAAAACTAGACATGAGAAGACTCGACATGACTCGAAATGTCATGACTTAACATGACTCGAGATGACCCGACCTGAGATGACTCGAAATGATTCGACATGGCTCGACACGGCATGACTTGATATGCCTCGACATGATTTGGCATTACTTGATACCACATAACATGTTTCGACATGACATGACATGAGTCGACATGTCATGACTTAACATGACCCGACATGAAATGACTCGACATGTCGTGACTCAACATGACTTGAGATGACATGACTTGAAATGACCCCACCTCTCTCAACATGACTCGACATGACTCGACATGACACGACATGACATGACTCGACATGACTCGAAAAGAGTCGACGTGGCTCGACATGACATGACTCGACATGACTCGATATGGCATGAGTCGACATGACTTGACATGACATCACTCGGCATGACTCGACATGTCATGATTTAACACGACTCGACATGACTCGACATGATATGACTTGACATGACATGGCTCGACATGAGTCGACATGACATGACTCCAAATGATTCCACCTGTCTCGAAATGACTCGACTTAACCCGACGTGACATGACTCGAAATGATTCGATACGGCTCGACATGACTCGATATGACATGACTCGACATGACTCGATATGGCATGACTCGACATGAGTTGACATGTCATCACTCGACATGACTCGACATGTCATGACCTAACATGACACGACATGACTCGACCTGACATGACTCGACATGAATCAAAATGATTCGAAATGGCTTGAAACGGCATGAATCGACATGACTTGACATGAAATGACTCGACATGTTTCCTTATGTTTTGACATGACTCGACATGACACAACATGGCATGACGCGACATGACTTGACAAGACATCACTTAACAAGACTCGACATGTCATGATTTCACATGATTCGACATGACTCCTCATGACACGATAAGACTAGACACGACATGACTCGACATGACTCGAAATGTCATGACTTAACATGTCCCGAGATGACTCGGCCTGAGATGACTCGAAATGATTCGACATGGCTCGCCACGGCATGACTCGATATGCCTCGACATGACATGGCATGACTTGATACCACATAACATGTTTTGACATGACACGACATGAGTCGACATGATTCCACGTGACTCGACATAAATCAATGTGACTCGACATGACACGAAATGACATGACATGGCATGACATGACCTGACATGACGTGACTCGACATGACATGAGTCGACATCAAGCGACATGAATCGACGTGTCTGGACATGATATGACTTGAAATGTTTCGAGATGACTCAACATGACATGACTCGATATGTTTCGAGGTGTTTCAACATGACTCGACATGACTCGACATGTCATGACTTAACATGACCTGACATGAAATGACTCAACATGTCGTGATCTACATGACTCGACATGACTTACCTCGAAATGACTCCACCTCTCTCATCATGACTCGACATGACTCGACATGACTGGACATGACATGAGTCGACATGATACGAAATGACTCGACATGATATGACTCAACTTTTCATGATTCGACATGAGTGGACATGACTCGACATGACTCGACATGAGACGACATGACTCAACATGACTCGACATGACATGAATCGACATGACTCGACGTGGCTGGAGATGACATGACCTGAAATGATTCGAAATGACTCGACATGACTCAACATGACATCAGTGGAAATTACTCGACATGATATGACTCAACATGACATGGCTCGCCATGACTCGACATGACATGACTCTAAATGATTCCAACTGTCTCGACATGACTCGACCTGACACGAAATGATTCGACATGGCTCGACATGACATGACTTAACACGACTCAACATGACTCGACATGATATGACTGAACATGACATGGCTCGACATGAGTCGACATGACATGACTCCAAATGATTCCACCTGTCTCGAAATGACTCGACTTAACCCGACGTGACATGACTCGACATGACTCAAAATGATTCGATACGGCTCGACATGACTCGATATGACATGACTCGACATGACTCGATATGGCATGACTCGACATGAGTTGACATGTCATCACTCGACATGACTCGACATGTCATGACCTAACATGACACGACATGACTCGACCTGACATGACTCGACATGTTTCCTTATGTTTTGACATGACTCGACATGACACAACATTGCCATGTTTCGAGGTGTTTCAACATGACTCGACATGACTCGACATGTCATGACTTAACATGACCTGACATGAAATGACTCAACATGTCGTGATCTACATGACTTGAGATGACATGACTCGAAATGACTCCACCTCTCTCATCATGACTCGACATGACTCGACATGACATGACTCGACATGACTCGATATGGCATGATTCGACATGACTTGACATGACATGACTCGACATGAATCGAAATGATTCGAAATGTCTTGACACGGCATGAATCGACATGACTTGACATGAAATGACTCGACATGTTTCGACATGTCATCACTTAACAAGACTGGACATGTCATGATTTCACAACACTCGACATGACACGATAAAACTCGACACGACATGACTCGACATGACATCACTCAAAAAGACTCGACAGGTCATGACTCTAAATGACTCCACCTGTCTCGACATGACTCGACATGACTCGACCTGCCATGACTCGACATGGCTCGATATGGCATGAGTCGACTTGACTTGACATGACATCACTCGGCATGACTCGACATGTCATGACTGAACATGACTCGACATGAGTCGACATGATATGACTCGACATGACATGGCTCGACATGAGTCGACATGACATGACTCCAAATGATTCCACCTGTCTCGACATGGCTCTACTTGACTCGACCTAACATGACTCGACATGACTCGATATGGCATGACTCGACATGAGTTGACATGTCATCACTCGACATGACTCGACATGTCATGACCTAACAACACGACATGACTCGACATGACTCGACCTGACATGACTCGACATGAATCGAAATGATTCGAAATGGCTTGACACGGCATGAATCGACATGACTTGACATGAAATGACTCGACATGTTTCGACATGTTTTGACATGACTCGACATGACTCGACATGGCATGACTCGACATGACTTGACATGACATCACTTAACAAGACTCGACATGTCATGATTTCACATGACTCGACATGACTCCTCATGACACGATAAAACTCGACACGACATGACTCGACATGACTCGAAATGTCATGACTTAACATGACTCGAGATGACTCGACCTGAGATGACTCGAAATGATTCGACATGGCTCGCCACGGCATGACTCGATATGCCTCAACATGACTTGGCATGACTTGATACCACATAACATGTTTTGACATGACACGAGATGAGTCGACATAATTCCACGTGACTCGACATAAATCAACGTGACTCGACATGACACGAAATGGCATGACATGGCATGACATGACCTGACATGACATGACTCGACATGACATGAGTCGACATCAAGCGACATGAATCGACGTGTCTGGACATGATATGACTTGAATGTTTCGAGATGACTCAACATGACATGACTCGATATGTTTCGAGATGTTTCGACATGACTCGACATGACTCGACATGTCATGACTTAACATGACCCGACATGAAATGACTCGACATGTTGTGATCTACATGACTCGACATGACATGACTCGAAATGACTCCACCTCTCTCATCATGACTCGACATGACTCGACATGACACGCCATGACATGACTCGACATGACTCGAATGAGTCGACGTGGCTCGACACGGCATGGCTCGACAGAATTCGATATGTCTCGACATAAATCGACACGATTCGACATGACATTACCCAACATGGATCGACATGACATGATTCGCCATGACGCGATACGACTCGACATGACTAGACATGACATGACTCGACATGATACGGCATGACTCGACACGACATGACTCGACTTTTCATGACTCAACATGAGTGGACATGACTCGACATGATTCGTCATGACACGACATGTCTCAACATGAATCGACATGACATGAATCGACATGACTCGACGTGGCTGGAGTTGACATGACTTGAAATGATTCAAAATGACTCGACATGACTCGACATGACATGACTGGACATGACTCGACATGATATGACTCGACATGACTTGGCTCGACAAGACTCGACATGACATGAAAATAAATGATTCCACCTGTTTCGACATGACTCGACATGACATGACTCGACATGACATGATATGACTCGACATGGCTTGACATGGCATGACTTGATATGACATGACTCGAAATGACTCCACCTCTCTCAACATGTCTCGACATGACTCGACATGACACGACATGACATGACTCGACATGACTCGAAATGATTCGACGTGGCTCAACACGGCATGACTCGACATGATTCGATATGTCTCGACATAAATTGGCATGAATCGATATGACATTACCCAACATGACTCGACATGACATGATTCTACATGACGCGATACGACTCGACATGACTAGACATGACATGACTCAACATGACTCGACATGTCATGAATCGACATGACTCGACGTGGCTGGAGATGACATGACTTGAAATGATTCGAAATGACTCGACATGACTCGATGTGACATGACTGGACATGACTCGACATGATATGAATCGACATGACATGGCTCTAAATGACTCCACCTGTCTCGACATGACTCGACCTTACATAGCTAGACATGACACGAAATGATTCGACATGGCTCGACATGTCGCGACTCGACGTGACTCGACATGACATCACTTGGCATGACTCGACATGTCATGACTTAACACGACTCGACATGACTCGACATGATATGACTCGACAAGACATTGCTCGACATGAGTTGACATGTCATGACTCTAAATGACTCCACCTGTCTCGACATGACACGACTTGACACCACATGACTCGACCTGACATGACTCGACATGAATCGAAATGATTCCAAATGGCTCGACACGGCATGACTCGTATGCCTCGACATGACTTATATGGCATGACTCGACATGACTTGACATGACATCACTCGACATGACTCGAAATGTCATGACTTAGCATGAATCGACATAACTCGAGATGACTCGACCTGAGATAACACGACATGACTCGAATCGATTCGACATGGCTCGACATGGCATGACTCGATATGACTTGGCATGACTTGAAACCACATAAGATGTTTCGACATGACACGACATGACTCGACATGATTCCAAGTGACTCGACATAACTCAACGTGACTCGACATGACACGAAATGACATGATATGAACTGACATGACATGACTCGACATGGCATGACTCCACATCAAGCGACATGACTCGACGTGGCTGGACATTATATGACTTGAAATGATTCGAGATGACTCAACATGACATGACTCAATATGTTTCGAGATGTTTCGACATGAATCGACATGACTCGACGTGTCATGACTTAACAACACCCGACATGAAATGACTCGACATGTCGTGACTCTACATGACTCGAGATGACATGAATCGAAATGACTCCACCTCTCTCAACATGACTCGACATGACTCGACATGACATGACTCGACATGACTCGATATGGCATGAGTCGACATGACTTGACATGACATCACTCGGCATTACTCGAAATGTCATGACTTAACACGACTCGACATGACTGAACATGATATGACTCGACATGACATGGCTCGACATGAGTCGACATGACATGACTCCAAATGATTCCACCTGTCTCGACATGACTTGACATGACTCGAACTGACATGACTCGACATGGCTCGATATGGCATGACTCGACATCAGTTGACATGACATCACTCGACATGACTCGACATGTCATGACCTAACATGACACGACATGACTCGACATGTCTAGACCTGACATGACTCGACATGAATCAAAATGATTCGAAATGGCTTGACAAGGCATGAATTGACATGACTTGACATGAAATGACTCGACATGTTTCGACATGCGTCGACATGACTCGACATGACTCGACATGACATGACACGACATGACTCGAAATGATTCGACATGGCTCGACATGGCATGACTCGATATGCCTTGACATGACTTGGCATGACTTGATACCACATAACATGTCCACATGACACGAGATGAGTCGACATGATTCCACGTGACTCGACATATATCAACGTGACTCAACATGAGACGAAATGGCATGACTTGGCATGGCATGACCTGACATGACACGACTCGACATGACATGACTGGACATGACTCGACATGATATGACTCGACATGACATGGCTCGACATGACTCGACATGACATGACTCTAAATGATTCCACCTGTTTCGACATGACTCGACATGACTCGACCTGACATGACTCGACATGACATGAAATGATTCGACATGGCTCGACATGACATGCCTCAACATGACTCGACATGACTCGATATGGCATGACTTGACATGACTTGCCATGACATCACTCGGAATGATTCGACATGTCATGATTTAACATGAGTCAAAATGACTCAACATGATATGACTCGACATGACATGCCTCGACATGAGTCAACAAGACATGAATCTAAATGATTCCAACTGTCTCGACAAGACTCGACATGACTCGACCTGACATGACTCGACATGAGTCGAAATGAGTCGATACGGCTCGACATGTCTCGACATGTTTCGGCATGTTTTGAGATGACTCGACATGACTCGACATGGCATGACTCGACATGACTCGACATGACATCACTTAACAAGACTCGACATGTCATGATTTCACATGACTCGACATGACTCCTCGTGATAAAACTCGACACGACATGACTCGACATGACTCGAAATGTCATGACTTAACATGACTCGAGATGACTCGACCTGAGATGACACGACATGACTCGAAATGATTCGACATGGCTCGACACAGCATGACTCGATATGCCTCGACATGACTTGGCATGACTTGATACCACATAACATGACACGAGATGAGTCGACAAGATTCCACGTGACTCGACATAAATCAACGTGACTCGACATGAGACGAAATGGCATGACATGGCATGACATGACCTGACATGACATGACTCGACATGACATGAGTCGACATCAAGCGACATGAATCGATGTGTCTGGACATGATATGACTTGAAATGTTTCGAGATGACTCAACATGACATGACTCGATATGTTTCGAGATGTTTCGACATGACTCGACATGACTCCACATGGCATGACTCGACATGATTTGACATGACATCACTTAACTAGAGTCGACATGTCATTATTTCACATGAGTCGACATGAGTCCTCATGACACGATAAAACTAGACACGAGAAGACTCGACATGACTCGAAATGTCATGACTTAACATGACTCGAGATGACCCGACCTGAGATGACTCGAAATGATTCGACATGGCTCGACACGGCATGACTTGATATGCCTCGACATGATTTGGCATTACTTGATACCACATAACATGTTTCGACATGACATGACATGAGTCGACATGTCATGACTTAACATGACCCGATATGAAATGACTCGACATGTCGTGACTCAACATGACTTGAGATGACATGACTTGAAATGACCCCACCTCTCTCAACATGACTCGACATGACTCGACATGACACGACATGACATGACTCGACATGACTCGAAAAGAGTCGACGTGGCTCGACATGACATGACTCGACATGACTCGATATGGCATGAGTCGACATGACTTGACATGACATCACTCGGCATGACTCGACATGTCATGATTTAACACGACTCGACATGACTCGACATGATATGACTTGACATGACATGGCTCGACATGAGTCGACATGACATGACTCCAAATGATTCCACCTGTCTCGAAATGACTCGACTTAACCCGACGTGACATGACTCGAAATGATTCGATACGGCTCGACATGACTCGATATGACATGACTCGACATGACTCGATATGGCATGACTCGACATGAGTTGACATGTCATCACTCGACATGACTCGACATGTCATGACCTAACATGACACGACATGACTCGACCTGACATGACTCGACATGAATCAAAATGATTCGAAATGGCTTGAAACGGCATGAATCGACATGACTTGACATGAAATGACTCGACATGTTTCCTTATGTTTTGACATGACTCGACATGACACAACATGGCATGACTCGACATGACTTGACAAGACATCACTTAACAAGACTCGACATGTCATGATTTCACATGACTCGACATGACTCCTCATGACACGATAAGACTAGACACGACATGACTCGACATGACTCGAAATGTCATGACTTAACATGTCCCGAGATGACTCGGCCTGAGATGACTCGAAATGATTCGACATGGCTCGCCACGGCATGACTCGATATGCCTCGACATGACATGGCATGACTTGATACCACATAACATGTTTTGACATGACACGACATGAGTCGACATGATTCCACGTGACTCGACATAAATCAATGTGACTCGACATGACACGAAATGACATGACATGACCTGACATGACATGACTCGACATGACATGAGTCGACATCAAGTGACATGAATCGACGTGTCTGGACATGATATGACTTGAAATGTTTCGAGATGACTCAACATGACATGACTCGATATGTTTCGAGGTGTTTCAACATGACTCGACATGACTCGACATGTCATGACTTAACATGACCTGACATGAAATGACTCAACATGTCGTGATCTACATGACTCGACATGACTTACCTCGAAATGACTCCACCTCTCTCATCATGACTCGACATGACTCGACATGACTGGACATGACATGAGTCGACATGATACGAAATGACTCGACATGATATGACTCAACTTTTCATGATTCGACATGAGTGGACATGACTCGACATGACTCGACATGAGACGACATGACTCAACATGACTCGACATGACATGAATCGACATGACTCGACGTGGCTGGAGATGACATGACCTGAAATGATTCGAAATGACTCGACATGACTCAACATGACATCAGTGGAAATTACTCGACATGATATGACTCAACATGACATGGCTCGCCATGACTCGACATGACATGACTCTAAATGATTCCAACTGTCTCGACATGACTCGACCTGACACGAAATGATTCGACATGGCTCGACATGACATGACTTAACACGACTCAACATGACTCGACATGATATGACTGAACATGACATGGCTCGACATGAGTCGACATGACATGACTCCAAATGATTCCACCTGTCTCGAAATGACTCGACTTAACCCGACGTGACATGACTCGACATGACTCAAAATGATTCGATACGGCTCGACATGACTCGATATGACATGACTCGACATGACTCGATATGGCATGACTCGACATGAGTTGACATGTCATCACTCGACATGACTCGACATGTCATGACCTAACATGACACGACATGACTCGACCTGACATGACTCGACATGTTTCCTTATGTTTTGACATGACTCGACATGACACAACATTGCCATGTTTCGAGGTGTTTCAACATGACTCGACATGACTCGACATGTCATGACTTAACATGACCTGACATGAAATGACTCAACATGTCGTGATCTACATGACTTGAGATGACATGACTCGAAATGACTCCACCTCTCTCATCATGACTCGACATGACTCGACATGACATGACTCGACATGACTCGATATGGCATGATTCGACATGACTTGACATGACATGACTCGACATGAATCGAAATGATTCGAAATGTCTTGACACGGCATGAATCGACATGACTTGACATGAAATGACTCGACATGTTTCGACATGTCATCACTTAACAAGACTGGACATGTCATGATTTCACAACACTCGACATGACACGATAAAACTCGACACGACATGACTCGACATGACATCACTCAAAAAGACTCGACAGGTCATGACTCTAAATGACTCCACCTGTCTCGACATGACTCGACATGACTCGACCTGCCATGACTCGACATGGCTCGATATGGCATGAGTCGACTTGACTTGACATGACATCACTCGGCATGACTCGACATGTCATGACTGAACATGACTCGACATGAGTCGACATGATATGACTCGACATGACATGGCTCGACATGAGTCGACATGACATGACTCCAAATGATTCCACCTGTCTCGACATGGCTCTACTTGACTCGACCTAACATGACTCGACATGACTCGATATGGCATGACTCGACATGAGTTGACATGTCATCACTCGACATGACTCGACATGTCATGACCTAACAACACGACATGACTCGACATGACTCGACCTGACATGACTCGACATGAATCGAAATGATTCGAAATGGCTTGACACGGCATGAATCGACATGACTTGACATGAAATGACTTGACATGTTTCGACATGTTTTGACATGACTCGACATGACTCGACATGGCATGACTCGACATGACTTGACATGACATCACTTAACAAGACTCGACATGTCATGATTTCACATGACTCGACATGACTCCTCATGACACGATAAAACTCGACACGACATGACTCGACATGACTCGAAATGTCATGACTTAACATGACTCGAGATGACTCGACCTGAGATGACTCGAAATGATTCGACATGGCTCGCCACGGCATGACTCGATATGCCTCAACATGACTTGGCATGACTTGATACCACATAACATGTTTTGACATGACACGAGATGAGTCGACATAATTCCACGTGACTCGACATAAATCAACGTGACTCGACATGACACGAAATGGCATGACATGGCATGACATGACCTGACATGACATGACTCGACATGACATGAGTCGACATCAAGCGACATGAATCGACGTGTCTGGACATGATATGACTTGAATGTTTCGAGATGACTCAACATGACGTGACTCGATATGTTTCGAGATGTTTCGACATGACTCGACATGACTCGACATGTCATGACTTAACATGACCCGACATGAAATGACTCGACATGTTGTGATCTACATGACTCGACATGACATGACTCGAAATGACTCCACCTCTCTCATCATGACTCGACATGACTCGACATGACACGCCATGACATGACTCGACATGACTCGAATGAGTCGACGTGGCTCGACACGGCATGGCTCGACAGAATTCGATATGTCTCGACATAAATCGACACGATTCGACATGACATTACCCAACATGGATCGACATGACATGATTCGCCATGACGCGATACGACTCGACATGACTAGACATGACATGACTCGACATGATACGGCATGACTCGACACGACATGACTCGACTTTTCATGACTCAACATGAGTGGACATGACTCGACATGATTCGTCATGACACGACATGTCTCAACATGAATCGACATGACATGAATCGACATGACTCGACGTGGCTGGAGTTGACATGACTTGAAATGATTCAAAATGACTCGACATGACTCGACATGACATGACTGGACATGACTCGACATGATATGACTCGACATGACTTGGCTCGACAAGACTCGACATGACATGAAAATAAATGATTCCACCTGTTTCGACATGACTCGACATGACATGACTCGACATGACATGATATGACTCGACATGGCTTGACATGGCATGACTTGATATGACATGACTCGAAATGACTCCACCTCTCTCAACATGTCTCGACATGACTCGACATGACACGACATGACATGACTCGACATGACTCGAAATGATTCGACGTGGCTCAACACGGCATGACTCGACATGATTCGATATGTCTCGACATAAATTGGCATGAATCGATATGACATTACCCAACATGACTCGACATGACATGATTCTACATGACGCGATACGACTCGACATGACTAGACATGACATGACTCAACATGACTCGACATGTCATGAATCGACATGACTCGACGTGGCTGGAGATGACATGACTTGAAATGATTCGAAATGACTCGACATGACTCGATGTGACATGACTGGACATGACTCGACATGATATGAATCGACATGACATGGCTCTAAATGACTCCACCTGTCTCGACATGACTCGACCTTACATAGCTAGACATGACACGAAATGATTCGACATGGCTCGACATGTCGCGACTCGACGTGACTCGACATGACATCACTTGGCATGACTCGACATGTCATGACTTAACACGACTCGACATGACTCGACATGATATGACTCGACAAGACATTGCTCGACATGAGTTGACATGTCATGACTCTAAATGACTCCACCTGTCTCGACATGACATGACTTGACACCACATGACTCGACCTGACATGACTCGACATGAATCGAAATGATTCCAAATGGCTCGACACGGCATGACTCGTATGCCTCGACATGACTTATATGGCATGACTCGACATGACTTGACATGACATCACTCGACATGACTCGAAATGTCATGACTTAGCATGAATCGACATAACTCGAGATGACTCGACCTGAGATAACACGACATGACTCGAATCGATTCGACATGGCTCGACATGGCATGACTCGATATGACTTGGCATGACTTGAAACCACATAAGATGTTTCGACATGACACGACATGACTCGACATGATTCCAAGTGACTCGACATAACTCAACGTGACTCGACATGACACGAAATGACATGATATGAACTGACATGACATGACTCGACATGGCATGACTCCACATCAAGCGACATGAATCGACGTGGCTGGACATTATATGACTTGAAATGATTCGAGATGACTCAACATGACATGACTCAATATGTTTCGAGATGTTTCGACATGACTCGACATGACTCGACGTGTCATGACTTAACATCACCCGACATGAAATGACTCGACATGTCGTGACTCTACATGACTCGAGATGACATGAATCGAAATGACTCCACCTCTCTCAACATGACTCGACATGACTCGACATGACATGACTCGACATGACTCGATATGGCATGAGTCGACATGACTTGACATGACATCACTCGGCATTACTCGAAATGTCATGACTTAACACGACTCGACATGACTGAACATGATATGACTCGACATGACATGGCTCGACATGAGTCGACATGACATGACTCCAAATGATTCCACCTGTCTCGACATGACTTGACATGACTCGAACTGACATGACTCGACATGGCTCGATATGGCATGACTCGACATCAGTTGACATGACATCACTCGACATGACTCGACATGTCATGACCTAACATGACACGACATGACTCGACATGTCTAGACCTGACATGACTCGACATGAATCAAAATGATTCGAAATGGCTTGACAAGGCATGAATTGACATGACTTGACATGAAATGACTCGACATGTTTCGACATGAGTCGACATGACTCGACATGACTCGACATGACATGACTCGACATGACTCGACATGGCATGACTCGACATGACTCGACATGACATCACTTAACAAGACTCGACATGTCATGATTTCACATGACTCAACATGACTCCTCATGACACGATAAAACTCGACACAACATGGCTCGACATGACTCAAAATGTCATGACTTAACCTGACTCTAGATGACTCGCCATGAGATGACTCGAAATGATTTGACATGGCTCGCCACGGCATGACTCGATATGCCTCGACATGACTTGGCATGATTTGATACCACATAACATGTTTCGACATGCCACGACATGAGTCGACATGATTCCACGTGACTCAACATAAATCAACGTGATTCGACATGTCATGAATTAACATCACCCGACATGAAATGACTCGAAATGTCGTGACTCTACATGACTCGAGATGACATGAATCAAAATGACTCCACCTCTCTCAACATGACTCGACATGACTCGACATGACACGACATGACATGACTCGACATGACTCGAAATGATTCGACGTGGCTCGACATGACATGACTCAAAATGACTCCACCTCTCTCGACATGAGTCGACATGACTCGACATGACATGACTCGACATGACATGACTCGACATCATGCGACATGAATCGAAGTGTCTGGACATGATATGACTTGAAATGGTTCGAGATGACTCAACATGACATGACTCGATATGTTTCGACATGTTTCGACATGACTCGACATGACTCGACATGACTCGATTTGGCATGAGTCGACATGACATGGCTCGATATGAATCGACATGTCATGACATAACACGACTCGACATGACTCGACATGATATGACTCGACATGACATGGCTCGATATGAATTGACATGACATGACTCCAAATGATTCCACCTGTCTCGACATGACTCGACTTGACTCGAACTGACATGACTCGACATGACTCAAAATGATTCGATACGGCTCGACATGACTCGACATGACATGACTCGACATGACTCGATATGGCATGACTCGACATGAGTTGACATGTCATCACTCGACATGACTCAACATGTCATGACCTAACATGACACGAAATGACTCGACATGACTCGACCTGACATGACTCGACATGAATCGAAATGATGCGAAATGGCTTGAAATGGCATGAATCGATATGACTTGACATGAAATGACTCGACATGTTTCGACATGTTTTGACATGACTCGACATGGCATGACTCGACATGACTCGACATGACATCACTTAACAAGACTCGACATGTCATGATTTCACATGACTCGACATGACTCCTCATGACACGATAAAACATGACACGACATGACTCGACATGACTCGAAATGTCATGACTTAACATGACTCGAGATGACTCGACCTGAGATGACACGACATGAATTGAAATGATTCAACATGGCTCGACACGGCATGACTCGATATGCCTCGACATGACTTGGCATGACTTGATACCACATAACATGTTTCGACATGACACGTCATGAGTCGACATGATTCCACGTGACTCGACATAAATGAACGTGACTCGACATGACACGAAATGGAATGACATGGCATGACATGACCTGCCATGACATGACTCGACATGACATGACTCGACATCAAGCGACATGAATCGACATGTCTGGACATGATATGACTTGAAATGTTTCGAGATGACTCAACATGACATGACTCGATATGTTTCGACATGTTTCGACATGACTCGACATGACTCGACATGTCATTACTTAACATGACCCGATATGAAATGACTCAACATGTCGTGACTCTACATGACTCGACATGACATGACTCGAAATGACTCCACCTCTCTCAACATGACTCGACATGACATGACATGACATGACTCGACATGGCTCGAAATGATTCGACGTGGCTCAACACGGCATGGATCGACATGATTCGATATGTCTCGACATAATTCGACATGAATCGACATGACATTACCAAACAAGACTCGACATGACATGATTATACATTACGCGATACGACACAACATGACTAGACATGACATGACTCGACATGACACGACATGACTCGACATGACATGACTCGACTTTTCATGGCTCGACATGAGTGGACATGACTCGACATGATTCGACATAACACGACATGACATGACTCGACATGACTCAAAATTATTCGACGTGGCTCAACACGGCATGGCTCGACATGATTCGATATGTCTCGACATAATTCGACTGAATCGACATGACATTACCAAACAAGACTCGACATGACATGATTATACATGACGCAATATGACTCAACATGACTAGACACGACATGACTCGACATGACACGACATGACTCGACATGACATGACTCGACTTTTCATGACTCGACATGAGTGGACATGAATCGACATGATTCGACATGAGACGACATGACTCAACATGACTCGACATGTCATGAATCGACATGACTCCACGTGGCTGGAGATGACATGACTTGAAATGATTCAAAATGACTCGACATGACATGACTGGACATGGCTCGACATGATATGACTCGACATGACATGGCTCGACATTACTCGACATGACATGACTCTAAATGACTCCACCTGTCTCAACATTACTCGGCATGACTCGACCTGACATAGCTAGACATGACACGAAATGATTCGACGTGGCTCAACATGGCATGGCTCGACATGATTCGATATGTCTCGACATAATTCGACATGAATCGACATGACATTACCAAACAAGACTCGACATGACATGATTATACATGACGCGATATGACTCAACATGACTAGACATGACATGACTCGACATGACACGACATGACTCGACATGACATGATTCGACTTTTCATGACTTGATATGAGTGGACATGACTCGACATGATTCGACATGAGACGACATGACTCAACATGACTCGACATGTCATGAATCGACATGACTCGACGTGGCTGGAGATGACATGACTTGAAATGATTCAAAATGACTGGACATGACTCGACATGACATGACTGGACATGACTCGACATGATATGACTCGACATGACATTGCTCGACATGAGTCGACATGACATGACTCGAAATGATTCCACCTGTCTCGACATGACTCGACATGACACGACCTGACATGACTCGACATGACTCGAAATGATTCAACACGGTTCGACATGACTCGACATGACTCGATATGGCATGACTCGACATGACTTGAAATAACATCACTCGACATGACTCGACATGTCATGACCTAACAAGAACCGACATGACTCGATATGACTCGACATGAATCTAAATGATTTGAAATGGCTTGACACGGCATGAATCGGCATGACTTGACATGAAAAGACTCGACATGTTTCGACATGTCATCACTTAACAAGACTGGACATGTCATGATTTCACATGACTCGACCTGACACCTCATGACACGATAAAACTCGACACGACATGACTCGACATGATATCACTCAACAAGACTCGACATGTATCGAAATGATTCGAAATGGCTCGACACGGCATGACTCGATATGCCTCGAAATGACTTATATGGCATGACTCGACATGACTTGACATGACATCACTGGACATGACTCAAAATGGTATGACTTAGCATGACTCGACATAACGCGAGATGACTCGACCTGAGATAACACGACATGACTCGAATCGAATCGATATGGCTCGACACGGCTTGACTCGATATGCCTCGACATGACTTGGCATGACTTGATACCACATAACATGTTTCGACATGACACGACATGACTTGACATGATTCCACGTGACACGACATAACTCAACGTGAATCGACATGACTCGAAATGTCATGACTTAATCTGACTCGACATGACTCGCCCTGAGATGACTCAAAATGATCCGACATGGCTCGCCACGGCATGACTCGATATGCCTCGACATGACTTGGCATGACTTGATACCACATAACATGTTTCGACATGACACGACATGAGTTGACACGATTCCACGTGACTCGACATAAATCAACATGACTCGACATGAGACAAAATGGCATGACATGGCATGACATGACCTGACATGACATGACATGACTCGACGTGACATGACTCGACATGACTCGACATGACTCGACATGACTTGATATGGCATAACTCGACATGACTTGACATGACATCACTCGGCATGACTCGACATGTCACGACTTAACATGATTCGAAATGACTCGACACGATATGACTCGACATGACATGGCTCGACATGAGTCGACATGTTATGACTCCAAATGATTCCACCTATCTCGGCATGACTCGACATGACTCGACCTGACATGACTCGACATGACTTGAAATGATTCGATACGGCTCGACATTACTCGACATGACATGACTCGACATGACTTTATATGGCATGAGTCGACATGAGTTGACATGACCTCACTCGACATGACTCAACATGTCATGACCTAACATGACATGACATGACTCAACTTGTCTAGACCTGACATGACTCGACATGAATCGAAATGATTCGAAATGGCTTGACAAGGCATGAATCGAAATGAGTTGACATGAAATGACTCGACATGTTTCGACATGTTTTGACATGACTCGACATGACTCGACATGGCATGACTCGACATGACTCGACATGACATCACTTAACAAGAGTCGACATGTCATGATTTCACATGACTCGACATGACTCCTCATGACACGATAAAACTCGACACGACATGACTCGACATGACTCGAAATGTCATGACTTAACATGACTCGAGATGACTCGCCCTGAGATGACTCAAAATGATTTGACATGGCTCGCCAGGGCATGACTCGATGTGCCTCGACATGACTTGGCATGACTTGATACCACATAACATGTTTCGACATGACACGACATGAGTCGACATGATTCCACGTGACTCGACATAAATCAACGTGACTCGACATGAGACGAAATGGCATGACATGGCATGACATGACATGACTCGACATGACATGACTCAACATCAAGTGACATGAATCGACGTGTCTGGACATGATATGACTTGAAATGTTTCGAGATGACTCAACATGACATGATTTGATATGTTTCGACATGTTTCGACATGACCTGACATGACTCGACATGTCATTACTTAACAATGACCCGACCTGAAATGACTCGACATGTCGTGACTCTACATGACTCGACATGACATGACTCGACATGACTCGAAATGATTCGACATGTCATTACTTAACATGACCCGACATGAAATGACTCGACATGTCGTGTCTCTACATGACTCGACATGACATGACACGAAATGATTCGACGTGGCTCAACATGGCATGGCTCGACATGATTCGATATGTCTCGACATAATTCGACATGAATCGACATGACATTACCAAACAAGACTCGACATGACTTGATTATACATGACGCGATATGACTCAACATGACTAGACATGACATGACTCGACATGACAGGACATGACTCGACATGACATGACTCGACTTTTCATGACTCGACATGAGTGGACATGAGTCGACATGATTCGACATGAGACGACATGACTCAACATGACTCGACATGTCATGAATCGACATGACTCCACGTGGCTGGAGATGACATGACTTGAAATGATTCGAAATGACTCGACATGACTCGACATGACATGGCTCGACATGACATGGCTCGACATGACATGGCTCGACATGACGAGACTCTAAATGATTCCACCTGTCTCGACATTACTCGACATGACTCGACCTGACATAGCTAGACATGACACGAAATGATTCGACGTGGCTCGACATGACATGACTCAACATGACTCGAAATGATTCGACACGGTTCGACATGACTCGACATGACATGACTCGACATGACTCGATATGGCATGACTCGACATGACTTGACATAACATTACTCGACATGACTCGACATGTCATGACCTAACAAGAACCGACATGACTCGATATGACTCGACATGAATCTAAATGATTCGAAATGGCTTGACACGGCATGAATCAGCATGACTTGACATGAAAAGACTCGACACGTTTCGACATGTCATCACTTAACAAGACTGGACATGTCATGATTTCACATGACTCGACCTGACACTTCATGACACGATAAAACTCGACACGACATGACTCGACATGATATCACTCAACAAGACTCGACATGTCATAACTCTAAATGACTCCACCTGTCTCGACATGACTCGACATGACTCGACCTGACATGACTCGACATGAATCAAAATGATTCGAAATGGCTCGACACGGCATGACTCGATATGCCTCGACATGACTTATATGGCATGACTCGACATGACTTGACATGACATCACTTGACATGACTCAAAATGTTATGACTTAGCATGACTCGACATAACGCGAGATGACTCGACCTGAGATAACACGACATGACTCGAATCGATTCGCTATAGCTCGACACGGCATGACTCGATATGCCTCGACATGACTTGGCATGACTTGATACCACATAAGATGTTTCGACATGACACGACATGACTCGACATGATTCCACGTGACTCGACATAACTCAACGTGACTCGACATGACTCGAAATGTCATGACTTAACCTGACTCGACATGACTCGCCCTGAGATGACTCGAAATGATTCGACATGGCTCGCCACGGCATGACTCGATATGCCTCGACATGACTTGGCATGACTTGATACCACATAACATGTTTCAACATGACACGACATGACTTGACATGATTCCACGTGACTCGACATAACTCAACGTGACTCGACTTGACACAAAATGGCATGATATGTCATGACATGTACTGACATGACATGCCTCGACATGACATGACTCGACATCAAGCGACATGAGTCGACATGGCTGGACATGATATGACTTGAAATGATTCGAGATGACTCAACATGACATGACTCAATATGTTTCGAAATGTTTCAACATGACTTGACATGACTCAACATGACTCGACGTGTCATGACTTAACATGACCCGACATGAAATGACTCGACATGTCGTGACTCTACATGACTCGACATGACATGACTCGAAATGACTCCACCTCTCTCAACATGACTCGACATGACTCAACATGATGCGACATAACATGACTCGACATGACTCGAAATGCGTCGACGTGGCTCGACACGGCCTGGCTCGACATGATTCGATATGTCTCGACATAAAACGACACGAATCGACATGACATTACGCAACATGGATCGACATGACATGATTCGGCATGACACGATACGACTCGACATGACTGGACATGACATGATTCGACATCAAACAACATGACTCGACATGACATGACTCGACTTTTCATGACTCGACATGAGTGGACATGACTCGACATGACTCGACATGAGACGACTTGACTCGACATGACATGACTCGACGTGGCTGGGGATGACATGACTTGAAATGATTCGATATGACTCGACATGACTCGATATGACATGACTGGACATGACTCGACATGATTTGACTCAACATGGCATGCCTAGACATGACATGACTCGATGTGGCTGGGGATGACATGACTTGAAATGATTCGAAATGACTCGACATGACTCGACATGACATGACTGGGCATGACTCGACATGATATTACTCGACATGGCATGCCTCGACATGACATGACTCGACATGACACGAAATGATTCGACATGGCTCGACATGACATGCCTCGACATGACTCAAAATGACATGACTCGACATGACTTGATATGGCATGACTCGACATGACTTGACATGACATCACTCGGCATGACTCGACATGTCATGACTTAACATGACACGAAATGACTCGACATGATATGACTCGACATGACATGGCTCGACTTAGTCGACATGACATGAATCTAAATGATTCCATCTGTCTCGACATGACTCGACATGACCCGACCTGAAATGACTCAACATGACTCGAAATGATTCGATACGGCTTGACATGACTCGACATGACATGACTCGACATGACTCGATATGGCATGACTCGACATGAGTTGACATCACATCACTCAACATGACTCGACATGTCATGACTCTAAATGATTCCACCTGTCTCGACATGACTCAACATGACTGGACATGACTCGACCTGACATGACTCGACATGAATCAAAATGATTCGAAATGGCTCGACACAGCATGACTCGATATGCCTCGACATGAGTCGATATGGCATGACTCGACATGACTTGACATGAAATCACTCGACACGACTCGAAATGTCATGACTTAGCATCACACGACATAACTCGAGATGACTCGACCTGAGATGACATGACATGACTCGAAATGATTTGACATGGCTCGACACGGCATGACTCGATATGCCTTGACATGACTTGGCATGACTTGATACCACATAACATGTTTCGACAAGACAAAACATGACTCGACATGACATGAATCGACATGACTCGACGTGGCTGGAGATGACATGACTTGAAATGATTCGAAATGACTCGACATGACATGAGTTGACATGACGTGACGTGATATGACTGGACATGACATGGTTCGACATGACTCGTCCTGACATAGCTCGACATGACGCGAAATGATTCGACATGGCTCGACATGACATGACTTAACTCAACTCGACACGGCTCGACATGACATGACTCGACATGACTCGATATGGCATGACTCGACATGACTTGACATGACATCACTCGACATGACTCAACATGTCATGACCTAACAAGACCCGACATGACTCGACATGACTCGACCTGACATGACTCGACATGAATCGAAATGATTCGAAATGGCTTGACACAGCATGAATCGACATGACTTGACATGAAATGACTCGACATGTTTCGACATGTCATCACTTAACAAGACTGGACATGTCAAGATTTCACATGACTCGACATGACACCTCATGACACAATAAAACTCGACACGACATGACTCGACATGACATCACTCAACAAGACTCGACAGTTCATGACTCTAAATGACTCCACCTGTCTCGACATGACTCGACATGACTCGACCTGACATCACTCGACATGACTCGATATGGCATGAGTCAACTTGACTTGACATGACATCACTCGGCATGACTCGACATGTCATGACTTAACATGACCCGACATGAAATGACTCGACATGTCGTGACTCTACATGACTCGACATTACATGACTCGAAATGACTCCACCTCTCTCAACATGACTCGACATGACTCGACATGACACGACATGACATGACTCGACATGACTCGAATTGAGTTGATATGTCTTGACATAAATCGACATGAATCGACATGACATTACCCAACATGGCTCGACATGACATGATTCGCCATGGCGCGCTACAACTCGACATGACACGACATGACTCGACATGACATGACTCGACTTTTCATGACTTTACATGAGTGGACATGACTCGACATGAGACGACATGACTCAACATGACTCAACATGATATGACTCGACATGACATGGGTCGACATGACTTGACATGACATGACTCGATATGGCATGACTCGACATGAGTTGACATCACATCACTCGACATGACTCGACATGAGACGACATGACTCAACATGACTCGACATGACATGAATCGACATGACTCGACGTGGCTGGAGATGAGATGACTTGAAATGATTCCAAACGACTCAACATGTCGCGACATGACATGACTGGACATGACTCGCCATGATATGACTCGACAAGACATGGCTCGACATGACTCGACCTGACATAGCTCGACATGACACGAAATGATTCGACATGGCTCGACATGACATGACTTGACATGACTCGATATGAAATGACTCGACGTGTTTCGACATGTCATCACTTAAAAAGACTGGACATGTCATGATTTCACATGACTTGACATGACACCTCACGACACGATAAAACTCGAGACGACATGACTCGACATGACATCACTCAACAAGACTCGACATGTCATGACTCTAAATGACTCCACCTGTCTCGACATGACTCGACCTGACATGACTCGACATGAATCGAAATGATTCGAAATGGCTCGACATGGCATGACTCGATATGCCTCGACATGACTCGATATGTCATGACTTGACATGTCTTGACATGACATCACTCAACATGACTCGAAATGTTATGACTTGGCATGACTCGACATTACTCGGGATGACTCGACCTGAGATGACACGACATGACTCGAAACGATTCGACATGGCTCAACACGGCATGACTCGATATTCCTTGACAAGACTTGGCATGACTTGATACCACATAACATATTTCGAATTGACACGACATTACTCGAAATGATTCCACGTGACTCGACATAACTCAACGTGACTCGACATGACACGAAATGGCATGATATGTCATGACATGAACTGACATAACAAGACTCGACATGACATGACTCGACATCAAGCGACATGAATCGACGTGGCTGGATATGATATGACTTGAAATGATTCGAGATGACTCAACATTACATGACTCGATATGTTTCCAGATGTTTCGACATGACTCGACATGACTCGACATGTCATGACTTAACATGACCCGACATGAAATGACTCGACATGTCGTGACACTACATGACTTGAGATGACATGACTCGAAATGACTCCACCTCTCTCAACATGACTCGACATGACTCGAAATGACACGACATGACATGACTCGACATGACTCGAATTGAGTCGACGTGGCTCGACACGGCATGGCTCGACATGATTCGATATGTCTTGACATAAATCGACATGAATCGACATGACATTACCCAACTTGGCTCGACATGAAATGATTCTACATGACGCGATACGACTCGACATGACTGAACATGACATGAGTGGACATGAGTGGACATGACTCGACATGACATGACTGGACATGACTCGACATGATATGACTCGACATGACATGGCTCGACATGACTCAACATGACATGACTCTAAATGATTCCACCTGCCTCGACATGACTCAACATGACTCGACCTGACATAGCTCGACATGACACGCAATGATTCGACATGGCACGACATGACATGACTCAACATGACTCGACATGACATGACTCGATATGACTCGATATGGCATGACGCGACATGAATTGACATGACATCACTCGGCATGACTCGACATGTCATGACTTAACACGACTCGACATCACTCGACATGATATGACTCGACATGACATTTCTCGACATGGGTTGACATGACCTGACTCTAAATGATTCCACCTGTCTCGACATGACTCAACATGACTTGATATGGCATGACTCGACATGAGTTGACATGACATGACTCGACATGACTCGACATGAGATGACATGACAAAACATGACTCGACATGACATGAATCGACATGAATCGACGTGGCTGGAGATGACATGACTTGAAATGTTTCGAAATGACTCGACATGACTCGACATGACATGACTGGACATGAGTCGACATGACATGACTCGACATGACTCGATATGGCATGACTCGACATGAATTGACATGACATCACTCGGCATGACTCGACATGTCATGACTTAACACGACTCGACATGATTCGACATGATATGACTCGACATGACATGGCTCGACATGAGTCATCATGACATGATTCTAAATGATTCCGGCTGTCTCGACATGACTCGACATGACTTGACCTGACTCGAAATGTTTCGTTACGGCTCGACATGACTGGACATGACATGACTCGACATGACTCGATATGGCATGACTCGACATGAGTTGACATGAGATCACTCAACATGACTCGACATGTCATGACCTAACATGACACGACATGACTCGACATGACTCGACCTGACATGGCTCGACATGAATCGAAATGATTCAAAATGGCTTGACACGGCATGAATCGACATGACTTGGCATGAATCGACTTGACTTGACATGAAATGACTCGACATGTTTCGACATGTTTTGACATGACTCGACATGACTCGACATGGCATGGCTCGGCATGACTCGACATGACATCACTTAATATGACTCGACATGTCATGATTTCACATGACTCGACATGACTCCTCATGACATGATAAAACTCGACATGACATGACTCGACATGACTCGAAATGTCATGACTAAACATGACTCGAGATGACTCGATCTGAGATGACATGACTCGAAATGATTCGACATGGCTCGACACGGCATGACTCGATATGCCTCGACATGATTTGGCATGACTTGGTACCACATAACATGTTTCGACATGACACGACATGAGTCGACATGATTTCACGTGACTCGACATAAATCAACGTGACTCGACATGACACGAAATGGCATGACATGTCATGACATGACCTGACATGACATGACTCGACATGACATGACTCGACATCAAGCGACATGAATCGACGTGTCTGGACATGATATGACTTGAAATGTTTCGAAATGACTCAACATGACATCACTCGATATGTTTCGACATGTTTTGACATGACTCGACATAACTCTACATGTCATGACTTAACATGACCAAACATGAAATGACTCGACATGTCATGACTCTACATGACTCGACATGACATGGCTCGAAATGACTCCACCTCTCTCAACATGACTCGACATGACTCGACATGACACGACATGACATGACTCGACATGACTCGAAATGAGTCGAGGTGGCTCGACACGGCATGGCTCGACATGATTCGACATAAATCGACATAAATCGACATGAATCGACATGACATTACCCAACATGGCTCGACAAGACATGATTTTACATGAGACGACATGACTCGACATGACTTGACTCGACATTTCATGACTCGACATGAGTGGACATGAATCGACATGATTCGACATGAGACGACATGACTCCACATGACTCGACATGACATGAATTGACATGACTCGACGTGGCTGGAGATGACATGACTTGAAATGATTCGAAATGACTCAACATGACTCGACATGACATGACTCGACATGATATGACTCGACATGACTTGGTTTGACATGACTCGACATGACATGACTCTAAATGATTCCACCTGTCTCGACATGACTCGACCTGTCATAGCTCAACATGACATGAAATGATACGACATGGCTCGACATGACATGACTTAACACGACTCGACATGACTCGACATTATACGACTGAACATGACATGGCTCGACATGAGTCGACATGACATGACTCTAAATGATTCCACCTGTCTCGACATGACTCGACATGTCATGACCTGACATGACTCGACATGACTCGAAATGATTCGACACGGCTCGACATGACTCGACATGACATCACTCGACGTGACTCGACATGTCATGACCTAACAAGACCCGACATGACTCGACATGACTCGACCTGACATGAGTCGACATGAATCGAAATGATTCGAAATGGCTTGTGACAGTATGAATCGACATGACTTGACATGAAATGACTCGACATGTTTTGACATGTCATCACTTAACAAGACTGGACAAGTCATGATTTCACATGACTTGACATGACACCTCATGACACGATAAAACTCGACATGACATGACTCGACATGACATCACTCAACAAGACTCGACATGTCATGATTCTAAATGACTCCACCTGTCTCGACATGACTCGACATGACTCGACCTGACATGACTCGACATGACTCGATATGGCATGACTCGACATGAGTTGACATGACATCACTCGACATGACTCGACCTGTCATGACCTAACGAGACCTGACATGACTCGACATGACTTGACATGAATCAAAATGATTCCAAATGGCTTGACACGGCATGAATCGACATGACTTGACAGGAAATGACTCAACATGTTTCGACATGTCATCACTTAACAAGACTGGACATGTCATGATTTCACGTGACTCGACATGACACCTCATGACACAATAAAACTCAACACGACATGAATCGACATGACATCACTCAACAAGACTCGACATGTCCTGACTCTAAAAGACTCCACCTGTCTCGACATGACTCGTCCTGACATGACTCGACATGAATCGAAATCATTCGAAATGGCTCGACACGGCATGACTCTATATGCCTCAACATGACTCGATATGGCATGACTCGACATGACTTGACATGACATCACTCGACATGACTGGAAACGTCATGACATAGCATGACTCGACATAACTCGAGATGAATCGACCTGAGATGACATGACATGACTCGAATCGTTTCGATATGGCTCGACACGGCATGACTCGATATGCCTCCACATGACTTGATACCACATAACATGTTTCAACCTGACACGACATGACTCGACATGATTCCACGTGACTCGACATAACTCAACGTGACTCGACATTTCACGAAATGGCATGATATGTCATGACATGAACTGACATGACATGACTCGACATGACATGACTCGACATCAAGCGACATGACTCGACGTGGCTGGACATGATATGACTTGAAATAATTCGAAATGACTCAACATGACATGACTCGATATGTTTCGACATGTTTTGACATGACTCGACATGACATGACTCGAAATGACTCCACCTCTCTCAACATGACTCGACATGACACGACATGACGTGACTCGACATAACTCGAAATGAGTCGACGTGGCTCGACACGGCATGGCTCGACATGATTCGATATGTCTCGACATAAATCGACATGGATCGACATGGCATTACCCAAGGTGGCTCGACATGACATGATTCTACATGACGCGATACGACTCGACATGACTAGACATGGCATGAGTCGACATGAGACGACATGACTCAACATAACTCAACATGACATTTATCGACATGACTCGAAGTGGCTAGAGATGACATGACTTGAAATGATTCGAGATGACTCGACATGACTCGACATGACATGACTGGACATGACTCGACATGATATGACTCGACATGACATGGCTCGACATGATTCAACATGACATGACTCTAAATGATTCCACCTGTCTCAACATGACTCGACATGACTCGACCTGACATAGCTCGACATGACACGAAATGATTCGACATGGCTCGACATGACATGACTCGACATGACATGACTCGATATGACTTGATATGGCATGACTCGACATGAATTGACATGACATTACTCGGCATGACTCGACATGTCATGACTTAACACGACTCGACATGACACGACATGATATGACTCGACATGACATTTCTCGACATGGGTTGACATGACATGACTCTAAATGATTCCACCTGTCTCGACATGACTCGACATGACTCGACCTGACATGACTTGACCTGACTCGAAATGATTCGTTATGGCTCGACATGACTTGACATGACATGACTCGACATGACTCAATATGGCATGACTCGACATGAGTTGACATGACGTCACTCAACATGACATGACATGTCATGACCTAACATGACACGACATGACTCGACATGAATCGAAATGATTCGAAATGGCTTGACATGGCATGAATCGACATGAATCGACATGGCATGACTCGACATGACTCGACATGACATCACTTAACATGACTCGACATGTCATGATTTCACATGACTCTTCATGACTCCTTAATACACGGTAAAACTCGACATGACATGACTCGACATGACTCGAAATGTCATGACTTAACATGACTCCAGATGACTCGATCTGAGATGACACGACATGACTCAAAATGATTCGACATGGCTCGACACGGCATGACTCGATATGCCTCGACATGACTTGGCATGACTTGATACCACATAACATGTTTCGACATGACACGACATGAGTCGTCATGATTTCACCTGACTCGACATAAATCAACGTGGCTCGACATGACACGAAATGGCATGACATGTCATGACATGACCTGACTCGACATCAAGCGACATGAATCGACGTGTCTGGACATGATATGACTTGAAATGTTTCGAGATGACTCAACATGACATGACTCGATATGTTTCGACATGTTTCGACATGACTCGACATGACTCAACATGTCATGACTTAACATGACCCAACATGAAATGACTCGACATGTCGTGACTCTACATGACTCGACATGACATGACTCAAAATGACTCAACCTCTCTCAACATGACTCGACATGACTCGACATGACACGACATGACATGACTCGACATGACTCGAAATGAGTCGAGGTGGCTCGACACAGCATGGCTCGACATGATTCGATATGTCTCGACATAAATCGACATGAATCGACATGACATTACCCAACATGGCTCGACAAGACATGATTCTACATGATACGACATGACTCGACATGACTTGACTCGACTTTTCATGACTCGACAAGAGTGGACATGACTCGCCATGAGACGACATGGCTCAATACGACTCGACATGACATGAATCGACATGACTCGACGTGGCTGGAGATGACATGACTTGAAATGATTCGAAATGACTCGACATGAGTCGACATGACATGACTCTAAATGATTCCACCTGTCTCGACACGACTCGACATGACTCGACCTGACATGACCCGACCTGACTCGAAATGTTTCGTTACGGCTTGACATGACTTGACATGACATGACTCGACATGACTCGATATGGCATGACTCGACATGAGTTGACATGACATCACTCAACATGACTCGACATGTCATGACCTAACATGACACGACATGACTCGACATGACTCGACCTGACATGACTCAACATGAATCGAAATGATTCGAAATGGCTTGACACGGCATGTATCGACATGACTTGGCATGAATCGACATGACTTGACATGAAATTACTCGACATGTTTCGACATGTTTTGACATGACTCGACATGACTCGACATGGCATGACTCGACATGAATCGACATGACATCACTTAACACGACTCGACATGTCATGATTTCACTTGACTCGACATGACTCCTCATGACACGGTAAAATTCGACATGACATGACTCGACATGACTCGAAATGTCATGACTTAACATGACTCGAGATGGCTCGATCTGAGATGACACGACATGACTCAAAATGATTCGACATGGCTCGACACGGCATGACTCGATATGCCTCGACATAACTTGGCATGACTTGATACCACATAACATGTTTCGACATGACATGACATGAATCGACATGATTCCACGTGACTCGACATAACTCAACGTGACTCGACACGACACGAAATGGCATGATATGTCATGACATGAACTGACGTGACATGACTCGACATGACAAGACTTGGCATCAAGCGACATGACTCTACGTGGCTGGACATGATATTACTTGAAATGATTCGAGATGACTCAACATGACATGACTCGATATGTTTCGACATGTTTCGACATGACTCGACATGACTCGACATGTCATGACTTAACATGACCTGACATGAAATGATTCGACATGTCGTGACTCTTCATGACTCGACATGACATGACTCGAAATGTCTCCACCTCTCTCAACATGACTCGGCATGACTCGACATGACACGACATGACATGACTCAACACGGCATGGCATGACATGATTCGATATGTCTCGACATAAATCGACATGAATCGACATGACATTACCCAACATGGCTCGACATGACATGATTTTTCATGACGCGATACGATTCGACATGACTAGACATGACATGACTCGACATAATACGACATGACTCGACATGACATGACTCAACTTTTCATGACTCGACATGAGTGGACATGACTCGACATGACTCGACATGAGACGACATGACTCAACATGACATGAATCGACATGACTCGACATGATACGACTGAACATGACATGGCTCGACATGAGTCGACATGACATGACTCTAAATGATTCCACCTGTCTCAACATGACTCGACATGTCACGACCTGACATGACTCGACATGACTCGAAATGATTCGACACGGCTCGACATGACTCGACATGACATCACTCGACGTGACTCGACATGTCATGACCTAACAAGATCCGACATGACTCGACATGACTCGACCTGACATGACTCGACATGAATCGAAATGATTCGAAATGGCTTGTGACAGTATGAATCGACATGACTTGACATGAAATGACTCGACATGTTTTGACATGTCATCACTTAACAAGACTGGACAAGTCATGATTTCACATGACTCGACATGACACCTCATGACACGATGAAACTCGACACGACATGAATCGACATGACATCACTCAACAAGTCTCGTCATGTCATGACTCTAAATGACTCCACCTGCCTCGACATGACTCGACATGACTCGACATGAATCGAAATAATTCGAAATGGCTCGACATGGCTTGATTCAATATGCCTCGACATGACTCGATATGGCATGACTTGACTTGACTTGACATGACATCACTCGACATGAATCAAAATGTCATGACTTATAATGACTCGACATAACTCGAGATGACTCGAGCTGAGATGACACGACATGACTTGAAACGATTTGACATGGCTCGACACGGCATGACTCGATATGCCTCAACATGACTTGGCATGACTTGATACCACATAACATGTTTCGACATGACTCGACCTGTCATGACCTAACGAGACCCGACATGACTCGACATGAATCGAAATGATTCCAAATGGCTTGACACGGCATGAATCGACATGACTTGACATGAAATGACTCAACATGTTTCGACATGTCATCACTTAACAAGACTGGACATGTCATGATTTCACATGACTCGACATGACACCTCATGACACGATGAAACTCAACATGACATGAATCGACATGACATCACTCAACAAGACTCGACATGTCCTGACTCTAAAAGACTCCACCTGTCTCGACATGACTCGACATGACTCGACCTGACATGACTCGACATGAATCGAAATCATTCGAAATGGCTCGACACGGCATGACTCTATATGCCTCAACATGACTCGATATGGCATGACTCGACATGACTTGACATGACATCACTCGACATGACTGGAAACGTCATGACATAGCATGACTCGACATTACTCGAGATGAATCGACCTGAGATGACACGACATGACTCGAATCATTTCGATATGGCTCGACACGGCATGACTCGATATGCCTCCACATGACTTGATACCACATAACATGTTTCAACCTGACACGACATGACTCGACATGATTCCACATGACTCGACATAACTCAACGTGACTCGACATTTCATGAAATGGCATGATATGTCATGACATGAACTGACATGACATGACTTGACATGACATGACTCGACATCAAGCGACATGACTCGACGTGGCTGGACATGATATGACTTGAAATAATTCGAAATGACTCAACATGACATGACTCGATATGTTTCGACATGTTTTGACATGACTCGACATGACTCGACATGTCATGACTTAACATGACCCAACATGAAATGACTCGACATGTCGTGACTCTACGTGACTCGACATGACATGACTCGAAATGACTCCACCTCTCTCAACATGACTCAACATTGACTCGACATGACACGACATGACATGACTCGAAATGAGTCGACGTGGCTCGACACGGCATGGCTCGACATGATTCGATATGTCTTGACATAAATCGACATGGATCGACATGGCATTACCCAAGGTGGCTCGACATGACATGATTCTACATGACGCGATACGACTCGACATGACTAGACATGGCATGAGTCGACATGAGACGACATGACTCAACATAACTCAACATGACATTTATCGACATGACTCGAAGTGGCTGGAGATGACATGACTTGAATTGATTCGAGATGACTCGACATGACTCGACATGACATGATTGGACATGACTCGACATGATATGACTCGACATGACATGGCTCGACATGATTCAACATGACATGACTCTAAATGATTCCACCTGTCTCAACATGACTCGACCTGACATAGCTCGACATGACACGAAATGATTCGACATGGCTCGACATGACATGACTCGACATGACTCGACATGACATGACTCGATATGACTCGATATGGCATGACTCGACATGAATTGACATGACATTACTCGGCATGACTCGACATGTCATGGCTTAACACGACTCGACATGACACGACATGATATGACTCGACATGACATTTCTCGACATGGGTTGACATGTCATGTCGACTCTAAATGATTCCACCTGTCTCGACATGACTCGACCTGACATGACTTGACCTGACTCGAAATGATTCGTTACGGCTCGACATGACTTGACATGACATGACTCGACATGACTTGATATGGCATGAATCGACATGAGTTGACATGACATCACTCGATATGACTCGACATGAGACGACATGACACATCATGACTCGACATGACATGAATCGACATGAATCGACATGGCTGGAGATGACATGACTTGAAATTTTTGGAATGACTCGACATGACTCGACATGACATGACTGGACATGACTCGACATGATATCACTCGACATGACATGGCTCGACATGACTCGACATGACATAGCTCGACAATGACACGAAATGACTCGACGTTGCTCGACATGACATGACTCGACATGACATGACTCGACATGACATGACTCGACATGACATGACTCGACATGACACGATATGGCATGACTCAACATGAATTGTCATGACATCATTCGGCATGACTCGACATGTCATGACTTAACACGACTCGACATGATTCGACATGACATGAGTTGACATGACATGGCTCGACATGAGTCGACATGACATTACTCTAAATGATTCCACCTGTCTCGACATGACTCGACATGACTCGACCTGACGTGACTCGACCTGATGCGAAATGTTTCGTTTACGGCTCGACATGACTTGACATGACATGACTCGACATGACTTGATATGGCATGACTCGACATGAGTTGACATGACATCACTCAACATGACTCGACATGTCATGACCGAACATGACACGACATGACTCAACATGACATGACTTGATATGTTTCGACATGTTTTGACATGACTCGACATGACTCAACATGTCATGACTTAACATGACCCAACATGAAATGACTCGACATGTCATGACTCTACATGACTCGACATGACATGACTCGAAATGACTCCACCTCTCTCAACATGACTCGACATGACTCGACATGACACAACATGACATGACTCGACATGACTTGAAATGAGTCGAGGTGGCTCGACACAGCATGGCTCGACATGATTCGATATGTCTCGACATAAATCGACATGAATCGATATGACATTACCCAACATGGCTCGACAAGACATGATTCTACATGATACGACATGACTCGACATGACTTGACTCGACTTCTCATGACTCGACATGAGTGGACATGACTCGACATGACATGAATCGACATGACTCGACGTGGCTGGAGATGACATGACTTGAAATGATTCGAAATGACTCGACATGAGTCGACATGACATGACTCTAAATGATTCCACCTGTGTCAACATGACTCGACATGACTCGACCTGACATGACTCGAAATGTTTCGTTATGGCTCGACATGACTTGACATGACATGACTCGATATGGCATGACTCAACATGAGTTGACATGACATCACTCAACATGACTCGACATGTCATGACCTAACATGACACGACATGACCCGACATGACTCGACCTGACATGACTCAACATGAATCGAAATGATTCGAAATCGCTTGACACAGCATGTATCGACATGGCTTGGCATGAATCGACATGTCTTAATTTCACATGACTCGACATGATTCCTTATGACACGGTAAAACTCGACATGGCATGACTCGACATGACTCGAAATGTCATGACTTAACATGACTCCAGATGACTCGATCTGAGATGACACGACATGACTCAAAATGATTCGACATGGCTCGACACGGCATGACTCGATATGCCTCGACATGACTTGGCATGACTTGATACCACATAACATGTTTCGACATGACACGACATGAGTCGTCATGATTTCACCTGACTCGACATAAATCAACGTGACTCGACATGACACGAAATGGCATGACATGTCATGACATGACCTGACTCGACATCAAGCGACATGAATCGACGTGTCTGGACATGATATGACTTGAAATGTTTCGAGATGACTCAACATGACATGACTCGATATGTTTCGACATGTTTCGACATGACTCGACATGACTCAACATGTCAAGACTTAACATGACCCAACATGAAATGACTCGACATGTCGTGACTCTACATGACTCGACATGACATGACTCGAAATGACTCCACCTATCTCAACATGACTCGACATGACACATGACATGACTCGAAATGAGTCGAGGTGGCTCGACACAGCATGGCTCGACATGATTCGATATGTCTCGACATAAATCGACATGACATTACCCAACATGGCTCGACAAGACATGATTCTACATGATACGACATGAATCGACATGACTTGACTCGACTTTTCATGACTCGACATGAGTGGACATGACTCGACATGACTCGCCATGAGACAACATGACTCAACATGACTCGACATGACATGAATCGACATGGCTCGACGTGGCTGGAGATGACATGACTTGATGTGATTCGAAATGACTCGACAGGACTCAACATGACATGACTGGACATGACTCGACATGATATGACTCGACATGACATGGCTCGCCATGACTCGACATGACATGACTCTAAATGATTCCACCAGTCTCGACATGACTCGACCTGACATAGCTCGCCATGACACGAAATGATTCGACATGGCTCGACATGACATGACTTAACACGACTCGACATGACTCGACATGATACGACTGAACATGACATGGCTAGACATGAGTCGACATGACATGGCTCTAAATGATTCCACCTGACTCGACATGTCTTGACATGACACAACCTGATATGACTCGACATGTCTCGAAATGATTCGACACGGCTCGACATGACTCAACATGACATGACTTGACATGACTCGATATGGCATGACTCGACATGACTTGACATGACATCACTCAACATGATTCAACATGTCATGACCTAACAAGACCCGACATGATTTGACATGACTCGACCTGACATGACTCGAAATGAATCGAAATGATTCGAAATGGCTTGACTCGGCATGAATTGACATGACTTGACATGAAATGACTCGACATGTTTCGACATGTCATCACTTAACAAGACTGGACATGTCATGTTTTCACATGACTCGACATGACTCCTCATGACACGGTAAAACTGGACACGACATGACTCGACATGACTCGAAATGTCATGACTTAACATGACTCCAGATGACTCGATCTGAGATGACATGACATGACTCGAAATGATTCGACATGGCTCGCCACGGCATGACTCGATATGCCTCGACATGACTTGGCATGACTTGATACCACATAACATGTTTCGACATGACACGACATGAGTCGTCATGATTTCACGTGACTCGACATAAATCAAGTGACTCGACATGACATGAAATGGCATGACATGTCATGACATGACCGACATGACATGACTCGACATCAAGCGACATGAATCGACGTGTCTGGACATGATATGACTTGAAATGTTTCGAGATGGCTCAACATGACATGACTCGATATGTTTCGACATGTTTTGACATGACTCAACATGTCATGACTTAACATGACCCAACATGAAATGGCTCGACATGTCATGACTCTACATGACTCGACATGACATGACTCGAAATGACTCCACCTCTCTCAACATGACTGGACATGACTCGACATGACACGACATGACATGACTCAACATGACTCGAAATGAGTCGAGGTGGCTCGACACAGCATGGCTCGACATGATTCGATATGTCTCGACATAAATCGACATGAATCGACATGACATTACCCAACATGGCTCGACAAGACATGATTCTACATGATACGACATGACTCGACATGACTCGACCTGACATGACTCAACCTGACTCGAAATGTTTCGTTGTAGCTCGACATGACTTGACATGACATGACTCGACATGACATCACCCAACAAGACTCGACATGTCACGACTCTAAATGACTCCACCTGTCTCGACATGAATCGACATGACTCGACCTGACATGACTCGTCATGAATCGAAATGATTCGAAATGACTCGACATGGCATGACTCGATATGCCTCGACATGACTCGATATGGCATGACTCGACATGAAGCGACATGACTCGACGTGGCTGCACATGATATGACTTGAAATGATTCGAGATGACTCAACATGACATGACTCGATATGTTTCGACATGTTTTGACATGACTCGACATGACTCGACATGTCATGACTTAACATGACCCAACATGAAATGACTCGACATGTAGTGACTCTACATGACTCGACATGACATGACTCAAAATGACTCCACCTCTCTCAACATGCCTCGACATGACTCATCATGACACGACATGACATGACTGGACATGACTCGAAATGAGTCGACGTGGCTCGACACAGCATGGCTCGACATGATTCGATATGTCTCGACATGACTCGACGTGGCTGGAGATGACATGATATGAATCGACATGACTCGACGTGGCTGGAGATGACATGACTTGAAATGATACGAAATGACTCGACATGACATGACTGGACATGACTCGACATGATATGACTCGACATGACATGGGTCGACATGACTCGATATGGCATGACTCGACATGACTTGACATGACATCACTCAGCATGACTCGATATGCCTCGACATGACTTGGCATGACTTGATACCACATAACATGTTTCGACATGACACGACATGACTCGACTTGATTCCACGTGACTCGACATAACTCAACGTGACTCGACATGACATGAAATGGCATGATATGTCATGACATGAACTGACATCACATGACTTGACATGACATGACTCGACATCAAGCGACATGACTCGACGTGGCTGGACATGATATGACTTGAAATGATTCGAGATGACTCAACTTGACATGACTCGATATGTTTCGAGATGTTTCGACATGACTCGACATGTCATGACTTAACAAGACATGAAATGACTCGACATGTCGTGACTCTACATGACTCGACATGACATGACTCGAAATGGCTCCACCTCTCTCAACATGACTCGACATGACTCGACATGACATGACATGACATGACTGGACATGACTCGAAATGAGTCGTCGTGGCTCGACACAGCATGGCTCGACATGATTCGATATGTCTCGACATAAATCGACATGACATTACCCAACATGGCTCGACATGACATGATTCTACATGACGCGATACGACTCGACATGACGAGACATGACATGACTTGACATGATACGACACGAGTCGACATGACATGACTCGACTTTTCATGACTTGACATGAGTGGACATGACTCGACATGAGACGACATGACTCAACATGACACGACATGACATGAATCGACATGACTCGACGTGGCTGGAGATGACATGACTTGAAATGATTCGAAATGACTCGACATGACTCGACATGACCTGACTCGACATGACTCGAGATGACATGGCTCGACATGACTCGACATGACATGACTCTAAATGATTCCACCTGTCTCGACATGACTCGACCTGACATAGCTCGACATGACACGAAATGATTCGACATGGCATGACTTGATATGACTCGACATGTTTCTACATGACACGACATGAGTTGACATGACTCCACGTGACTCAACATAACTCAATGTGACTCGACATGAAACTAAATGGCATGACATGATGTGAGATGAACTGACATGAAATATCTCGACATGACATGACTCGACTTCCAGCGACATGACTCGAAGTGGCTGGAGATCACATGACTTGAAATGATTCGAGAAGATTTGACATGACATGACTCGACATGTCTCGACATATTTCGACATGACTTGGCTTGAATTGATATGCCTCAACATGTCAGGACAAAACTCGACATTACTCCACGTGACTCGACATAACTCAACGTGACTCGACATGACACGAAATGGCATGACATGACATGACATGAACTGATATGAAATGACTCGACATGACATGAATCGACTTCCAGCGACATGACTCGACGTGGCTGGACATGACAGGCCTTGAAATAATTCGAGATGACTCGACATGACATGACTCGAAATGTCTCAACATATTTTGAGATGACTCGACATGACTTGACATGGCATGACTCGACATGAACCGACATGACATCACCCAACAAGACTCGAAATGTCATGATTTCACATAACTCATCATGACTCCATATGATTCTTCATGACATGGCTCGACATGACTTGACATGACATGACATGAAATGACATTACTCGACAAGATTCCAACTAACCTGACTTGACATGACATGTCTGGACATGACTCGATATGACTCGACATAAATCGACATGAATCGACATGATATTATTCGACATGACTCGACATGACATGACTCGATATGCCTCGACATGACTAGACATGACATGACTCGACATGAGTCGACATGACATGACTCGACATTTCTCGCCATGGCTCGACATGTCTCGACATGGCATGACACGACATGACTCGACATGACATGACTCAACATTTCTCGACATGACTCGACATTTCTCGACATGACTTGACATGTCTGGACTTGGCATGGCTCGACATGACTCGACGTGACATGACACGAGATGACTAGACATGACATGACTCGACATGAGTCGACATGACTCGACATGACACGATATGACTCGACATGAAATGACTCGACATGACATCACCCAACAAGACTCGACATGTCATGATTTCACATGACTCGACATGACTCGAAATGACCCAACCAGACATGACTCGACATTACTCGAAATGATTCGACGTAGCTCGACATGACCCCCTATGACTCGACATGAATCGACATGACTTGGCTTGACTTGATATGCCTCGACAAGATTCGACATGACACGAAATGAGTCAACATGATATGACTCGACATGAAAGGACTCGACATGACTCGACCTGTCATGAGTCGACATGACACGAAATGATCTGACATGGCTCGACATGACATGACTCGACATGACTCGACATGACTCGATAAGGCATGACTCGACATGACTTGACATGACATCACTCGACATGACTAGAAATCTCATGAACTAACATGACCCGACATGACTCGACATGACATGACTCTAAATGACTCCATTTGTCTCGACATGACTCGACATGACTCGACCTGACATGACTCGACATGAATCGAAATGATTCGAAATGGCTCGACATGGCTTGACTCCATAAGCCTCGACATGACTCGACACGGCATGACTCGATATGCCTCGACATGACTTGGCATGACTTGATACCACATGACTCGACATGACTCCATGTGACTCGACATAAATCAACGTGACTCGACATGACACAAAATGGCATGACATGTCATGAGATTAACTGACATGACATGACCTGACATGACGTGACTCGACAACAATAGACATGACTCGACATGGCTGGACATGACATGACTTGAACTGATTCGAGATGACTCAACATGACATGACTCGATATGTTTCGACATGTTTCGACATGACTCGACATGATTTGACATGTCATGACTTAACATGACTCGACATGAAATGACTCGACATGTCGTGACTCTACATGAGTCGAAATGACATGTGACTCAACATGGCTCGACACGGCATGACTAGACATGATTCGTTTTGTCTCGACATGAATCGACATGACTTGGCTTGACTTGATATGCCTCGACAAGTTTCGACATGACACGACATGAGTCCACATGATATGACTCGACGTGACAGGAATCGACATGACTCGACCTGTCATGACTCGACATGACACGAAATGATCTGACATGGCTCGACATGACATTACTCGACATGACTCGATATGGCATGACTCGACATGACTTGACATGACATCACTCGACATGACTCGACATCTCATGACCTAACATGACCCGACCTGACTCGACATGACATGGCTCTAAATGACTCCACTTGTCTCGACATGACTTGACATGACATCACTCGACATGACTCGACATCTCATGATCTAACATGACCCGACATGACTCGACATGACATGACTCTAAATGACTCCACTTGTCTCGACATGACTCGACATGACTCGACCTGACATGACTCGACATGAATCGAAATGATTCGAAATGGCTCGACATGGCATGACTCCATAAGCCTCGACATGACTCGACACGGCATGACTCGATATGCCTCGACATGACTTGGCATGACTTGATACCACATGACATGTTTCGACATGACTCGACATGACTCCACGTGACTCGACATAACTCAACGTGACTCGGCTTGACACGAAATGGCATGACATGTCATGAGATTAACTGACATGACATGACCTGACATGACGTGACTCGACAACAAGCGACATGACTCGACATGGCTGGACATGACATGACTTGAAATGATTCGAGATGACTCAACATGACATGACTCGATATGTTTCGACATGTTTCGACATGACTCGACATGATTCGACATGTCATGACTTAACATGACTCGACATGAAATGACTCGACATGTCGTGACTCTACATGAGTCGAAATGACATGTGAATCGACATGGCTCGACACGGCATCACTCGGTATGATTCGTTTTGTCTCGACATGAATCGACATGACTTGGCTTGACTTGATATGCCTCGACAAGTTTCGACATGACACGACATGAGTCCACATGATATGACTCAACGTGACAGGACTCGACATGACTCGACCTGTCATGACTCGACATGACAGGAAATGATCCGACATGGCTCGACATGACATGACTCGACATGACTCGACATGACTCGATATGGCATGACTCGACATGACTTGACATGACATCACTCGACATGACTAGAAATCTCATGAACTAACATGACCCGACATGACTCGACATGACATGACTCTAAATGACTCCACTTGTCTCGACATGACTCGGCATGACTCGACCTGACATGACTCGACATGAATCGAAATGATTCAAAATGGCTCGACATGGCATGACTCCATAAGCCTCGACATGACTCGACACGGCATGACTCGATATGCCTCGACATGACTTGGCATGACTTGATACCACATGACATGTTTCTACATGACTCGACATGACTCCACGTGACTCGACATAAATCAATGTGACTCGACATGACACAAAATGGCATGACATGTCATGAGATTAACTGACATGACATGACCTGACATGACGTGACTCGACAACAATAGACATGACTCGACATGGCTGGACATGACATGACTTGAACTGATTCGAGATGACTCAACATGACATGACTCGATATGTTTCGACATGTTTCGACATGACTCGACATGATTCGACATGTCATGACTTAACATGACTCGACATGAAATGACTCGACATGTCGTGATTCTCCATGACTCGACATGACATGTGAATCGACATGGCTCGATACGGCATGACTCGGCATGATTCGTTTTGTCTCGACATGAATCGACATGACTTGGCTTGACTTGATATGCCTCGACAAGTTTCGACATGACACGACATGAGTCCACATGATATGACTCGACGTGACAGGACTCGACATGACTCGACCTGTCATGACTCGACATGACAGGAAATGATCCGACATGGCTCGACATGACATGACTCGACATGACTCGACATGACTCGATATGGCATGACTCGACATGACTTGACATAACAGGTCCTGACATGACTCGATATGACTCGAAATGATTCGACATGGCTCTACATGGCATGACTCGACATGATTAGATGTGTCTCGACATGAATCAACATGACTTGGCTTGACTTGATATGCCTCGACAAGTTTCGACATGACACGACATGAGTCAACATGACTTCACGTGACTCGACATAACTAAGGGTGACTCGACATGACACGAAATGGCATGACCTGCCATGTTATGAACTGACATGACATGACTCGACATGACATGACTCGTCATTATGCGACATGACTCGACGGGGCTGGACATGACAGGACTTGAAATGATTCGAGATGACTCAACATAACATGACTCGACATGTCTCGACATGTTTCGACATGACTCGACATGACTCAACAGGGCATGGCACGACATGACTCGAAATGACATCACTCAATAAGACTCGACATGTCATGACTCGATATTAGTCTACATGACTCGACAAAACTCGACATGACATGACTCGACATGACATCACTCAACAAGACTCGACATGTCATGACTCTAAATGACTCCACCTGTCTCGACAAGACTCGACATGACTCGACATGACTCGACCTGAGATGACTCGACATGACTCGAAACGATTCGACTTGGCTCAACACAGCATGACTCGATATGCCTCGACATGACTTGGCATGACTTGATACCACATGGCATGTTTCGACATGACTCGACATGACTCCACGCGACTCGACATAACTCAACGTGACTCGACATGACACGAAATGGCATGACATGTCATGAGATGAACTGACATGACATGACCCGACATGACATGACTCGACAACAAGCGACATGACTCGACATGGCTGGACATGACATGACTTGAAATGATTCGAGATGACTCAACATGACATGACTCGATATGTTTCGACATGTTTCGACATGACTCGACATGACTCGACATGACATGACTCGTCATTATGCGACATGACTCGACGGGGCTGGACATGACATGACTTGAAATGATTCGAGATGACTCAACATGACATGACTCGATATGTTTCGACATGTTTCGACATGACTCGACATGACTCGACATGTCATGACTTAACATGACTGGAAATGAAATGAGTCGACATGTCGTGATTCTCCATGACTCGACATGACATGTGACTCGACATGGCTCGACACGGATTGACTCGACATGATTCGTTTTGTCTCGACATGAATCGACATGACTTGGCTTGACTTGATATGCCTCGAAAAGTTTCGACATGACACTACATGAGTCAACATGAAATGACTCGACATGAAAGGACTCGACATGACTCGACCTGTCATGACTCGACATGACACGAAATGATACGACATGGCTCGACATGACATGACTCCACATGACTCGACATGACTCGATATGGCATGACTCGACATGACTTCACATGACATCACTCGACATGACTCGACATCTCATGACCTAACAAGACCCGACATGACTCGACATGACATGACTCTAAATGACTCCACTTGTCTCGACATGACACGACATGACTCGACCTGACATGACTCGACATGAATCGAAATGATTCGAAATGGCTCGACATGGCATGACTCCATAAGCCTCGACATGACTCGACACGGCATGACTCGATATGCCTCGACATGACTTGGCATGATTTGATATAACACAACGTGTTTCGACATGACACGACATGACTTGACATGACTCCATGTGATTAGACATAAGTCAACGTAACTCGACATGACAAGAAATGGCATGACATGTCATGACATGAACTGACATGACATGACTTGACATGACATGACTCGACATCAAGCGAAATGACTCGACGTGGCTGGACATGACAGGACTTAAAATGATTCGAGATGACTCAACATGACTCAACATGACATGACTCGACATGTCTCGACATGTTTCAACATGACTCGACATGACTCAACTTGTCATGACTTAACAAGACTCGACTTGACTCGACATGAAATGACTCGACATTTCGTGACGCTACGTGACGCGACAGGAAATGACTCGAAATGACTCCACCACTCTCAACATGACTCGACATAAATCCACATGACTCGACATAACTCAACGTGACTCGACATGACACGAAATGGCATGACATGCAATGACATGAACGGACATGACATGACTCGACATGACATGACTCGACATCAAGCGAAATGACTCGATGTGGTTGGACATGACAGGACTTGAAATGATTCGAGATGACTCAACGTGACTCAACATGACATGACTCGACATGTCTCGACATGTTTCGACATTCGACATGACTCGACATGTCATGACTTAACAAGACTCGACATGACTCGACACGAAATGACTCGACATGTTGTGACTCTACATGACTCGACAGGACATGCCTCGAAATGACTCCACCTCTCTCAACATGACTCAACGTGACTTGAGATGACTCGACCTGAGATGACTCGACATGACTGGAAACGCTTCGACATGGCTCAACACAGCACGACTCGATATGCCTCAACATGACTTGGCATGACTTGATACCACATGACATGTTTCGATATGACTCGACATGACTCCACGTGACTCGACATAACTCAACGTGACTCGACATGACACGAAATGGCATGACATGTCATGACATGAACTGACATGACATAATCGACATGACATGACTCGACATCAAGTGACATGACTCGACGTGGCTGGACATGACATGACTTGAAATGATTCGAGATGACTGAACATGACATGACTCGATATGTTTCGACATGACTCGACATAACTCGACATGTCATGACTTAACATGACTCGACATGAAATGACTCGACATGTCGTGACTCTACATGACTCGACATGACATGTGACTCGACATGGCTCGACACGGCATTACTCGACATGATTCATTTTGTCTCGACATGAATCGACATGACTTGGCTTGACCTGATATGCTTCGACAAGTTTCGACATGACACGACATGAGTCAACATGATATGACTCGACATGACAGGACTCAACATGACTCGACCTGTCAAGACTCGACATGACACGAAATGATCCGACATGGCTCGACATGGCATGACTCGACATGACTCGACATGACTCGATATGGCATGACTCGACATGACTTGACATGATATCACTCGACATGACTCAACATCTCATGACCTAACATGACCCGACGTGACTCGACATGGCATGACTCTAAATGACTCCACTTGTCTCGACATGACTCGACATGACTCGACCTGACATGACTCGACATGAATCGAAATGATTCGAAATGGCTCGACATGGCATGACTCCATAAGCCTCGACATGACTCGACACGGCATGACTCGATATGCCTTGACATGACTTGGCATGACATGATATAACACAACGTGTTTCGACATGACATGACATGACTCGACATGACTCCATGTGATTCGACATAACTCAACGTAACTCGACATGACACGAAATGGCATGACATGTCATGACATGAACTGACATGACATGACTCGACATCAAGGGAAATGACTCGATGTGGCTGGACATGACAGGACTTAAAATGATTCGAGATGACTCAACATGACATGAATCGACATGTCTCGACATGTTTCGGCATTCGACATGACTCGACATGTCATGACTTAACAAGACTCAACATGACTCGACATGAAATTACTCGACATTTCGTGACTCTACATGACTCGACAGGACATGACTCGAAATGACTCCACCACTCTCAACATGACTCGACATAAATCCACGTGACTCGACATAACTCAACGTGACTCGACATGACACAAAATGGCATGACATGCCATGACATGAACTGACATGACATGACTCGACATGACATGACTCGACATCAAACGAAATGACTCGATGTGGCTGGACATGACAGGACTTGAATTGATTCGAGATGACTCAACATGACTCAACATGACATGAATCGACATGTCTCGACATGTTTCGGCATTCGACATGACTCGACATGTCATGACTTAACAAGACTCAACATGACTCGACATGAAATGACTCGACATGTTGTGACTCTACATGGCTCGACAGGACATGACTCGAAATGACTCCACCTCTCTCAACATGACTCGACATGACTCGACATAACAGGGCCTGACATGACTCGATATGACTCGAAATGATTCGACATGGCTCTACACGGCATGACTCGACATGATTCGATGTGTTTCGACATGAAACAACTTGACTTGTCTTGACTTGATATGCCTCGACAAGTTTCGACATGACACGACATGAGTCAATATGACTTCACGTGACTCGACATAACTAAGGGTGACTCGACATGACACGAAATGGCATGACATGCCATGTTATGAACTGACACGACATGACTCGACATGACATGACTCGTCATTAAGCGACATGACTCGACGGGGCTGGACATGACAGGACTTGAAATGATTCGAGATGACTCAACATGACTCAACGTAACATGACTCGACATGTCTCGACATGTTTCGACATGACTCGACATGACTCAACAGGACATGACACGACATGACTCGAAATGACATCACTCAACAAGACTCGACATGTCATGACTCGCTATGAGTCTACATGACTCGATAAAACTCGACATGACATGACTCAACGTGACATCACTCAACAAGACTCGACATGTCATGACTCTAAATGACTCCACCTGTCTCGACATGACTCAACATGACTCGAGATGACTCGACCTGAGATGACTCGACATGACTCTAAACGCTTCGACATGGCTCAACACAGCACGACTCGATATGCCTCAACATGACTTGGCATGACTTGATACCACATGACATGTTTCGACATAACTTGACATGACTCCACGTGACTCGACATAACTCAACGTGACTCGACATGACACGAAATGGCATGACATGTCATGACATGAACTGACATGACATGAATCGACATGACATGACTCGACATCAAGTGACATGACGCGACGTGGCTGGACATGACATGACTTGAAATGATTCGAGATGACTGAACATGACATGACTCGACATGACTCGACATGTCATGACTTAACATGACTCGACATGAAATGACTCGACATGTCGTGACTCTACATGACTCGACATGACATGTGACTCGACATGGCTCGACACGGCATGACTCGACATGATTCGTTTTGTCTCGACATGAATTGACATGACTTGGCTTGACCTGATATGCTTCGACAAGTTTCGACGTGACACGACATGAGTCAACATGATATGACTCGACATGACATGACTCAACATGACTCGACATGACTCGATATGGCATGACTCGACATGACTTGACATGACATCACTCGACATGACTCGACATCTCATGACCTAACATGACCCGACGTGACTCGACATGACATGACTCTAAATGACTCCACTTGTCTCGACATGACTCGACATGACTCGACCTGACATGACTCGACATGAATCGAAATAATTCGAAATGGCTCGACATGGCATGACTCCATAAGCCTCGACATGACTCGACACGGCATGACTCGATATGCCTCGACATGACTTGGCATGACTTGATATAACACAATGTGTTTCAACATGACACGACATGACTCGACATGACTCCATGTGATTCGACATAACTCAACATAACTCGACATGACACGAAATGGCATGACATGTTATGACATGAACTGACATAACATGACTCGACATCAAGGGAAATGACTCAATGTGGCTGGACATGACAGGACTTAAAATGATTCGAGATGACTCAACATGACTCAACATGACATGACTCGACATGTCTTGACATGTTTCGACATGACTCGACATGACTCAACATGTCATGACTTAACAAGACTCGACTTGACTCGACATGAAATGACTCGACATTTCGTGACTCTACGTGACTCGACAAAACATGACTCGAAATGACTCCACCACTCTCAATATGACTCGACATAAATCCACGTGACTCGACATAACTCAACGTGACTCGACATGACACGAAATGGCATGACATGCCATGACATGAACTGACATGACCTAACTGGACATGACATGACTCGACATCAAGCGAAATGACTCGACGTGGCTGGACATGACAGGACTTAAAATGATTGGAGATGACTCAACATGACTCAACATGACATGACTCGACATGTCTCGACATGTTTCGACATTCGACATGACTCGACATGTCATGACTTAACAAGACTCGACATGACTTGACATGAAATGACTCGACATGTCGTGACTCTACATGACTCGACAGGACATGACTCGAAATGACTCCACCTCTCTCAACATGACTCGTCATGACTCGACATGACAGGACCTGACATGACTCGATATGACTTGAAACGTTCGACATGGCTCTACACGGTATGACTCGACATGATTCGATGTGTCTTGACATGAATCAACTTGACTTGGTTTGACTTGATATGCCTCGACAAGTTTCGACATGACACGACATGAGTCAACATGACTTTACGTGACTCGACATAACTAAGGATGACTCGACATGACACGAAATGTTATGAACTGACATGACATGACTCGACATGACATGACTCTTCATTAAGCGACATGACTCGACGTGGCTGGACATGACAGGACTTGAAATGATTCGAGATTACTCAACATGACTCAACATAACATGACTCAACATGTCTCGACATGTTTCGACATGACTCGACATGACCCAACAGGGCATGGCACGACATGACACTAAATTACATCACTCAACAAGACTCGACATGTCATGACTCTAAATGACTCCACCTGTCTCGACATGACTCGACATGACTCGAGATGACTCGACCTGTGATGACACAACATGACACGAAACGATTCGAGATGGATTGACACGGCATGACTCGATGTGCCTCGACATAACTTGGCATGACTTGATACCACATGACATGCTTCGACATGACTCGACATGACTCAACATGTAATGACTTAATATGACCCGACATGAAATGACTCGACTTGTCGTGTCTCTACATGACTCGACATGACATGACTCGAAATGACTCCACCTCTCTCAACATGACTCGACATGACACGACATGACATGACTCGAAATGACTCGCAATGATTCGACGTGGCTCGACACAGCATGACTCGACATGATTCTATATGTCTCGACATAAATCGACATGAATCGACATGACATGATTCTACATGACCCGATATGACTCGACATGACATGACTCGACATGACACGACATCACTCGACATGACATGACTCGACTTTTCTTGACTCCAGATGAGTGGACATGACTCGACGTGACTTGGCTTGAGACGACATGTCTCAACATGACTCGACATGACATGAATCGACATGACTCGACGTGGCTGGAGATGACATGACTTGAAATGATTCGATATGACTGACATGACTTGACTGGGCATTACTCGACATGATAGGACTCGACATGACATGGCTCCACATGACTCGACATGACATGACTTTAAATGATACCACCTGTATCGACATGACTCGACATGACTCAAGATGACTCGACCTGATTTGACACAACATAACTCGAAACGATTTGAGATGGCTCGACACAGCATGACTCGATGTGCCTCGACATGACTTGGCATGACTTGATACCACATGACATGTTTCGACATGACACGACATGACTCGACATGATTCCACGTGACTCGACATAACCCAACGTGACTCGACATGACACGAAATGGCATGACATGTTTTGACATGAACTGACATGACATGAATCGACATGACATGACTCAACATCAAGTGACATGACTCGACGTGGCTGGACATGATACGACTTGAAATGATTCGAGATGGCTCAACATGACATGACTCGATATGTTTCGACATGTTTCGACATGACTCGACATGACTCGACATGTCATGACTTAACATGACGCGACATGAAATGACTTGACTTGTCGTGACTCTACATTACTCGACATGACATGACTCGAAATGACTCCACCTCTCTCAACATGACACGACATGACTCGAAATGACACGACATTACATGACTCGACATGACACAAAACGATTCGACGTGGCACGACACAGCATGGCATGTCATGATTTCACATGATTCGACATGACTCCACATGATCCCATACGACTCGACACGACATGGCTCGACAGGACTAGACATGACATGACACGACATTCCTCGACATGACTCGATATGTCTCGACATGGCATGACACGAAATGACTCGACATGCCATGACTTGACATTTCTCGACATGACTCGACATGTCTCGACATGGCATGACACGACATGACTCAACATGACATGATTCCACATTTCTCGACATGTTTCGATATGTCTCGACATAACTCAACATGACATGTCTCGACATGAATTGACAAGACTCGACATGACATGACATGATTCAACATCACATGACTCGACATTACTCAACATGACTCGACCTGGCTGCAAATGACATGAGTTGAAATGATTCAAGATGACTCGACATGTCTCGACATGGCATGACTCGACATGACTCGACATGACGTCACTTAACAAGACACGACATGTTATGATTTCACATGGCTCGACGTGACACCTCATGACTCGATAAAACTCGAAATGACATGACACGACATGACTTGACATAACATGGCATGACTCGAAAAGATTCGTCATAACATGACATGACATGACATTTCCCGACATGACTCCATATGACTCGACAGAAATCAACATGAATCGACATGACATTACCCGACATGACTCGACATGACTCGACCTGACATGACTCAACATGAATCAAAATGATTCGAAATGGCTCGACATGGCATGACTCCATAAGCCTCGACATGACTCAACACGGCATGACTCGATATGCCTCGACATGACTTGGCATGACTTGATATAACATGACATGTTTCGACATGACACGACATGACTCGACATGACTCCATGTGATTCGACATAACTCAACGTAACTCGACATGACACGAAATGGAATGACATGTCATGACATGAACTGACATGACATGACTCGACATGGCATGACTCGACATCAAGCGAAATGACTCGACGTGGCTGGACATGACAGGACTTAAAATGATTCGAGATGACTCAACATGACTCAACATGACGTGACTCGACATGTCTCGACATGTTTCGACATGACTCAACATGACTCAACATGTCATGACTTAACAAGACTCGACTTGACTCGACAAGAAATGGCTCGACATTTCGTGACTCTTAGTGACTCGACAGGACATGACTCGAAATGACTCCACCACTCTCAACATGACTCGACATAAATCCACGTGACTCGACATAACTTAACGGGACTCGACATGACACAAAATGGCATGACATGCCATGACGTGAACTGACATGACATGACTCGACATGACATGACTCGACATCAAGCGAAATGACTCGACGTGGCTGGACATGACAGGACTTGAAATGATTCGAGATGACTCAACATGACATGACTCGACATGTCTCGACTTAACAAGACTCGACATGACTCGACATGAAATGACTCGACATGTCGTGACTCTACATGACTCGACAGGACATGACTCGAAATGACTCCACCTCTCTCAACATGACTCGACAGGACTCGACATGACACGACCTGACATGACTCAATATGACTCGAAATGATACGACATGGCTCTACATGGCATGACTCGACATGATTCGATGTGTCTCGACATGAATCAACATGACTTGGCTTGACTTGATTTGCCTCGACAAGTTTCGACATGACACGACATGAGTCAACATGACTTCACGTGACTCGACATAACTAAGGGTGACTCGACATGACATGAAATGGCATGACATGCCATGTTATGAGCTGACACGACATGACTCGACATGACATGACTCGTCATTAAGCGACATGACTCGACGGGGCTGGACATGACAGGACTTGAAATGATTCGAGATGACTCAACATGACTCAACGTAACATGACTCGACATGACTCAACAGGGCATGGCACGTCATGACTCGAAATGACATCACTCAACATGACTCGATATGAGTCTACATGACTCGATAAAACTCGACATGACATGACTCGACATGACATCACTCAACAAGACTCGACATGTCATGACTCTAAATGACTCCACCTGTCTCGACATGACTCGACATGACTCGAGATGACTCGACCTGAGATGACACAACATGACTCGAAACGATTCGACATGGCTCGACACGGCATGACTCTATGTGCCTCGACATGACTTGGCATGACTTGATTCCACATGACATATTTCGACATGACTCGACATGACTCAACATGTCATGACTTAATATGACCCGACATGAAATGACTCGACTTGTCGTGACTGTACATGACTCGACATGACATGACTCGAAGTGACTCCACCTCTCTCAACATGACTCGACATGACATGACATGACATGACTCGAAATGACTCGAAATGATTCGACGTGGCTCGACACAGCATGACTCGACATGATTCGATATGTCTCGACATAAATCAACATGAATCGACATGACATAACCCAACATGACTCGACATGACATGATTCTACATGACCCGATACGACTCGACATGACTAGACATGACATGACTCGACATGACACGACATCACTCGACATGACATGACTCGACTTTTCATGACTCCACATGAGTGGACATGACTCGACATGACTCGACATGTCTCCATATGACTCGACATGACATGAATCGACATGACTCGACGTGGCTGGAGATGACATGACTTGACATGACCCGACATGAAATGACTTGACTTGTCGTGACTCTACATTACTCGACATGACATGACTAGAAATGACTCCACCTCTCTCAACATGACACGACATGACTCGAAATGACACGACATGACATGACTCGACATGACACATAACGATTCGACGTGGCACGACACAGCATGGCATGTCATGATTTCACATGATTCGACATGACTCCACATGATCCCATATGACTCAACATGACATGGCTCGACAGGACTTGACATGACATGACACGACATTCCTCGACATGACTTGATATGTCTCGACATGGCATGACACGAAATGACTCGACATTACATGATTCCACATTTCTCGACATGTTTCGATATGTCTCGACATAACTCGACATGACATGTCTCAACATGAATCGACATGACTCGACATGACACGACATGATTCAACATCACGTGACTCGACATTACTCAACATGACTCGACGTGGCTGCACATGACATGAGTTGTAATGATTCAAGATGACACGACATGACTCGACATGCCATGACTCGACATGTCTTGACATGTTTCGACTTGACTCAACATAACATTACTTAACAAGACACGACATCTCATGATTTCACATGACTCGACATGACACCTCATGACTCGATAAAACTCGAAACGACATGACACGACATGACTTGACATAACATGGCATGACTCGAAAAGATTCATTATAACATGACATGACATGATATGTCCCGACATGACTCCATATGACTCGAAATAAATCGACATGAATCGACATGACATTACCCGACATGACTCGACATGACATGATTCTACATGACGCGATATGACTCGACATGATTAGACATGACATGATTCGACATGACTCGATGAGGCTGGAGATGACATGACTTGAAATGATTCGAAAGAACTCAACATGACATGACTGGAAATGACTCGACATGATATGACCCGACATGACATGGTTCGACATGACTCAACATGACGTGACTCTAAATGATTCCACCTGTCTCGACATGACTCAAAATGATTCGTAATGGCTCGACACGGCATGACTCCATATGCCTCGACATGTCTCGATATGGCATGACTCGACATGACTTGACATGACATCACTCAACATGACTCGAAATGTCATGAATTAACATGACTCGACATGACGCGAGATGACTCGACCTGAGATGACTCGACATGACTCGAAACGATTCGACATGGCTCAACACAGCGTGACTCGATATGCCTCAACATGACTTGGCATGACTTGATAACACATGACATGTTTCGACATGACACGACATGACTCGACATGACTCCACGTGACTCGACATAACTCAACGTGACTCAACATGACACGAAATGGCATGACATTTCATTTCATGAACTGACATGACGTGACTCGACATGACATGACATGACTCGACATCAAGCGACATGACTCGACATGACATGACTTGAAATGATTTGAGATGACTCAACATGACATGACTCGATATGTTTCAACATGAGTCAACATGTCATGACTTAACATGACTCGACATGAAATGACTCGACATGTCGTGACTCTACAAGACTCGACATGACATGTGACTCGACATTGCACGACCTGACATGACTCGACATGATTCGACGTGGCTCGACATGGCATGACTCGACATGATTCATTTTGTCTCGACATGAATCGACATGACTTGGCTGGACTTGATATGCCTCGACAAGTTTCGACATGAGACGACATGAGTCCACAAGATATGACTCGACCTGTCATGAATCGACATGACTTGAAATGATCCGACATGGCTTGACATGACATGACTCGACATGAATCGACATGTCTCGATATGGCATGACTCGACATGACTTGACATGACATCACTCAACATGACTCGACATCTCATGACCTAACATGACCCGACATGACTCGACGTGACATGACTCTAAATGACTCCACTTGTCTCGACATGACTCGACCTGACATGACTCGACATGAATCGAAATGATTCGAAATGGCTCGACATGGCATGACTCCATAAGCCACGACATGACTCGACATGACTCCACATGATTCGACATAACTCAATGTAACTCGACATGATACGAAATGGCATGACATGTCATGACATGAAGTGACATAATATGACTCGACATGACATGGCTCGACATGACGCGAAATGATTCGCCATGGCTCGACATGACTCGACATGACATGACTCGACATGACTCGACATGAGTCGATATGGCATGATTCGACATGTCTTGACATGACATTACTCCAGCTGACTCGACATTTCATGACCTGACATGACCCGACATGACTCGACATGAGTCGACATGACATGACTCTAAATGACTCCACCTGTCTCGTCATGACTCGACATGACTCGACCTGACATGACTCGACATGAATCGAAATGATTCGTAACAGCTCGACACGGCATGACTCGATATACCTCGACATGACTCAATATGGCATGATCCGACATGACTTGACATGACATCACTCGACATGACTCGAAATGTCATGACTTAACATGACTCGACATGACTCGAGATGACGAGACCTGCGATGACTCGACATGACTCGAAACGATTCGACAAGGCTCGACCCGGCATGACTCGATATGCCTCGACATGACTTGGCATGACTTCGTACATCATGACATGTTTTGACATGACACGACATGACTCGACATGACTCCACGTGATGCGACATAACTCAACATGACTCGACATGACACGAAATGGCATGACATGTCATGACATGAACTGACATAACATGACTCGACATGACTCGAAATGATTCGACATGACTCGACATGACTAGACATGACTAGATATGGCATGACTCGACATGTCTTGGCATGACATCACTCGACAGGACTCGACATGTCATGACCTAACATGACCCGACATGACTCGACATGACAAGACTCTAAATGACTCCACTTGTCTTGACATGTTTCGACATGAATCGACCTGGCATGACTCGACATGAATCGAAATGATTCGAAATGGCTCGACACAGCATGACTCGATATGCCTCGACATGACTTGGCATGACTTGATATAACACGAAATGTTTCGACATGACACGACATGACTCAACATGACTCTACGTGACTCGATATAACGCACCGTAACTCGACATGACACAAAATGGCATGACATGTCATGACATGAACTGACATGACATGACTCGACATGACATGACTCGACATCAAGCGAAATGACTCGACGTAGCTGGACATGACAGGACTTAAAATGATTCGAGATGACTCAACATGACTCAACATGACATGACTCGACATGTCTCGACATGTTTCGACATGACTCAACATGTCTTGACTTAACAAGACTCGACATGACTCAACATGAAATGACTCAACATGTCGTGACTCTACATGACTCGACAGGACATGACTCGAAATGACTCCACCACTCTCAATATGACTCGACATAAATCCACGTGACTCGACATAACTCAACGTGACTCAACATGACATGAACTGACATGACATGACCCGACATGACATGACTCGACATCAAGCGAAATGACTCGACGTGGCTGGACATGACAGGAATTGAAATGGTTCGAGATGACTCAACATGACATGACTCGACATGCCTCGACATGTTTCGACATGACTCGACATGTCATGACTTAACAAGTCTCGACACGACTCGACATGAAATGACTCGACATGTCGTGACTCTACATGACTCGACAGGACATGACTCGAAATGACTCCACCTCTCTCAACATGACTCAACATGACTCGACATGACACGACCTGACATGACTTGACATGACTTGAAATGATTCGACCTGGCTCTACACAGCATGACTCGACATGATTCGATGTGTCTCGACATGAATCAACATGACTTGGCTTCACTTGATATGCCTCGACAAGTTTCGACATGACATGACATGACTCAACATGACTTCACGTGACTCAACATATCTCAGGGTGACTCGACATGACACGAAATGGCATGATATGCCATGTTATGAACTGACACGACATGACTCGACATGACATGACTCGTCATTAAGCGACATGACTCGACGTGGCTGGACATGACAGGACTTTAAATGATTCGAGATGACTTAACATGACTCAACATAACATGACTCGACATGTCTCGACATGTTTCGACATGACTCGACATGACTCAAGATGGCATGACACGACATGACTTGAAATGACATCACTCAACAAGACTCGACATGTCATGACTCTAAATGACTCCACCTGTCTCGACATGACTCGACATGACTCGAGATGACTCGACCTGAGATGACACAACATGAAACAAAACTTTACGAGATGGCTCGACACGGCGTGACTCGATGTGCCTTGACATGACTTGGAATTACTTGATACCACATGACATGTTTCGACATGACTCGACATGACTCGACATGTCATGACTTAACATGACCCGACCTGAAATGACTCGACTTGTCGTGACTCTACATGACTCGACATGACATGACTCAAAATGACTCCACCTCTCTCAACATGACTCGACATGACATGACATGACCCGACATGAGTCGACATGACTCAACATGACTCGACAAGTCACGACATGACTCGACATGACATGACTTGATATTACTCGCAAGGCATGACTCGACATGAATCGACATGACTCAATATGACTCGACATGAGACGACATGACTCAACATGACTTGGCATGACATGACTCGCCATTACTTGACATGAATCGACATGATATTACTCGACATAACTCGACATGACATGACTCGAAATGACTCGACATGGCATGACTCGACATGACTCGACATGACATCACCCAACAAGACTCGACATGTCATGATTTCACATGACTCGACATGACTCCACATGGCTCCAATTTACACGACACGACATGGCTCGACATAACTTGACATGACATAACACGACGTGACATTACTCGACAAGATTCGACATAATTTGACTTGACATGACATGTCTCGACATGAGTCAATATGGCTCGACATAAATCGACAAGAATCGACATGATGTTACTCGACTTGGCTCGACATGACATGACTAGATATGACTCGACATGACTAGACATGACTCAACATGACTCGATATGTCATGACATGACTCGATATGACTCGGCATTACTCGACAAGGCATGACTCGACATGATGCGACATGACTCAATATGACTCAGCATAACATGACTCGACATTACTTGACATGACTCGACATGGGACAAAATGACTCAACGTGACTCGATATGTCATGACTCAACATCACTCAACATGACTCGACATTTCATGATCTAACATGACCCGACATGAAATGACTTGACATGACATGACTCGACATTACTCCAAATGACCCGACCAGACATGACTCGACATGACTCGAAATGATTCGATGTAGCTCGACATGACCCCCTATGACTCGACATGAATCGACATGACTTGGCATGACTTGATATGACTCTACATGTTTCTACATGGCACGACATGACTCCACGTGACTCGACATAACTCAACGTGACTCGACATGACACGACATGGCATGATATGACATGACATGAACTGATATGAAATGACTCGACAAGACATGACTCGAATTCCAGTGACATGACTCGGCGTGGCTGGACATGACAGGACTTGAAATAATTCGAGATGACTCGACATGTCTCGACATGACATGACTCGACATGTCTCGACATGACATCACCCAACGAGACTCGAAATGTCATGATTTCACATAACTCGTCATGACTCCATATGATTCATCATGACATGGCTCGACATGACTTGACATGACATGACACGAAATGACATTACTCGACAAGATTCGACATAACCTGACTTGACATGACATGTCTGGACATGACTCGACAAAAATCGACATGAATCGACAGGATATTTTTCGAATTGTCTCAATATGATTCGATATGACTCGAAATGACAAGACATGACATGACTCGACATGAGTCGACATGAATTGACATGACACGGCATGACTCGACGTGGCTGGACATGACACGAGTTGAAATGATTCGAGATGACTCGGCATGACTCGACATGACATGACTCGACATTTCTAGACGTGACTCGACATGTCTCGACATAGCATGACACGACATGACTCGACAAGACATGACTCGACATTTCTCGACATGTTTCGATATGAGTCGACATGACTCGACATGGCATGACTTGACATGACTCGACGTGACATGACTCGATATGACTAGAGATGACTAGACATGACATGATTCGACATGAGTCGACATGACTCGACATGACACGACATGACTCGAGATGATGTGACTCGACATTACTCGACATGACTCGACGTGGCTGGACATGACATGAATTGAAATGATTCGAGATGACGCGATATGACTCGACATGAAATGACTCGACATAACTTGAAATGCCTCGACATGGCATGACTCCACATGACTCGACAAGACATCACTCAACAAGACTCGACATGTCATGATTTCACATGACTTGACATGACTCCACATGGCTCCAATTTACTCGACATGACATGGCTCGACATGACTTGACATGACATGACATGACATGACATTACTCGACAAGAGCCAACATAACTTGACTTGACATGATATGTCTCGACATGACTCTATATGACTCGACATAAATCGACATGAATCGACATGATGTTACTCGTCATGGCACACAATACATGACTCGATATGACTCAACATGACTCGACATGACATGACTCGACATTACTCGACAAGGCATGACTCGACATGAATCGACATGACTCAATATGACTTGGCATGACATGACTCGACATTACTTGACATGATTGGACATGAGATGACATGACTCAACGTGACTCGATATGACATGACTCGACATCACTCAACATGACTCGACATGTCATGACCTAACATGACTCGACATGACTCGAAATGACATGACTCTAAATGATTCCAACTGTCTCGACATGACTCAACATGATCCGACCAGACATGACTCGACATGACTCGAAATGATTCGATGTGGCTCAAAATGACCCCCAATGTCTCGACATGAATCGACATGACTTGGCATGACTTGATATGACTCGACATGTTTCTACATGACATGAAATGACTCGACATGACATGAAACGAATTCCAGCGACATGACTCGACGTGGCTGGACATGACAGGACTTGAAATGATTCGACATGGCTCGACATGTCTCGACATATTTCGACATGACTCGACATGACTCGACATGGCATGACTCGACATGACTCGACATGACATCACCCAAGAAGACTCGACATGTCATGATTTCACATGACTCGTCATGACTCCATAAGACTCTACATGACATGGCTCGACATGACTTGACATGACATGACACAAAATGACATTACTCTACAAGATTCGACATAACTTGACTTGACATGACATGTCTGGACATGACTCGATATGACTCGACATAAATTGACATGAATCGACATGATATTACTCGACATGACTAGACATGACATGACTCGATATGACTCTTCATGACTAGACATGACATGACTCGACATGAGTCGACAGGACTCGACATTACATGACTCGACATTACATGACATGAATCAACGTGGCTGGACATGACATGAGTTGAAATGTTTCGAGATGACTCGCCATGACATGACCCGACATTTCTCGACATGACTCGACATGTCTCGACATGGCATGACACGACATTACTCGACATGACATGACTTGACATTTCTTGACATGTTTCGATATGACTTGACATGATTCGACATGGCATGACTCGATATGACTCGACGTGACATGACTCGATATGACTCCAGATGACTAGACTTGACATGAGTCGACATTACTCGACATAACACCACATGACTCGTCATGATGTGACTCGACATTACTCGACATGACTCGACGTGGCTGGACATGACATGAATTGAAACGATTCGAGATGACTCGATATGACTCGACATGAAATGACTCGACATGACATCACCCAACAAAACTCGACATGTCATGATTTCACATGACTCGACATGACTCCAGATGGCTCCAATTTACTCGACACGACATGGCTCAACATGACTTGAGATGACATGACATGACATGACATTACTTGACATCATTCGACGTAATTTGAATTGACATGACATGTCTGGACATGACTCGATATGACTCGACATAAATCGTCATGAATCGAAATGATGTTACTCGACATGGCTCGACATAACATGACTCGAAATGACTCGACATGACTAAACATGACATGACTCGACATGACTCAACATGACTCGACAAGTCACGACATGACATGACTCGATATTACTCGCAAGGCATGACTCGACATGATACGACATGACTCAATATGACTCGACATGAGACGACATGCCTCAACATGACTCAGCATGACACGGCTCGCCATTACTTGACATGAATCGACATGAATCGACATGATATTACTCGACATAACTCGACATGACATGACTCGACATGACACGACATGACACGACATGACTCGACATTACACAACATGACTCGACGTGGCTGGACATGACATGAATTGAAATGATTAGAGATGACTCGACATGAGTCGACATGACATGACTCAACATTGGTCGACATGACTCGACATGTCTCGACATGGCATGACTCGACATGACTCAACGTGACATGAACGAGATGACTAGACATGACATGACTCGACATGAGTCGACATGAGTCGACATGACACGACATTACTCGACATGATGTGACTCGACATTAGTCGATGTTACTTGACGTGCCTGGACATGACATGAATTTAAATGATTCGAGATGATGCGATATGACTCGACATGAAATGACTCAACATGTTTCGACATGACTCGAAATGACTCGACATGGCATGACTCGACATGACTCGACATGACATCACCCAACAAGACTCGACATGTCATGATTTCACATGACTCGACATGACTCCACATGGCTCCAATTTACTCGACACGACATGGCTTGACATGATTTGACATGACATGATGCGACATGACATTACTCGACAAGATTCGACATAATTTGACTTGACATGACATGTCTCGACATGACTCGATATTACTAGACATGACATGACTCGACATGTCACGACATGACTCAACATGACTCGATATGTCATGACTTGACTCGACATGACATGACTCGACATTACTCGACAAGGCATGACTCGACATGAGGCGACATGACTCAACATGACTCGACAGGTCATGACATGACTTGACATAACATGACTCGATATTACTCGCAAGGCATGACTCGACATGAGTCGACATGACTCAATATGACTCGACATGAGACGACATGACTCAACATGACTCGGCATGACATGACTCACCATTACTTGACATGAATCGACACGACATGACTCGACATGACACGACATGACTCGACATGACATGACTCGACATTACACGACATGACTCGACGTAGCTGGACATGACATGAATTGAAATGATTCGAGATGACTCGACACGACTCGACATGACATGACTCGACTTTGCTCAACATGACTCGACATGTCTCGACATGGCATGACTCGACATGACGCGATATGACATGACTCGATATGACTCGAGATGACTAGACATGACATGACTCGACATGAGTCGACTTGACTCGACATGACACGACAGGACTCAACGTGGTGTGACGACATTACTCGACATGACTCGACGTCCCTGGACATAACATGAATTGAAAGAATTCGAGATGACGCGATATGACTCGTCATAAAATGACTCGACATGTTTCGACATGACTCGAAATGACTCGATATGGCATGACTCGACATGACTCGACATGACATCTCCCAACAAGACTCAACATGTCTTGATTTCACATGACTCGACATGACTCCACATGGCTCCAATTTACTCGGCACGACATGACTCGACATGACTTGACATGACATAACACGACATGACATTACCCGACAAGATTCGACATAATTTGACTTGACATGACATGTCTCGACATGACTCGATATGACTCGACATAAATCGAAATGAATCAATATGATGTTACTCGACATGGCTTGACATGTCTAGACATGACATGACTCGACATGAGTTGACATCACTCAACATGACTCGACATGTCACGACATGACTCGACATGACAAGACTCGACATTACTCGACAAGGCATGACTCGACATGAGTCGACATGACTGAATATGACTCGACATGAGATGACATGACTCAACATGACTCGGCATGACATGACTCGATGTGACTCGACATGAGACAACATGAATCAACATGGCTCGATATGACATGACTCGACATCAGTCGACATGACTCGACATGTCATGACCTAACATGACCCGACATGACTCGACAAGGCATGACTCGACATGAGTCGACATGACTGAATATGACTCGACGTGAGACGACATGACTCAACATGACTCGGTATGACATGACTCGACATTAACTGACGTGACTCGACATGAGACGACATGAATCAACGTGACTCGATATGACATCACTCGACATGACTCGACCTGTCATGACCTAACATGACCCGACATGGCTCGACATGAAATGACTTGATATGATATGACTCGAAAAGATTCGACGTGGCTCGAAATGACTCCCTATGTCTAGACATGAATCGACATGACTTGGCATGACTTGATATGACTCGACAAGTTTCTACGTGACACGACATGACTCGACATGACTCCATGTGACTCGACATAACTCAATGTGGCTCGACATGACACGAAATGATATGACATGACATGAACTGACATGAAATGACTCGACATGACATGACTCGACTTCCAGCGACATGACTCGACGTGGCTGGACATGACAGGATTTGAAATGATTCGAGATGACATGAATCAACATGACATGACTCGACATGTCCCAACAGATTTCGACATGACTCAACATGACTTGACATGACATGAAATGACATTTCTCGACAAGATTCGACATAACTTACTAGACATGACATGTCTGGACATGACTCGATATGACTCGACATGAATTGACATGAATCGACATGATATTATTCGACAGGACACGACATGACTAGACATGACACGACATGATTCGACATGACGTGACTCGACATTACACGAAATGATTCGACGTGGCTGGACATGACTCGACATGATATGACTCGACATTTCTCGACATGACTAGAAATGACTCGACATGGCATGACTCGAAATGACTCGACATGACATCACCCAACAAGTCTCGACATGACATGATTTCACATGACTCGACATGACTCCACAAGGCTCCAATTTACCCGACATGATATGGTTCGACATGACTTGACATGACATGCCACGGCATGACATTACTCGACAAGATTCGACATAATTTGACTTGACATGACATGTCTCGACATAACTCGACATAAATTGACATGAACCGAAGATGTTACTTGACATGGCTCGACATGACGTGACTCGATATGACTCGACATGACATGACTCGACATTAGTCGCAAGGCATGACTCGACATGAGTCGACATGACTCAATATGACTCGACATGAGATGACATGACTCAACATGACTCGGCATGACATGACTCGACATTAATTGACATGACTCGACATGAGACGACATGACTCAACGTGACTCGATATGACATGAGTTGAAATCACTCGACATGACTCGACATGTCATGACCTAACATAACCCGACATGACTCGACATGAAATGACTTGATATGACATGACTCTAAATGATTCCAACTGTCTCGACATGACCCGACCAGACATGACTCGACATAACTCGAAATGAATCGACATGACTTGGCATGACTTGATATGTCTCGACATGTTTCTACATGACACGACATGACTCGACTTGGCTCCACATGACTCGACATAACTCAACGTGACTCGACATGACACGAAATGGCATGAAATGACATGACATGAACTGACATGACATTTCATGAACTCGACATGACTCGACATTTCCCGACATGACTCGACATGATTGGACATGGCATGACACGACATCACTCGACATGACATGATTCGACATTTCCCAACATGTTTTGGTATGACTCGACATGACCTGACATGGCATGGCTCGACATGATTCGACATGACATCACCCAACAAGACTCGACATGTCATGATTTCACATGACTCGACATGACTCCACATGACTCCATATGACTTGACACAAAATGTCTCGACATGACTTGACATGACATGACACGACATGACATTACTCGACAAGATTCGACCTAACTTGACTTGATATGACATGTCTCGACATGACTCAATATGACTCGACACAAATCGACATGAATCAACATGACATTACTCGACATGATTTGACATGTCCCGACATGACATGACTCGACATTTCTCAACATGACTCGACATGACATGACTCGTCATTACTCGGCATGACTCCACGTGGTGGGAGATAGCTTGTCTAGAAATGATTTGAAATGATTCGACATGACTTGACACGACATGACTTGACATGACATCACTCGACATGTCATGACTTATCATGACACAAAATCACTCGTCATGAAATGACTCAACATGACATGACTCGACATGACTTGACATGACATGTCATGACATGACATGTCTCAACATGACTCAGTATGACTCGACATCAATCGACATGAATCGACATGAAATAACTCGATATGACTCGACATGACAAGACATGACATGACTCGACATGAGTCGACATGACTCGATGTGGCTGGACATGAAATGAGTTGAAATGGTTCGCGATGACTCGACATTTCTCGACATGACTCGAAATGACACGCGACGTGGCTGGAGATGACATGATTTGAAATGTATCAAAATGACTCGACATGACTCGACATGACATGACTCGAAATAAATTGACATGCCTCGACATGAAATGACTCGACATGACATGACTCGACATGTCTCGACATGACTCAATATGGCGCAACATCAATCGACATGACTCGACATGACACGACATGACTCGACATGACATGACACGACATGACTCGACATGACACGACTCGACATTTCTCTACATGACTTGACATGGCATGACACGACATGACTCGACATGACAGGACTCGACACATCTCGAAAAGACTCGACATGACTCGACATGGCATGACTCAAATGACTCCACATGACATCACCCAATAAGACTCGACATGTCATGATTTCACATGACTCGACATGATTCCACATAACCACATATGACTCGACACGACAGGGCTCGACATGTCTTGACATGACATGACACGACATGACATTACTCGACAAGAATCGATATAATTTGAGTTGATATGACATGACTCGATATGACACGACATGACTAGACAAGACATGATTCGACATGACATGACTCGACATGACTCGACGTGACATGACTCGACATGAGTCGACATGACATGACTCTACATGAGTCGATATGAATCGACATGAAATGACTCGATATGACTCGACATGACATGACTCGATATGACTCGACATGACTAGATATGACATGACTCTACATGAGTCGACATGAATCGACATGACATGACTTGACTCGACATGACATGACTCGACACTACTCGACATGACTCGACGTGGCTGGCCATGACATGAGTTGAAATGATTCGAGATGAATCGACATGACTCGACATGACATGACTCGAGCTTTCTCGCCATGACTCGACATGACTCGACATGGCATGACATGACACGACCAGTCGGGAGATCACATGTCTAGAAATGATTCGATATGATTCAACATGACTCGAAATGACTTGACTCGACATGACTCGACATGACTCGACATGAAATGACTCGACATGACATGTCTCGACATGACTGGGTATGACTCGACATCAATCGACATGAATCGACATTACATGACTCAATATGACTGGACATGACTAGAAATGACAAGACTCGACATGTGTCGACATGACTCGACATGCCATTACTCGACATGACTCGACGTGGCTGGACATGACAGGAGTTGAAATGATTCGAGATGACTCGACATGACATGACACGACATTTCTCGTCATGACTCGTTATGATTCGACATGGCATGACACGACATGACTCGACATGAAATGACTCGACATGTCCCAACATGTTCCGACATGACTCGAAATGATTCGATATGGCATGAATCGACATGACATCACCCAACAAGACTCGACATGTCATGATTTCACATTACTCGACATGACTCCATATGACTCGACACGACATGACTCAACATGATTTGACATGACATGACACGACATGACGTTATTTGACAAGATTCATCATAACTTGACTCGACATGACTTGACTCGACATTTCTCTACATGACTCAACATGGCATGACTCGACATGTCTCGACATGACTCGATATGACTCTACATCAATCGACAAGAATCGACATGACATGATTCGACATGACTAGATATGACATGACTCTACATGAGTCGATATGATGCAACGTGGCTGGACATGACATGAGTTGAAATGGTTCGCGATGACTCGACATTTCTCGACATGACATGACTCGACATTTCTCGCCATGACTCGACATGACTCGAGATGACATGACATGAATCAACATGACTCGACATTACTCGACATGACACGATCTGGCGGGAGAAGACATGTATAGAAATGATTCGAAATGATTCGAAATGACTCGAAATGACTTGACTCGACTTGACTTGACATGACATCACTCGACATGACTCGACATCTCATGACTTAACATTACTCGACATGAAATGACTCGACATGACATGACTCGACATGACTCAACATGACATGACATGACATGAAATGTCTCGACATTACTGTATATGACTCGACATCAATCGACATGAATCGACATTGCATGACTCGACATGGCCGGACATGACATGAGTTGAAATGATTCGAGATGACTCGACATGGCATGACACGACATGACTCGACATGACATGACTCGACATTTCTCTACATGACTCGACATGGCTTAACTCGACATGACTCGACATGACATCACCCAACAAGACTCGACATGTCATGATTTCACATGACTCGACATGACTCCACATGACTCCATATGACTCGACACGACATGCCTCGACATGACTTGACATGACATGAGACGACATAACATTTCACGACAAGATTCAACATAACTTGACTTGATATGACATGTCTCGTCATGACTAAATATGACTTGGCATAAATCGACATGAATCAACATGACATTACTCGACGTGAATCGACATGTCTCGACATGGCATGACACGACTTAACTGGACATGACATGACTCGACATTTCTCAACATGACTCGACATGACTTGACATGACATGACTCGATATGAGTCGACATGACTTGATATGACTCGACATTACTCGACATGACTCCATGTGGCTGTACATGACATGAGTTGAAATGATTCAAAATGACTCAACATGACTCGACTTGACATGATTCGACTTTTCTCGACATGACACTACGTGCCTGGATATGACATGACTTGAAATGTTTCGATATGACTCGACATGACTCGACACGATATGACTCGACATGACTCAACATGACATTACCCAATAAGACTCGACATGTCATGATTTCACATGACTCGACACGACATGACTCGACATGACATGACTCGACATGTCTCGACACGACTCGACATGACTCGACATGGCATGACTCGACATGTCTCGAATTGTTTCAACATGACTCGACATGAGTCGATATGGCATGACTTGACATGACTCTACCTGACATCACTTTAAAAGAATCGACATGTCATGATTTCACTTGACTCGACCTGTCGTGATTTCACATGACCCGATATGACTCGATACGACATGAGTCGACATGACTTGACACGAAATGACATTACTTGACAAGATTCGACAAAACAACATGGCATGACATGTCTCGACATGACTCGATATGACTCGACATAAATCGACATGAATCGACAGAACATTACTCGACATCAATCGACATGACATGACTCTACATGACTCCATATGACTCGCATGACTCAACATAACTCGATGTTATGATTCGAGATGACTCGACATGACTAGACATGACATGACTCTACATGAGTCGATGTGAATCGACATGACACGACATGACTCGCCATGACATGACTCGACATGACATGACTCGACATTTCTCGCCATGACTCGACATGACTCGAGATGACACGACATGAATCAACATGACTCGACATTACTCGACATGACACGACCTGGCGGGAGAATACATGTCTAGAAATGATTCGAAATGCTTCGAAATGACTCAAAATGACTTGACTCGACATGACTTGTCATGACATCACTCGACAAGACTCGACATCTCATGACTTAACATGACTCAACATGAAATGACTCGACATGACATGACTCGACATGACTCAACATGACATGACATGAAATGTCTCGACATTACTGTATATGACTCGACATCAAACGACATGAATCGACGTTACATGACTCGACATTACTCGACATGACTCGAAATGGCTGGACATGACATGAGTTGAAATGATTCGAGATTACTTGACATGACTCGACATGATTCGACACGACATGACTCGACATGACATGACTCGACATTTCTTTACATGACTCGACATGGCTTGACTCGACATGACTCGACATGACATCACCCAACAAGACTCGACATGTCATGATTTCACATGACTCGACATGACTCCACATGACTCCATATGACTCGACGCGACATGCCTCGACATGACTTGACATGACATGAGATGACATGACATTACACAACAAGATTCAACATAACTTGACTTGATATGACATGCCTCGACATGACTCAATATGACTCGACAAAAATCGAATGAATCAACATGACATTACTCGACATGATTCGACATTTCTCGACATGACACTACGTGCCTGGATATGACATGACTTGAAATGTTTCGATATGACTCGACATGACGCGATATGATATGACTCGAAATGACTCAACATAACTCGACATGACTTGACATCACAAGACTCGACATGAAATGACATGGATCAACATGTGTCGACATGACATGATTCGACATTACTCGACATGACTCAAAGTGGCTGGAAATGACATGACTTGAAATGTTTCGATATGACTCGACATGACTCAACCTAACTCGACATGACTCGACATGACTCAACGTGGCGGGACATGACATGAGTTGAAATGATTCAAGATGACTCGACATAACTCGACATGACATGACTCGACATTATTCGACATGACTCGATGTAGCTGGACATGACATGAGTTGAAATGATTCGAGATGACTCGACATGGCATGACTGGACATTTAGCACCATGACTCGACATGAATCGACATGACACGACATGAATCGCCATGACTCGACATTACTCGACATGACACGACCTGGCGGGAGATGACATGTCTAGAAATGATTCGACATGACACGATATGACTTGACTTGACATGACGTGACATGTCATGACTTAACATAACTCGACATGACATGACTCGACATTTCTCGATATGATTCGACATGGCATGACACAACATCACTCGACATGATATGTCTCGACATGTCCCGACATGTTTCGACATGACTCAACATGACTCGACATGGCATGACTCGACATGACTCGGCATGACATCACCCAACAAGACTCGACATGTCATGATTTCACATGACTCGACATGACTCGACATGACTCCATATGGCTCGACATGACATTTCTCGACATGACTTGACATGACATGACACGACATGACATTACTCGACAAGATTCGACATAACCTGACTTGATATGACACGTCTCGACATGACTCAATATGACTCGACATAAATCGACATGAATTACTCATCATGATTCGACATGTCTCGACATGGCATGACACGACTTAACTGGACATGACATGACTTGACGTTTCTCAAGATGACTCGACATGATTCGACATGACACGACATGAATCAACATGACTCGAATGACATGACTCATCGTTACTCGACATGACCCCATGTGGTGGGAGATGGCATGTCTAGAAATGATTCGAAATGATTCGCCATCATTCGAAATGACTTGAGTCGACAAGACTTGACATGGCATCACTCGACATGACCCGAAATGTCATGACTTATCATGACTCGAATGACTCGCCATGAAATGACTCGACATGACATGAGTCGACATGACTCGACATGACATGACATGACATTACATGTCTTGACATGACTCGATATGTCTCGACATCAATCGACAAGAATCGACATGACATGAATCGAAATGAATTGACATGCCTCGACATGAAATGACTCGCCATGGCATGACTCGACATGTCTCGACATGACTCGATATGACATGACTCAACATGAGTCAACATGACTCGACATGAAATGACTCGCCATGGCATGACTCGACATGAATCGACATGACATCAACCAACAAGACTCGACATGTCATGATTTCACATGACACGACATGACTCCCCATGACTCCATATGACTCGACACGACATGTCTCGACATGACTTGACATGAGATGACACGACATGACATTACTCGACATGATTCGATATAATTTGACTTGATATGAAATGTCTCGACATGACTCGATATGACATGACTCGATATGATTCAACATGGCTAGACATGACATGACTCTACATGTGTCGACATGAATCGACGTGACACGACATGACTCGACATGACATGACTCGACATTACTCGACATGACTCGACGTGGCAGGACATGACATGAGTTGAATTGATTCGACATGACTCGACATGACATGGCTCGACATTTCTCGACATGTTTCGACATGACTCGACATGACTCGACATGACACCATATGACTTGACACGTCATGGCTCGACATGACTTGACATGACATGAAACTACATGACATTACTCGACAAGATTCGACATAACTTGACTTGACCTGACATGTCTTGACTCGACATGAAACGACATGTATCGACATGACATTACTCGATATGACTCGACATGACATGACTCGATATGACTCGACATGACTAGATATGACATGACTCTACATGAGTCGACATGAATCGACATGACATGACTTGACTCGACATGACATGACTCGACACTACTCGACATGACTCGACGTGGCTGGCCATGACATGAGTTGAAATGATTCGAGATGAATCGACATGACATGACTCGAGCTTTCTCGCCATGACTCGACATGATTCGACATGGCATGACATGACACGACCAGTCGGGAGATCACATGTCTAGAAATGATTCGATATGATTCAACATGACTCGAAATGACTTGACTCGACATGACTCGACATGACTCGACATGAAATGACTCGACATGACATGTCTCGACATGACTGGGTATGACTCGACATCAATCGACATGAATCGACATTACATGACTCAATATGACTGGACATGACTAGAAATGACAAGAATCGACATGTGTCGACATGACTCGACATGCCATTACTCGACATGACTCGACGTGGCTGGACATGACAGGAGTTGAAATGATTCGAGATGACTCGACATGACATGACACGACATTTCTCGTCATGACTCGTTATGATTCGACATGGCATGACACGACATGACTCGACATGAAATGACTCGACATGTCCCAACATGTTCCGACATGCATCGAAATGATTCGATATGGCATGAATCGACATGACATCACCCAACAAGACTCGACATGTCATGATTTCACATGACTCGACATGACTTGACATGACTCCATATGACTCGACACGACATGTCTCGACATGACTTGACATGACATGACACGACATGATGTTATTTGACAAGATTCATCATAACTTGACTCGACATGACTTGACTCGACATTTCTCTACATGACTCAACATGGCATGACTCGACATGTCTCGACATCACTCAACATAACTCGACATGGCATGACTCAACATGTCTCGAATTGTTTCAACATGACTCGACATGATTCAACATGGCATGACTTGACATGACTCTACCTGACATCACTTTAAAAGAATCGACATGTCATGATTTCGCATGACTCGACCTGTCGTGATTTGACATGACCTGATATGACTCAACACGACATGAGTCGACATGACTTGACACGAAATGACATTACTTGACAAGATTCGACAAAACAACATGGCATGACATGTCTCGACATGACTCGATATGACTTGACATAAATCGACGTGAATCGACAGAACATTACACGACATCAATCGACATGACATGACTCTACATGACTCGATATGACTCGACATGACTAGGCATGACATGACTCTACATGAGTCGACATGAATCGACATGACACGACATGATTCGCCATGACATGACTCGACATTACTCAACATGACATGACTCGACATTTCTCGCCATGACTCGACATGATTCAACATGACACGACATGAATCAACATGACTCGACATTACTCGACATGACACGACCTGGCGGGAGAACACATGTCTAGAAATGATTCGAAATGATTCGAAATGACTCGAAATGACTTGACTCGACATGACTTGACATGACATCACTCGACATGACTCGACATCTCATGACTTAACATGACTCGACATGAAATGACTCGACATGACATGACTCGACATGACTCGACATGACATGACATGAAATGTCTCGACATTACTGTATATGACTCGACATCAATTGACATAAAGCGACATTACATGACTCGACATGTATCGACATGACTCGACATGACTCGACATTACTCGACATGACTCAAAATGGCTGGACGTGACATGAGTTGAAATGACTCGAGATGACTCGACATGACTCGACATGATTCGACATGGCATGACACGACATGACTCGACATGACATGACTCAACATTTCTCTACATGACTCGACATGGCTTGACTCGACATGACTCGACATGCCATCACCCAACAAGACTCGACATGTCATGATTTCACATGACTCGACATGACTCCACATGACTCCATATGAGTCGACACGACATGCCTCGACATGACTTGACATGACATGAGACGACATGACATTACACGACAAGATTCAACATAACTTGACATGATATGACATGTCTCAACATGACTCAATATGACTCGACATAAATCGACATGAATCAACATGACATTACTCGACATGATTCGACATGTCTCGACATGGCATGACACGACTTAACTGGACATGACTCGACTCGACATTTCTCAACATGACTCGACATGACTCCACATGAGTCGACATGACTTGACACGAAATGACATTACTTGACAAGATTCGACAAAACAACATGGCATGACATGTCTCGACATGACTCGATATGACTCGACATAAATCGACATGAATCGACAGAACATTACTCGACATCAATCGACATGACATGACTCTACATGACTCCATATGACTCGGCATGACTAGACTTGACATGGACTGGTTGCAGGACAGATGAAGTCAGTATTGGAGCTGAATGGTTAGTGATATCCAGATGGATAGTTACAGTACAAGTGAGATTAGTGATGTAACTGGAAGTGTAGATACTGTAAAATAAATGTCAATGTTATATGCAGAAAGATAGAGTGCAAGAGTGGCCAGTGATATATCGAGTTGAGTAGTTACAATGACAGTGAAGTCAGTGTTATATATAGATGGTTAGATGTCAGGGATATATGTGGATGAGTCTTTATAATACAAGTGTTAAGAAGTAGAAATAGTTTAATTAAATTATATTTGTATCTAGGGGTGTTAGGAATGAGTTTTAGCTTTAATGTTTAAGTTTGATTGGGAATCTGCATCTGTGTGTTAAGAAATGGTCAAATTAAGTTTTAGTTTCACTTTAAAAGGTGACTGCCTTTCCAACGAAAGTTGTAGCCAAGGGAAACAAACACAAGTAGAGAAATCGGGCTGTTGCCTGGCAACAGGGGTCCAGAGAGGCAGGTCCCTCCCACAAACATACACAGAAGAATCTAGAAACAGCAGTTTGATTTGGAAGCTGTTTGAGTTCACTTGGTTTTGAAAGTCGCTTCCAGGAGAGACTAGAGCAAAGGGGACAGATAGCCAGTCCCTAGCTAAAGAAGCAAGTCCCCAAGAATCCAGGGGAGTGGAATGGCAGAATGTCCGAACAGTCAAAAGAAGGACAGGAACTGGGAAAATGTCCTGTTTTGAGGAAGTGAAAGTAAGGAGCAGAAAGAAAGGCTCCAAGCTTTCAGAGATAAAAAGTTGTGAGAAGCCAGAAGGCCCAAAGAGGCAACTGAAGGTCTGCAGCTCTTTGCGATGGGCATGTGAAGCAGTGGTGTACTGTTGACATCTGAGTCAGTGAGAGAGAGTGCGTGGAGGAAAGCTTGAATGCATGTGGTGTCGCAGGGGAGGTGAACCCTTGTGGAAGGCATCTGAGAGAAAAAAGCATCAGTTTTGGGAGAAGATTCCAAGGCGGATCCTTGAAAAGTGGAGATTGAAAATCCTCGTGTGAAAGATGGAGTTCAGTGAGACTGATGGGCTTATGGTGTGACAAGCATCTGGGGGGTGTCGAGGGGATGTCCATAGCATCTGTTTGGGGTGACATCTGTTACTTGGTTTCAGAGTGGGGTGTGTCTGACCACAGGTCACCTATTGATTTACACGAACTGTGTACTTATTGTGATCATTAGAGTATAAGATAGTTTTTGTAAATTGCGTTATCCTTCCAAATCTGAATATATTTGCAAAGGTATCATTGTGGGAGTGAAGGAATACTGTAATAAAGTTAACATTTTCTTCTCAAATAAATGTTTTATACTTTTGTTGAAAGTTCACCAGCTGACTCTGGTGACTCTTTCAGTAGCCACTCTCTGGAATCAGGCTTGTGCGGGGTAAACTCAGCTGCAATCATCATAAAGTGAGATTTGTGATCTATATCATTGATATATCTGGAATTGGTCGCTACAATGTAAGTGATGGCAGACATAAACATGGAAGTTATGGTGCAAATGAGGAGAGAGTGATGTTTCTGGAAGGGCATGTACCTGTGAGGCCAATGAGGAATTGTGATGGATTATCACATTGCTGACCTCACGTCAGGGATGAAACTGGAAGTGTAGCCACGATACAAGTGAGCTCAATGACATCACTGGATGGGTAGTTCAAATACAAGGAAGACTAGAGATATCTCTGGATGGGCATTTACACTGCAAGTAGTGATATATTTGAAGGGTAGTGACAACAAAATAGATGGATGTACGAAATGTATGCAATACAAGTGAGGTCAGTGATGCATCTGGCTGGGTAGTTACGCCCGAGTGACGTCTCTTGTATATCTGGCTGAGTAGTTACAGCACAAGTCAGGCCAGTAATACATCTGGATTCAGAGTTATAGACCAAGTGAGGTCAGTGATATATCTGGCTGTAGAGCTGCAGCTTGAGTGAGGTCAGTAATATATCTGGCTGGGTAGTTACAGGCCAAGTGAGCTCAGTGATATATCTGACTGGGCAGTTACAATCCGAGTGAGGTCAGCTATGTATCTGCCTGGACAGTTGTTGTCTGAGAGAGGTCAGTGATATATCTGGCTGTGGAGTTGCAATCTGAGTGAAGTCAGTAATATATCTGGCTGGGTAGTTACAGGTCAAGTGAGCTCAGTGATATATCTAACTGGGCAGTTACAATTGATTGAGGTCAGTAAAGTATCTGTCTTGACAGTTACTGTCCGAGTCTGGTCAATGACATATCTGGCTGGGAGGTTGCAGTCTGAGGGAGGTCAGTGATATACCTGCATGCAGAGTTACAGTCCGAGTGAGGTCTGTGACAGGTCTGGATGCGGAGTTACAGTTCGAGTGAGGTCAGCGATATATCTGACTGGGTTGTTACCAGCCGAGTGAGTTCAGTTATGTATCTGTCTGGACAGTTACTGTCTGAGTCTGGTCAGTGACATATCTGGCTAGGGATTTACAGGCTGAGAGAGGTCAGTTATATATCTGGCTGCGTATTTACAGGCCGAGTGAAATAAGTGCTTTATCTGGCTGGGTAGTTATTCTCTGATTGAGATCAGTGACATATCTGGATGGGGGGTTACAGTCTAAGTTATGTCAGTGCTACCTAGCTGGGTAGTTACAGTCCGAGTGAGATCAGTGGTGTGTCTGGGAGGGGAGTTACAGTTCGACTGAGGTCAGTCATATATCCGGGAGGGTAGTTACACTCGGAGTGAGATCAGTGATATATCTGACTGGGCAGTTACAATCTGAGTGAGGTCAGCTGTGTATCTGGCTGGACAGTTATTGTCCGAGAGAGGTCAGTGACATATCTGGCTGGGAAGTTACAGTCTGAGGGAAGTCAGTGATATATCTGGATGCAGAGTTACAGGCCGAGTGAGGTCAGTAATATATCTGCCTGGGTAGTTATAATCCGACTGAGGTCAATTATGTACCTGCCGAACAGTTACTTCTGAGTTTGGTTAGCGATAAATCTGTCTTGTGAGATACAGTCTGAGTGAGGTCAGTGAAATATTTGGATGCGGAGTTACAGTCCGAGTGAGGTCAGTGATATATCTGGATGGGGAGTTATAGTCCAATGAGGGCAGTGATGTATCTGGATGGGGAGTTACAGTCCGAATGAGGGCAGTGATATACCTGGATGGGGAGTTACAGTCCGAGTGAGGTCAGCAATATATCTGGATGGGGAGTTACAGTCCGAGTGAGGTCAGGGATATATCTGGATGGGGAGTTACAGTCCAAGTGAGGGCAGTGATATATCTGGATGGGGAGTTACAGTCCGAGTGAGGTCAGCGATGTATCTGGATGGGGAGTTACAGTCCGAGTGAGGGCGGTGATATATCTGGATGGGGAGTTACAGTCCGAGTGAAGTCTGTAATAGACCTGGATGTGGAGTTACAGTCTGATTGAGTTCAATTATATATCTGACTGGATTTTTAAAGCCAGAGCGAGATCAGTGATATACCTAGATTGGAAGTTACAGCCCAAGTGTGGTCCGTGTTATATCTGGATTGGGAGTTACAGTCCGAGTGAGGTCAGTGATTATCTGGATGGGGATATAACAGTCCAAGTGTGGAAAGTGAAATATGTGGTTGGGGAGTTTTATAATCTTTAGAATGTTCGACCTAAACCGAGCTGGTGTATTTGGTGACCGCTTTGGTGCCTTCGGAGATGGCGTGCTTGACCATGTCGCCTGGCACCATGAGGCAGATGGCGCTCTGGATCTTCCTGGCCGAGATGGTGTGGCTCTTGTTGGAGTGAATGAGGTGCGAAGCCTCAGAGTTGATGGGCTCAAAAATGTCGACAATGAAGGAATTTATAACACTCATGGCCTTGGACGAGATCCTGGTGGAAGGGTGGACGTAAGTGGAATAGCTCTGCTTGCGAGATTTTCTCCACTTCTTAGGCGGCTTCTTGGTTACTTTAGTCAGCGACTGTTTCAACGCCTTGCACCACCCTGATATATCTGGCTGGAGTGTTACAGTCCGAGGGGGGTCAGTGATATATCTGGCTGGACAGTTGCTGGCCGAATGAGGTCAGTGATATTTCTGGCTGGGCAGTTACAGTACGAGTGAGGTCAGTGATATATCTGGGTGGGGAGTTACAGTCCGAATGATGTCAGTGATATATCTGGGTGGGGAGTTACAGTACGAGTGAGGTTAGTGATATTCCTGGCTGGGAAATTAGTCTGAGCGAGGCCAGTGATACATCTCGAGTTATAGACCAAGTGAGGTCAGTAATATAACTGGCTGTGGAGTTTCTATCTGAGTGAGACCAGTAATATATCTGCCTGGGTACTTATAATCTGAGTGAGGTTAGTTATGTATCTGTCTGGACAGTTACTGTCCAAGTCTGGTCAGTGATATATCTGGCTGGGAAGTTACAGTCTGAGGGAGGTCAGTGATATATTTGGATGCAGAGTTACAGTCCGAGTGAGGTCTGTGACAGGTCTGGATGCGGAGTTACAGTTCAACTGAGGTCAGCGATATATCTGGCTGGGTTGTTACAGGCCGAGTGAGGTCAGTAATATATCTGCCTGGGTAGTTATAATACGAGTGAGGTCAATTATGTACCTGTCCGGACAGTTACTGTCTGAGTCTGATTAGCGATAAATCTGTCTTGGGAGTTACAGTTTGAGTGAGGTCAGTGAAATATTTGGATGCGGAGTTACAGTCCGAGTGAGGTCAGTGATAGATCTGGATGCAGAGTTAGAGTCCGAGTGAGGTCAGCGATATATCTGGATGGGAAGTTACAGTCCAATGAGGGTAGTGATATATCTGGATGGGGAGTTACAGTCCGAGTGAGGGCAGCGATATATCTGGATGGGGAGTTACAGACCGAGTGAGGTCAGTGATATATCTGGATGCGGAGTTACAGTCCAAGTGAGGTCAGTGATATATCTGTCATGGTAGTTTCCCCCCGAGTGAGGTCAGTTCGATACCTGGCTGCGTATTTACAGTCCGAGTGAAATCAGTGCTTTATCTGGCTGGGTAGTTATTCTCCGAGTGAGATCAGTGATATTTCTGGAGTGGGAATTACACTCCGAGTGAGGTCAGTGATGTATCTGGACGGTGAGTTACAATCTGAGTGAGGTCCGTGATCTATCTGGATGTGGAGTTGCAGGCTGCTTGAGGTCAATTATATATCTTGACGGAGAGTTACTGTCTGAGTGAGGACATTAACATATCTGGCTGGGTAGATACAGCCTGCGTGAGGTCAGTGATATACCTAGCTGGGTTGTTACATTCCCAGTGAGGTCATTGAGGTATCTGGATGGGGATTTACAGTCCGAGTGAGGTCAGTGAGATATCTGGGTGGATAGTTACCTTCAGAGTCAGGTCTGTGATTTTCTTTTTATTCATTCACGGGATGTGGGCTTCACTGGCTGGACCAGTATTTATTGCCCATTTCTAGTTGCCCTTGAGAAGGTGGTGATGAACTGCCTTCTTGAACTGCTGCAGTCCATGTGGTGTAGGTACGCCCACAGTGCTGTTAGGAAGGGATTTCCAGGATTTTGACACAGCGACAGTGAAGGCACGGCGATATATTTCCAAGTCAGGATGGTGAGTGACTTGGAGGGGAACCTCCAGGTGGTGGTGTTTACAGCTATCTGCGGCCCTTGTCCTTCTAGATGGCAGTGGTTATGGGTTTGGAAGGTGCTGTCTAAGAAGCATTGGTAAATTCCTGCAGTGCATCTTGTAGATGGTACACACTGCAGCTACTGTGCGTCGGTGGTGGAGGGAGTGAATCAAGTGGAATGTTTTGTCCTGAACGGTGTCCAGCTTCTTGAGTGTTGTGGGATCTGCACACATCCAGGTAAGTGGGGATTATTCAATCACACTCCTGACTTGTGCCTTGTAGATGGTCGACAGGCTTTGGGGAGTCAGGAGGTGAAGTACTCGTCACACGATTCTGAGACTGTGGCCTACTCTTGTAGCCACAGCATTTATATGGCTAGTCCAGTTCAGTTTCTGGTCAATGGTAACCCCCAGGATGTTGATAGTAGGGGATTCAGTGATGGTAATGCCATTGAACATCAAGGGGCGATGGTTGGATTCTCTCTTGTTGTAGATGACCATTGCCTGACACTTGTGTGGCGCGAATGTTACATGCCACTTGTCAGCCCAAGCCTGGACTTTACCCAGGTCTTGCTGAATTTGGACATGGATTGCTTCAGTATTGGGGGAGTCGCGAATGATGCTTAACATTGTGCAAACATCAGCGAACATCTCCACTTCTGACCTTATGAGGGAAGGATGGTCATTGATGAAGCAGCTGAAGATAGTTGGGTCGAGGACACCACCTTGAGGAATTCCTGCAGTGATGTCCTGGAGCTGAGATGATTAACCTCCAACAACCACAATCATCTTCCTTTATTCTAGTTATGACTCCAACCATGGGAAAGATTTCCTCCTGAATCCAATTGACTACAACTCTTGCTAGGGCTCCTTGATGCCATACTCAGTCAAATGTTGCCTTGATGTCAAGGGCAGTTACTCTCACCTTCCCTTGGGAGCTCTTTTGTCCATGTTTGAACCAAGGCTGTAATGAGGTCAGGAGCTTAGTGGCCCTGGCAGAACCCAAACAGGGCATCAGTGAGCAGGTTATTGCTAAGCAAGTGCCACTTGATAGCACTGCTGATCACCCCTTCCATTACTTTACTGATGGGCCGGTAATCGGCCGGATTGGATTTGTCCTGCATTTTTTTTGTGTGTGCAGATCATGCCTGGGCAATATTACACATAGTTGGGTAGATACCAGTGTTGTAGCTGTAATGAAAGAGCTTTGCTGTGGCGCACCAAGTTCTGGAGCACAAGTCTTCAGTGCTATTGCCAGAATATTGTCAGAGCCCACAGCCTTTGCAGTATCCAGTGCCTTCAGCCGTTTCTTGATATCACGTGAGTGAATCAAATTGGCTGACGACTGGCATCTGTGATCAGATTCACAGAATCTCAGTGCAGAAGAGGCCCTTCAGCCCATCGAGGCTGCACCGACACATGAGAAACACCTGACCTACCTAATTCCATTTACCAGCACTTGGCCCATAGCCTTGAATGTTATGACGTGCCAAGTGCTCATCCAGGTACTTTTTAAAGGGTGTGAGGCAACCCGCCTCCACCACCTTCCCAGGCAGTGCATTCCAGACCGTCACCATCCTCTGGGTAAAAAATTTTTCCTCACATCACCCCTAAACTCCCTGCCCCTCACCTTGAACTTATGCCCCCATGTGACTGACCCTTCAACAAAGGGGAACAGCTGTTCCCTATCCACCCTGTCCATGCTCCTCATAATCTTGCACACCTCGATCAGGTCGCCCCTCAGTCTTCTCTGCTCCAACGAAAACAACCCAAGTCTATCCAACTCTCTTCATAACTTAAATGTTTCATCCCAGGCAACAACCTGGTGAATCTCCTCTGCACCCCCTCCAATGCAATCACATCCTTCCTATAAGGTGGCGACCAGAACTGCACACAGTACTCCAGCTGTGGCCTCACTAAGGTTCTATACAACTCCAACATTACCTCCCTACTTTTGTAATCTATGCCTCGATTGATAAAGACAAGTGCCCCATATGACTTTTTCACGACCCACTTGCATGCCCCTCTGCCTTCAGAGATCTATGGACACATACGCCAAGGTCACTTTGTTCCTCAGAATTTCCTAGTGTCATGCCGTTCATTGAATTCTTCCTTGTTAGATTGCTCCTTCCAAAGTGTATCACCTCACACATTTCAGGGCTAAATTCCATCTGCCACTTATCTGCCCATTTGACAACCTCGTCTATATCTTCCTGTAGCCCACTCAACCTCACTGTTAACCACCCGCCAATCTTTCTGTTATCCTCAAACTTAGTAATCCTACGTAGTCATCTTTCTGTCATCCTGAAACTTACTAATCCTTACGTAGTCATCTATGTCATTTATATAAATGACAGATAATAGGGGACCCAGCACAGATCCCTGTGGTACGCCATTGGACACGGGCTTCCAGTCACTAAAGCAGCCTTCTGTCATCACCCTCTGTCCCCTACAACTAAGCCAATTTTGAATCCACCTTATCAAATTACCCTGTACCCCATATGCATTTGCTTTCTTTATAAGTCTCCCATGTGGGACCTTGTCAAAGTCTTTGCTGAAATCCATATAAACTACATCAACTGCACTATCCTCATCTACACACCTGGTCAACTCCTCAAAAAATTCAATCAAATTTTTTAGGAATGACCTCCCTCTGACAAAGCTATGCTGACTATCCCTGATCAAACCTTGCCTCCCCAAGTGGAGATAGATGCTCTCCTTCAGAACTTCCTCCAATTGTTTCCCTCCCACTGCCATGAGACTCATTGGCCTGTAGTTCCCTGGCTTACCTCTACAACCCTTCTTAAATAGCAGAACTACATTAGCTGTTCTCCAGTCCTCTGGCACCTCCCCCGTGGCCAGAGAGGAATTAAAAATTTGGGCCAGAGGCCCTGCAATCTCCTCCGTTGCCTCCCTCAGCAGTCTGGGACACAAATCATTTGGACCTGGAGATTTTCCCACATTTACACCTGTCAACACCTCCAATACCTTGTCACTCCCTATATCAATTTGCTTAAGAACACCGCAGTCTCTGTCCCCGAGTTTGATGCCTTCATCCTCATTCTCTTGGGTGAAGACAGATGTGAAGTATTCATTCAACAGTCTATTGATGTCCTCTTGCTCCACCCATAGATTGCCCCCTTGGTCCCTTATGGGCCCAACTCTTTCCCTGGTTATCCTCTTCCCATTGATATACTTTTAGAATATCTTGGGATTTTCCTTACTTTTACCAGCCAAAGCTTTCTCATATCCCCTCTTTGCTCTCCTAAGCTACACCCTGCACTTTCGGTACTCCACTAATGCCTCTGCTGATTTGCTTCCCTTGTACCTTCTAAAAGCCTCTCTTTTCCTTCTCATCGTAACCTGAATATCTCTGGCCATCCATGGTTCTCTGGAACAAAAACAGAATTACCTGGAAAAACTCAGCAGGTCTGGCAGCATCGGTGGAGAAGAAAACAGTTGACGTTTCGAGTCCTCATGACCCTTCAGCAGAACTGAAATATAGTTAGGAGAGAGGTGAAATATAAGCTGGTGTAAGGTGGGGGGCGGGGGGGAGAGAGAAGTTGAGGGTGGGGTGGTTGTGGGGACAAGCAAGCAGTGATAGGAGCAGATAATCAAAAGATGTCACGGACAAAAGGATCAAAGAGGTGTTGAAGGTGGTGATATTATCTAAGAAAAGTGCTAATTAAGAATGGATGGCAGGATACTCAAGATACAGCTCTAGTGGGGGTGGGGTGGAAAGACTAACAAAGTTGTAGATTTAAAAATAATGGAAAAATGTGGGAAAAGAAGAATCTATATAAATTATTGGAAAAAAAAGGGAGGGGGAAGAAACGGGGTGGGGATGGAGGGAGGGGGAGTTTAAGATCTAAAGTTGTTGAATTCAATATTCAGCTCGGAAGGCTGTAAAGTGCCTAGTCGGAAGATGAGGTGCTGTTCCTCCAGTTTGCGTTGGGCTTCACTGGAACAATGCAGCAAGCCAAGGACAGACATGTGGGCAAGAGAACAGGGTGGAGTGTCAAAATGGCAAGCGACAGGGAGCTTTGGGTCTTTCTTGCGGACAGACCGCAGGTGTTCTGCAAAGCGGTCGCCCAGTTTGCGTTTGGTCCCTTGGACGGTGAGGAGAGAGGAAGTGAAGGGGCAGGTGTTGCATCTTCTGCGTGGGCATGGGGAGGTGCCATAGGTGGGGGTTGAGGAGTAGAAGGTGATGGAGGAGTGGACCAGGGTGTCCCGGAGGGAATGATCCCTACGGAATGCCACCAGGGGGGGTGAAGGGAAGATGTGTTTGGTGGTGGCATCATGCTGGAGAAGGCGGAAATGGCGGAGGATGATCCTTTGAATGCGGAGGCTGGTGGGGTGATAAGTGAGGACAAGGGAGACCCTATCATGTTTCTGGGAGGGAGGAGAAGGTGTGAGGGCGGATGCGCGGGATATGGGCCGGACACGGTTGAGGGCCCTGTCAACGACCGTGGGTGGAAAACCTCGGTTAAGGAAGAAGGAGGACATGTCAGAGGAGCTGTTTTTGAAGGTAGCATCATCAGAACAGATGCGACGGAACTGAGAGAATAGGATGGGGTCCTTACAAGAAGCGGGGTGTGTGGAGCTGCAGTCGAGGTAGCTGTGGGAGTTGGTAGGCTTGTAATGGATATTGGTGGACAGTCTATCATCAGAAATTGAGACAGAGAGGTCAAGGAAGGGAAGAGAAGTGTCAGAGATGGACCATGTGAAAATGATGGAGGGGTGGAGATTGGAAGCAAAATTAATAAATTTTTCCAGGTCCCGACGAGAGCATGAAGCAGCACCGAAGTGATCATCGATGTACCGGAGAAAGAGTTGTGGGAGGGGGCCGGAGTAGGACTGGAACAAGGAATGTTCCACATACCCCATAAAGAGACAGGCATAGCTGGGGCCCATGCGGGTACCCATAGCCACACCTTTTATTTGGAGGAAGTGAGAGGAGTTAAAGGAAAAATTGTTCAGTGTGAGAACAAGTTCAGCCAGACGGAGGAGAGTAGTGGTGGATGGGGATTGTTCGGGCCTCTGTTCAAGGAAGAAGCTAAGGGCCCTCAGACCATCCTGGTGGGGGATGGAGGTGTAGAGGGATTGGACATCCATGGTGAAGAGGAAGCTGTTGGGGCCAGGGAACTGGAAATTGTTGATGTGACATAAGGTGTCAGAGGAATCACGGATGTAGGTGGGAAGGGACTGGACAAGGGGAGAGAGAAGGGAGTCAAGATAATGAGAAATGAGTTCCGTGGGGCAGGAAAAGGGTGACACGATCAGTCTGCCAGGACAGTTCTGTTTGTGGATTTTGGGTAGGAGGTAGAAGCGGGCCGTCCGAGGTTGGGCGACTATCAGGTTGGAAGCTGTGGGAGGAAGATCTCCAGAGGAGATGAGGTCAGTGACAATCCTGGAAACAATGGCTTGATGTTCTGTGGTGGGCTCATGGTCCAGGGAGAGGTAGGAGGAAGTGTCTGCGAGTTGATGCTCAGCCTCCGCGAGGTAGAGGTCAGTGCGCCAGACAACAACAGCACCACCCTTGTCAGCGGGTTTGATGACAATGTTGGGGTTGGACCTGAGAGAACGGAGTGCAGTAAGTTCAGAGAGAGACATATTAGAATGGGTGAGGGGAGCAGAGAAATTGAGACGGCTAATGTCACGCCGACAGTTCCCAATGAAAAGATCAAGAGAAGGTAAGAATCCAGAGGGAGGGGCCCAGGTGGAGGGAGAATATTGGAGGTGGGTAAAAGGATCCGTTGAACGGGGAGAGGACTCCTGCCCAAAGAAGTGAGCACAGAGACGAAGACGGCGGAAGAAGAGTTCAGCATCATGCCGAGCCCGAAATTAATTGAGATGAGAGCGTAAGGGTATGAAACTAAGTCCTTTGCTGAGCACTGAACGTTCAGCATCGGAGAGGGGAAGGTCAGGGGGTATAGTGAATACGCGGCTGGGGCTGGGATTGGAAGATGGGGTGGGACAAGCAGGGGTGGAGGGTCCCAGATGGGTGTTTGTGTCGATGAGTTGTTGGAGCTTGCGTTCCTTACCACTTGAGAGAAAGAGAAAAAGTTGCTTATTGAGGCGATGGATGAGGCGAAGAATAAAATGAAACTGGGGGCACGCGCAGCTTTGAAAAAGGGTGCGGCGGTGCTGCTGGAGGGAGAGGTTGAGTGTGTTCATATGGCGGCACATGGCACTGAGTGTGGATCTCAGAATGCGACGGGAACAGCAGTCCGAGAAACGTTTTATGTCCCGGAGATACCTGTAATCCTGGGTGGGTTCGAAACAAGAGGGATGGAATTTCAGTTGAAATCCACATGGGGTGAGTCGGAGACGGAGACAGTCTCTGAGAAAGGAAATATGGCTGTGAAAGCGGGTTTTAGTAAACACCTTGTCAAACACCAGGAGAGAAATGGAAAGCAATGAAGCTAAAAAGGGCAGAAGAGACAGGCGGAGATCCTGTCGGAGAACAGAGCAGTACTTCTTCAGGGAAGGCATTTCTTGAAGAGAGGTGGCAGTCAATTAAACACAGAGATAAAAACAAAAAGCTAAAAGCTACTGCGGATGCTGGAAATCCAAAACAAAAACAGAATTACCTGGAAAAACTCAGCAGGTCTGGCAGCATCGGTGGAGAAGAAAACAGTTGACGTTTTGAGTCCTCATGGCCCTTCGGCAGAACTGAAATATAGTTAGGAGAGAGGTGAAATATAAGCTGGTCTAAGGTGGGGGGGCGGGGGGAGAGAGAAGTTGAGGGTGGGGTGGTTGTGGGGACAAGCAAGCAGTGATAGGAGCAGATAATCAAAAGATGTCACGGACAAAAGGATCAAAGAGGTGTTGAAGGTGGTGATATTATCTAAGAAAAGTGCTAATTAAGAATGGATGGCAGGATACTCAAGATACAGCTCTAGTGGGGGTGGGGTGGAAAGACTAACAAAGTTGTAGATTTAAAAATAACGGAAATAGGTGGGAAAAGAAGAATCTATATAAATTATTGGAAAAAAAAAAGGGAGGGGGAAGAAACGGGGTGGGGATGGGGGGAGGGGGAGTTTAAGATCTAAAGTTGTTGAATTCAATATTCAGCCCGGAAGGCTGTAAAGTGCCTAGTCGGAAGATGAGGTGCTGTTCCTCCAGTTTGCGTTGGGCTTCACTGGAACAATGCAGCAAGCCAAGGACAGACATGTGGGCAAGAGAACAGGGTGGAGTGTTAAAATGGCAAGCGACAGGGAGCTTTGGGTCTTTCTTGCGGACAGACCGCAGGTGTTCTGCAAAGCGGTCGCCCAGTTTGCGTTTGGTCTGTCCAATGTAGAGGAGACCGCATTGGGAGCAACGAATGCAGTAGACTAAGTTAGGGCAAATGCAAGTGAAATGCTGCTTCACTTGAAAGGAGTGTTTGGGCCCTTGGACGGTGAGGAGAGAGGAAGTGAAGGGGCAGGTGTTGCATCTTCTGCGTGGGCATGGGGAGGTGCCATAGGTTGGGGTTGAGGAGTAGGGGGTGATGGAGGAGTGGACCAGGGTGTCCCGGAGGGAATGATCCCTATGGAATGCCGCCAGAGGGGGTGAAGGGAAGATGTGTTTGGTGGTGGCATCATGCTGGAGTTGGTGGAAATAGCGGCGGATGATCCTTTGAATGTGGAGGCTGGTGGGGTTGTAAGTGAGGACAAGGGAGACCCTATCATGTTTCTAGGAGGGAGGAGAAGGCGTGAGGGCGGATGGGCGGGATATGGGCCGACACAGTTGAGGGCCCTGTCAATGACCGTGGGTGGAAAACCTCGGTTAAGGAAGAAGGAGGACATGTCAGAGGAGCTGTTTTTGAAGGTAGCATCATCAGAACAGATGCGACGGAGGTGAAGGAACTGAGAGAATGGGATGGAGTCCTTACAGGAAGCGGGGTGTGAGGAGCTGTAGTCGAGGTAGCTGTGGGAGTCGGTAGGCTTGTAATGGATATTGGTGGACAGTCTATCATCAGAAATTGAGACAGAGAGGTCAAGGAAGGGAAGAGAAGTGTCAGAGATGGACCATGTGAAAATGATGGAGGGGTGGATATTGGAAGCAAAATTAATAAATTTTTCCAGGTCCCGACGAGAGCATGAAGCAGCAGCAAAGTAATCATCGATGAACTGGATCTCTGGGCTTTTACTCCTTCTTATCACCCTAGAGGGAACATATTGAGCCTGTACCCTCCCCATTTCCTTTTTGGACACCCCCACTGTTCCTCTGTAGATTTCCCCACAAGTAACTTTTCTCAGTCTACCTTGGGCAGATCCTGCCTTATTTCACTAAAATCCACTCTCCCCCAATCCAAAACATGTTTTTGCAACTTTTCAATTTCTTTAGCCATAACAAACTTAAACTGTACCATATTGTGGTCGCTATCGCTAAAATGTTCCGGGTAGATACCAGTGTTGTAGCTGTACTGGAACATCTTGGCTAGGGGCATGGCAAGTTCTGGAACACAAGTCTTCAGTGCTATTGCCAGAATATTGTCAGGGCCCATAGCCTTTGCAGTGCCTTCATTCGTCTGTTGATATCATGTAGAGTGAATCAAATTGGCTGAAGACTGGCATCTGTGATGCTGGGGACCTCCAGAGGAGGCCAAGATGGATCATCCACTCGGCACTTCTGGCTGAAGATTGTTGCAAATGTTTCAGCCTTAACTTTTGCACTGGAATGCTGGGCTCCTCCATCATTGAGGATGGGGCTATTTTTGGAGCCTCCAGTGAATTGTTGAATTGTCCACCGCCATTCACGACTGGATGTGGCAGGAGTGCAGAGCTTAGATCTGATCCGTTGGTTGTGGGATTTCTTAGCCCTACCAATTGCTGCTTGTGCTGTTTGGCACGCAGCTAGTCCTGTGTTATAGCTTCGCCAGGTTGATACCTCATTTTTAGCTTTGCCTGGTGCTGCTCCTAGCACGCCCTCCTGCAATCTTCGTTGAACCAGGGTTGATACCCTGGCTTGATGGCAATGGTAGAGGATGTGCCAGAACATGAGCTTACAGATTGTGTTCGAGCACAATTCTGCTGCTGATGATGGCCCACAGTGCCTCATGGATGCCCAGTCTCAAGTTGCTAGATCTGTTCAAAATCTATCCCATTTAGTACGCTAGTAGTGCCACATAACACGATGGAGGGTATCCTCAATGTGAAGGCGGGACTTCGTCTCCACAATGACTGTGCGGAAGTCACTCCTACCGACACTGACACGGAGAGATGCACCTGTGGCAGGGAGGTTGGGAGGATTAGGTCAAGTATATTATTTCACAGAATCACAGAATCACACAGTGCAGAAGAGGCCCTTCGGCCCATCGAGCCTGCACCAACATGTGAGAAACACCTGACCTACCTACCTAATCCCATTTACCAGCACTTGGCCCATTGACTTGAATGTTATGACAGGCTAAGTGCTCATCCAGGTACTTTTTAAAGGATGTGAGGCAACCTGCCTCCACCACCCTCCTAGGCAGTGCATTCCAGACCGCACAACCCTCTGGGTAAAAAAAGCTTTTCCTCACATCCCCCTAACCCTCCTGCCCCTCACCTTGAACTCATGTCCCTCTTGTTGCTTCCCTCATCACTTTCTGCAGACCCAGTCAGGCAGCTAAGTTATTTAGAACTCGGCCAGCTTGGTCAGTAGTGGGGCTACTGAGCCACTCTTGGTGATGAACATTGAAGTCCCCCACCCAGAGAACATTCTGCACCTTTGCCACCCTCAGTACTTCCTCCAAGTGATGTTCAACATGGAAGAGCACTGATCCATCAGCTGAGGGAGGGCGGTACGTGGTAAACAGCAGGAGGTTTCCTTGCCCATGTTTGACCTGATGCCATGAGACTTCATGGGGCCCAGAGTCGATGTTGATGACTCCCAGGGCAACTCCCTCCCAACTGTATACCACTGTGTCGCCACCTCTGCTGGGTCTGTCCGGCTGGTGAGACAGGACATATCCAGGGATGGTGATTTGTGGAGTCTGGGACATTAATGATATGTCTGACTATGTAGTTACATTCCGAGTCAGTTCAGTGATATATTTCGCTGGGGTGTTACAGTACGAATGAGGTCAATGCTACATCTGACTGGGTAGTTACAGTCCAAGTGAGGCCAATGATGTATGTGGCTGGGAAATTACAATCCGAGTGAGAACATTCATAGATCTGGCTGGGTAGTTACAGTCCAAGTGAGATCAGTGATACATCTGGATACGGAGTTATGAGGGCAGTGATATATCTGGCTTGTGAGTTGCAGCCTGAATGAAGTCAGTAATATATCTGGATGTGGAGCTACAAATGGATTTAGGTCACCAAGTGAGGTCAGTGATATATCTGGCTGGGTAGTTACAGTTCGAGTGAGGTTCGTGATGTGCCCAGTTGGGTAGTTACAATCCGAGTAAGATTAGTGATATATCTGGTTATGGAGTTATAGTCCGATTGAGGTCAGTGAAATACCTGGATGGAGATTTACAGTCTGAGTGAGATCAGTGATTGACCTGGATGGGACTTGCAGTCCGAGTGAGGTCAATGATATATCTGGAAGGGGATTTACAGTCCCAGTGAGATCAGTTATATATCTAGATGGGGAGTTACAGCCTGAATGAGGTCACTGATATATCTGGATGGGGAGTTCCAGTCCGAGTGAGGTCAATGATATATCTGGCTGAGTAATTACTGTCTGAGTGAGGTCAGAGCTATAGCTGGTTGGGGAGTGGCAGTCCGAGTGAGATCAGTCATATATCTGGATGGGGAGTTGCAGCTCATGTGAGGTTAATGAGATATCAGGATGGGGAATTACAGTCCGAGTGAGTCTAGTGAAATATCTGGCTGGGTAGCTACAGCCAAGTGAGGTCAATGATAAGTCTGGCTGCATAGATACAGTCGGAGTGAGGTCAGTGATATATGTGGCTGTGTATTTACAGTCTGAGTGAGGTCAGTGATATATCTGGGTGGGAAGTTACAGTTTGTGTGAGGACAATGGTACATCTGGATGGGGAATTACAGTCCGAGTGAGGTCAGTGATATATCTGTATGGGGAGTTACAGTCTGAGTGAGGTCAGTGATATATCTGGATGGGGAGTTACAGTCCGAGTGAGGTCAGTGATATATCTGGATGGGGAGTTACAGTCCGAATGTGGTCAGTGATATATCTGGATCTGGAGTTACAGTCCGAGTGAGGTCAGCGATATATCTGGCTGTGTAGTTATAGTATGAGTGAGATCAGTGCAACATCTGGCAGTTTAGTACGAGTGAGGTCATTGTATCTGGCTATGTAGTTACAGTCCGAATGAGGACAGTGATATATCTGACAGGGGAGTTATAGTCCAAGTGAGGTCATTCATATATCTAGCTGCATAGTTACAGTCCGAGTGAGGTCAGTGATATATTTGGCTCGGGAGTTACATTCCGAGTGATGTCAGTGATATACCTGTCTGTGTTGTTACAATCCAGTTGTGGTTAGTGATATATCTGGCTTTGTAGTTACAGTCTAATTGAGGTCAGTGGTGTTTCTGGCTGTGAATTTACAGTCCCAGTGAGGTCAGTGATATATCTGGATACAGAGTTACAGTCTGAGTGAGGTCAGTGATATATCTGGTTGGGTAGTTACATTCCGAGTGAGATCAGCAAATTTCCTGGATGGGAATTTACAGTCCGAATGAGGTCAGTGATGTATCTGGCTGGGTAGTTACAGTCTGAGTGAGGTCATTGATATATCTGGCTGGGGAGTTACAATCCGTGTGACGTCATTCATACATGTGGCTGGGTAGTTAAAGTCCGAGTGAGGTCAGTGATACATCTGGTTGGGTAGCTACAGTCTGAGTGAGGTGAGTGATATATCTGGCTCGGGAGTTACATTCCGAGTGATATCAGTGACATATCTGCCTGTGTAGATACAATCCGATTGTGGTTAGTGACATATCTGGCTATGTAGTTATAGTCTGAGTGAGGTGAGTGGTGTAGCTGGCTGTGAAGTTACAGTCCGATCTAGGCCAGTAATCCATCTGTCCTGGTATTTACAGCCCGAGTGAGGTCAGTGATATATATGGAAATGGAGTTACAATCCGACTGATATCAGTGATATATCTGAATGCGGAATTTACATTCCAAATAAGGTCAGTAATATATGTGGATGGAGAGTTACAGTCCCGGTGATGTCATTGATATATCTGGCTGCTCAGTTACAGTCCTAGTGAGATCAGTGATATATCTGGCTTGGTAGTTACTGTTCGAGTGAGACCTGTGATGTATACAGTTGGGTAGTTACAGTCCGAGTAAGATCAGTGATATATCTGGATGGGGACTTGCAGTCCGAGTGAGGTGAATGATATACAGTCCGAGTGAGGTGAATGATATATCTGGCTGGGTAGTTACAGTCCATGCGAGGTCAGTGATACATCTGGCACGGTCGTTACAGTCCGAGTGATGTCAGTGATATATCTGTGTAGGTAGTTATAGTCCGAGTGAGATCAGTGATATATCTGGCTGGGGAGTTGCAGTCTGAGTGAGGTGGAGAATATATCTGACTGGGGAGTTACAGTCTGAATGAGGTCAATGATATGTCTGTCTGGGTAGTTACATTCCCAGTAAGGTGAGTGATATATCTTGTATTTGCAATCCGATTGAGGTCAGTGTTTTACCTGGCTGTAAAGTTACAGTCTAATACCTGGCTCGGTATTTACAGCCCGAGTGAGGTTAGTTAAATATCTGGGTACGGAGTTACAGTCCAAGTGAGGTCAGTGATATATCTGGCTGGGAGTTCCAGTCCAACTGAACTCAGTGATATAAGCAAAAAACTGCGGAAGCTGGAAATCCAAAACAAAAACAAAAATACCTGGAAAAACTCAGCAGGTCTGGCAGCATCTGCAGAGAGGGACACAGTTAACGTTTCGAGTCCGTATGACCCTTCAACAGAATTAAGTAAAAATAGAAGAGAGGTGAAATGTAAGCTTATTTTATTTCTATTTTTCCTTAGTTCTGTTGAAGGGTCATTTGGACTCGAAACATTAACTGTGTCCCTCTTCGCAGATGCTGCCAGACCTGCTGAGTTTTTCCAGGTGTTTTTGTTGAGGTCAGTGATATATCTGGATATTTATATATTGGCCGAGTCGGGGCAATGATATTCCTGGGTTGGATGTAACAGTCCTAGTGAGGTCAGTGATGTATCTGGATATGGAGATACAAATGGATTGAGGTCACTGATATATCTGGCTGGGTAGTTAACGACCGGGCGAGGTCCGTGATACATCTGGCAAGGTAGTTACAGTCTGAGTGAAGTCAGTGATAAATCTAGCTGAGGAGTAATAGCCCAGGTGAGGGCAGTGATATATCTGGATACGCAGTTAGAGTCCGAGTGAGGTCAGTGATATATCTGGAAGTTACAGTCCGAGTGAGCTCAGTGAGATACCTGGGTGGGGAGTTACAGCCCGAATGAGGTCAGTGATGCATCCGGTTTGGTAGTTACTGTCTGAGTAAGATCAGTGATAGATATGGATGGGGATTTGCAGTTCAAATGAGGTCAATGATATATCTGTTAGGGTGGTTACAACCCAAGTGAGATCAGTGATTTTTCTGGATGTGGAGTTACAGTCCGAATGCGGTCAGTGTTATATCTGGCTGCATAATTCCTGTCCAAGTGAGGTCAGTCATACATCAGGCTTGGAAGTTACAGTGTGAGTGAGTTCAGTGATATATCTGGCTGGGAACTTACATTCCGATTGAGGCCAGTGGTGTAACTGGATGAAGTGTGCTAGTCCAAGTGAGATCAGTGATATAAAAACAAAAATAGTCGGAAAAACTCAGCAGATCTGACAGCATCTGTGGATGGAAGACAGAGTTAACGTTTCAAGTCTGTATGACTCTTCGTCAGAACTAAAGAAAAATAGAAATGAGGTGAAATATAAGCTGTTAGAGGTGGGTGGGACGGGTGGAGCTGGATAGAGGGCCATTGACAGGTGGAGGCAAAGAAGAGAATGCCAAAGATGTCTTAGACAAAAGGGCAAAGAGGTGATGACAGTGGTGATATTAGCTAAGGAATGTGCTAATTGTGACATAAGGGTAGAAATCAGGACGAGCAAGTAACAGATAGCCCTAGTTGGGGTGGGGTGGGGGGGAAGGGATCGAAATAGGCTAAAAGGTGGAGATAAAACAATGGATGGAAATAAATTTTAAAATAATAATAGAAATAGGTGGGAAAAGAACAATGTATTTAAAAATATATAAATTATTAGAAAAAAGGGGGATTGGAAAGGGGGTGGGGATGGAGAAGAGAGTTCATGATCTGAAGTTGTTGAATTCAATGTTAAGTCTGGAAGATGAGGTGCTGTTCCTCCAGTTTGCGTGGAGCTTCACTGGAACATTGCAGCAGGCCAAGGACGGACATGTGGTCATGAGAGCAGGGTGGTGTGTTGAAATGGCAAGCGACAGAGAGGTCTGGGTCATGCTTGCGGACAGACTGAAGGTGTTCCTTAAAGCAGTCACCCAGTCTGCGTTTGGTCTCTCCAATGTAGAGGAGACCGCATTGGGAGCAGCGAATGCAGTAGAACAAATTGAGGGATGTGCAAGTGAAGTGCTGCCTCACTTGAAGTAACAGATGGCCCTAGTTGGGGTTGGGTAGGAGGAAGGGATCGAAATAGGCTATATGATGGAGATAAAATATATCAGTGATATATCTGGCTGGGTATTTACAGCCCGATTGAGGTCAGTGATATATCTGGATGGGGAGCGACAGTCCGAGTGAGGTCAGTGTTATATCTGGATACAGAGCTACGAATGGAATAAGATCACAATTATACCTGTCTGTGCAGTGAGGTCACTGATATATCTGGCTGGCGATTTACGCTCTGAATTAGGTCAGTGATATATATATATGGCTGTGTAGTTACTTTCTGAGCGAGGTCAGTGGTTTATCTGGCTGTGAAGTTACAGTCCGAGTGAAGCCATTGATATATCTGGCTGGGTAGTTACTGTTCGAGTTAGGCCCGTGATGTATCCAGTTGGGGCGTTACAGTCCAAATAAATCAGCGACGTATCTGGATGGGGCCTTGCAGCCCGAGTGAGGTGAATGATATATCTGGCGGGGCAGTTACAGTCCGTGCGAGGTCAGTGATATGTTTGGCACGGCCGTTACAATCCGAGTGATGTCTTTGATATATCTGCCCAGGTAGTTGCAGCCCGAGTGAGATCAGTGATATATCTGGCTGGGTAGTTATAGTCCTTGCGAGGTCAGTGATACATTTGGCACAGTAGTTACAGCCCGAGTCAGGTCAGTGATATATCTGCCGAGGTAGTTATATTCCAAGTGAGTTAAGTGATATATCTGGCTGGGTAGATATGTTCCGAGTGAGATCAGTGGCTTATCTGGCTGTGAGTTTACAGACAGACTGAGGCCATTGATATATCTGGCTTGGTATTTACAGCCTGAGTGAGGTCAGTGATGTATCCGGTTGGGTAGTTACAGTCCAAGCAAGATCAGTGATAGGTCTGGATGGGGTCTTGCAGTCCAAGTGAAGTCAATGATATACCGGGAAGGGAGGTTACAATCCAAGTGAGGTTCACGATATATCTGGCTGGGTAATTCCTGTCTGAATGAGGTCCATCATATATTTTGCTTGGAAGTTACAGTTCAAGTAAGCTTGGTGATACGTCTGGTTGGGAAGTTACATTCCGATTGAGTCCAGTGATGTTTCTTGCTGGGTAGTTGCAGTCCAAGTGAGGTCAGTGATATATCTGCCTGTGTAGTTACAATCCGACTGAGGTAGTTACAGCCTGAATGAGGTCAGTGCTACATCTGGCTTGCTAGTTACGGTCCGAGTGAGGCCAGTAATATATGTGGCTGTATAGTTACAGCCCAAGTGAGGTCATTCATATATCTGGCTGTGTAGTTACAGTCTGAATGAGATTAGTGATATACCTGGCAGGGGAGTTACAGTATAAGTAAGGTCATTCATATATCTGGCTGGGTAGTTACAGTATGAGTGAGGTAAGTGATGTATCTAGATGTGTATACACTGGCCGACTGAGCACATTGATATTTCTGGGTTGGGCGTTACAGTCCGAGTGAGGTCAATAGTTTATCTGGCTGTGTAGTTACTGTCCGAGTGAGGTCAGTGGTTTATCTGGCTATGTAGTTACAGCCCGAGTGAGGTTAGTGATGTATCTGGCTGAGAAGCTACAGTCTGAGTGAGGTCAGTGATATTTCTGTTTATGTAGTTACAATCCGATTGAGGCCAGTGATATACCTGGCTTGGTATTTACAGCCCGAATGAGGTCAATGATATATGTGGATGTGGAGTTACACTCTACGCGAGGTCAGTGACATATTTGGCTGTGGAGTTACAGTCGGACTGAGGTCACTGATGGATCTGGATGGGGACTTACGGTCCGAGTTAGATCAGTGATATATCAGGATGGGCAGTTACAGTCCAAAATGAGGTCAGTAATATACCTGGATGGAGAGTTTCAGTCCGGGTAAGGTTATTGACTTAACTGGCTGGGACTTACAATCCGTAAGAGGTCAGTCATATATCTGGCTGCGTAGTTACAGCCCAAGTGAAGTCAGTGATATATCTGGCTGGGAAGTTGCAGTCCAAGTGAGGTCAGTGAACTATCTGGCTGGGTAACTACAGTCCGGATGAAGTCATTTATATATCTGAATGGGGAGTTATAGTTTGTGTTATGTCAGTGATATATCTGGCTGTGTAGTTACAGTCTGAGTGAGATCAATGATATATCTGGATTTCGAGTTGCAGTCCGAGTGAGGTGAATGATATACATGGCTTGGTAGTTACAGCCCGAGTGAGATCAGTAATAATATGGCTGGGTAGTTACAGTCTGCATGAGGTCAGTTATATACCTGGACGGGGAATTACAGTTCGAGTTTGGTCAGTAATATATCTGACTGTGTACTTACAGTCTGAGTAGGATCAGTGATATATTTTGCTCGGTAGTTCCAATCTGAATGAGGTCAGTGATATATCTGGCTTGGCAGTTATAGCCTGAGTGAGGTCAGTGATATATCTGGATGTGGAGGCAAAGTTGGAGTGAGGTCAGTGATATATCTGGCTTGGGTGTTACGGGCCGAGTGTGGTCAGTGATATATCTGGCTGTGTAGTTACGGTCCGAGTGAGGTCAGTGATATATCTGGCTGGGGACTTGCAGTCCAAGTGAGGTGAATGATATATTTCGCTGCATATTTACACTCCGTGCATGGTCAGTGATAAACCTGGCATGGGAGTTATAGTCCGAGGGATGTCAATGATATTTCTGGCTGGGTGGTTAGAGTCCAAGTGAGGTGAGTGATATATCTGGCTGGCGATTTACAGTCTGAGTGAGGTCAGTGATATATCTGGATGTGGAGCTACAAATGGAGTGAACTCACTGTTACATCTGGCTGAATAGGTATAGTCCGAGTGAGATCAATGATATATCTGACTTGGTAGTTACAGTGCCAGTGAGGCCACTGATATATCTGGCTGGGGAACAACAGACCGAGCGAGGTCAATCATATATAAAAACAAAAGGCTAAAAACTACTGCGGATGCTGGAAATCCAAAACAAAAACAGAATTGCCTGGAAAAACTCAGCAGGTCTGGCAGCATCGGTGGAGAAGAAATCAGTTAACGTTGCGAGTCCTCATGACCCTTCGGCAGAACTGAGTATAGTTAGGAGAAAGGTGAAATATAAGCTGGTCTAAGGAGGGGGGGCGGGGGGAGAGAGAAGTTGAGGGTAGGGTGATTGTGGGGATAAGCAAGCAGTGATAGGAGCAGATAATCAAAAGATGTCACAGACAAAAGGGTCAAAGAGGCGTTGAAGGTGGTGATATTATCTAAGAAAAGTGCTAATTAAGAATGGAAGGCAGGATACTCAAGGTACAGCTCTAGTGGGGGTGGGGTGGAAAGACTAACAAAGTTTTAGTTTTAGATTTAAAAATAATGGAAATAGGCGGGAAAAGAAGAATCTATATAAATTATTGAAAACAAAAGGGGGGAGGGGGAGAAACGGGGTGGGGATGGGGGGAGGGGGAGTTTAAGATCTAAAGTTGTTGAATTCAATATTCAGCCCGGAAGGCTGTAAAGTGCCTAGTCGGAAGATGAGGTGCTGTTCCTCCAGTTTGCGTTGGGCTTCACTGGAAAAATGCAGCAAGCCAAGGACAGACATGTGGGCAAGAGAACACGGTGGAGTGTTAAAAAGGCAAGTGACAGGGAGGTTTGGGTCTTTCTTGCGGACAGACCGCAGGTGTTCTGCAAAGCGATCGCCCAGTTTGCGTTTGGTCTGTCCAATGTAGAGGAGACCGCATTGGGAGCAACGAATGCAGTAGACTAAGTTAGGGCAAATGCAAGTGAAATGCTGCTTCACTTGAAAGGAGTGTTTGGGCCCTTGGACGGTGAGGAGAGAGGAAGTGAAGGGGCAGGTGTTGCATCTTCTGCGTGGGCATGGGGAGGTGCCATAGGTGGGTGTTGAGGAGTAGGGGGTGATGGAGGAGTGGACCAGGGTGTCCCGGAGGGAACGATCCCTACGGAATGCCGCCAGGGGGGTTGAAGGGAAGATGTGTTTGGTGGTGGCATCATGCTGGAGTTGGTGGAAATGGCGGAGGATGATCCTTTGAATGCGGAGGCTGGTGGGGTGATAAGTGAGGACAAGGGGGACCCTATCATGTTTCTGGGAAGGAGGAGAAGGCGTGAGGGCGGATGCGCGGGATATGGGCCGGACACGGTTGAGGGCCCTGTTAACGACCGTGGTTGGAAAACCTCGGTTAAGGAAGAAGGAGGACATGTCAGAGGAGCTGTTTTTGAAGGTAGCGTCATCAGAACAGATGCGATGGAGGCGAAGGAACTGAGAGAATGGGATGGAGTCCTTACAGGAAGCGGGGTGTGAGGAGCTGTAGTCGAGGTAGCTGTGGGAGTCGGTAGGCTGTAATGGATATTGGTGGACAGTCTATCATCAGAAATTGAGACAGAGAGCTCAAGGAAGGGAAGGGCAGTGTCAGAGAATCATATATCTGGCTGTACAGTTACTGGCTGAGTGAGGTCAGTGATATGTCTTAATGTAGAGTTACAGCCCAAGTGAGGTCAGTGATATATCTGACTGTGTAATTACACTCCAAGTGAGGTCAGTGATATATCTACCTAGGGAGTTACAGTATGGGTGAGGTCAGTGCTACATCTGGCTGGGTATTTGCAGTCCAACTGAGGCCAATGATATATATGGTGGTGTAGTTACAGTTACGAGTGACGTCAGTAATGTCTCTGTCTGGGGAATTACACTCCAAGAGAGGTCAGGAATATATCTGGCTGGGCAGTAACTGGCCGAGTGAGGTCAGCGATATCTCTGGGTATGGAGTTGCAGTACAGGTAATGTCAGTCATATACCTGGCTGGGGAGTTGCAGTCCAACTGAGGTCAGTGATATATCTGAATGAGGAGTTACAGCTCGAGTGAGGTCAGTGATATATCTGGCTGGGGATTTACAGGATGAGTGAGGTCAGTGCAACATTCTGCCTGGGTATTTATAGTCCAACTGAGGCCAATGATATATGTGGCCAAGTAGTTACAGCATGAGTGAAGTCAGTGCTACATCTGGCTGTGTAGTAACAGTCCAAGTGAGGCCAGTGATATATCTGGATCAGGAATTACAGTGCGAAGGAAACCCTGATATATCTGGCTGTGAAATTACAATCGAATTGTGGTCAGGGATATATCTGACTGTGTAATTACAGTCCAAGTGTGGTCACTGATATATCTGTCTGGGGAGTTACAGTACGAGTGAGGTCAGTGCTATGCCTGACTGGGTATTTACAGTCCGACTGAGGCCAATGATATATGTGGCTGGGTAGTTACATTATGAGTGAGGTTAGTGCTACATCCTGGCTGTGTAGTTACAGTCTGAGTGAGGTCATCGTATATCTGGCTGGGTAGTTGCAGTCCGAGTGAAGTCAGTGATGTATCTGGACGTGGAGTTACAAACGGAGTGAGGTAACTGTTCTATCTGGCTGGGTAGGTACAGTCCAGGTGAGGCCAGTGATATACTTGGATGGCGATTTAAAGTCTGAGTGTTGTCAATGATATATCTGGGTGGGTAGTTACAGTCCGTGCGGGGTCAGTAATATAGCTGGGTGGGGACTTCCAGTGCGAGTGAGGTCAGCCATATATCTGGCTGGGAAGTTACTGGCCGAATGAGGTCAGTGATGGATCTGGTTGGGGAGTTCCAGTCCAACTGAGGTCAGTGATATACCTGGTTTCTGAAGTTGTAGTCCGAGTGAGGTCAGTGATATATCTGACTGTAATTACAGCCCAAGTGTGGTCACTGATACATCTGGCTGGCAAGCTATCAGATGAGTGAGGTCAGTGCTACATCTGGCTGGGTATTTACAGTCAGACTGAGGCCAATGTTATATGTGGCTGGGTAGCTACACTACTAGTGAGATCAATGATATGCCTGGATTCGGAGTTACAGTCCGAGTGAGGTCAGTGATATACCTTGCAGGGAAGTTGCAGCCCAATTGAGGTCAGTGATATACCTGCCTGTGCAGTTACAGTCGGATTGAGTTCCGTGATATATCTGACTGTGTAATTCCAGTCCGAGTGAGGTCAATGATACATCTGGCTTGGTAGTTACATCCTAGTGAGGTCAGCATTATATATGGCTGGGTACTTACAGCCTATGTGAGGTCAGTAATATATCTGGCTGGGCAGTTACAGGCCTATTGAGGTCAGTGATATATCTGAATGATGAGTTACAGCCTGGGTGAGGTCAGTGAGATATCTGACTGTGTAATTACAGTCCAAGTGAGGTCAGTGCTACATCTGGCTGGGTAGTTACAGTCCTTGTGAGGTCAGTAATATATCCGGAAGAGGAGTTACAGTCCGAGTGAGGTCAGTAATATGTCTGGCTGGGGAGTTACACTCCGATAGAGGTCAGTCAAATGCCTGGCTAGCCAGTTACTGGCCGAGTGAGGTCAGTGATATATCTGAATGAGGAGTTACAGTCCGAGTGAGGTCAGTGATATATCTGAATGAGGAGTTACAGTCCGAGTGAGGTCAGTGATATGTCTGAATGAGGAGTTAGAGTCTGAGTGTGGTCAGTGATATATCTGCCTGTGTAGTTACAGTCCGAGTGAAATCAATGATAGACCTGGATATGGAGTTAAAGTCCGAGTGACATCAGCGCTATACCTGGCTGGGTAGTTGCAGCCCGAGTGAGTTCAGTGATACATCTGCTTCACCTGTGAGATGTGGGAAATCTGTAACGCTTCAAATGTCATGCACAACTACATCTGCAGGAAGTGTACCCAATTGCAGCTCCTCACAGACTGCATGGATTGACTGGAGCAGCAGTTGGATGCACTTACGAGTATTCAGGTGGCGGAAAGTGCTGTAGACAGAAGTTTTGCAGACGTGGTTACACCCAAGGTACAGACAGATAGATGGGTGACCGCTAGAAGGGGCAGGCAGTCAGTGCAGAAATCCCCTGTGGCTGTCCCCCTCTATAACAGGTATACCGTTTTGGATACTGTTGGGGGTGATGGCCTATCAGGGGAAAACAACAGCAGTAGCCAGAGCAGTGGCACCACGGCTGGCTCTGTTGTTCAGCACGGGGGGTCAAAGCACAGAAGAGCAATTTTCATAGGAGACTCTACGGTCAGGGGCTCAGATAGGCGAATCTGTGGGCGTGAAAGAGACACCAGGATGGTACTTTGCTTCCCTGGTGCCAGGGTCCAAGATGTCTCTGATTGAGTACGGGACATTCTGAAGGGGGAGGAAGAACAGCCAGTGGTCGTGGTACACACTGGTACTAACGACATAGGCAGGAAGCGTGACGAGGTTCTCCAGCGGGAGTTCAGGGAGTTAGGCAGAAAGTTAAAAAAACAGGACCTCTAGGGTTGTAATCTCATGATTACTCCCTGTGCCACGTTCCAGAGAGGCTAGAAATAGGAAGATAGTGCAGCTAAACACGTGGCTGAACAGATAGTGCAGGAGGGAGGGTTTCCAATATCTGGATCATTGGGATCTCTTCCGGGGCAGTTGGGACCTGTACAAGAAGGACGGGTTACATCTAAACTGGAGGGGCACCAATATCCCCATTGCGAGGTTTGCTAGTGTCACTCGGGAGGATTTAAACTAGTATGGCAGGGGGGTGGGAACCAGAGCAATAGGTCAGCAGGTGAAATAAATGACTGGGAACTAGTGAATATGGCCAGTAGGACTAAGAGGAAGAGCAAGCAGGGAGAAATTACTGAACACAGTGGGACTGGTGTCTGAAATGCATTTGTTTCAATGTGAGATGTATAACAGGCAAGGCAGATGAGCGTAGAGCTTGGATTTGTACTTGGGATCATGATGTTATTGCTATTACAGAGACTTGGTTGAAGGGTGGACAGGATTGGCAGATAAACGTTCCAGGATTTAGATGTTTCAGGCAGGATAGAGAGGGATGTAGAAGAGGCAGGGGAGTTGCACTGCTGGTAGAGGGGAATATCACAGCTGTACGTCAGGGGGACACCTCGGAGGGCTCATGCAGCAAAGCAATATGGGTAGAGCTCTGGATTAGGAAGGGTGCAGTCACAATGTTGGGGGTTTAGTATAGGCCTCCCAATTGCCAGCGGGAGATTGAAGAACAGTTATGTAGGCAGATTTTGGAAAGATGTAAAAGCAATAGGGTTGTTTTGGTGGGTGATTTTAACTTTCCCTATACTGACTGGGAATCACTTAGTGCTAGGGGTTTGGATGGTGCAGAATTTGTAAGGTGCATCCAGGAGGGTTTCCTGAGACAATATGTAGATAGTCCAACTAGGGATGGGGTAATACTGGGCCTGGTATTAGGGAATGAACCCAGCCAGGTGGTCGAAGTTTCAGTTGGGGAGCATTTTGGGAAAAGTGACCATAATTCAGTAAGTTTCAATGTACTGGTGGATAAGGATAACAGGAGTCCTCGGGTTAAGGTGCTTAATTGGGGGAAAGCTAATTATAACAATATTAGGCAGGAGCTGAGGAATCTAGACTGGAGGCGGACGTTTGAGGGCAAATCAACAACTGGCATGTTGGGGGCTTTCAAACGTCAGTTGATAAGAATTCAGGACCGGCATGTTCCTGCTAGGATGAAGGATAAGTATGGCAAGTTTCAGGAACCTTGGATAACGAAGGATAGTGTGAGATTAGTCAAAAAGAAAAGGAAAGAATTCGTAAGGGCTAGAAGGCTGGGAACAGATGAAGCCTATGGAGAATATTAAGAAAGTAGGAAAACACTTAAGCAAGGAGTCAGGAGGGCTAAAAGGGGTCATGAAAAGTCATTGACAACCAGGATTAAGGAAAATTCCAAGGCCTTTTCTACATGTGTAAAAAGCAAGATGGTAGCCAGGGAAAGGTTAGGCTCACTCAGGGACAGAGGTGGGAATGTGTGTGTGGAGCCAGAAGAAATGGGAGAGATACTAAATGAGTACTTCTCATCAGTATTTACCAAAGAGAAGGATTTAGTGGTTGATTTGTCTAGGGAAGGGTGTGTAGATTGCCTGGATCATGTTGAGATCAAAAAAGAGGTGTTAGGCGTCTTGAAGAATATTAAGGTGGATAAGTCCCCAGGACCAGATTGGATTTACCCCAGAGTACTGAGGGAGGCAAGGGAGGAGATTTCTGGGGCCTTGACAGAAATCTTTGTATCCTCACTGTCTATGGGTGAAGTCCCAGAGGACTGGAGAATGGCTAATATTGTTCCATTGTTTAAGAAGGGTAGCAGGGATAATCCAGGAAATTACAGGCTGGTGATCCTAACATCAGTGGTAGGGAAATTATCGGAGAAGATTCTTCGTGACAGGATTTACTATCATTTTGAAGCAAATGGGTGTATTAGTGAGAGGCAGCATGGTTTTGCGAAGGGGAGGTCGTGTCTCACTAACTTGATCGAGTTTTTCGAGGAAGTGACAAAGATGATCGACGATGGAAGGGCAGTGGATATTATCTACATGGATTTCAGTAAGGCCTTTGACAAGGTCCCTCATGGCAGACTGGTACAGAAAGTAAGGTTGCACGGGATCAGAGGTGAGCTGACAAGATGGATACAGAATTGGCTTGGTCATAGAAGACAGAGGGTGGCAGTGAAAGGGTGCTTTTCTGATTGGAGAGCTGTGACTAGTGGTGTTCTGCATGGATCAGTGCTGGGACCTTTGCTGTTTGTAGTATACATAAATGATTTGGAGGAAAATGTAACTGGGCTAATTAGTACGTTTGCAGATGAAACGAAAGTTGGAGGAGTTGCAGATAGTGAGGATTGTCAAAGGATACAACGGGATATAGATTGGTTTGAGATTTGGGTGGAGAAATGGCAGATGGAGTTTAATCCGGACAAATGTGAGGCAATGGATTTTGGAAGGTCCAATACAGGTAGGAATTATACAGTAAATGGCAGAACCCTTAAGTGCATCGATGGGCAGAGGAATCTGGGTGTACAGGTCCACAGGTCATTGAAAGTGGCAACACAGGTGGATAAGGTAGTCAGGAAGGCATATGGCATGCTTGCCTTTATTGGCAGGGGTATTGAGTATAAAAGCTGGGAAGTCATGCTTCAGCTGTACAGAACCTTGGTTAGGCCACACTTGGAATATTGCGTGCAATTCTGGTCGCCACATTACCAGAAGGATATGGAGGCGTTGGAGAGGGTGCAGAGGAGGTTTACCAGTATGCTGCCTGGTCTGGAGATTATTAGCTATGAGGACAGGTTGGAGAAACTCGAATTGTTCTCACTAGAGCGACGGAGATTGAGGGGCGACTTGATAGAAGTTTACAAAATTATGAGTTGCATGGACAGAGTAGATAGTCAGAAGCTTTTTTCCCAGGGTGGAAGAATCAATTACTAGGGGACATAGATTTAAGGTGAGAGGAGAAAACTTTAGAGGAGATGTGCAGGGCAAGTTTTTTATGCAAAGAGTGCCTGGAATTCGCTGCCAGAGGAGGTGGAGGAAGCAGGTACGATAGTGGTGTTTAGGAGGCAGCTTGACAAATACATGAATAGGATGGGACTAGAGGGAATCGGACCCCGGAAGTGCAAAATGTTTTAGTTTGACAGGCAATATGATCGGCGCAGGCTTGAAGGGCTGAAGGACCCATTCCTATGCTGTACTTTTCTTTGCATCTCTGTCTGTGCGGTTACAGTCCAATTGAGGTCAATGATATATCTGGCTCTGTAGTTACAGTCCAAGTGAGGCCAGTGATATACATGGCTGGGTAGTTACAGTCCCTGTGGGGTCAGTAATATATCTGGATGGGGAGTTACAGTGCGAGTGAGGTCAGTCATATATCTGGCTGGGCGGTTACTGGCCTAGTGAGGTCAGTGATATATCTGAATGAGGAATTACAGCCCGGGTGATGTCAGTGAGACATCTGGCTGGGTAGTTACAGTCCTTTTGAGGTCAGTAATATATCTGGATGGGTAATTACAGTCCTTGTGAGGTCAGTAATAGGTTTGGCTGGGGAGTTACACTCCGATAGAGGTCAGTCAAATATCTGGCTAGCCAGTTACTGGCCGAGTGAGGTCAGTGATATATCTGAATGAGGAGTTACAGTCCGAGTGAGGTCAGTGATATATCTGAATGAGGAGTTAGAGTCTGAGTGTGGTCAGTGATATATCTGTCTGTGCCGTTAAAGTCCGAGCGAAATCAATGATAGACCTGGATATGGAGTTACAGTCCGAGTGACGTCAGCGTTATACCTGGCTGGGTAGTTGCAGACCAAATGAGGTCAGTGATATATATGGCTGGGTAGTTACAGTCTGTGTGAGGACAGTAATATATCTGTATGGGGAATTACAGTACAAGTACGGTCAGTAATGTATCTGGCTGGGCAGTTACTGGTCGAGTGATGTCAGTGACATATCTGAATGAGGAGTTACAGTCCAAGTGAGGCCAGTGATATATCTGACTGTATAATTGCAGCCCAAGTGTAGTCAGTGATTTTTCTGGCTCGGCTTTTGCAGGCTGAGTGAGGTCAGTGACATCCCTGGATATGGAATTACATTCCGAGTGATGTCAGTGATATATCTAACTGTGTAATTACCGCCCAACTGAGGCCAATGATATATCTGGCTGGGTAGTTACAGTCCGAGTGAGGTCAGTGACATATCTGGCTGTGAAGTTGCAGTCCGAGTGATATACATGGCTCTGCATTTACTGCCAGAGTGATGTCAGTGATAGATATGGATGGGGACTTGCAGTCTGAGTGAGGTCAATGATATACCTGGATGTGTATATACTAGCCAAGTGAGGGATGTGATATTTCTGGGTCGTGCGTTACAGTCCTAGTGAGGCCAGTGATATATCTGGATATGGAGAACTACAAATGGAGTGAGATCATTGTTATACCTGGTTATATCCAGTGTATCTGGATGATGAGTTAGAGTCTGATTGAGGTCAGTGATATATCTGGCTGGGGAGTTACAGTCCGAGTGTGATCAGTGATGTACCTGGATGAGTAGTTTCAGTCCAAGTGAGGTCACTGGTTTTTTTGGCTGGGTAGTTACAGTTTATGTTAGGTCAGTGATATACCTGGTTTGGCCATTACAATCTGACTGTGTTCAGTGGTATATCTGGATGGGGTGTTGCAGTCCATTGAGGTCAATGATATACCTGGCTGGGTAGGTACACTCCAAGTGAAGTCAGTGACAACCCTTGCTGGGTAGTTACAGGCTGAGTGAGGTCAGTGATATATCTGGCTTGGTAGTTACAGTACGAATGAGGTAAGTGGCATACCTGGCTGTGTAGTTATAGCTCTAGTGATGCCTGTGATTTGGTTTGCTGGGTAGTTATAACCTGAGTGAGGTCAGTGATATATCTGGATATGGAGTTGCAGTCCAAGTGAGGTCAGTGATATACCTGGCTGTGTAGTTACAGTCTGAGTGAGGTCAATGATATATCTGGCATGGTAGTTGCACTCCGAGAGAGGTCAATGATACATCTGGCTGTGCAGTTACTAGCCAAGTGAGGTCAGTAATATATTTGACTGTGTAATTACAGTCCAAGTGTGGTCAATGATTAATCTGGCTGGGGAGTTATCGTATGACTGAGGTCAGTGCTACGCTTGGCTGGGTATTTACAGTCCGACTGAGGCCAATGATATATGTGGCTGGGTAGCTATAGTGTGAGTGAGGTTAGTGCTACATTTGGCTGTGTAGTTGCAGTCAGTGTGAGGTCAATGATATATTTGGATACGGATTGACAGTGTGTGTGGTCATGATATATCTCTATTGTGAGTTACAGTCCGAGTGAAGTCAGTGATATGTCTGGATGAGGAGTTACAAACGGAGTGAGGCCTCTGTTATATCTGGCTGGGCAGTTACAGTCCGAGTGAGGCCAGTGACATACCTGCATGGGGACTTGCAGTCCGAGTGTTGTCAATGATATATCTGGATGGATCGTTACAGTCCGTGTGAGGTCAGTGATACATCTGGCAGGGTAGTTGCAGTCTGAGTAAGGTCAGTGAAATATTTTGCTCGGTAGTTCCAATCTGAATGAGGTCAGTGATACATCTGGCTAGGCAGTTATAATCCGAGTAAGGTCAGTGATATATCTGGATGTGGAGGTACAGTCGGAGTGAGGTCAGTGATATACCTAGCTCAGGTGTTACGGGCCAAGTGTGGTCAGTGATATATCTGGCTGTGTAGCTGCACTCCGAGGCAGGCCAATGATATATCTGGCTTCGTAGTTAAAGTCCAAGTGAGGCTAGTGATATTTGTGGCTGGGTATTTACAGTCTGGGTGAGGCCAGTGATATATCCGGTTGTTTTTGCTACAGTCTGAGTGAGGTCAGTGGTTTATCTGGCTGTGAAGTTATAGTCCGAGTCAGGTCATTGGTATATCTGATTGTGGGGTTCCAGTCCAACTGAGGTCAGTGATATATCTGGATGAGGAGTTGCACACTGAGTGAGGTCAATGATGTACCCAGTTGGGTAGTTACAGTCAGAGTGAGGTCAGTGATATATCTGGATGTGTATATACTGGCCGAGTGAGGGCAGTGATATTTCTGGTTGGGATGTTACAGTCCGAGTGAGGTCAGTAGTACACCTGGCTGGGTAGCAACAGTTCGTGTGAGGTCAGTGATATATCTGGATGCGGAGCTACAAATGGAGTGAAAACGCTGTTATATTTGGCTCGATAGTTACAGTACAAGTGAGGACAGTGATATACTTGGCTGTGGAGTTACAGACTGAGGTCAGTCATATATCTGGAGGCTGATTTACAGTGCTAGTGAGGTCAGTGATATATTTGGCTGGGGAGTTACATTCCGAGTGAGGTCAGTCATATAAGATGAAAGCAAAATACTGTGGATGCTGGGAACCTGAAAAAAAACAGAAATACCTGGAAAAACTAAGCAGGTCTGACAGCATCTGCGGAGAGGAATACAGTTAACGTTTCGAGTCCGAATGACTCTTCATCTGATGATGGTTCTGGCGAAGAGTCATTCGGACTCAAAACGTTAACTGTATTCCTCTCTGCAGATGCTGTCAGACCTGCTGAGGTCAGTCAGTCTGGCTGGGCAGTTACTAGCTGAGTGAGATCAGTGATATATTGGAATGAGGAGTTACTGCCCAAGTGAGGTCAGTGATATATCTGACTGGGGAGTTACAGTATGAGTGAGGTCAGTGCTACATCTGGCTGGGTATTAATAGCCCAAGTGAGGTCAGTGATATATCTGGCTGTGTGGTTACAGTCCGACTGAGGTCAGTGATATATCTGGCTGGGTAGTTACAGTCTGTGTTAGGTCAGTGATATACCTGGTTTGGCAGTTGAAATCCGACTGAGCTCAAGTGGTATATCTGGCTGGGGAGTTGCAGTCCTAGTGAGGTCAGTGATACATCTGGTTTGGTTGTTACCGTTCGGGTGATGTCACTGACAAATCTGGCTATGTAGTTACAGTCTATGTGAGGTCGGTGATATATCTTCCTGTATATTACTGTCCGAGTGGGATCAGTGATATATCTAGCTCGGTAGTTGCTGTCCGGGCGAGGTCGGTGAAACATCTTCCTGTATATTACTGCCTAAGTGGGGTCAGTGATATATCTGGCTCGGTAGTTGCAGTCCGAGCGAGGTCAGTGATATATCTGGCTGGAGAGCTACCGTCCAAGTGAGGTCAGTGATATATCCATTTGGGTAGATACAGCCCAAGTGAAGTCAGTTATATCTCTGGTTTGGCAGTCCGAATCAGGTTAGTAAAATATATAGCTTTAGTCGTTGCAGTCAGAGTGAGGTCAGTTTTATATCTGGATGGGGAGTGACAGTCCATTGATCAGTGATATCCCTTGCTGGGTAGTTATAGGCCGAGTGAGGTCAGTGATATATCTGACGGGGTAGTTACAGTACAAGTGAGGTCAGTGGTATATCTGGCTGCGTAGTTACAATCTGTGTTAGGTCAGTGATATATCTGGCTCAGTGCTTACAGTCCAAATGATGTCAATGATATATTTGGCTATTTAGAAATAGTCCGATTGAGATCAGTGATCTACCCAACAGCATAGTTACAGTCCACGTGAGATCAGTGCTTTATCTTGAAAGGTACTTACAGTCTGAGTAAGGTCAGTGATGCAGTTGAATGCGGATTTGCACTCCAAGTGAGGTCAGTGCTATATCTGGCTGGGGCATCACAGTCCAAATGAGGTCTGTGACACTTCTGGATGGATAGTTAGAGTCCGAGTGAGGTCAGTGATAAATGTGGATGGGGATTTGCACTGAGTGCGGTCAGAGATATATCTGGAGGGTGAGTTACATTCCGAGTGATGTCAGTGATATATCTGGGTATGGAGTTGCAGTCCGGTTGAGCTGAGTGACTTATCGGGCGGGGTAGTTACATCCCACATCACATCAGTGCTATCTCTGGATGCGGAGTTACAGTCCAAGTGAGATCAGCAACATATCTGTCTATGTAATTAGAGCCCAAGTGAGATCAATGATATATTTCGACATGGAGTTACAGTCCGAGTGAGGTCATTGATATATCTGGCTGCATCCTTAGAGTGCTAGTGAGGTCGGTGATATATCCGGGTGGGTAGTTTCAATTCAAGTGAGGTCAGTGATAAACCTTGTTTGGTGGTTACAGCCCGAGTGAGGTCAGTGATATCTCTTGCAGGGCATTTACAGGCTGAGTGAGGTGAGTGATATTTCTGGCTGGGTAGTTACAGTCCGAGTGAGGTCAATGAAATATCCGGCTGTGGAGCTAGAGTCTGAGTGAGGTCTCTGATGTATCTGGATGGGAATTTACAGTCCGTGTTTGATCAGTGCTATATCTGGATGGGGAGTCACATTCTGATTGAGGTCACTGATATATTTCGATAGGGAGTTACAGTGCGAGTGAGGCCGCTGTTATGTCTTGCTGGGTAGTTACTGTCCATATGAGGCCAGTGATATATCGGGATCAATAGTTACACTTCAAGCGAGATCATAGATAAAACTGGATGGGGAGTTGCTTTTCGAGTGAGGTCAGTGAAATATTTGGTTAGCAAGTGACAGTGCGAATGATGTCAGGGATATGTCTGGCTGGGCATTTATATTCCGACTGAGATCAGTGATATGTTTCATTGGGGAGTTACTGTCCGAGTGAGGCCAGTGGTACATCTGGGTGGGTAATTGCAGTCCAAGTGATGTCAGTGATATATCTGAATGGGGAGTTACAGTCCGAGTGAGGTCAGTGATATATAAGGATGTGGATTTGCACTCTGAGGTCAGTGATGTATTTTTCTGCGTATTTACTGTCTGTGTCATGTGAGTGATGTCTCTGGCACGGTAGTTACAGTCTGTGTGACGTCAGTGATATATCTGGATACGGATTTGCAGTCCGAATGAGGTCAGTCATATATCTGGATGGCAATTTACAGTCCGACTGAGGTCGGTGATATATCTGGCTGGTGACTGACAGACTGAGTGATGCCAGTGATACATTAGGGTGTGAATCTGGCGGGCTAGTTCCAGTCAGAGTGAGATAGTGATATATCTGGCTCTGGAGTTACAGTCCAAATGAGGTCAGTGATATATCTGGCTAGGTAGTTGCAGTCTGGGTGATGTCAGTGATATATCTGGATACGGAGTTACAGGCCGAGTGAGGTCAGTGATGTATCTGGTGGAGTAGTTACAGTCCGAGTGAGGTCAGTGATATATCTGGCTGGGGGGTTACAGTCCGAGTTCAGTCACTGATGTATCTGGATAAGCTGTTACATTCTGTGTGAGGTCAGTGATATATCTGGATCGGTAGTTACAGTCTGAGTAAGATCATGGATATAACTGGATAGGGAGTTGTAGTCTGAGTGAGGTGAGTGAAAAATCAGCTTGGGGAGTTACAGTCCAAGTGAGGTCATAGATACAGTGGAATGGGGAGTTGCATTCCGAGTGAGATCTGTGATATATGTAGCTGGGCATTTACAGTCCGAGTGAGGCCAGTGATATATAAGGATGTGGATTTGCATTCGGAGTGAGCTCAGTGATATGTCTGCATGGGGAGTTACAGTACGAGTGAGGTCAGAGATACATAAGGATGTGGATTTGCGCTCCGAGTGAGGTCAGTGATATAACTAGGTGGGTAGTTACAGTCCGAGTGAGATCAGTTTTATATCCGGCTTGGGAGCTGCAGTCCGAATGAGATCAATGATATATCTGGATGGGGAGTTACAATCAGTGTGAGGTCAATGATATATCCTGGTGGGTAGTTAAAGTACGAGTGAAGTCAGTGATGTATCTGGCGGGGTAGTTATAGACCAAGTGAGGTCAGTGCTATAACTGGATGGGTGGTGACAGTCCGAGTGAGATCAATGATACATAACGATGTGGATTTGCACTCCGAGCGAGGTCAGTGATATATCTGGATGGGTGGTTGCTATCCGAGTGATGCCACTGATATCTCTTGCTGGGTATTTACAGGCCGAGTGAGGTCAGTGATATATCTGGCCAGGGACCTACAGTCCGAGTGAGGTCAGTGATGTATCCGGGTAGGTAGTTACAGTCCAAGTGAGATCATAGATATAACACAATGGGGAATTGCAGTTCGAGTGAAGTCACTAAGATATCTGGATGGAATGTTGTAGCCCGAGTCATGTCAGTGATATACCTGGACGGGTATTTCCGGTCCGAGTGAGGTCAGTGGTAGATCTCGATAGGGATTTACACTCCGAGTGCGGTCAGTGAAATCTCTTGTTCTGTAGTTACAGGCTGAGTGAGGTCAGTGATATATCCTGCTTGCGAGTTACAGTCGGAATGAAGTAAGTGACCTATAATTATGTGGATTTGCACACCCAGTGAGGTCAGTGATACATCTGGCGCGTCCGAGTGAAGTCAGTGATGTACCTGTCTGGTGAGTTACAGCCCGGGTGAGGTCAGTGATATAACTGGAAGGGTAGTTGCAGTCTGAGTGATGTCAGTGATATATCTCGCTGTGGAGTTACATTCCGAGTGATTTCAGTGATATATATATATATATGGCTGGGGAGTTACATTCTGAGTGATTTCAGTGATATATATATATATATGGCTGGGGAGTTACATTCTGAGTGATTTCAGTGATATATCTGGCTGGGTAGTTGCAGTCCAAGTGAGACCAGTGCTATATCTGGCTTGTCATTTACATTCTGAGTGATTTCAGTGATATATCTGCACGGGTATTCACAGTCGGTTGAGGTAATTGATGGCAGGGTAGTTACAGTCCAAGTGACGTTGGTGATATATCTTGCTGTGTACTTTCTGTCCATGTGAGGTGAGTAATATATCTGGCTCGGTGGTTACAGTCTGAGTCAGGTCAGTGATATATCTTGCTGTTGAGTTACAGCCCAAGTGAGGTCAGTGATATATCTAGCTGTGGAGTTACAGTTCGCGTGACATCAGTGATATGTCTGGCTGAGTAGTTACAATCCAAGTGATGTCAGTGATATATTTGGATACGGTGTTCCAGTCCGTGTGAGGTCAGTGATATATCCGGCTGGGTAGTTACAGTCCTAGTGAGATCACTGCTATATCTGGATGAGGAATTATATTCTGAGTGATGTCAGTGATATACATGGCTGCAGATTTACAGTCCTATTGACACCAGTGATATAACCGGGTGGGTATTTACAGTCCAAGTGAGGCCAGTGATATATCTGGCTGTGCAGTTACATTCTGAGTGAGGTGAGTGATATATCTGGATGGGAAGTTGCAGTCCGAGTGCTTTCACTGATATATCTGGGTGGGTATTTGCGGTCTGAATGAGGTCATTGATATACCTGGCTGGGTAGTTGCAGTCCGGGCGATGTCAGTGATATATCGGGATACGGAGTTACAGGACGAGTGAGGTCAGTGATGTACCTGGCGGAGTTGTTACAATCCGAGTGAGGTCAGTGATATATCTGGATGGGGCATACAGTCCGATTTCAGTCACTGATGTATCTGGATACGCTGTTACATTCCGAGTGAGGTCAGTGATATATTCTGGATCGGTAGTTACAGTCCGTGTAAGATCATAGATATAACTGGATGGGGAGTTGTAGTCTGAGTGAGGTGAGTGAAAAATCAGCTTGGGGAGTTACAGTCCAAGTGAGGTCATAGATACAGTGAGATGGGGAGTTGCATTCCGAGTGAGATCTGTGATATATGTAGCTGGGCATTTACAGTCCGAGTGAGGCCAGTGATATATAAGGTTGTGGATTTGCATTCCGAGTGAGGTCAGTGATATGGCTGCATGGGTAGTTGCAGTCCAGGTGATATCAGTGATATATCTGGCTGGAGAGTTACAAGCTGAGTGAGGTCAGTGATATATCCTGGTGGGTAGCTACAGTATGAGTGAGGTCAGTGATGTATCCGGGGTAGTAATAGACCAAGTGAGTTCAGTGCAATAACTGCCAGTGAGTCTCACATCAGTGGTAGGGAAACCATTAGAGAAAATTCTGAAGGAAGAATCTATCTCCACTTGTAGAGGCAAGGTTTGATCGTGGATAGTCAGCATGACTTTGTCAGAGGGAGGTCATGCCTAACAAATTTGGGTGAATTTATTGAGGAGGGAACCAGGTGTGTAGATGAGGGTAGTGTAGTTGATGTAGTTTATATGGATTTCAGCAAAGCCTTTGACAAGGTCCTACATGGGAGACATATAAAGAAGGCAAATGCACATGGGATACAGGGTAAGTTGAAAAGGTGGTTTCAAAATTGGCTTAGTTGTAGGGGACAGAGGGTGATGACAGAAGGATGCTTTAGTGACTGGAAGCCCGTGTCCAGTGGCGTACCACAGGGATCTGTGCTCAGTCCATATTGTATGTTACTAATTTAAACGACATAGATGACTATGTGGGGGGGGGGGGGGGGGGGGGGGGGGGTAGGATTAGTAAATTTGTGGATGACAGAAAGATTGGCTGAGTTGTTAACAGTGAGGTTGAGTGTCTTGGGCTACAGGAAGATATAGACGGGATGGTCAAATGGGCAGATAAGTGGCAGATGGAATTTAACCCTAAAAAGTGTGAGGAGATACACTTTGCAAGGAGTAATTTGACAAGGAAGTATTTAATGAACGGTGACAGTAGGAAGTTCTGAGGAAGAAAGGGACCTTGACGTGTGTGTCCATAGATCTCGGAAGGAGGAGGGGCATGTTGGTGGGGTGGTGAAAAAGGCATATGGGAAACTTGCCTTTATCGATCGAGGCATAGATTACAAAAGTAGGGAGGTCATGTTGGAGTTGTATAGAACCTTGGTGAGGCCACAGCTGGAGTACTGTGTGCAGTTCTGGTTGCCACATTATAGGAAGGATGTGATTGCACTGGAGGGGGTGCAGAGGAGATTCACCAGAATGTTGCCTGGGATGAAACATTTAAGTTATGAAGAGAGTTTGGATAGACTTGGGTTGTTTTCATTGGAGTAGAGAAGACTGAGGGGCGACCTGATCGAGGTGTACAAAGGCATGGACAGGGTGGATAGGGAGCAGCTGTTCCCCGTAGTTGAAGGGTCAGTCACAAGGAGACATAAGTTCAAAGTGAGGGGCAGGAGATTTAGGGGGATGTGAGGGAAAACATTTTTACCCAGAGGGTGATGACGGTCTGGAATGCGCTGCCTGGGAGGGTGGTGGAGGCGGGTTGCCACACATCCTTTAAAAAGTACCTGGATGAGCACTTGGCACGTCTTAACATTCAAGGCTATGAGCCAAGTGCTGGTACATGGGATTAGGTAGGTAGGTCAGGTGTTTCTCATGTGTCGGTGCAGACTCGATGGCCTGAAGGGCCTCTTCTGCACTGTGTGATTCTATGATTCTGGATGAGTAGTTACAGTCCGAGTGAGATCAGTGATACATAACGATGTGGATTTGCACTCCGAGCGAGGTCAGTGATATATCTGGATGGGTGGTTGCTATCCGAGTGATGTCACTGGTATGTCTTGCCGGGTATTTACAGGCCAAGTGAGGTCAGTGGTATATCTGGCCGGGGACTACAGTCCGAGTGAGGTCAGTGATGTATCCGGGTAGGTAGTTACGGTCCAAGTGAGTCAGTGATGTATCTGGATAAGCAGTTACAGTCCAAATGAGATCATAGATATAACACAATGGGGAATTACAGTTCGAGTGAAGTCACTAAGATAGCTGGATGGATTGTTGTAGCCTGATGTCATGTCGGTGATATGTCTGGATGGGTATTTACAGTCCTCGTGAGGTCAGTGGTAGATCTCGATGGGGATTTACACTCCGAGTGCGGTCAGAGAAATCTCTTGCTGTGCAGTTACAGGCTGAGTGAGGTCAGTGATATATCCCGCTTGGGAGTTACCCTCGGAATTAAGTAAGTGACCTATAACTATGTAGATCTGCACACCCAGTGAGGTCAGTGATATATCTGGCGGGTCCGAGTGAAGTCAGTGATGTACCTGTCTGGTGAGTTACAGCCCGGGTGAGCTCAGTGATATAACCGGAAGGTTAGTTGCAGTCCGAGCGATGTCTGTATTATATATGGCTGTGGAGTTACATTCCGAGTGATTTCAATGATATATATATATATGGCTGTGGAGTTACATTCTGTGTGATTTCAGTGATATATCTGGCTGGGTAGTTGCAGTCCAAGTGAGACCAGTGCTCTATCTGGCTGGTGACTTCCAAGTGATTTTAGTAATATATCTGCACGGGGATTCACAGTCGGTTGAGGTCATTGATGTATATCTGGCAGGGTAGTTACAGTCCAAGTGACATCGGTGATATATCTTGCTGTGTACTTTCTGTCCATGTGAGGTGAATAATATATCTGGCTCGGTGGTTACAGTCCGAGTGAGGTCAGTGACATATCTAGCTGTGGAGTTACAGTTCGTGTGATGTCAATGATATATCTGGCTGGAGAGTTACATTTGGAGTGAGGTCAGTGATATATCCAGGTGGGTATTTATAGTCCAAGTAAAGTCAGTGATATATCTGACTGGTGAATTACAGCCCAAGTGAAGTCAGTGATATAACTTTCTGGGTTGTTTCCGTCATATGAAGTGAATGATATATCTGGCTCGGTAATTACAGTCCGAGTGAGGTCAGTGATAAATCTCGCTGGTTTATTGCAGTCAGTTGAGGTCAGTTATATATCTGATGGTTGGTTGCAGGCCGCGTGAGGTCAGTGATATATCTGATGTGTGGTTGCAGTCCGATTGACGTCTGTGATAGATCTTGTTGGGGAGTTACAGTCTGGTGTGGTAATTGATATATCTTCCAGGGTAGTTAGATTCCGAGTGAGGTGAGTGATATATCTGTCTTGGTAGTTGCAGCCCATCTTATGCCAGCAATATATCTGGCTGTATAGTTACAGTCCGAGTCATGTCAGTGATATATCTGGATCGGCAGGTACAGTCCGAGTGAGGTCAGTGATAAATCCGGCTTGGGAGTTACAGTCCAAGTGATGTTAATGATATATTGGGCGGGCAGTTACAGTCCAGCTGAGGTCAGTTATTTATCTGGCTTGGGTAGTTGTAGTCCGAGTGATATCAGTGATGTACCTGGTCGGATAGTTAGATCCAGAGTGAGATCAGTGATATATCTGGCTGTGGAGTTACAGTCCGAGTGAGGTCAGTGCTGTATCTGGCAGGGCAGTTACAGTCCAAGTGAAATCTTTGCTATATCTGGATGGGCAGTTAAATTCCAGTTGAGATCAGAGATATATTTCGATGGGGAATTACAGTCCGCGTGAGGCCAGTGATGTATCTGGATGGGTAGCTGCACTCCGAATGAGCTCAGTGTTATATCTGGCTGGTGAGTTACAGTCCTAGGTGAGGTCAGTGATATATCTGGATGGGGAGTCACAGTCCAGGTGAGATTATTGATTTCCCTCGCAGGATAGTTACAGTCTAAGTGAGGCCGGTGATATACCTTGCTGAGTTGTTTCTGTCCGTGTGTAGCGAGTGATATATCTGGCTTAGGAGTTACTGTCCGAGTGAGGTCAGTGATGTATCTGCCTGGTGAGTTGCAGTCCGATTGATGTCAGTCTATATTTGGATGCGTAGTTATAGTCCGAGTGATGTCGGCGATATATCTAGCTGGGGAGTTACATTCCGAGTGATGTCAGTGATACATCTGGACATTGAGTTACAATAGGAGTGAGGTCTCTGATGTTTGCGGCTGGCTAGTTACAGTGGAGTGAGATCATAGATGTAACTGGATGGGGAGTTGCAGTTTGAGTGTGATGATTGATACCCACTTGATTGGCACGACATCCACAATCATTCACTCCCTCCACCACCGATGCACATTAGCAGCAGTGTGTACCATCTACCAGGTGCACTGCAGGAATTCACCAAGGCTCCTTCGGCAGCACCTTCCAAACCCACGACCACTACCACCTAGGACAAGGGCAGCGGTCACATGGGAACACCACCACCTGGAGGTTCCCCTCCAAGTAACTCACCATCCTGCTGACTTGGAAACATATCGCCGTTCCTTCACTGTCACTGGGTCAAAATCCTGGAACTCCCTCCCAAACAACACTGTGAGTGTACCTACACCACACATGGACTGCAGTGGTTCAAGAGGCAGCTCAGCTCCGCCTTCTCAAGGGTAACTAGGGATGGGCAATAAACGCTGGCCCTGCCAGTGAATTCCTGATCCCGTAAATGAATAAAAAAAAACCTGGCAGCTAGTTACAGTCCATGAGGTTGGTGATATAACTTGCTGGGTTGTTTCTGTCCGTGTGAAGTGAGTGATATATCTGGCTCAGTAGTTACTCCTAGTGAGGTCAGTGATATATCAGGATCAGTAATTACAGTCCCTTCGAGATCATAGATACCACTGGATGGGGAGTTACAGTCCAAGCGAGGTTAGTGACATATAAGGATGTGGCTTTGCTCTCCAGCTGAGTTGAGTGAGATATCTGGCAAGGGAGTTACATTCCGAGTGATGCCAGTGATGTATCAGGTTGGGTAGTTACAGTCTGAGTGAGTTCAGCGATGTGTCCGGCTGGATAGTTACAGATGGAGTAAAATCAGTGTTCTATCTGGATGTGAAGTTACAGTCCAAGTTAGGTCTGTGATATACCTGGCGGGTATTTACAGTCCAAGTGTGATCAGTGATGTATCTGGATGGGTAGTTGCAATCCGAGTGCTTTCAGTGATATTTCTGGATGGGGAGTTACAGTCCGAGTGAGGTCGGTGACATATTAGGATGTGGATTTGCACTCTGAATTAGGTCAGCGACATACTTGGCTGGGTAGTTACAATTCAAGTGAGGTCAGTGATGTATCCAGCAGGTTAGTCGCAGTCCGAGTGAGATAAATGCTATATCTGGATGGGGAATTACATTGCGATTAATCGATCAGTGATAAATTTCTATGGGGATTTACAGTCCGAGTGAGGTCAGTGATATATCAGGATGGGGAGTTGCATTCCGAGTGATTTCAGTGATATATCTGCATGGGGATTCACAGTCGGTTGAGGTCATTAATGTATATCTGGCAGGGTAGTTACAGTCCAGGTGACATCAGTGATATATCTCGCTGTTGAGTTACATCCCGGGTGAGGTCAGTGTTATATCTAGCTGTGAAGTTACAGTTCGTGTGACATCAGTGATATGTCTGGCTGGGTAGTTACAATCCGAGTGATTTATCTGGATACGGTGTTACAGTCCGTGTTAGGTCAGTGATATATATCTGGTTGAGGTAGTTACAGTCAGAGTGAGATCACTGCTATATCTGGATGGGGAGTTATATTTTGAGTGATGTCAGTGATATACATGGCTGCGGATTTACAGTGCGAGTGATGTCAGTGATATACCTGGATGGGTAGTTGCAGTCCGAGTGCTTTCAGTGATATATCTGGCTGGGGAGATACATTCCGAGTGAGGTCGGTGATATATCCAGGTGGGTATTTATAGTCCAAATGAGGTCAGTGATATATCTGGCCGGTGAGGTACAGTCCAAGTGAGGTCGGTGATATAACTTTCTGGGTTGTTTCTGTTTGTTTGAAGTGAATGATATATCTGGCTCAGTAGTTACATTCCAAGTGAGGTCAGTGATATAGTTGGCTGGGAATTTAAAGTCCGAGTGAGGTCAGTGATATGTCTGGCTGGGGAGTTACAGCCAGAGTGAGATCAGTGATATATCTGGATGGGCATTTACAGTCCAAGTGAGGTCAGTGATATATCTCGCTGGTTTGTTGCAGGCAGTTGAGATCAGTTATATATCTGATGTGTAGTTTGCAGTCCGAGTGAGGTCAGTGATATATCTGATGTGTGGTTGCAGTCTGAGTGAGGTCAGTGATGTATCCGGCTGGGTAGTTACAATATGAGTGAGATCAGTGCTATATCTGAAAAGGAAGTTACATTCCAATTGAGATCAGTGATATATCTGGATGGGGAGTTACAATCTGGTGAGGTAATTGATATATCTGCCAGGGTGGTTACAGTCCGAATGAGGTCGGTGATATATCTTGCTGGGTAGTTAAAGTCCGAATGAGGCGATTGATACATCTGTCTTGGTAGTAACAGCCCATCTTAGGCCAGTGATATATCTGGCTGTATAGTCACAGTCCAAGTCATGTCAGTGATATATCTGGATCGGTAGGTACAGTCCGAGTGAGGTCAGTGATATATCCGGCTTGGGAGTTACAGTCCAAGTGATGTTAGTGATATATCGGGCGGGCTGTTACATTCCAGCTGAGGTCGGTTATTTATCTGGCTTGGGTAGTTATAGTCCGAGTGATGTCAGTGATGAATCTGGCCGGGTAGTTACATTCAGAGTGAGATAGTTGTACTCCGTGATATCCATGTTATATCTGGCTGGTCAGTTACAGTCCGAGGTGAAGTCAGTGATACATCTGGATGGGGAGTCACAATCCAGGTGGGATCATTGATTTCCCTCGCAGGTTAGTTACAGTTTAAATCAGCGACATATCTGGTATGGTAGTGAGTCCGACTGAGGTCAGTGATATATCTGGCTGGGGAGTTACATTCCGAGTGATGTTAGTGATATATCTGGATACGGAGTTACATTCCAAGTGAGGTCAGTGATATATCTGAGTGTGCTCTGATGTATCCAGCTGCTTAGTCACAGTCCGAGTGAGATCAATGCTATATCTGGATGGGAAGTTACATTACGATTGATCGATCAGTGATAAATTTCTATGGGGATTTACAGTCCGAGTGATGTCAGTGATATATCTGGCTGGCTACTTACTGTCCGAGTAAGGTCAGTGATGTATCTGGATGGGGAGTTAGAGCCCGAGTGCAGACATTGATATATCTGTCTGGGTAGTTAGAGGCCAATTGAGGTTTGTGATATATCTGGCTGTGCAATTACAGTCCGAATGATGTCAGTGGTTTATCTGTCTGGATAGTTGCACTCCGAATAAGGTCAGTGATATATCTGGATGGGGATTTACAGTCCGAGTGAAGTCAGTGCTATGTCTGGCTTGGGAGTTACTTTCTGAGTGATGTCAATGATATATTTGCATGGGGAGTTACATTACGATTGAGATCAGTGATATATTTCAATGTAGAGTTACAGTCCAGGTGAGATCATTGATATACCTGGCAGGGTAGTTACAGTCCAAGTGAGGTCTGTGATACATCTTGCTGGGTTGTTTCTGTCCGTGTGAAATCATTGATATATCTGGCTTGGTCATGGACTCTTTGTCTGTTTGTTAGTTGTGAAAGCAAGGAGAGGTAGTGCATGTCAGTGTCCTGTGAAAAAGGACCCATCATCCACAGCATGGTTGGCTGATGGATGTTACACTGCTGGATCCTCACTTGATACTGCAGGTCCAACCACTCTGTCAGCATGGGAGTGGTCCAGACCCTTACTGGCCAGCTGGATTGCTCTGTTTTCAATGTTCATGAGAACCTTGATTTTAGGTATTCTGCCACCAGCCTGCAACCTCTCTCTTATAGTGTGCCAGCTTGCCTTGCACAGATAGAGATGCCAAATGACATGTATGCCTGGCCTGTGCAGGTGGTGAGTGATCCCATGGATGGGATGAGGGCAATGATTGACGGTGAGTGTGAGAGAGTGAATGATGATGTCCCTTGAAATGGCAATGAGCGAGGGCCCTCTGGGTGTGTGATGGGTTTGTGTGCATTTGCGTTGAGAGTGATGAAAAGTGAGACTTACTCCAACAGAACGGAGATCATTCATTCTCTTGTGGCACTGGGTGGCTGTCCTCTTCTGAAGTGTGTTGGCACTGACCACCACTGCTACCTCCACCCAAGCTGGACTGGCCATGCTGCTGCCCATCCTGTGTCCAGAGCAGGGGCACAGGGCGTCACAGTGGGCCTCCACAGCATCCAGCAGTTGCTCAAGCAACCCTTCATTAAACCAGGGGGCTGCAGTCTTCTTGCTTTTGAGGGCCATGCCTCTCGGGCAGCAGTAGTGAGCTGGAAGCAATGGGTGCTGTGCTTGTAGCTGGTTTCAGACATGGCACCCGGTGTGATGTGGCAGCGGGTTGATGACCGGCGGCTGAACGATGAGCCTGCTCACCATGGAAATGACGTGTTTCCCAGGAGTGCATAAATAATGAGGCGGGCTCGGGACAATACAGCGTGAAAACCCGCCATTGCCGTAGGCGGCAGCACACCATTTTATAAGCCTGCTACTGCACTTAGTGCAAATTTGGGGATATTCCGCCCGCTGCGTCAGTTGGTGGTGATGAGTTCGCGTCAGGTGCTGTGGTAATTCTATACTGTAATGCACACTTACACATAACTCACGTTAATCACTTTATAAATGAGTGTCCAAATTTACAAATGGCAGGGTAATCCCAGAGCGCATGAGATCAAACCTGAGAGGGACACTCCTACATTTGGAATTCAATTACTAAATTGGCACATTGATAGATGCAGACACATCACATAATGGAGTGGAGCTGCCCTGAGGGGTAAACTCTTTCGAGTTACCAACAGTCACAGATTGCAACTTCTTTCGAGTACAATCACCGTTCTTGGTTTTCCGGGAGTGGGAAACTCTTTCGAGTTACCAACAGTCACAGATTGCAACTCTTTTCGAGTACAATCACAGTTCTTGGTTTCCGGGAGTGGGACATGAACCCACAACCCTCTGATTCAAAGGCGAGGGTGCTATGAACTGAGCCACAGCTGAAACTCTTTCGAGTTATCAACAGTCACACATTGCAACTCTTTCGAGTACAATCACAGTTCTTGGTTTCCGGGAGTGGGACATGAACCCACAACCCTCTGATTCAAAGGCGAGGGTGCTATGAACTGAGCCACAGCTGAACCCGAACGTATGGAATATCGTTACTGATTGAAGACAGTTAAAAAGGACAAGCACATCCTGGAGCGCTGTAGACCAGACCTGGGAGAGACACTGTAACATCTGGAACATGCTGTAGCCCAAACTGTTAAAATGCCCACAGGGACACGCAGGATTAAAGAATTTGAAAAAAAAGTTTTGCTCTCTATGTTCGTTGCGACTTTCTCAACTTACTTTTTGCCCTTTCGCCATTATTGGGAAGTTTTGTTGAAGAAATGGCGACACAAAGATTCTGAAGGGGCTTGACAGGTAGATGTTGTTCTTTCTCGTTCAGCAATCTTTAACTAAGAGCGTCTCATTTAAGACACATTTAAGGAAGAATTTCTTCTCTCAGCGGATCAGTAGAATTTGGAATTATCTTCCTCAGAAAGCAGGGGAGGCTGGCTTATTGAATATAAGTGGGGGATAGGGGTTCTCTCAGGGAAATCAAGTCAACCCCTCAATCAATTCAGCCATGACCTTATTGAATGGTGCAGCATGTTCGAGGGGTGGAATGGACTATTAATGTTCCTATTTCTTTCATAAAATTTTAAGAGCTTAAATTGTACTCCTCGAACACTGCATTGCCCTTTAAAAGACAAACCCCTAGGCTTCGTGTCCACTTTTGCGAAATATATATTTTGCATGTTGCCCTTGTTAAAAACTGCAGGTTCATGATCCACTTTCCATTTCCTGCAGTGCTCATTTTTGAGCAATGCGGAGCAGTTCGTTTCAGCAACACACAACGGTGCCTAGGTGCTAATGAAAAGGACACTATTTCAAACCAAAATCAACGACTGACATTGATCCAAGCGCTTCATGTTAATTCTGTCAACAACAGCGATCATTAAGTGTGTTATGGCATTTATTGTGTATTCACGAGAATGGCCATCAACCATGAAGCATTTTTGACTCTCCAAAGATCCTGCCTGACCTGTTGAGTTCTTCCAGAATGTTCTGCTTTCATGTCAGCTTTCAAGCATCTGCACTATTTTGCTTTTATTTTGCCAGTCTTGCTGCTTTACTTTGATGTAGAATATGGTCTTGTCCCGAGGGGACAACACCGTGGAAAAGAGAAAGAAAATGGTGGGAGACCAAAATGCGCCACAGAGGTAGTAGGCATATATTGTAGGAGTACAGTGATCTGTACCGATTCTCTACCTCTCATTCCTAGAGCTGTGATTAATAACCTCATGGCATACTTTGAAAGCGGTGCTGGGAAGTGCATCTGTAATTTGTTTCCTATCTGTTAGAAGCACATTCCCAATTTTCAATTTCCTCAACAAACAAAGCCAGGACCACGTGCTCTAACTTTTACTGCATTCACCATATGTTTTCTAAAAAATCAATACCTTTCCTGTATTGGTTGCAGGAACTTTTTTTTAAAAAAAGCATAAGCGCATAAACAACTCGTTTCTCAGAAGCGCGTGTCAAAATGTTAACTAAATATTTGCTGCTTCCTAGAGCATATTATCGCTTTATCTGCTGATCCCATTAAGTATTTAAATTTATGGACACGTAAAAGCCAATGTTGGGAAGCTGTTTTAATTGCTTGAACTTTGGAAAATACTGGGAAACATTTAATATTTCTACAATATTTCTATCTAAACTTGCAAGAAAGTAATTTTAGCATCATTTTTCATGTCAGTTGGGTTTTTGACCTTGTGATATTTACAGTGCTTTAGAAAGTAATTGCACGTCAAATTGAAACATTTTACAAAAAAAAACACACCGCCTCTCAAATAGATTCACTCACACATTATTGGTCAACAGAGCCAGGTTCTGAGTTTCGATCCTCACAAAATGAATGTGTCTAAATCTTAAGTATATGTACAAACCCTTCTCCTCCCCAAATAGACACTGATATTGCACTGGATTATGTAATGACGCAGACAAAGACATAGAGCCAGGCCCTCAAACACCTCAAGATAAACAATATTATCTTCCCTTGGGCCAATGCCCTCGATTAACTGCATCAAGGAAACAGAAATCAGGAGTGATCAGAGGGTTCAGTGACACTTTGCTGCTGTCCGTGCTCCTCCACAAGTGCTTGCTTCCTCTCACATGAGGCGATACACAGTTCTTAACTTGCAAAGCTTCTTCCTCCAGCCAGTGGTCATTTGCTTTTAGCTTCAATTTCCATTAAATGTCACTCTATATTTTGTTATGATCCCAGAAGTGGTTGCCCCTGGACAAGCATAGTCTCAGAGTGGAACCTAGTTTAATTGATCCTAACTTTTAAATTGCTTGTTTAAATACGTGAAGAGGTGCTAATGAATCGAGTTATCGGAGTCAGCAGATGAACGTTTAACAAAAAGTATAAAACATGCATTAAACTTAAAAGATGAATTATATTACCATACTCTTCCACCCACAACTATACCTTTACAGACATATACAGATGTGTAGGGATAACAGAAGTTAAAATAGCTAGCTTATACTCTAATGTCCACAGTAAGTACACAGTCGATGTACCAATAGGCACTCTGTTGTCAGGCACTCTGAAACCAAATGACAGATTCCACCTCAGCCAGGTGTAATGGATCTCTCCTCAACTTCCTCTGGATGCTTCTCACACCATAAGCCAACCAGTCTCACTGAACTCTGTCTTTCACACGAGGGTTTCCAATCTCCCCTCTCGAAGACCTCACCTTGGAAACTTCTCTCAAACTGACACTTTCTCTCAAGTGCATTCCCATAGGATTCATGATCAGAGTTTCAAAACTCTCCTTTTGATGCTCCCTTCCCTGGGTCACCACATGCATTCAAGCTGTCTTCCACGCATTCTCCCTCACCGACTTAGCTGCCTCAGATGTCCAGAACACAGAGTTAGAGACCTTCATTTGTCTCTTTGGACCTTTTTGCATCTTGCAAGCTGTTCTCACTTTAAATCTGCTTTCTGCAGCTTTTATCTCTTTAAATTGGAAGCTTGGACACTTTCCTCTCTGCCCCTTGTTCTTAACTTCCCTAAACAGGATCTTTTCCAGGTCCTGCCCTTTCTTTGATGAGCAGGTCTGCTTGGAGCTTTCTCCCACTCCTCTGGATTTTGGACCTTTTCTTTAGCTTGGGACTTGCTATCTATTTCTCTCTAGGCCCTCTTCGGCAGCTGTTTACAATCAATTTTAGCATGGAACTTGCTCTGCCCCTTCTAGGCTGCTCCTGCCTCACCACCTATCTTCAAAACTGCTGAGCTCCAACAGCTTCAAAATAAAACTGCTGTCTGTCGGTTTCCCTGTGTGTCTGTGGGAGGGAACCAGCCTCTCTGGACCCAGGTCGCTAGGCAACACTTCTTCTACTCTTCTTTGCTTAACTAAATGTACAGTTCTAAATGCTCTTTAGCAATACAAGCCTATTTTTCAAGTGAAACTAAAACTCAATTTGACCTTTCTTAACACACAAACACAGAAATACAAATAAAACTTAAACTAAACAGCTAAAGCTTATTCTTAACATCTACATATACCAATATAACTTACTTAAGCAATCATTATTTCCTATCAGTTTCTCCTCTGAAAGCCTTCTTTCTTGTTCAGAATGGTTTTTGGACTCACTTGGAAGCCTGTCAAGGTCACGAGCATGGCCGGGCTATTGCCTTGTCAATGTTGCCTGTGTTTGCTGTATTTTGTATTGGACCTTGTCACAGGATCACAATGCAGAAGAGGCCCTTCAGCCAATCGAGTCTGCACCGACATGTGAAGAACACCTGAACTTCCCAACTGATACTGTTTACCAGCACTTGGCCCATAGCCTTGAATGTTATGAAGTGACACGTGTTCATCCAGGTGCTTTTTAAAGGCTGTGAGGCAACTCGCCTCCACCATCCTCCCAAGCAATGCATTCCAGACCGTCACCGCCCTCTGGGTAAAAAGATTTTCCTCACATCCGCCCTAAACCCAAATCAGTATTCCGTTTTGGAGGCTGATGAGGGCGCTGGTTCCTCCAGGGACTGTGGGCAGAGCCAAGCTTCTGGCACCACATGCAGCCTGTCTGTACAGGAGGGGAGGAAGGGAGGAAGAGCAATAGTAATAGGGGATTCTCTAGTCAGGGGAATAGATAGACGCTACTGTGGCCGTCAACGTGACTCCAGGATGGTATGACCCTGGTGTCAGGGTCCAGGATGTCACTGAACGACTGCAGGGCATCCTGAAGGGGGAGGGTGATAAGGCAGGGGTCATGGTACATGTTGATACCAATGACATAGGTAGAAAGAGGGATTAGGTCTTGCATCAAGAATTCAGGGAGTTAGGCAGTAGACTAAAAAGCAAGTCCTCTCGGGCTGTAGTCTCTGGATTACCCCCAGTACCACGTGCTAGCGAGCTCAGAAATAGGAGAATAGCACAGATGAATACATGGCTGAAGAGTTGGTGCAGGAGGGAGGGTTTTAGATTCCTGGATCACTGGGACCTTTTCTGGGGGAGGTGGGACCTCTACAAGCGGGACGGTCGACATCTGAACCAGAGCGGGGCTAACATCCTTGCAGACATGTTTGCTCGTGCAGGAGTTTCAACTAATTCGGTGGGGGGAGGGGACACGGAATGTTAGCAGAATAGGGACACATCATAATACAGTAAAACAATCAAATCAGAGGGAGTACAGCTGCAATAAGCTTCAAGGGAGTAAGGCAAGCCTGGATGGCCTCTACTTTAATGCCAGGAGTATTACAGGTAAAACGGATAAATTAAGGGTGAGGATTGAAATGTGGAATTGTGATATAGTCGCCATCAATGAGACGTGGTTGAGGGAAGGGCAGGATTGGCAGCTCAACATTCCGGGATATAGAATCTTCAGGCAAGTCAGGGGAGGGGGTAAAAGATTATTATTAGTTAATGAATCAGTTACTGCAGTAAGGAGAGATGATATCGTGGAGGGGGCATCGAATTTGTGGGTAGAGCTTAGGAATAAAAATGAGGCAGCCACATTGTTAGTTCTTTATTATAGACCCCCAGATAGTCAGCGGGAAATTGAGGAGCAAATACGTGCACAATTTGAGGAGGTGTGTAAAAACAAGAACACTAGGGTAATTATATTAGGTGATTTCAACTTACCCAACATTAATTGGAATAGGCATAGCGTTAACGGCTTGGATGGAAGGGCTTTCTTGAAATGTGTACAGGAGAACTTTTTAGGTTAATATGCAGAGGGTCCAACAAGGGATGGTGCATTGCTGGACCTAATTCTGGGGAATGAAGCTGGACAGGTGGCTGAGGTGGTGGTGGGCGAACATTTTAGCGATAGCAACCACAGCATAGTGCAGTTTAAGTTTGTTATGGACAAAGAAATCGACAAGTTGCAAAAAAATGATTTGGATTGGGGGAGAGTGGATTTTAGTAAAATAAGGCAGTATCTGGCCAAGGTAGAGTGGAAATAGTTACGTGATGGGAAAACTACAGAGGAACAGTGGTGGGTGGGTGTTCAAAAAGGAAATGGAGTGGGTACAGGCTCAACATGTTCCCTCGAGGGTGATAGGAAGGAGTAACAATCCCAGAGAATCATGGATGACCAGAGATATTCAGGCTACGATGAGAAGGAAAAGAAAAGCTTTTAGCAGGTACGAGGGAAGCAAATTAGCAGAGGCATTAGTGGAGTCAAGACAGTGCAGGATAGAGCTTTAGAAAGCAATTAGGAGAGCAAAGAGGGGATGTGAGAAAGCTCTGGTGGGTAAAAGTAGGGAAAATCCCGAGATATTCTATAAGTATATCAATGGGAAGAGGATAACCAGGGAAAGAGTAGGGACCATAAGGGACCAAGGGGACAATCTATGGGTGGAGCCAGAGGACATTGCTAGAGTGTTGAATGAGTACTTTACATCCGCCTTCACCCAAGAGAATGAAGATGAAGGTATTGAACGCGGGGCGAGAGACTGCGAGGTTCTTAAGCAAATTGATACAGGGAGTGACAAGGTATTGTTGGTCTTGGCAAGCTTAAAAGTGGACAAATCTTCAGGTCCGGATGATTTGTGTCTGAGACTGCTGAGGGAGGCAAGGGAGGAGATCGCAGGGGCTCTGACCCGAATTTTTAATTCCTCTCTGGCCACGGGGGAGGTGCCAGAAGACTGGAGAACAGCTAATGTGGTTCCGCTATTTAAGAAGGGTTGTAGGGATAAGCCAGGGAACCAAAGACCGTGAGTCTCATGTCAGTGGTAGGGAAACTATTGGAGAAATTTCTGAAAGAGAGTATCTATCTCCACTCAGAGAAGCAAGGTTTGATCAGGCATAGTCAGCATGGCTTTGTCAGAGGGAGGTCATGCCTAACAAATTTGATTGAATTTTTTGAGGAGGTGGCCAGGTGTGTAGATGAGGGTAGCGCAGTTGATGTAGTTTACATGGATTTCAGCAAAGCCTTTGACAAGGTTCCACATGGGAGACTTTTAAAGAAGGCAAAGGCATATGGGATGCACAGTAGTTTGATAAGGTGGACTAAGAATTGGCTTAGTTGTAGGAGGCAGAGGGTGGTGACAGAAGGCTGCTTTAGTGACTGGAAGCCAGTGTCCAGTGGTGCACCACAGGGATCTGGGCTCGTTTCCTTATTATTTGACATTCATATAAACGACATAGATGACTATGTGGAGGGCAAGATTAGTAAGATTGCGGATGACACAAAGATTGGCCGGGTGGTTAAAAGTGAGGTTGAGTGTCTTGGGCTACAGGAAGATATAGACGGGATGGTCAAATGGGCAGATAAGTGGCAGATGGGATTTAACCCTGAAAATTGTGAGGTGATTCACTTTGGAAGGAATAATTTGTCAAGGAAATATTCAATGAATGGCATGGCACTAGGAAGTTCTGAGGAAGAAAGGGAGCTTGGCGTGTATGTACATAGATCTCTGAAGGCATAGGGGCATGTTAGTGGGGTGGTGAAAAAGGCATATGGGACACTTGCCTTTATCAATCGAGGCATAGATTACAAAAGTAGGGAGGTCACTTTGGAGTTGTATAAAACCTTGGTGAGGCCACAGCTGGAGTACTGTGCGCAGTTCTGGTCACCACATTTTTGGAAGGATGTGATTGCACTGGAGGGGGTGCAGAGGAGATTCAACAGGATGTGGCCAGGGATGAAACACTTAAGTTATGAAGAGAGATTGGATAGACTTGGGTTGTTTTCGTTGGAGCAGAAGACTGAGGGGCTACCTGATCGAGGTTTACAAGATTATGAGGGGCATGGGCAGGGTAGATAGGGAGTGGATGTTCCCCTTAGTTGAAGGGTCAGTTACAAGGGGACATTAGTCCAAGGTGAGGGGCAGGTGGTTTAGGGGGGATGTGAGGAAAAACCTTTTTAGCCAGCGGGTGGTGACGGTCTAGAATGCACTGCCTGGGAGGGTGGTGGATACGGGTTGCCTCACATCCTTTAAAAAGTACCTGGATGAGCCCTTGGCACGTCATAACATTCAAGGCTATGGGCCAAGTGTTGGTAAATGGGATTAGGTAGGTAAGGTGTTTCTCATGTGCAGACTCAATGATCCGAAGGGCCTTGACTGCACTATGATTCTGTGACTCTGTAAACCTCCTGCCCCTCACCTTGAACTTCTGAAGTGCAATGAGGAAGGCGTAGTGAGGTGGGGAAATGGGGAGGAGAATCATAAAAGGGAAATATGGAGTGGTAAGAGGAAATAGTAATTCAGGAATGTTAATTGGAGAACTAATGGGGAGTGGTAATAGATGAGAGCTAATGGGGACCGATTTCTAATGGGTGGGTAATGATTAATGGGCAATGGGGAGCGGGAATGTTATTAGGTAAGTGTATGAGATGGGGTAATAGGGAGGGCCAATGGAGAAAGGTATTAGTCGGAGTTGGAACTGGAGGTTAAATGGGGATGAGTTGCATTATGGGTGAGGGTTAATTGGGACAGTCAATGTTCGAAGACGTATGTGAAGGGAAAATGTGAACGGGTAACAGGAAGGGGTCATGTGGATTGGTATTCGGCAGGGGCTCTGGGTTGGGGTAAGTATGAGAATTACTGGGGCTCTGTCTTGTTGGATAGTTAATTAGGAGTGGGAATGGAGATGCAATGTGGGAGGGATAATTGGATATGAGAGCTAGGTGAAAAGATCGATGATTAATGGGCCGTGCAATGAGTGAGGATATGTGGGGATGGCCAGGTTGGGGGGGGGGGGGGGCATTGCGGTAATGGGAACTGGCGAAGAAGATGTTTAATGGGGAGGATAAATGTGTTGGTTCATTGGGAAGGGAGACTGTTGAAGCATTACAGGGAGGGGAATGGGGAGCGGTGATATGGGCCAGAGAGGGGAACGTAATGGGGTGGGGGAATGGAGAGGGCATGGTAAACAACTATGGGTAGTGTTGATTAATGGTGGGTGGATAACAGTGAATGTTAATGCTGTGGGGGCAATGAGGAAGGGGAATAGAGAAGGAAAATTGGCTTAGCGGTAATTGGACAAGGGCAATGAACAAGAATATTGAGGTTGGTGTATTCGAGGAGGGGTAATGGGTGAGGGAAAATGTGGAGTGGAAGCTGGAGCCGTAATGGGGAAGTATAATGGAGATTTATAATGGGGGAGCAATGGGAGAAGGGTCATGGTGATGCTTGATGATGGAGGGATAATTGGATAGCATAAGTGGAGGGGTAATGTAGAGGTGGAATGGAAGTTGTGAAGTGATGGCGATGAGTCATTATAATGGACTAATAAAGAGGGGTATTGAGAGGGGTAATGGGTAAGATTAAATTAGACTTGGGAGGGTGACTAGATAATGGAGCATGTAATGGTGGTGAGAAAATTGATAATGCTAATCGGAATAGGAAGTCAGGGAATAATAATCGTGAGAGGGAATTCTGAATAGGAATGCAAAGTGTGAGGCATAATCAGGGGAGGTAATAGGGAGGTATAAACGTGGAAGTGAAATGGGAAAGTGGGAAATTGGGAAGGGCTAATGGGGATGTGATTGCACTGGAGGAGCTGCAGAGGAGATACACCAGGATGTTGCCTGGGATGAAACATTTAAGTTATGAAGAGAGGTTGGATAGACTTGGGTTGCTTTCGTTGGAGCAGAAAAGACTGAGGGGCGACCTGATCGAGGTGTGCAAGATATGAGGGGCATGGACAGGGTAGATAGGGAGTGGAAGTTCCCTTTAGTTGAAGCGTCAGTCACAATGGGACATAAGTTCATGGTGAAGGGCAGGAGGTTTGGGGGGATGTGAGGAAAAACTTTTTTACCCAGAGGATGGTGACAGTCTGGAATGCACTTCCTGGGAGGGTGGTGGAGGCGGGTTGCCTCAAATCCTTTAAAAAGTACCTGGATGAGCCCTTGGCATGTCAAGGCTATGAGCCAAGTGCTGGTAAATGGGGTTAGGTAAGTAGGTCAGGTGTTTCTCACGTTTCGGTGCAGACTCGATAGGCGGAAGATTCTGTGATTCTGTGTGATGTCAGTAAGATGGGTAATGGTTACGGGAGGTGAGGCGAGGATTAATGTGGTGTAATGTTGCTGGGCTAATTATGGAAGTGTAATGGCTGAGAGGAAATGGGAAGTGAGGGTTGAGAGGTAATGGAGAGCAGTAATTTGGAGCTGTAATAGGTCCAGAAATATGGAGTGGAAACATCAGAGGGATAACATAGAGTGTAACATGCAAGGTGTCGGAGGTGCAGTGTTATTCCATCAAAAGCATGTTTCTCGCCATCAAGCTAAATAGAGGTTCTGCCTACCACACAAATGAGTAATGTGGTATATGAATTTCAGTAATGGTGCAGTGCCATGTATGTAGGCTGTATGTCCCAACGATTGGTGGCTCATATCAAACAGCAGACCCCTTCGGCTGCTCGCCACAGGCAGATAACACTCAGTTCATGCTATGCAACATGAGATATGTTTCTGTAATTGAGCTGTGACCTGGTGCATTGCCTATGGCACACCTTGGCCAATCAGAGTCAACTTGTTGTTTATGAATTTAAACAAAACCTTTGAGGTAACTGTTTCCTGGAGCATTCTTCATGGCCTTGATCAATCAGGGTCCACTTGCCAACCAGTCAGCGCCTCGTTCCTCATGCAGTGTAAATAGTTGTTCCCTTTGAAATTTGGTGTTCTCTTGCCTGTCCTGATGAGTGCAAGACGAAAAACCTCGACAGCAATTGTTTTCAGCAAAACACGAGCTCTGCACTACCAAACAACTATTTATATACAGAGGTACATCAAAAACCAAATTGGGATGTCAACAACATTGTTGGACACTCAGGGTTTTTAAGAACAGATAAGTTATCTATTGAATATTTACGAGATTGTATTAGACCTAAGATTGCCCTGTTGTGAATTTCCATCCAGGATGAGATTGAACAGATTACTGTTAGGGTTAGTTATCTTCACCATGCCCTGCACTACACTGGGCCTAAGGTATGCAAATTCCTTTCATTTTCCTGTTCAATTTGTTTGTGCCGCTACATCCCTTCGAGATAACTGTACCACAAGAAATACCCGCTGGGAACTCACTGAAGTAGTAGTGTTTCAGCAGTGCAATTAGTGATGTTGCCCAACATAACGTAAATGTGCCTGATCATGTTGTCACTGAAAATGAGGGGCTTGTCCTTATGGATGGTTCCGATTTTGATGTGCCTTCCTCCTGGAGCAAACGGGAAGAGGTATTTGATAAGTTTGAACTCCTCCATTCCCAGATGCCCCTCTAATAACCAACTTTCAATGAAAATGAGAAGTACTTGAAAGTGCGGCTGATAGCACACATGCATATTGCAGAAGGCCGAATGGCTTGGTGGATTTTCACATGCAGCGTGAATGTCTGGTGGCGTCATGAGGCCTCAAGGCCAATTCAGTCAGAATTTTCAGTAAGCCTGACAATCGGACTGCTAAAGTTATCCTTAACAAGTGCAACCATATTCACAAATGCATGTTGTTCTTAATGACGGGTCCCAATTTGTATCCATTGGACTTGCTGCACAACATGACATATGGTCCTGCTCGAAATCAAGTTACAAGTAAGACTTGTTAGACTTACGTAAGGGTAATCGGCTGTCTTGCGGTGTATATGATAGGATTTCCCCTCACGGTTCACTGAATGGATGCATGTTTGGGCTGCCTAAGGCACATAAAAGTGATGCCCCTTTATGACCTATCTGATCTATGACTGGTTCTGCATCAAATGCATTGGTTAAACGGTTGATCAAGCTGCTACAACCAGTTCTGAAGGAGTTTTGCAACCACGCAGTGAAGATTTGCTTCAATTTTGTGAGATACACATTGATCGCAAAGCCATATTTATGTTTTCATTCCCTATTGCCAGCCAAGTCACTAATGTGCACATCAAAGAAGCCATAGGCATTTGCACCATGTCCAAGTATCATGGCGACCACACCACTATTGTCTGAATCTGGTTTAACTGAACTTATGAATTTAGCAGCTCGCATAGTTTAGCTCAGCTATTTACCCCCAAATAGATAGTGTTTCCAAGGGATTCCCCCTTGCTAATATTTTCATCAATTTCCACGAGAAACACATTTTCAATGGAATGACACCTTAGCTTTTAGGCCTTGCATGTTTTCAGTACATGGACAATATATTCGTTATATTTGAATCTGCAACTGCATGTATGAATTTCCTTACACACCAATCTTACCTGAATTAAAACAAATGTTTTGAGGCAACAATGCATTCTCCAGGTCTGCATCTCGACCAGTCAGAATCCACATGCCAACCAATCAGCACCTTGTTTTTCATGCAATATAAACCGTTGTTCCCTTTAAAATTTGGAATTCTTGCATATTTCCTGATCAGTGCAACATGAGATTCGACAGAATGTCTCTTTTTTTGCAGAAATACTCAAGTTCTGTACCACCAAACTCTAGGTTTATCTTTGAGTTCACAGTGTGGGTTTGCAGTCCACATGCAGTTAGGACTGGACTGAGATTAACAGTTAAGATTAGGTTTAATATAAGGGCTAGGTTTAATTTTCGGTTTAGGGCTATGGTTAGGGTTAGTTACATTTAGTTTTAGACAGAGTTAGGATTTTGATTCGGTGTATTTTGACAATTAGGTTAAGGGCTAACGTCAACGTTGGGGTTGAGGATCGATAAATATTTATGCATAGCTTTAGGGTTAAAGATTGCTTCGGGTTAAGGTAATGTTAGAGATACGCTTCTTTTGAAGATTCAATTTAGAATTTAGTAAAAGTTTCAAAAAGCTTTCTAGTTGGGTCATGTATTCAGCGTACATTTAGTTGTAGTGTTGGAATTGCAGTTAGAATGAGAGTCACTGGAATGGTTGGAATTAGGGTCAGGATGGTGTTAGGATTATATTTATGCTAGGTTTTACGGTTGCAGTAAGCATTATGATTAGGATTAAGGCTACAGTTATGTTTTGGAATTTGTGTTGGAGGTTGGATTAGGGTGAATTTTATGGATAGTGTGTTTATGGTTAAAGTTAATTTGAGGTTCAACTTTAGGGTTAATGATTCACCTTCAGTAGATGTTAGCTTTAGGGTTGGATCCAATAAACTGAAGGCATGGCTGTCAATGCTTGTGCAATTGAAATTAGGAATGTGCAAATGTCCAAATTATATGAGCGTTGGTGGTGTGTGCACGAGGTTACAGATACTGGGAAGATTGTAGGTGTTGAAGGAGGTTACTGTAAGCGGCAACATGTAAATAAGGTAGATGAGTGGGCAAGGATAGAGGCGGGAGTGGAAAGGAAAGACATTAATGGTGATTTTCTGGCGGCGATTGTTTTACATAAAATTATAATCGAGAGTCAGCTGGAGGACGGTGAAAAGCACTGGAGGAGGATTGTATACTCAACCATGGCACAAGGGTCCAGACGGACGGGGAGGGAGAATTCAACAAGTCACTGTCACCTCGGATGCCATTTAAGACTTTGGTGAGAAGCTGTTCGGGACACGAGCTGCATCCACCTAATTAAAGGAATACAAACGGTGAGTTCCCTGAAAAATGGACATGGGTTTGGGAAGTGACAGCACTTTCATTGACTTTGGAGAGGAAACGAAGTTTGGAGGTGGGGTGATCGTTTTCAAGGACAAAGTAGTTAAGTTTATTTTTAAGGAGAGGGGTGAAGACTGCAGCGTTAACGGGGAAAAGGACAGAATCTTAAGAAAAAAGGGAAGCTTAGAAAAAAACCAAGGGAACCTATTCTGTGAGATCTCTACGATATGACAACCTCTAACCTAGGATTCTAGAAGATAGCTGCGGTGATAGTGTGTGCACTCGTTCAGGTTTTGCAAAATTCCTCAGGTCAGAGCACACTGGGAGTGAGCGAACGTTACACCACTACTGAAGTCAGAGGGATATAGGCCAGTTTTCCGTGACATCGAAGAAATGCTGGATTATGAAGGAAGTCTTGATTCACTTTGAAAACCATGGTATGATCAAATAAAGCCAACGTGGTTTATTATATCATGTTTGACAAATGTATTGGTGTTTTAAGGATATAACTATGGGAATAGATGAAGGGAACTAGTAGATGGAAATGTGAATTTCCAGGTACTATACAAAATGCAAGAGAAGGGCCCAGGGAGTTGTTAGTAATACAGTAGCATGGACAGAGGATTCGTTAATGGATAGGGATTAAACAATAGTTTTAAGCGGGTCATTCACAGGCTGGCTGGCTTTAACCATTTTATAAAGGCGTGGAACTTGTAAATCATGCATGTTCCAAGAGGGTGGATAGACTTGTATAATTAACACGAAAAGTTAGCATGCAGACTCATGCAAATGGCAAGTTTATCTTTATTGCAGCGAGGAAGCAGCATAAGAATGAGGTCTTGCTACAACTGTAAAAGGATTGGCTGAGACCACAGCTAGACTGCTGAGCGCATTTTTGTCTCCATATTTAGCAAGGGATATAATTGCATTGGAGGTGGTCCCACGAAGCATCCCTAGAGTGCTCCCTGGGAAGCAATTAAAGCCGTGATTTATTTGAGCCTCTACTTTCCGACAAAATGAGAAGCGCTCCTCTTTAAGCACATACCAATTTGAAGGAGTAAATGCTGAGAGGCTGTTCACAGAGCTGAGTCACCTAGAAAACTGTAGACACTGTAAGGCATAAAGTTATACCCCTGCAAAATTACTCTGATGCTCTGGCATGGGAATGACGAGAAATATAGAGACGGCACTTCAATTGGAAATTAAACACCAATGACTTAAGTAAATTTTAATACCACAATACACGTGTTACATTACACTGGTTCGCCACAAATACATAATCAGCAATCATAATTATGATCATCCAGCGAGTTGTCAAGACCCTACACTTCAGTCGTTGAACAAACTAGTCTGGCTAAACATTGTGTCACTTTTCCAATGATTTTTATCCCCTTAAGGTAGGCCATTGTTTCATTGACAGAATTGCCCGGCCTCTTCAAATCAAACTCCAGCTATAATTGCGCAATGAGGTATCCAGTTATTTGTTGAAAACACGATATTAGGCACTCCTTGATGCTTTCATTTGCATTTCGCAGGGAGCCGATCCGACAGGCGTTGAACACTCGGCAAGGTACTCCCAGCACACCAGCGGGCACACCCTCATGCGTGCGCACACATACACACGAGGGGAGCAATTTACCGTAACCAGTACAAAAGCAGATCATCTGGCGGAAACCTGCGGAGACATCGGGAGAAGTTCCACACGAACGCATACCAGGGGACAGGATTGAACCCGGTCCCTGGAGCAGTGAGGCAGCAGCTCACCACACTTTAGCATTTATTCTTAATGCTTTGAGCTCTTTCCTTCCATCATCCCCCCCGCCCCCCCCCCCCCCCCCCACCCCCGCCCCGCTCCGTGTTACCAGTAGGCCCTTTCCCCGTTGGCTATTTGTCATGTGTGCCCCTCCAGATATGCTATCGAGTCTCAGGATGGTAGCTACTCCCCCTCCACCCATATTGGTTGATTCCAAATCTCCAGCGATTCCTGGTATCATTACTTTGATGGAATCCTGAGGACAAGTATCACATTCCTGATGTGGAAATACTGGCAGCCACATCTCCGCTGGTCTCAGTTTTTTTGTTTGTTAATTAACCGAATAATTGACGTAACCGGATATTTCACCGCTCTCTTGATCTCTGCCCTGAACTTTGATTGGGCCGCACCATAAATAAACATGTTTGTGCAGCAAACTAAATTCAGCAGCATAAACCCGACTTGTTCAAAGCATTTTTGCAGCGTGTTCGAGGGGCAGAATGGGCGAGTCATGCTCCTATTTATTTCATCTTAAGATTTTAAGAGCTTAAATTGTACTCCTTGAACACATTAAAAATCAGCCCCCCACCCCAGGCTTCGAGTCCATGTTTCTGAAATATATATTTTGCATGCTGCTCTTCTTAAAAACTGCAGGTTCACGATCCAATTTCCATTTCCCGTGGTGCTCATTTTTGAGCAATTCGGAACAGTTTGTTTCAGCAACACACACCGGTGCCTAGGTGCCAATGAAAAGATCAATGGATAGCATTTCAAACTGAAATCAACGACTGATATTGATCCAAGTGCTTCACATTAATTCTGTCAACAGCAGCGATCATTACATTCATTTTGGCAATTATTGTGTATTCACGAGAATGGTCATCAAACATGAAGCGTTTTTGACTGTCCAAACGTGCTGCCTGACCTGTTGAGTTCTTCCAAAATGTTATGTTTTTAAGTCACCTTTCTATCATCTGCACTATTTTGCTTGTGTCTTGCCAATCTTTCTGCTTTACCTTGATGTAGAATATCGTCTTGCAAGGAGTCCCGAGGGAAGAACAACGGTGAAAAGAGAAAGAAAATGCTGGGAGACCAAAATGCGCCACAGATGCAGTCGGCATCTTTCGTAGGAGTCCAGTGATCTGTAGTGACTGTCTACCTCTCATTCCTAGAGCTGTCACTAATAACCTCATGACACTCTTTGAAAGCAGTGCTGGGAAGTGCATCTGTAATTTCACCTTCTGGTGACATTTACAGTGCTTCAGAAAATGACTGCACGTCAAATTGAAACACTTTACAAAACAAATCCCACCACATTTCAAATAGATTCACTCACACGTTATTGGTCATCAGAGCCAGGTCCAGAACTTTGATCCTCACTAAATGAACGTGTGTCTAAATGTTAAGCATATGTACAAACCCTCCCCCTCCCCAAATAATTGACAATGAGATAACACTGGATTATCTAATAATGCAGACAAAGATATAGAGCCAAGCCATCAACCACCTCAAGATGAACAATGTTATCTTCCTTGGGCCAATGCCCTCTACAAACTGGATAACGGAATCATAAATCAGGAGTAGTCAGCTGGTTTATGACACTGTTGTCCGTGCTCCTCCACAAGGAAACAGAAATCAGGAGTAATCAGCGGGCGTACTGACACTTTGCTGCTGTCCGTGCTCCTCCACAAGTGCTTGCTTCCTCTCACATGAGGCGATACAAAGTTCTTAACTTGCCAAGCTTCTTCCTCTAGCCAGTGGTCATTGGCTTTTAGCTTCAACTTCCATTCAATGTCATTCTATATTTTGTTATGATCCCAGCTGAGGTTGCCCCAGGACCAGCATCACCTCAGAGTTTGAAACATCGTAACTTTTAATCTGCTTGTTTGGATACGTGGAAAGGCGCTACTGAACCGAATTATCAGAGTCAGCCTTTTAACTTCAAACAAAAAGTATAAAGCATGCATTAAACAAAAAAGATGAATTATATTACAATTCTCTTCCACCCACAGCTATACCTTTACAGACACATACAGATTTGTAGGGTAACACAAGTTTAAAAAAGATAGCTAATACTCGAATATCCACATACAGCCCACAATCGATGTACCAATCGGCACCCTGTAGTCAGACGCTCTGAAACCAAGTGGCAGATATTATGAATCTCTCCCCAACTCCCACTGGATGCTTGTCACGCCATAAGCCAACCAGTCTCGCTGAACTCTGACTTTCACAGAAAGGTTTCCAATCTCCCCTCTCGAAGACCTCCCCTTGGAATCCTCTCCCAAATTGACACTTTCTGTCAGGTGCATTCCCACAAGTATTCAACCTCAGGGTCTCCATTTGACGGTCCCTTCCCTGGGTCACTACATGCATTCAAGCTGTCTTCCACGCATTCTCCCTCACCGACTGAGCTGCTTCAGATGTCCATAATAAAGAGTTAGAGAACTTCATTTGTCTCTTTGGAGCTTCTTGCCTCTTGCAAGCTGCTCTCACATTAAATCTGCTTTCTACAGCTTTTATCTCTTTAAATTTGAAGCTTGGCAACACTTTCTCTGCCCCTCGCTCTTAGCCTCTCTAAACAGGACTTTTTCCAGGTCCTTTCTTTGACGAGCAGGCCTACTTGGTACTTTCTCATCTTCTACTCCTCTGGATTTGGGGTATTTTCTTCAGCTTGGGAATTTCTACCTATCCATTTTTCTCCAGTCTCTCCTGGCATCTGATTTCAATCAATTGTAACATTGAACTTGCTCTGCCTCTTCTAGGCTGCTCCTGCCTCGCCAGCTATATTCAAAACTGCTGAGCTCCAACAGCTTCAATTCAATGCTGCTGTCTCTAGCTTTTCCGTGTGTGTCTGTGTGAGGGGCCAGCCACTTTGGACCCCGGTCTCTAGACAGCAGCCCAATTCTTCTACTCTTCTTTGCTTAACTTAGATTACAGTAGTAAATGCTCCTTAGAAATGCAAGCACCTTTTTGAAGTGAAGCTAAAACTCAATTTGACCTTACTTAAAACACAAACACAGAAATACAAATATAACTTTAACTTTATTGCTAAAGCTCATTCTTAACACCTACAAATACCAATATAACTTACTTAAACAATCTTTATTTCCCATAAATTTCTCCTCTGAAAGCCTCCCATTCTTATTCAGAATGGTTTTTGGACTCACTTTCGGCCTGTCAAGGTTGTAAGTACCGTCTGAATATAGCCCACGGGTTGTTGTTTGTCCATCCCTGATGTGTGAGATTTGTGAGACATTGTCGCTGCTGGTAAGGCTAGCATTTATTTCCAATATTTAATTTCTGCTTTGGAAGGCGGCATTGAGTCTTTTTCCTGAACCAGCAGCTGTCTGTTCTGGTCAGGAAGCTCCCACAGTTGCGCCTATAGATGGAGTTCCCTGCTTTGTCACATTTGTGTGGCCTTCAATGGCGAATATCTGCCAGTATTCCCTCTCTGTTTTCAGGAATGAGAACCTGAGCAGCGGAATTCGGGAAGGAAGGATGACATCGAATGAAAAGTTTATACATTTTGTTCTGAATCAAGACAATCAAAGAATCTGACCGCTGCAAATGGGCTTTGTTGGCGGACTGACCTGTTTGGTTCAGTCTCGTCTCCAGCCGCAACCTCCTCATCAACAATCGTGACCATGGCCTGTCTCCTTGTCCCTCAGAACTCACCATGTTTGTGAGCTGCAACAACAAGAAGAGCAAAAGAAACACATTTCCAGATGGTGCGATATTAAAATGCTCACATTTCCCAAAGAAAGGCACTACAACCTTTCAAGTTGAAGCACTACACCTTTTTTTCAGCCAAAATGATCCACGGTTCACACTTTCAACACTCCTTTACTGGCTGAAATTTATCTTTGAGCACGTGGAATATCAATATGATAGAGCGCGCCAGCCGCCGCTCCCATCCCAACGCAGTAATTGTGTGATCTGCACAAGAAAACTCCATCCACCTGTTATCCACTGTGCCCATCTGTGACCCCTTCCAGAGGCACACTTAGAAGCTAATGCATGAACGAAGTGTAATGAGGAAGGTATAGTGAGGTTGGGAAATGGAGAGGTAAAACCTAAGGGGGAAATATGGAGGGGTAATAGGAAATAGTAATTCAGGAAGGTTAATTGGATGGCTAATGGGGAGTGGTAATACCTGAGGGATAATGGAGACAGATTTCTAAGGGTTGGGTAATGATGTTCGGGCAATGGTGAGCGGGAATGTTAACAGGTAAGTGTATGAGATAGGGTAATAGGGAGGGCCAATGGAGAGAAGTATTAATTGGAGTTGAAGTGTAGGAGGGTAAATGGGATGAGTTGCATTATGGACGAGGTTTAACTGGGACAGCTAAAGCTCGAAGACGTATGTAATTGGAAAATGTGGGCGGGTAACAGGAAGGGGTCATGTCGATTAGTATTTGGCAGGGGCTCTGATTTGGGATATTTTTGATAATTACTGGGGTGCTATGTTGGATGGTTAATTAGGAGGGGGAAAGGGGACAGAATGTGGTAGGGATAATTGAGTGTAAGATCTGGTTAAAAAGAGGAATGATTAATGGTAGAAGTGTAATAAGGGAAGAGACATATTGGGAAAAGTTTTATGGATATTGGAGAGGGGTAATGGGGAGCAGCATACAGAATTACATTTGTGGAAGAGGAATCAGGGAGGATTGTGTGGGGTTAATGATGTAATGGGAAGGGACCATGGGGGAGCAGAAATGAGGTAATTGAAGTGTACTGGGCAATGGGGAGATGGTAAGGGGCAGGGAAAATGAGGAAGTGTAACTGATGAAGAGGAGCTAAGAGGTGATGAGAAGTATTAGTGGGAGGGTGGAAGATGAAAGGTAATGCAGAGGTCTGAATTTTTGGGATAATCTGGGTAGGGCAACGGGTGAGGATATGTTGGGATTGACAGGTTGGAGGGGCAATGGGGAGAGGTAGTGCGGAAACAGAACGGGGAGGCAAAAGGATGTGGAGGAACCTGGGTCGAAATGAGAAGGAGAGGGCTGTTGCAAAGTGAAAGGGGAAAAGGGGACTGGCGAAAAAGATTTTTAATGAGGAGGATAAATGTGTTGGTGCATTGGGAATGGAGACTGTTGAAGGGATTCAGAGAGGGGAATGGGGAGTGGTGATGGGGGCCAGAGAGCGGAAAGTAATGGGGTGAGGATATGGGGAGGGCGTGGTAAACGGCTATGAGTTGGGTGGATTAATGTTGGTGGATAACAGGGATTGTTAATGGGGTAGGGGCAGTGAGGAAGTGGAATAGAGAAGGAAACGCGCAAAGGGGCAATTGGACAATGACAATGAACAAGAGAAGTGAGGTTGGTGTTTTCGAGGAGGGGTAATGGGTGAGGGAAAATGCGGAGTGGTGGCTGGAGCAGGAATGGGGATGTGAAATGGAGTTTTATAATGGGGGAGTAAAGGGAGAATGGTAATGGAGGTATGATTGTTTGGGAGAATCTGGGTAGCGCACCAGGTGAGGATATATGGGGTTTGATAGGTTGGAGGGCAATGGGAAGAGGTAGTGGGAAAGCAGAGCGGGGACGCAAAAGGATGTGGAGGAACCAAGGTCGAAATGAGGAAGGGGAAGGCTGGGGGGGTGCGGCATAGTGAAAGAAGTAAAGGGGGCTGGCGATTAAGTTGTTTAATGAGGAGGACCAATGTTTTGGTGCATTGGGAATGGACACTGTTGAAGGATTTCAGGAAGGGAAATGGGGAGTGGTGATGGGGGCCATAGAGGGGAAAGTAACGGGGTCGGGAAATGGGCATGGTAAACGTCTATGAGAAGGGTGTATTAATGTTGATGGATAACGGGGATTATTAATGGGGCAGGGGCAATGAGGAAGCGGAATAGGGAAGGAAATGCGCAAAGCGATAATTGGACAATGACAATGAACAAGAGTAATGAGGTTGGTGTATTCGAGGATGGGTAATGGGTGAGGGAAAATGTGCAGTTGCAGATGGAGCAGGAATGGGGAAGTGTAATGGAGATCTATAATGGGGGAGCAATGAGAGAAGGATAATGGTGATCCATCATGATGGAGGGATAATTGGAGAGCCTAAATGGAAGGGTAATGTAGAGTTGGAATGGGAGTTGTGAAGTTGTGGGGACGAGTCAATATAATGGACTAATAAAGAGGGGAATTGGGAGGGAAAGTGGAAAAGACTAAGTGAAACTGGGACATGTGATGGGATGATGGAACGCATGTATATTGGACGTGAGAAATTGAATAATGCTATTGGCAATGGGAGCTTAGGGAATGATAATCGTGAGAGGGGATTCTGAATAGGAAAGCAAATTGTGAGGCATAATCATGAGAGGTAATAGGGGTGTCTTATTTTTGCAAGATTGTATTAGACCTAAGATTTTGCTATTGTGCATTTCCAATGATAATGCTAAAGTGAGACACACTGGCACAGTTAAGAGTACGCCCATGTAGGATGAGATTGGACAGATTACTGTTACGGTTAGTTATCTATACCATGCGTTGAGTCTAAGGTGCACAAATTCTCTTCATTTTCCTCTGTAATTTGTGTGTGCCGCTATTTCCCCTCAATAGATAACCGTGCAATAAGCATTACGCACTGGAACTCCCTGAAGTAGAAGTGTTTCAGCAGTGCATTTAATGATGTTGCCCAACATATCGCAAATATCTATATTCTTGTTGTCATTGAAAATGAGAGGCTTGTCCTTATGGAAGGCTTCAATTTTAAAGTTTGTACTTCTCAGGGCAAAAGGGAAGAGGTATTTGCTAAGTTTGAACTCCTTCAATACCAGATACCCCTCCAATAACCAGCTTTCAATGAAAATGAGAAGTACTTGAAAGTACGGCTGATTGCACACATGCATGTGCAGAATACCAAATGGCTTGTCCAATTTTCAAATGTAGCGTGAATGTCTGGTGTCATCATGAGGCCTCCAGGCCAATCCAGTCTGAATTTTCTGTAAGCCTGGGAATGGGAATGTTACACTTATCAAGCACAACTATATTAACGAATGCATGATGTTCTCAGTGGCGGGTCCCAATTTGCATCCATTGGACTTGCTGTCCAACATGACATACGGTCCTGCTCAAAATCAAGTTACAAAGACATTTTGTTTGATTTGTGAAAGAGTAATTGGCTGTCTTGCGGCGTATATGATGTACTTTCTCCGCACGGTTCACTGAATTAATGCACGTTTGGGCTGCCTAAGACACGTAAAAGTGATGCCCCTTAAGGACCTCCCTGATCTATGACTGGTTCTGCATCACTTGAATTGGCTAAATGGTTGATCGAGCTGCTTCCACCAGTTCTGAAGGAATTTTGCAAATAAACAGTGAAGGTCTCCTTCAATTTTTTGAGATACATATCGATAACAAAGCCATGTTGACGTGTTCATTCTTCATTGCTAGCCTTGTCACTAATGTGTCAGTCAAAGAAACCATAGGCATTTGCATCATTTCCAAGTATCATGGTGATCATGCCACTATTGTCTGAATCTGGTTTAACTGAACTTATGAATTTAGCAGCTCGCATAGTTTATCTCAGCTTTAACACTATTTACGCCCAAATAGATAGTGTTTCCAAGGGATTCCCACTCGCTAATATTTTCATCAGTTTCCACGAGAAACACATTTTCAAAGGAGTGGCACCTCACCTTTTAGGCCTTGCATGTTTTCAGTACATGGACAATACATTCGTTATCTTTGAATCTGCAACTGCATGTACGAATTTCCATAGGCACTAATCGCAGTCGGACGCCTTTTCTAAATTCAAACAAAATCTTTGGGGCAACAGTTCTCTTGTGCATTCTCCCTCCAGGTTTGTATCTCGACCAGTCAGAATCCACATGCCAAGTAATCAGCACCTTGTTTTTAAAACAATATAATTTGTTGTTCCCTTCGAACATTCAAATCCTTGCATATTTCCTGATCAGTGTATCATGAAAAGATTTGACAGCATTTCTCTTTTTTGCAGAAATACTCAAATTCTTTAACACCAAGCTCTACGTTTATGTTTGAGTTCATAATTTGGTGTGCAGTCCAGATGCAGTTAGGTTTGGGCTGACAGTAACAATTAGGATTAGGTTTAATATAAGGGCTAGGTTTTATATTCGGATTGGGGCTAGCGCTATGTGTAGGGTTAGGGCTAGTTACATTTAGTTGTAGACTGAGTTAGGATTTGGATTCGGTGTATTTTGACAATTAGTATAAGTGCTAACATTAAAGATTGTGCTCTGGATCGATCAATATTTATGCATAGCTTTAGGTTTAAATATAGGGCTCGGGTTAAGGTAATGTTAGAGATAAACTTGGTTTGTAAATTCAATACAGAATTTAATAAAAGTTGCAAAAAGCTTTCTTGTTAAGTTATGTGTTAGGCCCACATTTAGTTTTGTAAATTAGTTTTGAAGATTGTAGGTGCTGAAGGAGGTTACAGTGACAGCGAGAGTTGTGCAGGCGGGAGATGATGATGGAAAGATAGGCGGGGCTGACAATAGATAAATTTGCAAATGAGGATGGATCTTGTAAAATCGGGAAGTTTGCCAATTAACCAGCGACATCATGGATGACCAACTAACTGGGCATGGTCTAAGAAAGGGCATGGTGAGCAGCCTTTTGGATGACCTCAAGTTTTGGAGGGTAGAAAGTGTTACTTTATTATGGAATGTTTTGAGATGTCAAGTTCAGCGGAAATGAAAGGCATGCAGGGGTTTCAAAATAAGGTAATCTTAGATAGGGGAATATTGAGTTGATATTGGAGATGTGCAAGTACATGTCCTTAGTGGTGTTATGGGTTATTGCCTCTGCGATGTTTAATGGGCAGAAACATCCAGCAGCTCTTAGCCTGGTATTGTAATGCGCTCGGAGAATCATCTTGAGGTCAAATATGATGCCAAGCTTCTGAAAAATCAGGTTCAGCCTCACATAGTTTCCAGTAGAAGAATGGATTTGGAGCCTGGTGAATAGCGCTTGTGGCGGGGTTCGCAGATAATGGCTTCTGGCTTCCCAACTTTTAGTCATTGAATATATCTATCATACTGCATGGGATGGCGGAGCAGCAGACTGATTAATTAGAGATATTAGATTGTTTGACACAAGTGGTTGGGAGGAAGAGCTGTGTATCATCACAATAGAAGTAAAAATATTTGTGGTTTTCAGTAATCTTGACATGATACATCAGGTAAATAAGGGAGATGAATAGGCAAGGATAGAGGTGAGAATGGAAAGAAGAAACATTATTGGAGATTTTCTGGCGGCGATTGTTTTAAATAAAATTATAATCGGCAGTCGACTAGAGGATGGGGGGAAAGCACTGGAGGAGATTTGCATACTCAGCCATGGCACAAGTGTCCAGACGGATGGGGAGGGAGGATTCAATATGTCACTGTCACTTCGGATGCCATTTAACACTTTGGTCAGAAGCTGTCCGGGACAAGAGATGCATCCATCTAATTCAAGGAATACAAACAGGCAATTCCCTGAAAGATGGGCATGGGAGCTGACAGCACTTTCATTGATTTAGGAGATGAAATGAAATTTTGAGGTCCGGTGATCGTTTTCAGGAACAAAGTGATTAAGTTTCTTTTTCAAGAGAGGGGTGAAGATTGCAGAGTTAATGGGGAAAGGGACAGAATCTTAAGCAAAATTGGAAGCTTAGATGAAACCAAGGGAAACACTTCTGTGAGATCTGCATAATATGAAAACATCTATCCTCGGGTTGTAAAGGATACCTGCTGAGATAGTTGGTGCACTGGTTCAGGTTTTGCAAAATTCCTCACCTCAGTGTACACTGGGAGTGAGCAAACATTACACCACCGCTGCAGTCAGGAAGCAGATGGATACATGCCAGTTTTCCCTGACATTGAGGAAATGCTGGATTATTAAGGAAGTCTTGATGCACTTTGAAAACCATGGTATGATCAGATAAAGTCAATGCGCTTTATTAAATCATGTGTGACAAATTTATTGGTGTTTTAAGGATATACAAGAATGAGGCCTTGCTACCACTGTAAAGGGATTGGCTGAGACCACAGCTGGAGTGCTAAGCGCATTTTTGTCTCCAAATTTAGGAAGAGTTATCATTGCATTGGAAGTCATCCCATGAAGCATTCTTAGTATGCTCCCTGAGAAGCAATTAAAGCCGTGATTTAATTGGGCCTCTACTCTCCTCAAAAATGAGAAGCGCTCCTCTTTAAGCACACACCATTTTGAACGGGTAAACACTGAGAGGCTATTCACCAAGCTGAGACACCAAGAAAACGGGAGAAACTGCAAGGTGTAACCTTGTACCCCTGCATGTTCTGGCAAGAGAATGATGAGAAATAAAGAGACACCACTCAAATAAGAAATTAAACAGCAATGATTTCACTAAATTTTAATACCACAATACAGGCATTCCATTGCACTGGTTCGTCACAAATACATAATCAGAAATCATAATTACGCTCATCCATAGAGTTGTCAAATCTCTGCAGGCCCTGCGCTTCACTAGTTGAGCAAACTAATCTGGCTAAACATCGAGTCATGTTTTCTAATGCTTTTTAACCCCTTAATTCCAAGGTGGGTCATTGTTTCAATGACAAAATTGTCCGGTCTCTTCAAATCAAACTTCAGCTATGATTGTCCAATGAGGTATCCATTTATTTATTTGAAACACGATATGAGGCTCTTGTTAATGCTTTCATTTGAATTTCTCCGGCAGCCTATCCGACAGGCAATGTGCACATGGCGGGGTGCGCCCAGCACATGACCGGGCAAACCCTCACAAACACACACACGAGGGGAACAATTCACAATAACAAGCAGGAAGCCAGAGCATTCGGCGGAAACCCTCCCAGACATCGCGAGAAACTCCACACTAATGGAAACCAGAGTTCAGATTCCCAACTGGGTCCCTGGTGCTGTCAGACAGCAGCTCTCTAAATTTCAGCACTTATCCGTAATGCTCTGAGCTCTTCCCTTCCAACATCCTCTCCTCCCCCCACCCCCCCGGCAAATTGTTACCATTAGGCACTATCCCCGTTGGACATTTGTCATGTGCGCCCCTACGGAAATACTGTCGGGTCTCAGGATGCTGGTTGCACCCCCTCCTCCTGTATTGTTTGATTCCAAATCTCCAAGGCATGATTAATTTGATATTAACCTGAGGACCAGTATCACATTCCTGATGCGGAAACACCGGCAGCCACATCTCGGCTGGTCTCAGTTTTTTTGTTTGTTAATTAACCGAATAAATGATGTTACCGGATATTTCACAGCTCTCTTGATCTCTGCCCTGAACTTGGATTGGGTTGCCGCATAAATAAATGTATTTGTGCAGCAGTTTAAATTCCGCAGCATAAACGCGACTCGTTCAAAGATATAAAAAGAATCTTCATCTAAGTGAAGCATCAAAGTGTAACATCAAAGAAATATAAAACAAATACCGCCCAGAGGAGTATAAAGCTACCGGATATGGTGAAGAGTAACACCGCCGACTTCCTTCTGTTCTCCATCTCTGGGTCACTGTGATTCCCTGACTTGCATTGACCCCTCCAGCCCCTTCCGGACTTGACTAGCCACTAAAATGTGTCTGACTGTCAGAGTGTTGAGTAACAGAATTAAGACGAATGGAAGCAGTGGTGTTAACACCGTAGAAAACCACTTAAATGTCAACCACCCCAAGTTAGTGAAGTAGCTGGGTTTTCTAACGCAGAGTCATTGCACATTTCCAATTATAAATCTAGGATTATATGTCAAATAGGAGGGAACATTTTTTAAACACAGAAGAATGCAGGTTGTTGCCAGAATCACAGCCGCAGTTCTTGCGGTGCAATATTTAGTTCTCAGCTTCTGACAACAAATGGCCACAAATCGATCAAAGGAGAAGGTGACGGTGAACCAAACAGAACTGTCTCTGGCTGCACTTCTCAGGACTATATTAACACGACACACATGGGTGAGGTCTAGGAAACAGACTGGGAAATAGTACCAACTGATTTGGTTCAGTATAACTTCAGTGATAATAACCAGTATATCCGCCACTACCATGGCCACCAGGTAGCGAGTGGTGCCGGTGGAGAGGCCACACTTTCCCCGGGAGAGGATCACAACCGTCACTAAATTTACTGCAAGTGAGAGAGAGAAGGGAAATGAGACTGGAAATTATGATTAAAGTTTCTCGGCCTCTTAGTTCAGGCTGAAAAAAATTGAATTTTTACACGAGAAACAGGGTTGGTAGAAAGTGTCAGGTCAGACATTTAAGAATTCCAACCACAACCTCAATCTGATCCATTCATTCATTTGCAAGTTTAATAGCCATGGGGCAGGGTGTGATCAGTAGACAGGTCCATGGTCGCGGGTCTAAAAGCTAAACATTTGCAGGAAAATAGAAAGTTCTTATTTAACCTGGCTTCGGGGTTGATTATTGGCTGACTGGAATTTCCGACAGCTGAACAAATACATCTTATGAGAGAAGGTAAGATGTTTCGCAGCATGATGGGACAGGAGGAGCAGGAGTACCTCAACAAGGCCTCAAGGTCGCCCCAAATCTGACTCCTCCTTAGCAAAGAGCTCGCTGTCATTCATTGGACTTCATGCACTGCTCTTGATAGGATTTCCCTGGGATCAGACTGATCACCTGTTATGCGATCGGACCTACATTGTTCTGTGATTTGCTTCATATTCCTCCCAGCCTAACTGAAAATCAAACCTGCCATCAACTCTATGTCAGTGGAAGGAAGCTATGATTTAATAAATGCACAATTTGTGAGAAGGAGGATTTCAGAAAGCACGAACAGCCTACAGCACCTATGTTTCGACGTGACTTAATAAACTGTTCCAAGTTCTACATGTAAAGTGACATTCTGAGATTGCTGTAAATATGATTTTAAAAACAGACACTGCTGAAAATGTCCAGTCAGCCTAGAGGTGTCTGTGGAAAGAAAAGGAACAGAATTAATGTTTCAGGCCAAATAACTCATTCAGAACTTTAACACCTTCGAGGTTAACCGACTGAACGCGATAATAGTCTGGAATAAATGTGGGTAGCTGGGTGGGGCAAAGATGTGTGACGGGCTGGAGGGTAAGAGTAATTCTGTGGTCAACTGTAAGATGGAGCAAGGGGAATGGAGAGAGTTAAAGGAAGGAAAGGGGGCTCCACAGTAGATGTAAATGGTTCCATTGGAATAGCAGAAGTGGGAGAAAAAATAAGAGGTCCGGGAATCTAGTAAAACATGAATGGAACCGCAATGATGTAGAACATACCGTGCTGCATATATTTATTGAGATCCCCATCCCAGGGGCCAACACAAATCTCCTGCCCTTCACACCTCCCAGTGGCTCCTCTCTATCCAGCCCCCAAGACCAAGAAGACCATATTAGAAAATTGGACCAGTGCTTACCACCTGAAATTTCTTGTTAACCTCATTGTTTCCAGCAGCAAATAAATTATCTTAGCGATAAATGTTCAAATGGAACAATGTAAGTGGGTGAGGTAAAGGGGCCAGAGTGGAAGCTAGACATAGAAGTGAACTGGGCCGCTACGAGGAGCTTAAATTTCTGCTTGCAGACTTAAAGGAAGTTTTCAGCAAAGAAATCACTCGATCTACATTCAGTCATCTCCAATGTGCGGGAAACTGCATTGTTGGCGTTGAATACATTTAATTAATTGGAACGATTAGATGGAAGTTCCCGGTTCATCGAAATGTTATTTCTGGTGTACAAAACGCAGGTGAAATATAGATGTTCCATCTCCTAGACTTGCACGTGACTGTCCTAGATGTGCACATGACTGTTCCTGGATTAAGATAACCAGGATGTTGGGTTGGCAGAATCGTGACCCAGTGTTCACAAAGGGAAGGGCTCTGTGGGGGGAAAAAGGCCGTTGTAAGGCAGTTGTGTTTCATGATGGTATTAGCTGACCATGGTAGAAATATTTGAGAGCAATATGCTGAGCGTAAAGCCAGTTTGACTTGAAGATGAGACCAAGCCGAATACTTCTGGAAGGGATTATTGTGGGTTGTGACAGTTACGCGGGGAACGAACAGGCTCGAGCCCCTGACAACCGCAGTAGAGCAGTATTTGCTGAGGATAAACTAACACAATTCAGGACCAGAGCTGAGGAAGCTGGCATCACTGAAACACATGCAACGGGGTCGGTGAAACTGGCACAATTGAGATGAGACCATGAAGAAAGCCGGGTTGAAGGAATTGCTCTGATTGGATCTGCTGTATGCCAGTGGGTTTTTAGAGAATAGTGGTGGTCGGACTGTCTCCTGAAAAGGAGTTGGAGAAGTGGAGGAAGAGAATGATAGAATCAGTGATGGACACTATGAATGCGAGGGAGGGGCGGAAATTGGATGCAACACTTTTTAAGGGCAAGAACTTCCGACGAAAGAACTTCCGACGATTGCTAATCATAGTCGCATTAATAATCTGCTCCTTTTCACTTACTTTCGGCGGGATTTGCGACTTTCTTGCCCGATCTTCCTAATCGGGACGGGTGATAAGCATTCAGTGGAGTGGGCTCCCAAATCCTTCAGTACAGTGCAGTAGAGTCGGTCAAAAGGAAGTCTAGTATCTAAAGCAGTCATGCTTAAAGATCGCAGTTACTTGAAGAAGTGAGGAGGAATGGTAGCGGTATGTCAAGTGGTTAGGATATTCTAGAGGGGTGTCAGGCGGTCAGTGGTGGGGTTTCGGATGGATCCAGGAGTTCATGTGGTAAGTGTAGGAGATAGGGTGCAATGTGGGAGGGTGGCCAGGTGGTAACTGCCGGGGGGTGGGGGGGTGGATTGTGGGTGGGGTGGAGGAAGGGTGTTCATTGGAGAGAAGGATGGCTCAGGAGTGTCGGCGACAAGTGGGGGATGTTGATCGGGTGGTTAGTGGGAGAAGGCAAGTCATCAATGTAAGGGATCACGTGGTCATTCGGGGACCGCGTGGTCTTCGGGGGCTTGGTGAGGAGCCAGCAGGGTAGTCTGAGGTTGCAGGGAAGTCAAGGGAAGTAGGGAAGCTTTGTCTAAGTGTACTCCCTTAGGCCAGGCTTCCCTACGTCCCTTGACTTCAGAGGCTTGGGAGAAGTCGGTAGGTGTAGGGGGATAGTTGGGAGGAGCCAGGCAGTCGGGAGCTGGGGGTTATTGAGAGTTGTGGAAGTCTAGCCCCGGCGTCCAGTGGGATTTCCGGGGGCCAATGCAATAGTTACCCAGGAGTTAACACTGGTTTTAATTCTTTCCTGGGTAGCCCTTCCTCTCAGAGAGTCAGAACCATCTGAAGTTTCCAATGTAAATCAGAGCATGGGATCGTTGCCACGGCTTTGCAGTTGCCCAACAGATTTAGAATCCCCAATGTTCATTGATGTACTGACAAAAAGACGAGGTTACGCAGAGGACTGAAATAGTGCCGAGCGTTTGAGGCATGGAGGAGCTCCAGTGCAAACATGGGCCCTGGATTTTAGGTTGATGGAGTTTCGCTTCCTGCCATCCAAGGAGTAGGCTGCAGACATAACCCCTCCCATTATGGCTGCCCCACAGCCATTTCACGGACCTCTGTGCGTTGACGGCTGGAGGCAGCACATCTGCCCGGCACTCTGGAGAACCTCGGACCTCAGAGAGTTTCCGGTAAATGTGATTGGCCACCAGCTCCCAAGTCTCTGCAACCCTGGGAGCTTCAGTTGACAGGACTGGGGCTGCAAGCATTCCACAATGCCTCTTTCACGGGAGTCCAGGACCAGGTACGTGTTGTGGGCCTCTAGGCGGATAAGGCAGCTGTGGCCAAATGTGATCCGCAGAGGCATTGGTTAGGAGTGCTGGTGGAGACTCCAGGGATTTTGAGGGAGGACTTTCTATGCTCGGGTGTGTGGGGGTTGGTGTCCGATGTTAAATGGAGGCTGCTGATTGAGGCCCTTCTCTTTCCCGCAGAAGCATGAATCGTGATATTTCTGGGCTTCCTCCCTGCACCCAAACTCCTCTCACAAGCCTGAAAATTGAGATTGGGAAGGAAGCATTGGCCACCAGAGACTTTGGAATTTCTCGTTGCACTTAACGGTTCTACCCCCATCTCAACGAGTCTGTAAAATTCCGCCCATATTACAATCACCCCTCCCCATTCCCATACCCCGCCCCCCCCCACCCCCCACCATCCCGCCACCCCCCCGCCCACCGACAAACCAGTTAGCAGTGCAATGTTCCTGCTGGCTGTAAACATGACTCCAGCATAGCATGGTATCTCCATGGTGTCAGGGTCAAGCAAGAATGACACCTGCTGGCTGCCAGACATTCTTCTGGGAATGATGAACAGCCATAAGCCTGGATCCACATTGGGACCAACAACATAGTATGGAAGAGGGATGTGGTCCTGATAGCATATTTCACGGAGTTAGGGAAACCATTGAACAGTAGCATCTCAGGAGTAGTCATCTCAGTGTTACTCCCAGTGCCAAGTCTGAGTGAGTATAGGAATAGGAGGATAGAACATGTGGCTGGAGAATTGGTATTGAGGGGGGACATTAGGATTTCAGGGCATTGCAACTGGTTTAGGGGCAGTTCGGGACTGTACAAGACAGATGGTTTGCAAATTAGCAGGACTGCCAAAGATATTTAGAGGGAGATTTGCTAGAGCTGTCGGGAAGAGTGGTAAGGGATGGGGACCTGTGATTGGAGGTAGCGAATTGGTAACATGAAGCACAAATTTAGAATGCATAATTAGAAGGAAGAGGAAGCGAAGCAGCAGAGGATCATAACTGAATAATCATTAAAAACACAAAGTTGAAGACATTCTATCTGAATGCACAAAACATTTAGAACAGGGCAGATGACCTCAAAGCACAAAGAGAAGTAACGCAGTATGATTTTATTCCCATTATGGAAACATGGTTAAAGTATGACCAAGGTTGGGAACTCACTGATATTCGTCATTTAGGAAGAATCGACAAACAGTAAAAGCACTCTTAATAAGTGATGAGATCAGTACATTATTGAGAGATAATTTTAGATCGAAGGAACGAAGTCAGTTTGGGTGGAGCGACAAAATAGCAGGGAAGAGTAATTAAACTGTGGCTCTCAAAATAAGCTAAAGATTGCTTTAGATCAAATGAAGAGGCTTATGCGTGGTGTCAAAAATGAGTGCTAACCACAAGAATTAGGAACAATTTAAGATCCAGCAAATGAGGACCAGGGAACTGATCCTCAAGAAAGTGAAAAGAGAATATGAATACAAGATAGTGTTAGACATCAGGATGGTTTGTAAAACGCTTTTAGGTCTGTGAAAAGCAAAATTTTAGCATGCAAAAATGTCCGTCCATTATAGGGGGGAGACAGGATAATTCATAATTGAGAATATGAAAATTGTGGAGGAACTAAACTATTACTGTGTCCTTGCCTTTGTGGAGGAAGATAGAGAACAGTTCCCAGAGATACTGTGAATCAAGGGACTTGTGAAAATGAGGAACTGAAAACATTAGTATTAACAAAGATATAGAACTCGAAAAATTAATTGGATTGAAGTTTGAAATATCACCTGGACCAGATGAGCTACATCCCACAGAGTTAAAGGAGGTGACTATAGAGACAGTGGATGCTTTGGTGGTTATCTTTCAAAATTCTATAGAATCTGGAAAGGTTCCAGCAGACTGGAAAATAGTGAATGTAACCCTGATATTAAAAATGAAAGGAGGGCGAAATCAGAGAATTACAGTCCTGTTAATTTGATGCAGGGAAAATGCTAGAATCTATTATAATGGAAGTGACAACGAGGCTGTTACCCATAGCATAGATGAAGAAGAACCGGTGGATGTGGAGTATTTTGATTTTTGGAAGGAAATTTTAAGCTCCTACATAGGATGTCAGTCAAAAAAAATAGAGCACATGGGGCTGGGGGTAATATACTGGTATGGATTGACAAATTCTTAACACAGGAAGCAGATTAGGAATATACGGGTCATTCTCAGGTTGACAGGCTCTGACTAGTGTGGCACCACAATGATCAGTGCTGAGACCACTGCTCATCACAAACAGTGTAAATGATTTGGACGTGCGGACCAAATGTGTTATTTTGAACTTTGCTGATGACACAAAACGAGAAGAAATGTAAGTTGTGAAGAGGGGGAGACTTCAATGGTATTTGCTGAGGTCAAGTGATTGTTCAAAAACGTGGCTGATGGAATATAATGTGAATAAGTGTGAAGTTATCCAAATTGGTAGAAGACAACAGAAATGCAGAACATTGCTTAAGTGGTAAGATATCGGGAAGTGTTGGCGTCCAAAGGCCCCAAGTTATCCTTGTTCCTGAGTCACTAAAAGCTAGCGTGCAGGCGCAGCAAACAATCAGGAAGGCAAGCAGCATGCTGGCTGTCATCGTGAGGAGCTGTAAGTTCATTAGTAAAAATGTCTCGCTTCAGTTGTGTAGATCCTTGCTGATACTGCACCTGGAGTATTGCGTACTGATTTGGTCTTCTAATCTGAGGAAGGATATATTTGCCACAGGTGGAATGCAATGGATGTTCACCATGCTAATCCCTGGGATGGTAGGATTGTTTTATGAGGAGAGATTGAGCAAACTGTGCTTGTATGATCCAGAGTTTTGAAGAATGAGCGGTGATCTCATTGAAGTTTATAAGTTCCTTGCAGTGTGTGACGGGGTGAATATGGAATGGACATTTCTCCTGGCTAATGAGTCCAGAGCCAAGAGACATAGTCTCAGAATCAGAGTGGTGCTATTTGAGACTGTTTTGAGGTGGGATTTCTTCACTCCGAGAGTAATTCTGTGGAATTCTCCACCCAGAGGGCTATGGAAATACAGCCATTCAGCTGTTCAGGATATAAATCAATAGAACTCTGTATACTATTGTCATCACGGGATATGAGGAAAGCGGGTAAAAAATGGTGTAGAAGCAGCTGCTGAGCCATGATCTCTTTGAATGGCAGAAGCTGCTTGAGAAGTCACATTTCTTACTCCTTCGATGTTCCTACGGTCCGATGAGAGGCTTATTAAACTGGGCTTAATTTTTTCTGTAGTTTAGAAGAATGAGAGGTAGTTTCATTGAAATCAACAAAAAATTTTGAAGGGGCTTGACAGGGTAATCACTGTCAGATGGTTTCCGCTCGATCCTAGCCTGAAACATGGGGACATAGTTTCAGGGTAAGAGGGAAATCACCTAGTACTGATGTAAGGTCAGAAGGCTGCTTTAGTGACTGGAAGCCCGTATCCAGCGGCGTACCACAGGGATCTGTGCTGGGCACCCTAATATTTGTCATTTATATAAACGGCATAGGTGACCATGTGTGAAGCAGGATTAGTAAGTTTGCGGATGACACAAAGATTGGTGTGGTGGTTAATAGTGATGCTGAGTGTCTAGGAATATAGGAAGGGACAGACGGGATGGTCAAATGGGCAGATAAGTGGGAGATGGAATTTTACACTGAAAAGGGTGAGGTGATACACTTTGGATGGAGTAATTTAACAAGGAAGTATTCAATGAATGCCATGACTATTGGATGTTCTGAGGAACAAAGGGACCTTGGTGTGTGTGTCCAAAGTTTTCTGAAGGCAGAGGGGCATGTTAGTAGGGTGGTGAAAAAGACAATTGGGGCACTTGCGTTTATCAGTCGAGGCATAGATTAGCAAAGTAGGGAGGTCATGTTGGAGTTGTAAAGAACATTGGTGAGGCCACAACTGGAGTACTGTGTGCAGTTCTGGTCACCACATTATAGGAAGGATGTGGTTGGACTGGAGTGGATGCAGAGGAGATTGACCAGAATGTTGCCCGCGATGAAACATTCAAGTTATGAAGAGAGGTTGGATAGATTTGGGTTGTTTTCATTGGAGCAGAGAAGGTTGAGGGGTGACCTGATTGAGGAGTACAAGAAGGGTGGATAGGGGTCAACTGTTCCCCTTAGTTGAAGGGAAAGTCACGAGGGGCGCAGGTTCAAGGTGAGGGGCAGGAGGTTTCGGGGGGAATGTGAGGAAAAACTTTTTTTTTCCCAGAGGGTGGTGATGGTCTGGAATTCGCTGCCTGGGAGGGTGATGGAGGCGGGTTGCCTCACATACTTTAAAATGTACCTGGAAGTGAACTTGTCACATCATAAATTTCAAGGCGATGGGCCAAGTGCTTGTAAATGAGTTTAGGTGAGTAGGTCAGGTGTTTCTCACATGTTGGTACAGACTCGATGGGCCGAAGGGCCCCTTCTGCACTGTGTGATTCTGTGATTCTGAGGAAAAACTACTTCACTCAAAGGATTGCGAAGCTTTGGAATTCCCGACCCGAGGGTTGTGGATTCTGTATCGTTTAATACATTTAACACTGGGATAAACAGGTTTTTCTTTTCCCCAGAAATTGCGGGATATCGGCGGGAAAATGGACTTGAAGCCCCAGATCAGCCATTATTGTTTTGAATGGCAGAGCAGGCTTTATGCAGCTTTTAGTCGCTCCTACTCTTATTTCTTGTGTTCACCTTTTCTCGTGTCAAAGAATTTGATATTGGAGACCCGTAGAGGACATATCCAGTTGTGGGCATTCAAAATGCAGGGTTCTTCAATGTTGGTCAGGCAGGGAATCAGGATGCACCTGTCTACTCCGAGAGTGGTGACAATATTGAATTTGGAACCAGATGGATTAATTAGAGATGACCAAGGTAGACAGGGGCATGAGGGAGATAAGAATCCTTTTCTCTGCTGATAGGAATCAAACGCAGAGATGGGCAACCATTTGTGGTGGAACACTTCGAAGACATAACCCAATTGGGGCAAATCGTCCTTTTTCTGTAAATTCTATGAATTTTTCTGCACCTTGATTATTAATCACAGTCATCAGCTATTTAATAATATCGGAGAAGCGACAAACTCTTTACATAACTGTTTATTAATATTTTTACCGCTACCAGCCTGATATCTGTACTTTGGAAATGTGACACGTATGTCCTTTTGTCCTTGGCCTCTTCTCGCAGACAGACAAATCACTGAGATAAGGGCAGAGATTTCTACTTGTTAAATGTTTGGGTAACCTCAATCAGGATAACAATTGTTTCATCGGAACTTAAATTATTTACAGAAGGGGAACAGACAATATTCACAGTCAGCTCAAACATCGTGAGAATTAAACCTAGGTGGAATTTTCAGCTTCCACCAAAGTCAATGGAATTTTTAATGGCTCGCCAGATTTCACAGGCCCGCCCCATCCACAATGGGTTGTAAATTTCCGCCGCAGCACGTGCGACCCACGGATTGTTCTGTATATGTACTGGGGTGGTGGGCTGCGGGGCGGGGGGAGGGGGGAAGATAAATAATCAGCACTAGAAAACGTTTCCAATAACGAATAACGATATTGCAGAATGAAAAATGGCATTAGGCAGAGGGGTAAAATGCAGAAACAGTGTTGTTCTGCTGTCTAACCGCCTGTAAGTAGTTAATATCTGATTCTATAGGTGCCGATCAACAGGTGATGGAAGAACAACAATAATTTCAACTTTTATGTTGACAGCAAGCATTTTCAAACAACAGCTAAGCGAGTCGTCATTGTCATTTATTGCATTGGTTAAACACGAACACATTGGAGCGGATAGAGCAGTTCATTGAAACAATGATATCAAAGTAGAACTGGCTTGAACCATTCCTATAAGTGACCCAAACTTAACACAATTCTACAGTTCCATTTGGTCCCACTAACACATGGACACTGATGTGAGGTTATCTGCTCCATTTTGTGACCCATACTCAACACAATTCAACAGTGACTGTGTTCGTCGTGGCCAGGTGTTCCACACTGGTCAGTGACCACAATTCCTAAAGTTTTACTATAAATATTACTTCAAGTTAAACCTTCAAACAGAAATTTGCCTACACAAAGCTTTAGTTCAAGAGCACAAATATTCCATGTAAAGCAGATTTATTTTCAGTTAAACCAAGCAAATTAAACCATGGAGGTACTTCAGGCCATTGACTTGGGAATAATAGAAAGGAAGCATTGATCCGTTACATGCATACTACCCATGGCATGTAACCTCAATCACAGAGCAAATCACAGACTGGTTTACAATGGATATTTTCACTTACCAGGAACGCCAATGACACAATGACCTTAGAATACTTCAGCAATTGTCCGAATAGTTTTCCGGTAGTCTTCTCAGGCTAACTCTGGCGACGCCTTCACAAACATTCAATTTTTGCCTTTTGAGAATCTCAGGGGATATTGATGTTGAACATTGTTCAATTAAACTATAAAAATGTTGCAACATTGTTCAATTAACTATAAAAAACAACAAACAGGTTTTGTAATTGAATTGAGTTAGAACAGATTGAGGACTTAGATTGAATTTGAAAACCAAATAGAATTGACAATTTTGTTCATGTGATTAAGTAATGATAACAAAACGTGTGTTTTGCTAGAACTGGTGATGCTCTTTCAGATGACATCAGGCCTAGCCATAGACCGCATATTGCTTCGGTGATGTTCTTCTCTCTGCTGTTCCAAATGTGAGAATGGCGACCCAATCATTGCTCTTCTTAATGTTAAAAACAGGCCATTGGGTCCATGCAATAAGTTAGTTCCAAATTTTATAATGCCCGTCTCAGTTTTGCTGCCCTGCACTGGTGGGTGTGGCTGCCACTCCCAGTGTGGCAATTGAATCAATACATTCTACATGTCACAGCGAACTTTCAAGGCATTTCTCCTGTCCACTGGGTTTTAACGTGCTCTTTAACGGCAGGCATTCAAATCAGTGATAACAGTGGATTGCTTAAGCCATGCATTGCAAATTTTAATCAAGAAATCATCTTACACCATTTAAAAACCTGAAATTCTTGCAACCTCAAAATTAGCATTCCATTAACGCAGACAAATAAAAAGTTTTAAATCAATTGGAGAACCACCCTGCGCTTACATGAAGGAATTAAATGTAATACCTCCAATTTTTCAATTGATACAAAGCTGGGTGGGAGGGTGAGCTTTGAGGAGGGTGCAGAGATGCTTCAGTGTGATTTGGACAAGCCGAGTGAGTGGGAAAATGCATGGGAGATGCAGGATAATGTGGATAAATGTGAGGTTATCCAGACTGGTAACAAAAGCAGGAAGGCAGATTATTATCTGAATGGCTATAAATTGAGAGAAAGGAATGTGCAACGAGGCCTGGGTGTTGTACACGCGTTGCTGAAGGTAAGCATGAAAGTGCAACTGGCGGTAAAGATGGCAAATGCTATGTTGGCCTTCATAGCGAGAGGATTTGAAGACAGGAGCAGGGATGTCTTGCTTGAATTATACAGGGCCTTAGTGAGACCACATCTAGAATATTGTGTGCTGTTTTGGTCTCCGTATCAGAGGAAGGATGTCCTTGATAGAGGGAGTGCAGCGAAGGATTAACAGACTGATTCCTGGGATGGCGGGACTGACATATGAGGAGAGGTTGAGTCAGTAAAGATTACATTCGCTGCAATTGAGAAGAAAGGGGGGCTCTCATAGAAACCTTTCAAATTCTAACAGGGCTAGACATGGTAGATACAGGAAAGATGGTCCCGATGGCGGGGGAGTTCAGAATCAAGGGTCACAGTCAGTGGATACGGGGTAGACCATTTAGGACTGAGTGGAGGAGACATTTCTTCACACAGAGAATGGTGAGCTTGTAAAATTCGCTACCATGGAAAGAAGTTGAGGCCAAAACATTGTCTGTTTTCAATAAGGCGTTAAATCTAGCTCTTGGGACAAAGTGGATCAAAGGATATGTGGAGAAAGCGGAAGCAGGATATTGAGTTACATGATCAGCCATGATCATAATGAATGGCAGAGCATGCTCGAAGGGGCGAATGGCCTACCCCAGCTCCTAATTTCTATGTTTCTGTGTTTCCTTACATAGCTTCTAACAGACACCGTTCAAATGAGACTGCCTTCTCAACAACGCCCTTCCACTGAAAGAGCTAATTCACCAGATGCAGCCCGACATACCAATGCAGGACCTCTAAATGACACCACCCAAAAAAAAGACAAATGAGAAATTGCAACAGATACAGCCCCATCTATCAATATGTTCCTTCCAAAGGATTCAGCCCCAACAAATGACAGATAACCTCCAGACGTTACCGCCATAGAAATCTATGCAAACCTTCCAGTTTATGAAAACACTGCAATATTTAAGGGGGAGTTGTGTGGTGGTAATGCCTCGTACTCCAGTGATAGCTGGTGGAATTCAAATTCAACTAAGTTGAAGATCTGCAAATAAACGTTAGTATTTCGAATGGTGACTGAAAATATGTTCTTAAAACTCCATCTGGTTCATTAATGTCCTTTCGGTAAGGGAATCTGCTGTCTTTACCTGCTCATGGCCTTCATATGATTATATTGTCCACAAAATATGATTGCCTATTAATTTCCTTCGCAACTGGCCGATTTGGCACTCAGTTGTGCCAAATCCGACAGAAAATTCATAAAGGATCAAAAGCAGACGAACCAATGGAAATCAACCTATACACGGGAAATCACAAAAGCAGGCCGTGCCCAGTTAATTCTGCAAAGTCCTCCTGACGAATACCTGACTTAAACCTGAGGGCTGGTGCCAAAGTTGGAGGAGCTGTCCCGTAAAATAGTCAAGCAATAGCCTGACCACAGCGCACTCATCATACTTGCAACCAATGTCTCATAAAGCTCCAAGGAAGTTATGTTAAGTTTGCATACAACACTGTTTCAGCCTCAAAATTCAGATCTGGGCGTTACACTTTAGGCAAAATGGGAGACAGTAGAGAGAGTGCTGAAATGTTTCACGAGAACGAACCCAGGAATACGCAATTTTATTAATGTAGATAGAATGGAGAAGTTGGAAATATTTTCCTTGGTAAAGGGAAGGTTGAGAGGAGATTTGTATTTTTATTTTTGCTTTTGTTTTGGATTTCCAGTTTTTTTCTTTTATCTTAGTGTTTAATTGACTACCACTTTTCTTCAAGGAATGCCTACCTTGAAGAAGTAGTGCCCTTCCCTCCGACAGGATTTCCGCCTCTCTCTTTTGCCTTGTTCACCTTCGTTGCTTTCCATTTATCTCCTGGTGTTTGGCAAGGTGTTTACGAAAACTCATTTTCACAGCCTCATTTCCTTCCTCAGTGACTGTCTCCGTCTCCAAGTTACCCCACGTGAATTTCAACTGAAGTTATGCCTGTCTCTTTATGGGGTATGTGGAACATTCCTTGCTCCAGTCCTACTCCGGCCCCCTCCCAAAACTCTTTCTCTGGTACATCGATGACTGCTTCGGTGCTGCTTCATGCCCTCCTCTGGACCTGGAAAAATTGATTAATTTTCCTTCGAATTTCCACCCCTCCATCCTTTTCACATGGTCCATCTCTGACGCTTCCTTCCCTTCCTTGACCTCTCTGTCTCAATTTCTGGTGATAGACTGTACACCAATATTCATTACAGGCCTACCAACACCCACAGCTAACTTGACTACAGCTCCTTACACGCTGCTTCCTGTAAGGACACCATCCCATTCTCTCAGTTCCTTCGCCTCCGTCGCATCTGTTCTGATGATGCCACTTTCAAAAACAGTTCCTCTGACAGGTCTTCCTTCTTCCTTAACCGAGGTTTTCCACCCACAGTTGTTGACAGGGCCCTCAACCGTGTCCGGCCCATCTCCCGCACATCCGCACTCACAACTTCCTCTCCCTCCCAGAACCATGGTAGGGTCCCACTTGTCCCCACTTAGCACCCCACCAGCCTCCGCATTCAAAGGATCTTCCTCCGGAGAGCCCGCAGACCATCGTGGTGGGAGATGGAGGTGTAGAGGGATTGGACGTCCATGGTGAAGAGGAGGCGGTTGGGGCCAGGGAAATGGAAATTGTTGATATGATGTAGGATGTCAGAGGAATCACGGATGGAGGTGGGAAGGGACTGGACAAGGGAGAGAGAATGGACTCAGGATAGCAAGAAATAACTTCTGTGGGGCAGGAATGGGCTGACACGATCGGTCTTCCGGGACAGTCCTGTTTGTGAATTTTGAGTAGGAGGTAGAAGCGGGCCATCTAAGGTTGGAAGCTATGGAAGGAAGATCTCCAGAGGAGATGAGGTCAGTAACAGTCCTGGAAACAATGGCTTGATGTACAATGCCTCCGCATTCAAAGGATCTTCCTCCGCTATTTCCACCATTTCCAGCATGATGCTACCATCAAACACACCCACCCTGGCAGCATTCCGCAGGGATAGCTCCCTCCAGGACACCCTGGTCCATTCCCCCATCACCTCCTACACCTCAACCCCCTCCCACGCCACCTTCCCATGCAACTGCAGAAGGTGCAACACCTGCCCCTTTATTTCCCCTCTCCTCACCGCCCAAGGGCCCAAACACTCCTTTCAAGTGAAGCAGAATTTCGCTTGCACTTCCCTCAGTTTAATCTATTGCATTCGCTGCTACCACTGCAGTTTCCTCTTCATTGGAGAGACCAAACGCAGACTGGGTAACCGCTTTGCAAAACGCCGTCGGTCTGTCAGCAAGCATAAGCTAGACCTCCATGTCGCTTGCCATTTGAACACACCACTCTGCTGCCATGCCCACATGTCCATCCTTGGCCTGCTGAAATGTTCCAGTGAAGCTCAATGCAAACTGGAGGAACAGCACATCATCTTCCGACTAGACACTTTACAGCCTTCCAGACTGAATATTGAGTTCAACAATTTTAGATCATGAACTATCTCCACCATCCCCAACCCCTTTCCCATTCCACCTTTTTTCCAATAATTTATATAGTTTTTTCTTTTCCCACCTATTTCCATTATTTTTAAATGTATGGTGAATACACAGCTGGGACTTGGATTGGAAGACGGGATGGGGCAGATGGATGGGCAGGGGTGGAGGGTCCTGGATGGGCATTGGTGTCAATGAGTTATTGGAGCTTGCGTTCCTTTGCACCTGAAAGATAGAGACAAAGTTTCTTGTTGAGGCATCGGATGAGACGAAGAATAAAATGAAACTGGGGGCAGGGGCAGCTTAGAAATAGGGTGAGTCAGTGCTGCTGGAGGGAAAGGTCGAGTGTGTTCATATGGCGGTGCATGGCACTGAGTGTGGATCTCAGGATGCGACGAGAACTGCAGTCCGAGGACCGTTGTATGTCCTCGAGATACCTGTAATCCTGGGTGAGTTCGAAACATGAGGGATGGAACTTCAGTTGAAATTCACGTGGGGTAACTTGGAGACGGAGACAGTCACTGAGGAAGGAAATGAGGCTGTGAAAATGAGTTTTCGTAAACACCTTGCCAAACACCAGGAGATAAATGGAAAGCAACGAAGGTGAACAAGGCAAAAGAGAGAGGCGGAAATCCTGTCGGAGGGAAGGGCACTACTTCTTCAAGGTAGGCATTCCTTGAAGAAAAGTGGTAGTCAATTAAACACTAAGATAAAAGAAAAAAACTGGAAATCCAAAACAAAAGCAAAAATAAAAATACAAATCTCCTCTCAACCTTCCCTTTACCAAGGAAAATATTTCCAACTTCTCCATTCTATCTACATTAATAAAATTGCGTATTCCTGGGTTCGTTCTCGTGAAACATTTCAGCACTCTCTCTACTGTCTCCCATTTTGCCTAAAGTGTAACGCCCAGATCTGAATTTTGAGGCTGAAACAGTGTTGTATGCAAACTTAACATAACTTCCTTGGAGCTTTATGAGACATTGGTTGCAAGTATGATGAGTGCGCTGTGGTCAGGCTATTGCTTGACTATTTTACGGGACAGCTCCTCCAACTTTGGCACCAGCCCTCAGGTTTAAGTCAGGTATTCGTCAGGAGGACTTTGCAGAATTAACTGGGCACGGCCTGCTTTTGTGATTTCCCGTGTATAGGTTGATTTCCATTGGTTCGTCTGCTTTTGATCCTTTATGAATTTTCTGTCGGATTTGGCACAACTGAGTGCCAAATCGGCCAGTTGCGAAGGAAATTAATAGGCAATCATATTTTGTGGACAATATAATCATATGAAGGCCATGAGCAGGTAAAGACAGCAGATTCCCTTACCGAAAGGACATTAATGAACCAGATGGAGTTTTAAGAACATATTTTCAGTCACCATTCGAAATACTAACGTTTATTTGCAGATCTTCAACTTAGTTGAATTTGAATTCCACCAGCTATCACTGGAGTACGAGGCATTACCACCACACAACTCCCCCTTAAATATTGCAGTGTTTTCATAAACTGGAAGGTTTGCATAGATTTCTATGGCGGTAACGTCTGGAGGTTATCTGTCATTTGTTGGGGCTGAATCCTTTGGAAGGAACATATTGATAGATGGGGCTGTATCTGTTGCAATTTCTCATTTGTCTTTTTTTTGGGTGGTGTCATTTAGAGGTCCTGCATTGGTATGTCGGGCTGCATCTGGTGAATTAGCTCTTTCAGTGGAAGGGCGTTGTTGAGAAGGCAGTCTCATTTGAACGGTGTCTGTTAGAAGCTATGTAAGGAAACACAGAAACATAGAAATTAGGAGCTGGGGTAGGCCATTCGCCCCTTCGAGCATGCTCTGCCATTCATTATGATCATGGCTGATCATGTAACTCAATATCCTGCTTCCGCTTTCTCCACATATCCTTTGATCCACTTTGTCCCAAGAGCTAGATTTAACGCCTTATTGAAAACAGACAATGTTTTGGCCTCAACTTCTTTCCATGGTAGCGAATTTTACAAGCTCACCATTCTCTGTGTGAAGAAATGTCTCCTCCACTCAGTCCTAAATGGTCTACCCCGTATCCACTGACTGTGACCCTTGATTCTGAACTCCCCCGCCATCGGGACCATCTTTCCTGTATCTACCATGTCTAGCCCTGTTAGAATTTGAAAGGTTTCTATGAGAGCCCCCCTTTCTTCTCAATTGCAGCGAATGTAATCTTTACTGACTCAACCTCTCCTCATATGTCAGTCCCGCCATCCCAGGAATCAGTCTGTTAATCCTTCGCTGCACTCCCTCTATCAAGGACATCCTTCCTCTGATACGGAGACCAAAACAGCACACAATATTCTAGATGTGGTCTCACTAAGGCCCTGTATAATTCAAGCAAGACATCCCTGCTCCTGTCTTCAAATCCTCTCGCTATGAAGGCCAACATAGCATTTGCCATCTTTACCGCCAGTTGCACTTTCATGCTTACCTTCAGCAACGCGTGTACAACACCCAGGCCTCGTTGCACATTCCTTTCTCTCAATTTATAGCCATTCAGATAATAATCTGCCTTCCTGCTTTTGTTACCAGTCTGGATAACCTCACATTTATCCACATTATCCTGCATCTCCCATGCATTTTCCCACTCACTCGGCTTGTCCAAATCACACTGAAGCATCTCTGCACCCTCCTCAAAGCTCACCCTCCCACCCAGCTTTGTATCAATTGAAAAATTGGAGGTATTACATTTAATTCCTTCATGTAAGCGCAGGGTGGTTCTCCAATTGATTTAAAACTTTTTATTTGTCTGCGTTAATGGAATGCTAATTTTGAGGTTGCAAGAATTTCAGGTTTTTAAATGGTGTAAGATGATTTCTTGATTAAAATTTGCAATGCATGGCTTAAGCAATCCACTGTTATCACTGATTTGAATGCCTGCCGTTAAAGAGCACGTTAAAACCCAGTGGACAGGAGAAATGCCTTGAAAGTTCGCTGTGACATGTAGAATGTATTGATTCAATTGCCACACTGGGAGTGGCAGCCACACCCACCAGTGCAGGGCAGCAAAACTGAGACGGGCATTATAAAATTTGGAACTAACTTATTGCATGGACCCAATGGCCTGTTTTTAACATTAAGAAGAGCAATGATTGGGTCGCCATTCTCACATTTGGAACAGCAGAGAGAAGAACATCACCGAAGCAATATGCGGTCTATGGCTAGGCCTGATGTCATCTGAAAGAGCATCACCAGTTCTAGCAAAACACACGTTTTGTTATCATTACTTAATCACATGAACAAAATTGTCAATTCTATTTGGTTTTCAAATTCAATCTAAGTCCTCAATCTGTTCTAACTCAATTCAATTACAAAACCTGTTTGTTGTTTTTTATAGTTAATTGAACAATGTTGCAACATCAATATCCCCGTGGAGATTCTCAAAAGGCAAAAATTGAATGTTTTGTGAAGGCGTCGCCTCAGAGTTAGCCTGAACGAAGGGACAGATCGCTTCACCGGGAAAATGCTTGAAACTATTCGGACAATTGCTGAAGTATTCTACATGGTCATTGGTGTCATTGGCGTTCCTGGTAAGTGAAAATATCCATTGTAAACCAGTCTGTGATTTGCTCTGTGATTGAGGTTACATGCCATGGGTAGTATGCATGTAACGGATCAATGCTTCCTTTCTATTATTCCCAAGTCAATGGCCTGAAGTACCTCCATGGTTTAATTTGCTTGGTTTAACTGAAAATAAATCTGCTTTACATGGAATATTTGTGCTCTTGAACTAAAGCTTTGTGTAGGCAAATTTCTGTTTGAAGGTTTAACTTGAAGTAATATTTATAGTAAAACTTTAGGAATTGTGGTCACTGACCAGTGTGGAACACCTGGCCACGACGAACACAGTCACTGTTGAATTGTGTTGAGTATGGGTCACAAAATGGAGCAGATAACCTCACATCAGTGTCCATGTGTTAGTGGGACCAAATGGAACTGTAGAATTGTGTTAAGTTTGGGTCACTTATAGGAATGGTTCAAGCCAGTTCTACTTTGATATCATTGTTTCAATGAACTGCTCTATCCGCTCCAATGTGTTCGTGTTTAACCAATGCAATAAATGACAATGACGACTCGCTTAGCTGTTGTTTGAAAATGCTTGCTGTCAACATAAAAGTTGAAATTATTGTTGTTCTTCCATCACCTGTTGATCGGCACCTATAGAATCAGATATTAACTACTTACAGGCGGTTAGACAGCAGAACAACACTGTTTCTGCATTTTACCCCTCTGCCTAATGCCATTTTTCATTCTGCAATATCGTTATTCGTTATTGGAAACGTTTTCTAGTGCTGATTATTTATCTTCCCCCCTCCCCCCGCCCCGCAGCCCACCACCCCAGTACATATACAGAACAATCCGTGGGTCGCACGTGCTGCGGCGGAAATTTACAACCCATTGTGGATGGGGCGGGCCTGTGAAATCTGGCGAGCCATTAAAAATTCCATTGACTTTGGTGGAAGCTGAAAATTCCACCTAGGTTTAATTCTCACGATGTTTGAGCTGACTGTGAATATTGTCTGTTCCCCTTCTGTAAATAATTTAAGTTCCGATGAAACAATTGTTATCCTGATTGAGGTTACCCAAACATTTAACAAGTAGAAATCTCTGCCCTTATCTCAGTGATTTGTCTGTCTGCGAGAAGAGGCCAAGGACAAAAGGACATACGTGTCACATTTCCAAAGTACAGATATCAGGCTGGTAGCGGTAAAAATATTAATAAACAGTTATGTAAAGAGTTTGTCGCTTCTCCGATATTATTAAATAGCTGATGACTGTGATTAATAATCAAGGTGCAGAAAAATTCATAGAATTTACAGAAAAAGGACGATTTGCCCCAATTGGGTTATGTCTTCGAAGTGTTCCACCACAAATGGTTGCCCATCTCTGCGTTTGATTCCTATCAGCAGAGAAAAGGATTCTTATCTCCCTCATGCCCCTGTCTACCTTGGTCATCTCTAATTAATCCATCTGGTTCCAAATTCAATATTGTCACCACTCTCGGAGTAGACAGGTGCATCCTGATTCCCTGCCTGACCAACATTGAAGAACCCTGCATTTTGAATGCCCACAACTGGATATGTCCTCTACGGGTCTCCAATATCAAATTCTTTGACACGAGAAAAGGTGAACACAAGAAATAAGAGTAGGAGCGACTAAAAGCTGCATAAAGCCTGCTCTGCCATTCAAAACAATAATGGCTGATCTGGGGCTTCAAGTCCATTTTCCCGCCGATATCCCGCAATTTCTGGGGAAAAGAAAAACCTGTTTATCCCAGTGTTAAATGTATTAAACGATACAGAATCCACAACCCTCGGGTCGGGAATTCCAAAGCTTCGCAATCCTTTGAGTGAAGTAGTTTTTCCTCAGAATCACAGAATCACACAGTGCAGAAGGGGCCCTTCGGCCCATCGAGTCTGTACCAACATGTGAGAAACACCTGACCTACTCACCTAAACTCATTTACAAGCACTTGGCCCATCGCCTTGAAATTTATGATGTGACAAGTTCACTTCCAGGTACATTTTAAAGTATGTGAGGCAACCCGCCTCCATCACCCTCCCAGGCAGCGAATTCCAGACCATCACCACCCTCTGGGAAAAAAAAAGTTTTTCCTCACATTCCCCCCGAAACCTCCTGCCCCTCACCTTGAACCTGCGCCCCTCGTGACTTTCCCTTCAACTAAGGGGAACAGTTGACCCCTATCCACCCTTCTTGTACTCCTCAATCAGGTCACCCCTCAACCTTCTCTGCTCCAATGAAAACAACCCAAATCTATCCAACCTCTCTTCATAACTTGAATGTTTCATCGCGGGCAACATTCTGGTCAATCTCCTCTGCATCCACTCCAGTCCAACCACATCCTTCCTATAATGTGGTGACCAGAACTGCACACAGTACTCCAGTTGTGGCCTCACCAATGTTCTTTACAACTCCAACATGACCTCCCTACTTTGCTAATCTATGCCTCGACTGATAAACGCAAGTGCCCCAATTGTCTTTTTCACCACCCTACTAACATGCCCCTCTGCCTTCAGAAAACTTTGGACACACACACCAAGGTCCCTTTGTTCCTCAGAACATCCAATAGTCATGGCATTCATTGAATACTTCCTTGTTAAATTACTCCATCCAAAGTGTATCACCTCACCCTTTTCAGTGTAAAATTCCATCTCCCACTTATCTGCCCATTTGACCATCCCGTCTGTCCCTTCCTATATTCCTAGACACTCAGCATCACTATTAACCACCACACCAATCTTTGTGTCATCCGCAAACTTACTAATCCTGCTTCACACATGGTCACCTATGCCGTTTATATAAATGACAAATATTAGGGTGCCCAGCACAGATCCCTGTGGTACGCCGCTGGATACGGGCTTCCAGTCACTAAAGCAGCCTTCTGACCTTACATCAGTACTAGGTGATTTCCCTCTTACCCTGAAACTATGTCCCCATGTTTCAGGCTAGGATCGAGCGGAAACCATCTGACAGTGATTACCCTGTCAAGCCCCTTCAAAATTTTTTGTTGATTTCAATGAAACTACCTCTCATTCTTCTAAACTACAGAAAAAATTAAGCCCAGTTTAATAAGCCTCTCATCGGACCGTAGGAACATCGAAGGAGTAAGAAATGTGACTTCTCAAGCAGCTTCTGCCATTCAAAGAGATCATGGCTCAGCAGCTGCTTCTACACCATTTTTTACCCGCTTTCCTCATATCCCGTGATGACAATAGTATACAGAGTTCTATTGATTTATATCCTGAACAGCTGAATGGCTGTATTTCCATAGCCCTCTGGGTGGAGAATTCCACAGAATTACTCTCGGAGTGAAGAAATCCCACCTCAAAACAGTCTCAAATAGCACCACTCTGATTCTGAGACTATGTCTCTTGGCTCTGGACTCATTAGCCAGGAGAAATGTCCATTCCATATTCACCCCGTCACACACTGCAAGGAACTTATAAACTTCAATGAGATCACCGCTCATTCTTCAAAACTCTGGATCATACAAGCACAGTTTGCTCAATCTCTCCTCATAAAACAATCCTACCATCCCAGGGATTAGCATGGTGAACATCCATTGCATTCCACCTGTGGCAAATATATCCTTCCTCAGATTAGAAGACCAAATCAGTACGCAATACTCCAGGTGCAGTATCAGCAAGGATCTACACAACTGAAGCGAGACATTTTTACTAATGAACTTACAGCTCCTCACGATGACAGCCAGCATGCTGCTTGCCTTCCTGATTGTTTGCTGCGCCTGCACGCTAGCTTTTAGTGACTCAGGAACAAGGATAACTTGGGGCCTTTGGACGCCAACACTTCCCGATATCTTACCACTTAAGCAATGTTCTGCATTTCTGTTGTCTTCTACCAATTTGGATAACTTCACACTTATTCACATTATATTCCATCAGCCACGTTTTTGAACAATCACTTGACCTCAGCAAATACCATTGAAGTCTCCCCCTCTTCACAACTTACATTTCTTCTCGTTTTGTGTCATCAGCAAAGTTCAAAATAACACATTTGGTCCGCACGTCCAAATCATTTACACTGTTTGTGATGAGCAGTGGTCTCAGCACTGATCATTGTGGTGCCACACTAGTCAGAGCCTGTCAACCTGAGAATGACCCGTATATTCCTAATCTGCTTCCTGTGTTAAGAATTTGTCAATCCATACCAGTATATTACCCCCAGCCCCATGTGCTCTATTTTTTTTGACTGACATCCTATGTAGGAGCTTAAAATTTCCTTCCAAAAATCAAAATACTCCACATCCACCGGTTCTTCTTCATCTATGCTATGGGTAACAGCCTCGTTGTCACTTCCATTATAATAGATTCTAGCATTTTCCCTGCATCAAATTAACAGGACTGTAATTCTCTGATTTCGCCCTCCTTTCATTTTTAATATCAGGGTTACATTCACTATTTTCCAGTCTGCTGGAACCTTTCCAGATTCTATAGAATTTTGAAAGATAACCACCAAAGCATCCACTGTCTCTATAGTCACCTCCTTTAACTCTGTGGGATGTAGCTCATCTGGTCCAGGTGATATTTCAAACTTCAATCCAATTAATTTTTCGAGTTCTATATCTTTGTTAATACTAATGTTTTCAGTTCCTCATTTTCACAAGTCCCTTGATTCACAGTATCTCTGGGAACTGTTCTCTATCTTCCTCCACAAAGGCAAGGACACAGTAATAGTTTAGTTCCTCCACAATTTTCATATTCTCAATTATGAATTATCCTGTCTCCCCCCTATAATGGACGGACATTTTTGCATGCTAAAATTTTGCTTTTCACAGACCTAAAAGCGTTTTACAAACCATCCTGATGTCTAACACTATCTTGTATTCATATTCTCTTTTCACTTTCTTGAGGATCAGTTCCCTGGTCCTCATTTGCTGGATCTTAAATTGTTCCTAATTCTTGTGGTTAGCACTCATTTTTGACACCACGCATAAGCCTCTTCATTTGATCTAAAGCAATCTTTAGCTTATTTTGAGAGCCACAGTTTAATTACTCTTCCCTGCTATTTTGTCGCTCCACCCAAACTGACTTCGTTCCTTCGATCTAAAATTATCTCTCAATAATGTACTGATCTCATCACTTATTAAGAGTGCTTTTACTGTTTGTCGATTCTTCCTAAATGACGAATATCAGTGAGTTCCCAACCTTGGTCATACTTTAACCATGTTTCCATAATGGGAATAAAATCATACTGCGTTACTTCTCTTTGTGCTTTGAGGTCATCTGCCCTGTTCTAAATGTTTTGTGCATTCAGATAGAATGTCTTCAACTTTGTGTTTTTAATGATTATTCAGTTATGATCCTCTGCTGCTTCGCTTCCTCTTCCTTCTAATTATGCATTCTAAATTTGTGCTTCATGTTACCAATTCGCTACCTCCAATCACAGGTCCCCATCCCTTACCACTCTTCCCGACAGCTCTAGCAAATCTCCCTCTAAATATCTTTGGCAGTCCTGCTAATTTGCAAACCATCTGTCTTGTACAGTCCCGAACTGCCCCTAAACCAGTTGCAATGCCCTGAAATCCTAATGTCCCCCCTCAATACCAATTCTCCAGCCACATGTTCTATCCTCCTATTCCTATACTCACTCAGACTTGGCACTGGGAGTAACACTGAGATGACTACTCCTGAGATGCTACTGTTCAATGGTTTCCCTAACTCCGTGAAATATGCTATCAGGACCACATCCCTCTTCCATACTATGTTGTTGGTCCCAATGTGGATCCAGGCTTATGGCTGTTCATCATTCCCAGAAGAATGTCTGGCAGCCAGCAGGTGTCATTCTTGCTTGACCCTGACACCATGGAGATACCATGCTATGCTGGAGTCATGTTTACGGCCAGCAGGAACATTGCACTGCTAACTGGTTTGTCGGTGGGCGGGGGGGTGGCGGGATGGTGGGGGGTGGGGGGGGGCGGGGTATGGGAATGGGGAGGGGTGATTGTAATATGGGCGGAATTTTACAGACTCGTTGAGATGGGGGTAGAACCGTTAAGTGCAACGAGAAATTCCAAAGTCTCTGGTGGCCAATGCTTCCTTCCCAATCTCAATTTTCAGGCTTGTGAGAGGAGTTTGGGTGCAGGGAGGAAGCCCAGAAATATCACGATTCATGCTTCTGCGGGAAAGAGAAGGGCCTCAATCAGCAGCCTCCATTTAACATTGGACACCAACCCCCACACACCCGAGCATAGAAAGTCCTCCCTCAAAATCCCTGGAGTCTCCACCAGCACTCCTAACCAATGCCTCTGCGGATCACATTTGGCCACAGCTGCCTTATCCGCCTAGAGGCCCACAACACGTACCTGGTCCTGGACTCCCGTGAAAGAGGCATTGTGGAATGCTTGCAGCCCCAGTCCTGTCAACTGAAGCTCCCAGGGTTGCAGAGACTTGGGAGCTGGTGGCCAATCACATTTACCGGAAACTCTCTGAGGTCCGAGGTTCTCCAGAGTGCCGGGCAGATGTGCTGCCTCCAGCCGTCAACGCACAGAGGTCCGTGAAATGGCTGTGGGGCAGCCATAATGGGAGGGGTTATGTCTGCAGCCTACTCCTTGGATGGCAGGAAGCGAAACTCCATCAACCTAAAATCCAGGGCCCATGTTTGCACTGGAGCTCCTCCATGCCTCAAACGCTCGGCACTATTTCAGTCCTCTGCGTAACCTCGTCTTTTTGTCAGTACATCAATGAACATTGGGGATTCTAAATCTGTTGGGCAACTGCAAAGCCGTGGCAACGATCCCATGCTCTGATTTACATTGGAAACTTCAGATGGTTCTGACTCTCTGAGAGGAAGGGCTACCCAGGAAAGAATTAAAACCAGTGTTAACTCCTGGGTAACTATTGCATTGGCCCCCGGAAATCCCACTGGACGCCGGGGCTAGACTTCCACAACTCTCAATAACCCCCAGCTCCCGACTGCCTGGCTCCTCCCAACTATCCCCCTACACCTACCGACTTCTCCCAAGCCTCTGAAGTCAAGGGACGTAGGGAAGCCTGGCCTAAGGGAGTACACTTAGACAAAGCTTCCCTACTTCCCTTGACTTCCCTGCAACCTCAGACTACCCTGCTGGCTCCTCACCAAGCCCCCGAAGACCACGCGGTCCCCGAATGACCACGTGATCCCTTACATTGATGACTTGCCTTCTCCCACTAACCACCCGATCAACATCCCCCACTTGTCGCCGACACTCCTGAGCCATCCTTCTCTCCAATGAACACCCTTCCTCCACCCCACCCACAATCCACCCCCCCACCCCCCGGCAGTTACCACCTGGCCACCCTCCCACATTGCACCCTATCTCCTACACTTACCACATGAACTCCTGGATCCATCCGAAACCCCACCACTGACCGCCTGACACCCCTCTAGAATATCCTAACCACTTGACATACCGCTACCATTCCTCCTCACTTCTTCAAGTAACTGCGATCTTTAAGCATGACTGCTTTAGATACTAGACTTCCTTTTGACCGACTCTACTGCACTGTACTGAAGGATTTGGGAGCCCACTCCACTGAATGCTTATCACCCGTCCCGATTAGGAAGATCGGGCAAGAAAGTCGCAAATCCCGCCGAAAGTAAGTGAAAAGGAGCAGATTATTAATGCGACTATGATTAGCAATCGTCGGAAGTTCTTTCGTCGGAAGTTCTTGCCCTTAAAAAGTGTTGCATCCAATTTCCGCCCCTCCCTCGCATTCATAGTGTCCATCACTGATTCTATCATTCTCTTCCTCCACTTCTCCAACTCCTTTTCAGGAGACAGTCCGACCACCACTATTCTCTAAAAACCCACTGGCATACAGCAGATCCAATCAGAGCAATTCCTTCAACCCGGCTTTCTTCATGGTCTCATCTCAATTGTGCCAGTTTCACCGACCCCGTTGCATGTGTTTCAGTGATGCCAGCTTCCTCAGCTCTGGTCCTGAATTGTGTTAGTTTATCCTCAGCAAATACTGCTCTACTGCGGTTGTCAGGGGCTCGAGCCTGTTCGTTCCCCGCGTAACTGTCACAACCCACAATAATCCCTTCCAGAAGTATTCGGCTTGGTCTCATCTTCAAGTCAAACTGGCTTTACGCTCAGCATATTGCTCTCAAATATTTCTACCATGGTCAGCTAATACCATCATGAAACACAACTGCCTTACAACGGCCTTTTTCCCCCCACAGAGCCCTTCCCTTTGTGAACACTGGGTCACGATTCTGCCAACCCAACATCCTGGTTATCTTAATCCAGGAACAGTCATGTGCACATCTAGGACAGTCACGTGCAAGTCTAGGAGATGGAACATCTATATTTCACCTGCGTTTTGTACACCAGAAATAACATTTCGATGAACCGGGAACTTCCATCTAATCGTTCCAATTAATTAAATGTATTCAACGCCAACAATGCAGTTTCCCGCACATTGGAGATGACTGAATGTAGATCGAGTGATTTCTTTGCTGAAAACTTCCTTTAAGTCTGCAAGCAGAAATTTAAGCTCCTCGTAGCGGCCCAGTTCACTTCTATGTCTAGCTTCCACTCTGGCCCCTTTACCTCACCCACTTACATTGTTCCATTTGAACATTTATCGCTAAGATAATTTATTTGCTGCTGGAAACAATGAGGTTAACAAGAAATTTCAGGTGGTAAGCACTGGTCCAATTTTCTAATATGGTCTTCTTGGTCTTGGGGGCTGGATAGAGAGGAGCCACTGGGAGGTGTGAAGGGCAGGAGATTTGCGTTGGCCCCTGGGATGGGGATCTCAATAAATATATGCAGCACGGTATGTTCTACATCATTGCGGTTCCATTCATGTTTTACTAGATTCCCGGACCTCTTATTTTTTCTCCCACTTCTGCTATTCCAATGGAACCATTTACATCTACTGTGGAGCCCCCTTTCCTTCCTTTAACTCTCTCCATTCCACTTGCTCCATCTTACAGTTGACCACAGAATTACTCTTACCCTCCAGCCCGTCACACATCTTTGCCCCACCCAGCTACCCACATTTATTCCAGACTATTATCGCGTTCAGTCGGTTAACCTCGAAGGTGTTAAAGTTCTGAATGAGTTATTTGGCCTGAAACATTAATTCTGTTCCTTTTCTTTCCACAGACACCTCTAGGCTGACTGGACATTTTCAGCAGTGTCTGTTTTTAAAATCATATTTACAGCAATCTCAGAATGTCACTTTACATGTAGAACTTGGAACAGTTTATTAAGTCACGTCGAAACATAGGTGCTGTAGGCTGTTCGTGCTTTCTGAAATCCTCCTTCTCACAAATTGTGCATTTATTAAATCATAGCTTCCTTCCACTGACATAGAGTTGATGGCAGGTTTGATTTTCAGTTAGGCTGGGAGGAATATGAAGCAAATCACAGAACAATGTAGGTCCGATCGCATAACAGGTGATCAGTCTGATCCCAGGGAAATCCTATCAAGAGCAGTGCATGAAGTCCAATGAATGACAGCGAGCTCTTTGCTAAGGAGGAGTCAGATTTGGGGCGACCTTGAGGCCTTGTTGAGGTACTCCTGCTCCTCCTGTCCCATCATGCTGCGAAACATCTTACCTTCTCTCATAAGATGTATTTGTTCAGCTGTCGGAAATTCCAGTCAGCCAATAATCAACCCCGAAGCCAGGTTAAATAAGAACTTTCTATTTTCCTGCAAATGTTTAGCTTTTAGACCCGCGACCATGGACCTGTCTACTGATCACACCCTGCCCCATGGCTATTAAACTTGCAAATGAATGAATGGATCAGATTGAGGTTGTGGTTGGAATTCTTAAATGTCTGACCTGACACTTTCTACCAACCCTGTTTCTCGTGTAAAAATTCAATTTTTTTCAGCCTGAACTAAGAGGCCGAGAAACTTTAATCATAATTTCCAGTCTCATTTCCCTTCTCTCTCTCACTTGCAGTAAATTTAGTGACGGTTGTGATCCTCTCCCGGGGAAAGTGTGGCCTCTCCACCGGCACCACTCGCTACCTGGTGGCCATGGTAGTGGCGGATATACTGGTTATTATCACTGAAGTTATACTGAACCAAATCAGTTGGTACTATTTCCCAGTCTGTTTCCTAGACCTCACCCATGTGTGTCGTGTTAATATAGTCCTGAGAAGTGCAGCCAGAGACAGTTCTGTTTGGTTCACCGTCACCTTCTCCTTTGATCGATTTGTGGCCATTTGTTGTCAGAAGCTGAGAACTAAATATTGCACTGCAAGAACTGCGGCTGTGATTCTGGCAACAACCTGCATTCTTCTGTGTTTAAAAAATGTTCCCTCCTATTTGACATATAATCCTAGATTTATAATTGGAAATGTGCAATGACTCTGCGTTAGAAAACCCAGCTACTTCACTAACTTGGGGTGGTTGACATTTAAGTGGTTTTCTACGGTGTTAACACCACTGCTTCCATTCGTCTTAATTCTGTTACTCAACACTCTGACAGTCAGACACATTTTAGTGGCTAGTCAAGTCCGGAAGGGGCTGGAGGGGTCAATGCAAGTCAGGGAATCACAGTGACCCAGAGATGGAGAACAGAAGGAAGTCGGCGGTGTTACTCTTCACCATATCCGGTAGCTTTATACTCCTCTGGGCGGTATTTGTTTTATATTTCTTTGATGTTGCAATTCACTTAGATGAAGATTCTTTTTATATCTTTGAACGAGTCGCGTTTATGCTGCGGAATTTAAACTGCTGCACAAATACATTTATTTATGCGGCAACCCAATCCAAGTTCAGGGCAGAGATCAAGAGAGCTGTGAAATATCCGGTAACATCATTTATTCGGTTAATTAACAAACAAAAAAACTGAGACCAGCCGAGATGTGGCTGCCGGTGTTTCCGCATCAGGAATGTGATACTGGTCCTCAGGTTAATATCAAATTAATCATGCCTTGGAGATTTGGAATCAAACAATACAGGAGGAGGGGGTGCAACCAGCATCCTGAGACCCGACAGTATTTCCGTAGGGGCGCACATGACAAATGTCCAACGGGGATAGTGCCTAATGGTAACAATTTGCCGGGGGGGTGGGGGGAGGAGAGGATGTTGGAAGGGAAGAGCTCAGAGCATTACGGATAAGTGCTGAAATTTAGAGAGCTGCTGTCTGACAGCACCAGGGACCCAGTTGGGAATCTGAACTCTGGTTTCCATTAGTGTGGAGTTTCTCGCGATGTCTGGGAGGGTTTCCGCCGAATGCTCTGGCTTCCTGCTTGTTATTGTGAATTGTTCCCCTCATGTGTGTGTTTGTGAGGGTTTGCCCGGTCATGTGCTGGGCGCACCCCGCCATGTGCACATTGCCTGTCGGATAGGCTGCCGGAGAAATTCAAATGAAAGCATTAACAAGAGCCTCATATCGTGTTTCAAATAAATAAATGGATACCTCATTGGACAATCATAGCTGAAGTTTGATTTGAAGAGACCGGACAATTTTGTCATTGAAACAATGACCCACCTTGGAATTAAGGGGTTAAAAAGCATTAGAAAACATGACTCGATGTTTAGCCAGATTAGTTTGCTCAACTAGTGAAGCGCAGGGCCTGCAGAGATTTGACAACTCTATGGATGAGCGTAATTATGATTTCTGATTATGTATTTGTGACGAACCAGTGCAATGGAATGCCTGTATTGTGGTATTAAAATTTAGTGAAATCATTGCTGTTTAATTTCTTATTTGAGTGGTGTCTCTTTATTTCTCATCATTCTCTTGCCAGAACATGCAGGGGTACAAGGTTACACCTTGCAGTTTCTCCCGTTTTCTTGGTGTCTCAGCTTGGTGAATAGCCTCTCAGTGTTTACCCGTTCAAAATGGTGTGTGCTTAAAGAGGAGCGCTTCTCATTTTTGAGGAGAGTAGAGGCCCAATTAAATCACGGCTTTAATTGCTTCTCAGGGAGCATACTAAGAATGCTTCATGGGATCACTTCCAATGCAATGATAACTCTTCCTAAATTTGGAGACAAAAATGCGCTTAGCACTCCAGCTGTGGTCTCAGCCAATCCCTTTACAGTGGTAGCAAGGCCTCATTCTTGTATATCCTTAAAACACCAATAAATTTGTCACACATGATTTAATAAAGCGCATTGACTTTATCTGATCATACCATGGTTTTCAAAGTGCATCAAGACTTCCTTAATAATCCAGCATTTCCTCAATGTCAGGGAAAACTGGCATGTATCCATCTGCTTCCTGACTGCAGCGGTGGTGTAATGTTTGCTCACTCCCAGTGTACACTGAGGTGAGGAATTTTGCAAAACCTGAACCAGTGCACCAACTATCTCAGCAGGTATCCTTTACAACCCGAGGATAGATGTTTTCATATTATGCAGATCTCACAGAAGTGTTTCCCTTGGTTTCATCTAAGCTTCCAATTTTGCTTAAGATTCTGTCCCTTTCCCCATTAACTCTGCAATCTTCACCCCTCTCTTGAAAAAGAAACTTAATCACTTTGTTCCTGAAAACGATCACCGGACCTCAAAATTTCATTTCATCTCCTAAATCAATGAAAGTGCTGTCAGCTCCCATGCCCATCTTTCAGGGAATTGCCTGTTTGTATTCCTTGAATTAGATGGATGCATCTCTTGTCCCGGACAGCTTCTGACCAAAGTGTTAAATGGCATCCGAAGTGACAGTGACATATTGAATCCTCCCTCCCCATCCGTCTGGACACTTGTGCCATGGCTGAGTATGCAAATCTCCTCCAGTGCTTTCCCCCCATCCTCTAGTCGACTGCCGATTATAATTTTATTTAAAACAATCGCCGCCAGAAAATCTCCAATAATGTTTCTTCTTTCCATTCTCACCTCTATCCTTGCCTATTCATCTCCCTTATTTACCTGATGTATCATGTCAAGATTACTGAAAACCACAAATATTTTTACTTCTATTGTGATGATACACAGCTCTTCCTCCCAACCACTTGTGTCAAACAATCTAATATCTCTAATTAATCAGTCTGCTGCTCCGCCATCCCATGCAGTATGATAGATATATTCAATGACTAAAAGTTGGGAAGCCAGAAGCCATTATCTGCGAACCCCGCCACAAGCGCTATTCACCAGGCTCCAAATCCATTCTTCTACTGGAAACTATGTGAGGCTGAACCTGATTTTTCAGAAGCTTGGCATCATATTTGACCTCAAGATGATTCTCCGAGCGCATTACAATACCAGGCTAAGAGCTGCTGGATGTTTCTGCCCATTAAACATCGCAGAGGCAATAACCCATAACACCACTAAGGACATGTACTTGCACATCTCCAATATCAACTCAATATTCCCCTATCTAAGATTACCTTATTTTGAAACCCCTGCATGCCTTTCATTTCCGCTGAACTTGACATCTCAAAACATTCCATAATAAAGTAACACTTTCTACCCTCCAAAACTTGAGGTCATCCAAAAGGCTGCTCACCATGCCCTTTCTTAGACCATGCCCAGTTAGTTGGTCATCCATGATGTCGCTGGTTAATTGGCAAACTTCCCGATTTTACAAGATCCATCCTCATTTGCAAATTTATCTATTGTCAGCCCCGCCTATCTTTCCATCATCATCTCCCGCCTGCACAACTCTCGCTGTCACTGTAACCTCCTTCAGCACCTACAATCTTCAAAACTAATTTACAAAACTAAATGTGGGCCTAACACATAACTTAACAAGAAAGCTTTTTGCAACTTTTATTAAATTCTGTATTGAATTTACAAACCAAGTTTATCTCTAACATTACCTTAACCCGAGCCCTATATTTAAACCTAAAGCTATGCATAAATATTGATCGATCCAGAGCACAATCTTTAATGTTAGCACTTATACTAATTGTCAAAATACACCGAATCCAAATCCTAACTCAGTCTACAACTAAATGTAACTAGCCCTAACCCTACACATAGCGCTAGCCCCAATCCGAATATAAAACCTAGCCCTTATATTAAACCTAATCCTAATTGTTACTGTCAGCCCAAACCTAACTGCATCTGGACTGCACACCAAATTATGAACTCAAACATAAACGTAGAGCTTGGTGTTAAAGAATTTGAGTATTTCTGCAAAAAAGAGAAATGCTGTCAAATCTTTTCATGATACACTGATCAGGAAATATGCAAGGATTTGAATGTTCGAAGGGAACAACAAATTATATTGTTTTAAAAACAAGGTGCTGATTACTTGGCATGTGGATTCTGACTGGTCGAGATACAAACCTGGAGGGAGAATGCACAAGAGAACTGTTGCCCCAAAGATTTTGTTTGAATTTAGAAAAGGCGTCCGACTGCGATTAGTGCCTATGGAAATTCGTACATGCAGTTGCAGATTCAAAGATAACGAATGTATTGTCCATGTACTGAAAACATGCAAGGCCTAAAAGGTGAGGTGCCACTCCTTTGAAAATGTGTTTCTCGTGGAAACTGATGAAAATATTAGCGAGTGGGAATCCCTTGGAAACACTATCTATTTGGGCGTAAATAGTGTTAAAGCTGAGATAAACTATGCGAGCTGCTAAATTCATAAGTTCAGTTAAACCAGATTCAGACAATAGTGGCATGATCACCATGATACTTGGAAATGATGCAAATGCCTATGGTTTCTTTGACTGACACATTAGTGACAAGGCTAGCAATGAAGAATGAACACGTCAACATGGCTTTGTTATCGATATGTATCTCAAAAAATTGAAGGAGACCTTCACTGTTTATTTGCAAAATTCCTTCAGAACTGGTGGAAGCAGCTCGATCAACCATTTAGCCAATTCAAGTGATGCAGAACCAGTCATAGATCAGGGAGGTCCTTAAGGGGCATCACTTTTACGTGTCTTAGGCAGCCCAAACGTGCATTAATTCAGTGAACCGTGCGGAGAAAGTACATCATATACGCCGCAAGACAGCCAATTACTCTTTCACAAATCAAACAAAATGTCTTTGTAACTTGATTTTGAGCAGGACCGTATGTCATGTTGGACAGCAAGTCCAATGGATGCAAATTGGGACCCGCCACTGAGAACATCATGCATTCGTTAATATAGTTGTGCTTGATAAGTGTAACATTCCCATTCCCAGGCTTACAGAAAATTCAGACTGGATTGGCCTGGAGGCCTCATGATGACACCAGACATTCACGCTACATTTGAAAATTGGACAAGCCATTTGGTATTCTGCACATGCATGTGTGCAATCAGCCGTACTTTCAAGTACTTCTCATTTTCATTGAAAGCTGGTTATTGGAGGGGTATCTGGTATTGAAGGAGTTCAAACTTAGCAAATACCTCTTCCCTTTTGCCCTGAGAAGTACAAACTTTAAAATTGAAGCCTTCCATAAGGACAAGCCTCTCATTTTCAATGACAACAAGAATATAGATATTTGCGATATGTTGGGCAACATCATTAAATGCACTGCTGAAACACTTCTACTTCAGGGAGTTCCAGTGCGTAATGCTTATTGCACGGTTATCTATTGAGGGGAAATAGCGGCACACACAAATTACAGAGGAAAATGAAGAGAATTTGTGCACCTTAGACTCAACGCATGGTATAGATAACTAACCGTAACAGTAATCTGTCCAATCTCATCCTACATGGGCGTACTCTTAACTGTGCCAGTGTGTCTCACTTTAGCATTATCATTGGAAATGCACAATAGCAAAATCTTAGGTCTAATACAATCTTGCAAAAATAAGACACCCCTATTACCTCTCATGATTATGCCTCACAATTTGCTTTCCTATTCAGAATCCCCTCTCACGATTATCATTCCCTAAGCTCCCATTGCCAATAGCATTATTCAATTTCTCACGTCCAATATACATGCGTTCCATCATCCCATCACATGTCCCAGTTTCACTTAGTCTTTTCCACTTTCCCTCCCAATTCCCCTCTTTATTAGTCCATTATATTGACTCGTCCCCACAACTTCACAACTCCCATTCCAACTCTACATTACCCTTCCATTTAGGCTCTCCAATTATCCCTCCATCATGATGGATCACCATTATCCTTCTCTCATTGCTCCCCCATTATAGATCTCCATTACACTTCCCCATTCCTGCTCCATCTGCAACTGCACATTTTCCCTCACCCATTACCCATCCTCGAATACACCAACCTCATTACTCTTGTTCATTGTCATTGTCCAATTATCGCTTTGCGCATTTCCTTCCCTATTCCGCTTCCTCATTGCCCCTGCCCCATTAATAATCCCCGTTATCCATCAACATTAATACACCCTTCTCATAGACGTTTACCATGCCCATTTCCCGACCCCGTTACTTTCCCCTCTATGGCCCCCATCACCACTCCCCATTTCCCTTCCTGAAATCCTTCAACAGTGTCCATTCCCAATGCACCAAAACATTGGTCCTCCTCATTAAACAACTTAATCGCCAGCCCCCTTTACTTCTTTCACTATGCCGCACCCCCCCAGCCTTCCCCTTCCTCATTTCGACCTTGGTTCCTCCACATCCTTTTGCGTCCCCGCTCTGCTTTCCCACTACCTCTTCCCATTGCCCTCCAACCTATCAAACCCCATATATCCTCACCTGGTGCGCTACCCAGATTCTCCCAAACAATCATACCTCCATTACCATTCTCCCTTTACTCCCCCATTATAAAACTCCATTTCACATCCCCATTCCTGCTCCAGCCACCACTCCGCATTTTCCCTCACCCATTACCCCTCCTCAAAAACACCAACCTCACTTCTCTTGTTCATTGTCATTGTCCAATTGCCCCTTTGCGCGTTTCCTTCTCTATTCCACTTCCTCACTGCCCCTACCCCATTAACAATCCCTGTTATCCACCAACATTAATCCACCCAACTCATAGCCGTTTACCACGCCCTCCCCATATCCTCACCCCATTACTTTCCGCTCTCTGGCCCCCATCACCACTCCCCATTCCCCTCTCTGAATCCCTTCAACAGTCTCCATTCCCAATGCACCAACACATTTATCCTCCTCATTAAAAATCTTTTTCGCCAGTCCCCTTTTCTCCTTTCACTTTGCAACAGCCCTCTCCTTCTCATTTCGACCCAGGTTCCTCCACATCCTTTTGCCTCCCCGTTCTGTTTCCGCACTACCTCTCCCCATTGCCCCTCCAACCTGTCAATCCCAACATATCCTCACCCGTTGCCCTACCCAGATTATCCCAAAAATTCAGACCTCTGCATTACCTTTCATCTTCCACCCTCCCACTAATACTTCTCATCACCTCTTAGCTCCTCTTCATCAGTTACACTTCCTCATTTTCCCTGCCCCTTACCATCTCCCCATTGCCCAGTACACTTCAATTACCTCATTTCTGCTCCCCCATGGTCCCTTCCCATTACATCATTAACCCCACACAATCCTCCCTGATTCCTCTTCCACAAATGTAATTCTGTATGCTGCTCCCCATTACCCCTCTCCAATATCCATAAAACTTTTCCCAATATGTCTCTTCCCTTATTACACTTCTACCATTAATCATTCCTCTTTTTAACCAGATCTTACACTCAATTATCCCTACCACATTCTGTCCCCTTTCCCCCTCCTAATTAACCATCCAACATAGCACCCCAGTAATTATCAAAAATATCCCAAATCAGAGCCCCTGCCAAATACTAATCGACATGACCCCTTCCTGTTACCCGCCCACATTTTCCAATTACATACGTCTTCGAGCTTTAGCTGTCCCAGTTAAACCTCGTCCATAATGCAACTCATCCCATTTACCCTCCTACACTTCAACTCCAATTAATACTTCTCTCCATTGGCCCTCCCTATTACCCTATCTCATACACTTACCTGTTAACATTCCCGCTCACCATTGCCCGAACATCATTACCCAACCCTTAGAAATCTGTCTCCATTATCCCTCAGGTATTACCACTCCCCATTAGCCATCCAATTAACCTTCCTGAATTACTATTTCCTATTACCCCTCCATATTTCCCCCTTAGGTTTTACCTCTCCATTTCCCAACCTCACTATACCTTCCTCATTACACTTCGTTCATGCATTAGCTTCTAAGTGTGCCTCTGGAAGGGGTCACAGATGGGCACAGTGGATAACAGGTGGATGGAGTTTTCTTGTGCAGATCACACAATTACTGCGTTGGGATGGGAGCGGCGGCTGGCGCGCTCTATCATATTGATATTCCACGTGCTCAAAGATAAATTTCAGCCAGTAAAGGAGTGTTGAAAGTGTGAACCGTGGATCATTTTGGCTGAAAAAAAGGTGTAGTGCTTCAACTTGAAAGGTTGTAGTGCCTTTCTTTGGGAAATGTGAGCATTTTAATATCGCACCATCTGGAAATGTGTTTCTTTTGCTCTTCTTGTTGTTGCAGCTCACAAACATGGTGAGTTCTGAGGGACAAGGAGACAGGCCATGGTCACGATTGTTGATGAGGAGGTTGCGGCTGGAGACGAGACTGAACCAAACAGGTCAGTCCGCCAACAAAGCCCATTTGCAGCGGTCAGATTCTTTGATTGTCTTGATTCAGAACAAAATGTATAAACTTTTCATTCGATGTCATCCTTCCTTCCCGAATTCCGCTGCTCAGGTTCTCATTCCTGAAAACAGAGAGGGAATACTGGCAGATATTCGCCATTGAAGGCCACACAAATGTGACAAAGCAGGGAACTCCATCTATAGGCGCAACTGTGGGAGCTTCCTGACCAGAACAGACAGCTGCTGGTTCAGGAAAAAGACTCAATGCCGCCTTCCAAAGCAGAAATTAAATATTGGAAATAAATGCTAGCCTTACCAGCAGCGACAATGTCTCACAAATCTCACACATCAGGGATGGACAAACAACAACCCGTGGGCTATATTCAGACGGTACTTACAACCTTGACAGGCCGAAAGTGAGTCCAAAAACCATTCTGAATAAGAATGGGAGGCTTTCAGAGGAGAAATTTATGGGAAATAAAGATTGTTTAAGTAAGTTATATTGGTATTTGTAGGTGTTAAGAATGAGCTTTAGCAATAAAGTTAAAGTTATATTTGTATTTCTGTGTTTGTGTTTTAAGTAAGGTCAAATTGAGTTTTAGCTTCACTTCAAAAAGGTGCTTGCATTTCTAAGGAGCATTTACTACTGTAATCTAAGTTAAGCAAAGAAGAGTAGAAGAATTGGGCTGCTGTCTAGAGACCGGGGTCCAAAGTGGCTGGCCCCTCACACAGACACACACGGAAAAGCTAGAGACAGCAGCATTGAATTGAAGCTGTTGGAGCTCAGCAGTTTTGAATATAGCTGGCGAGGCAGGAGCAGCCTAGAAGAGGCAGAGCAAGTTCAATGTTACAATTGATTGAAATCAGATGCCAGGAGAGACTGGAGAAAAATGGATAGGTAGAAATTCCCAAGCTGAAGAAAATACCCCAAATCCAGAGGAGTAGAAGATGAGAAAGTACCAAGTAGGCCTGCTCGTCAAAGAAAGGACCTGGAAAAAGTCCTGTTTAGAGAGGCTAAGAGCGAGGGGCAGAGAAAGTGTTGCCAAGCTTCAAATTTAAAGAGATAAAAGCTGTAGAAAGCAGATTTAATGTGAGAGCAGCTTGCAAGAGGCAAGAAGCTCCAAAGAGACAAATGAAGTTCTCTAACTCTTTATTATGGACATCTGAAGCAGCTCAGTCGGTGAGGGAGAATGCGTGGAAGACAGCTTGAATGCATGTAGTGACCCAGGGAAGGGACCGTCAAATGGAGACCCTGAGGTTGAATACTTGTGGGAATGCACCTGACAGAAAGTGTCAATTTGGGAGAGGATTCCAAGGGGAGGTCTTCGAGAGGGGAGATTGGAAACCTTTCTGTGAAAGTCAGAGTTCAGCGAGACTGGTTGGCTTATGGCGTGACAAGCATCCAGTGGGAGTTGGGGAGAGATTCATAATATCTGCCACTTGGTTTCAGAGCGTCTGACTACAGGGTGCCGATTGGTACATCGATTGTGGGCTGTATGTGGATATTCGAGTATTAGCTATCTTTTTTAAACTTGTGTTACCCTACAAATCTGTATGTGTCTGTAAAGGTATAGCTGTGGGTGGAAGAGAATTGTAATATAATTCATCTTTTTTGTTTAATGCATGCTTTATACTTTTTGTTTGAAGTTAAAAGGCTGACTCTGATAATTCGGTTCAGTAGCGCCTTTCCACGTATCCAAACAAGCAGATTAAAAGTTACGATGTTTCAAACTCTGAGGTGATGCTGGTCCTGGGGCAACCTCAGCTGGGATCATAACAAAATATAGAATGACATTGAATGGAAGTTGAAGCTAAAAGCCAATGACCACTGGCTAGAGGAAGAAGCTTGGCAAGTTAAGAACTTTGTATCGCCTCATGTGAGAGGAAGCAAGCACTTGTGGAGGAGCACGGACAGCAGCAAAGTGTCAGTACGCCCGCTGATTACTCCTGATTTCTGTTTCCTTGTGGAGGAGCACGGACAACAGTGTCATAAACCAGCTGACTACTCCTGATTTATGATTCCGTTATCCAGTTTGTAGAGGGCATTGGCCCAAGGAAGATAACATTGTTCATCTTGAGGTGGTTGATGGCTTGGCTCTATATCTTTGTCTGCATTATTAGATAATCCAGTGTTATCTCATTGTCAATTATTTGGGGAGGGGGAGGGTTTGTACATATGCTTAACATTTAGACACACGTTCATTTAGTGAGGATCAAAGTTCTGGACCTGGCTCTGATGACCAATAACGTGTGAGTGAATCTATTTGAAATGTGGTGGGATTTGTTTTGTAAAGTGTTTCAATTTGACGTGCAGTCATTTTCTGAAGCACTGTAAATGTCACCAGAAGGTGAAATTACAGATGCACTTCCCAGCACTGCTTTCAAAGAGTGTCATGAGGTTATTAGTGACAGCTCTAGGAATGAGAGGTAGACAGTCACTACAGATCACTGGACTCCTACGAAAGATGCCGACTGCATCTGTGGCGCATTTTGGTCTCCCAGCATTTTCTTTCTCTTTTCACCGTTGTTCTTCCCTCGGGACTCCTTGCAAGACGATATTCTACATCAAGGTAAAGCAGAAAGATTGGCAAGACACAAGCAAAATAGTGCAGATGATAGAAAGGTGACTTAAAAACATAACATTTTGGAAGAACTCAACAGGTCAGGCAGCACGTTTGGACAGTCAAAAACGCTTCATGTTTGATGACCATTCTCGTGAATACACAATAATTGCCAAAATGAATGTAATGATCGCTGCTGTTGACAGAATTAATGTGAAGCACTTGGATCAATATCAGTCGTTGATTTCAGTTTGAAATGCTATCCATTGATCTTTTCATTGGCACCTAGGCACCGGTGTGTGTTGCTGAAACAAACTGTTCCGAATTGCTCAAAAATGAGCACCACGGGAAATGGAAATTGGATCGTGAACCTGCAGTTTTTAAGAAGAGCAGCATGCAAAATATATATTTCAGAAACATGGACTCGAAGCCTGGGGTGGGGGGCTGATTTTTAATGTGTTCAAGGAGTACAATTTAAGCTCTTAAAATCTTAAGATGAAATAAATAGGAGCATGACTCGCCCATTCTGCCCCTCGAACACGCTGCAAAAATGCTTTGAACAAGTCGGGTTTATGCTGCTGAATTTAGTTTGCTGCACAAACATGTTTATTTATGGTGCGGCCCAATCAAAGTTCAGGGCAGAGATCAAGAGAGCGGTGAAATATCCGGTTACGTCAATTATTCGGTTAATTAACAAACAAAAAAACTGAGACCAGCGGAGATGTGGCTGCCAGTATTTCCACATCAGGAATGTGATACTTGTCCTCAGGATTCCATCAAAGTAATGATACCAGGAATCGCTGGAGATTTGGAATCAACCAATATGGGTGGAGGGGGAGTAGCTACCATCCTGAGACTCGATAGCATATCTGGAGGGGCACACATGACAAATAGCCAACGGGGAAAGGGCCTACTGGTAACACGGAGCGGGGCGGGGGTGGGGGGGGGGGGGGGGGGCGGGGGGGATGATGGAAGGAAAGAGCTCAAAGCATTAAGAATAAATGCTAAAGTGTGGTGAGCTGCTGCCTCACTGCTCCAGGGACCGGGTTCAATCCTGTCCCCTGGTATGCGTTCGTGTGGAACTTCTCCCGATGTCTCCGCAGGTTTCCGCCAGATGATCTGCTTTTGTACTGGTTACGGTAAATTGCTCCCCTCGTGTGTATGTGTGCGCACGCATGAGGGTGTGCCCGCTGGTGTGCTGGGAGTACCTTGCCGAGTGTTCAACGCCTGTCGGATCGGCTCCCTGCGAAATGCAAATGAAAGCATCAAGGAGTGCCTAATATCGTGTTTTCAACAAATAACTGGATACCTCATTGCGCAATTATAGCTGGAGTTTGATTTGAAGAGGCCGGGCAATTCTGTCAATGAAACAATGGCCTACCTTAAGGGGATAAAAATCATTGGAAAAGTGACACAATGTTTAGCCAGACTAGTTTGTTCAACGACTGAAGTGTAGGGTCTTGACAACTCGCTGGATGATCATAATTATGATTGCTGATTATGTATTTGTGGCGAACCAGTGTAATGTAACACGTGTATTGTGGTATTAAAATTTACTTAAGTCATTGGTGTTTAATTTCCAATTGAAGTGCCGTCTCTATATTTCTCGTCATTCCCATGCCAGAGCATCAGAGTAATTTTGCAGGGGTATAACTTTATGCCTTACAGTGTCTACAGTTTTCTAGGTGACTCAGCTCTGTGAACAGCCTCTCAGCATTTACTCCTTCAAATTGGTATGTGCTTAAAGAGGAGCGCTTCTCATTTTGTCGGAAAGTAGAGGCTCAAATAAATCACGGCTTTAATTGCTTCCCAGGGAGCACTCTAGGGATGCTTCGTGGGACCACCTCCAATGCAATTATATCCCTTGCTAAATATGGAGACAAAAATGCGCTCAGCAGTCTAGCTGTGGTCTCAGCCAATCCTTTTACAGTTGTAGCAAGACCTCATTCTTATGCTGCTTCCTCGCTGCAATAAAGATAAACTTGCCATTTGCATGAGTCTGCATGCTAACTTTTCGTGTTAATTATACAAGTCTATCCACCCTCTTGGAACATGCATGATTTACAAGTTCCACGCCTTTATAAAATGGTTAAAGCCAGCCAGCCTGTGAATGACCCGCTTAAAACTATTGTTTAATCCCTATCCATTAACGAATCCTCTGTCCATGCTACTGTATTACTAACAACTCCCTGGGCCCTTCTCTTGCATTTTGTATAGTACCTGGAAATTCACATTTCCATCTACTAGTTCCCTTCATCTATTCCCATAGTTATATCCTTAAAACACCAATACATTTGTCAAACATGATATAATAAACCACGTTGGCTTTATTTGATCATACCATGGTTTTCAAAGTGAATCAAGACTTCCTTCATAATCCAGCATTTCTTCGATGTCACGGAAAACTGGCCTATATCCCTCTGACTTCAGTAGTGGTGTAACGTTCGCTCACTCCCAGTGTGCTCTGACCTGAGGAATTTTGCAAAACCTGAACGAGTGCACACACTATCACCGCAGCTATCTTCTAGAATCCTAGGTTAGAGGTTGTCATATCGTAGAGATCTCACAGAATAGGTTCCCTTGGTTTTTTTCTAAGCTTCCCTTTTTTCTTAAGATTCTGTCCTTTTCCCCGTTAACGCTGCAGTCTTCACCCCTCTCCTTAAAAATAAACTTAACTACTTTGTCCTTGAAAACGATCACCCCACCTCCAAACTTCGTTTCCTCTCCAAAGTCAATGAAAGTGCTGTCACTTCCCAAACCCATGTCCATTTTTCAGGGAACTCACCGTTTGTATTCCTTTAATTAGGTGGATGCAGCTCGTGTCCCGAACAGCTTCTCACCAAAGTCTTAAATGGCATCCGAGGTGACAGTGACTTGTTGAATTCTCCCTCCCCGTCCGTCTGGACCCTTGTGCCATGGTTGAGTATACAATCCTCCTCCAGTGCTTTTCACCGTCCTCCAGCTGACTCTCGATTATAATTTTATGTAAAACAATCGCCGCCAGAAAATCACCATTAATGTCTTTCCTTTCCACTCCCGCCTCTATCCTTGCCCACTCATCTACCTTATTTACATGTTGCCGCTTACAGTAACCTCCTTCAACACCTACAATCTTCCCAGTATCTGTAACCTCGTGCACACACCACCAACGCTCATATAATTTGGACATTTGCACATTCCTAATTTCAATTGCACAAGCATTGACAGCCATGCCTTCAGTTTATTGGATCCAACCCTAAAGCTAACATCTACTGAAGGTGAATCATTAACCCTAAAGTTGAACCTCAAATTAACTTTAACCATAAACACACTATCCATAAAATTCACCCTAATCCAACCTCCAACACAAATTCCAAAACATAACTGTAGCCTTAATCCTAATCATAATGCTTACTGCAACCGTAAAACCTAGCATAAATATAATCCTAACACCATCCTGACCCTAATTCCAACCATTCCAGTGACTCTCATTCTAACTGCAATTCCAACACTACAACTAAATGTACGCTGAATACATGACCCAACTAGAAAGCTTTTTGAAACTTTTACTAAATTCTAAATTGAATCTTCAAAAGAAGCGTATCTCTAACATTACCTTAACCCGAAGCAATCTTTAACCCTAAAGCTATGCATAAATATTTATCGATCCTCAACCCCAACGTTGACGTTAGCCTTTAACCTAATTGTCAAAATACACCGAATCAAAATCCTAACTCTGTCTAAAACTAAATGTAACTAACCCTAACCATAGCCCTAAACCGAAAATTAAACCTAGCCCTTATATTAAACCTAATCTTAACTGTTAATCTCAGTCCAGTCCTAACTGCATGTGGACTGCAAACCCACACTGTGAACTCAAAGATAAACCTAGAGTTTGGTGGTACAGAACTTGAGTATTTCTGCAAAAAAAGAGACATTCTGTCGAATCTCATGTTGCACTGATCAGGAAATATGCAAGAATTCCAAATTTTAAAGGGAACAACGGTTTATATTGCATGAAAAACAAGGTGCTGATTGGTTGGCATGTGGATTCTGACTGGTCGAGATGCAGACCTGGAGAATGCATTGTTGCCTCAAAACATTTGTTTTAATTCAGGTAAGATTGGTGTGTAAGGAAATTCATACATGCAGTTGCAGATTCAAATATAACGAATATATTGTCCATGTACTGAAAACATGCAAGGCCTAAAAGCTAAGGTGTCATTCCATTGAAAATGTGTTTCTCGTGGAAATTGATGAAAATATTAGCAAGGGGGAATCCCTTGGAAACACTATCTATTTGGGGGTAAATAGCTGAGCTAAACTATGCGAGCTGCTAAATTCATAAGTTCAGTTAAACCAGATTCAGACAATAGTGGTGTGGTCGCCATGATACTTGGACATGGTGCAAATGCCTATGGCTTCTTTGATGTGCACATTAGTGACTTGGCTGGCAATAGGGAATGAAAACATAAATATGGCTTTGCGATCAATGTGTATCTCACAAAATTGAAGCAAATCTTCACTGCGTGGTTGCAAAACTCCTTCAGAACTGGTTGTAGCAGCTTGATCAACCGTTTAACCAATGCATTTGATGCAGAACCAGTCATAGATCAGATAGGTCATAAAGGGGCATCACTTTTATGTGCCTTAGGCAGCCCAAACATGCATCCATTCAGTGAACCGTGAGGGGAAATCCTATCATATACACCGCAAGACAGCCGATTACCCTTACGTAAGTCTAACAAGTCTTACTTGTAACTTGATTTCGAGCAGGACCATATGTCATGTTGTGCAGCAAGTCCAATGGATACAAATTGGGACCCGTCATTAAGAACAACATGCATTTGTGAATATGGTTGCACTTGTTAAGGATAACTTTAGCAGTCCGATTGTCAGGCTTACTGAAAATTCTGACTGAATTGGCCTTGAGGCCTCATGACGCCACCAGACATTCACGCTGCATGTGAAAATCCACCAAGCCATTCGGCCTTCTGCAATATGCATGTGTGCTATCAGCCGCACTTTCAAGTACTTCTCATTTTCATTGAAAGTTGGTTATTAGAGGGGCATCTGGGAATGGAGGAGTTCAAACTTATCAAATACCTCTTCCCGTTTGCTCCAGGAGGAAGGCACATCAAAATCGGAACCATCCATAAGGACAAGCCCCTCATTTTCAGTGACAACATGATCAGGCACATTTACGTTATGTTGGGCAACATCACTAATTGCACTGCTGAAACACTACTACTTCAGTGAGTTCCCAGCGGGTATTTCTTGTGGTACAGTTATCTCGAAGGGATGTAGCGGCACAAACAAATTGAACAGGAAAATGAAAGGAATTTGCATACCTTAGGCCCAGTGTAGTGCAGGGCATGGTGAAGATAACTAACCCTAACAGTAATCTGTTCAATCTCATCCTGGATGGAAATTCACAACAGGGCAATCTTAGGTCTAATACAATCTCGTAAATATTCAATAGATAACTTATCTGTTCTTAAAAACCCTGAGTGTCCAACAATGTTGTTGACATCCCAATTTGGTTTTTGATGTACCTCTGTATATAAATAGTTGTTTGGTAGTGCAGAGCTCGTGTTTTGCTGAAAACAATTGCTGTCGAGGTTTTTCGTCTTGCACTCATCAGGACAGGCAAGAGAACACCAAATTTCAAAGGGAACAACTATTTACACTGCATGAGGAACGAGGCGCTGACTGGTTGGCAAGTGGACCCTGATTGATCAAGGCCATGAAGAATGCTCCAGGAAACAGTTACCTCAAAGGTTTTGTTTAAATTCATAAACAACAAGTTGACTCTGATTGGCCAAGGTGTGCCATAGGCAATGCACCAGGTCACAGCTCAATTACAGAAACATATCTCATGTTGCATAGCATGAACTGAGTGTTATCTGCCTGTGGCGAGCAGCCGAAGGGGTCTGCTGTTTGATATGAGCCACCAATCGTTGGGACATACAGCCTACATACATGGCACTGCACCATTACTGAAATTCATATACCACATTACTCATTTGTGTGGTAGGCAGAACCTCTATTTAGCTTGATGGCGAGAAACATGCTTTTGATGGAATAACACTGCACCTCCGACACCTTGCATGTTACACTCTATGTTATCCCTCTGATGTTTCCACTCCATATTTCTGGACCTATTACAGCTCCAAATTACTGCTCTCCATTACCTCTCAACCCTCACTTCCCATTTCCTCTCAGCCATTACACTTCCATAATTAGCCCAGCAACATTACACCACATTAATCCTCGCCTCACCTCCCGTAACCATTACCCATCTTACTGACATCACACAGAATCACAGAATCTTCCGCCTATCGAGTCTGCACCGAAACGTGAGAAACACCTGACCTACTTACCTAACCCCATTTACCAGCACTTGGCTCATAGCCTTGACATGCCAAGGGCTCATCCAGGTACTTTTTAAAGGATTTGAGGCAACCCGCCTCCACCACCCTCCCAGGAAGTGCATTCCAGACTGTCACCATCCTCTGGGTAAAAAAGTTTTTCCTCACATCCCCCCAAACCTCCTGCCCTTCACCATGAACTTATGTCCCATTGTGACTGACGCTTCAACTAAAGGGAACTTCCACTCCCTATCTACCCTGTCCATGCCCCTCATATCTTGCACACCTCGATCAGGTCGCCCCTCAGTCTTTTCTGCTCCAACGAAAGCAACCCAAGTCTATCCAACCTCTCTTCATAACTTAAATGTTTCATCCCAGGCAACATCCTGGTGTATCTCCTCTGCAGCTCCTCCAGTGCAATCACATCCCCATTAGCCCTTCCCAATTTCCCACTTTCCCATTTCACTTCCACGTTTATACCTCCCTATTACCTCCCCTGATTATGCCTCACACTTTGCATTCCTATTCAGAATTCCCTCTCACGATTATTATTCCCTGACTTCCTATTCCGATTAGCATTATCAATTTTCTCACCACCATTACATGCTCCATTATCTAGTCACCCTCCCAAGTCTAATTTAATCTTACCCATTACCCCTCTCAATACCCCTCTTTATTAGTCCATTATAATGACTCATCGCCATCACTTCACAACTTCCATTCCACCTCTACATTACCCCTCCACTTATGCTATCCAATTATCCCTCCATCATCAAGCATCACCATGACCCTTCTCCCATTGCTCCCCCATTATAAATCTCCATTATACTTCCCCATTACGGCTCCAGCTTCCACTCCACATTTTCCCTCACCCATTACCCCTCCTCGAATACACCAACCTCAATATTCTTGTTCATTGCCCTTGTCCAATTACCGCTATGCCAATTTTCCTTCTCTATTCCCCTTCCTCATTGCCCCCACAGCATTAACATTCACTGTTATCCACCCACCATTAATCAACACTACCCATAGTTGTTTACCATGCCCTCTCCATTCCCCCACCCCATTACGTTCCCCTCTCTGGCCCATATCACCGCTCCCCATTCCCCTCCCTGTAATGCTTCAACAGTCTCCCTTCCCAATGAACCAACACATTTATCCTCCCCATTAAACATCTTCTTCGCCAGTTCCCATTACCGCAATGCCCCCCCCCCCCCCCAACCTGGCCATCCCCACATATCCTCACTCATTGCACGGCCCATTAATCATCGATCTTTTCACCTAGCTCTCATATCCAATTATCCCTCCCACATTGCATCTCCATTCCCACTCCTAATTAACTATCCAACAAGACAGAGCCCCAGTAATTCTCATACTTACCCCAACCCAGAGCCCCTGCCGAATACCAATCCACATGACCCCTTCCTGTTACCCGTTCACATTTTCCCTTCACATACGTCTTCGAACATTGACTGTCCCAATTAACCCTCACCCATAATGCAACTCATCCCCATTTAACCTCCAGTTCCAACTCCGACTAATACCTTTCTCCATTGGCCCTCCCTATTACCCCATCTCATACACTTACCTAATAACATTCCCGCTCCCCATTGCCCATTAATCATTACCCACCCATTAGAAATCGGTCCCCATTAGCTCTCATCTATTACCACTCCCCATTAGTTCTCCAATTAACATTCCTGAATTACTATTTCCTCTTACCACTCCATATTTCCCTTTTATGATTCTCCTCCCCATTTCCCCACCTCACTACGCCTTCCTCATTGCACTTCAGAAGTTCAAGGTGAGGGGCAGGAGGTTTACAGAGTCACAGAATCATAGTGCAGTCAAGGCCCTTCGGATCATTGAGTCTGCACATGAGAAACACCTTACCTACCTAATCCCATTTACCAACACTTGGCCCATAGCCTTGAATGTTATGACGTGCCAAGGGCTCATCCAGGTACTTTTTAAAGGATGTGAGGCAACCCGTATCCACCACCCTCCCAGGCAGTGCATTCTAGACCGTCACCACCCGCTGGCTAAAAAGGTTTTTCCTCACATCCCCCCTAAACCACCTGCCCCTCACCTTGGACTAATGTCCCCTTGTAACTGACCCTTCAACTAAGGGGAACATCCACTCCCTATCTACCCTGCCCATGCCCCTCATAATCTTGTAAACCTCGATCAGGTAGCCCCTCAGTCTTCTGCTCCAACGAAAACAACCCAAGTCTATCCAATCTCTCTTCATAACTTAAGTGTTTCATCCCTGGCCACATCCTGTTGAATCTCCTCTGCACCCCCTCCAGTGCAATCACATCCTTCCAAAAATGTGGTGACCAGAACTGCGCACAGTACTCCAGCTGTGGCCTCACCAAGGTTTTATACAACTCCAAAGTGACCTCCCTACTTTTGTAATCTATGCCTCGATTGATAAAGGCAAGTGTCCCATATGCCTTTTTCACCACCCCACTAACATGCCCCTATGCCTTCAGAGATCTATGTACATACACGCCAAGCTCCCTTTCTTCCTCAGAACTTCCTAGTGCCATGCCATTCATTGAATATTTCCTTGACAAATTATTCCTTCCAAAGTGAATCACCTCACAATTTTCAGGGTTAAATCCCATCTGCCACTTATCTGCCCATTTGACCATCCCGTCTATATCTTCCTGTAGCCCAAGACACTCAACCTCACTTTTAACCACCCGGCCAATCTTTGTGTCATCCGCAATCTTACTAATCTTGCCCTCCACATAGTCATCTATGTCGTTTATATGAATGTCAAATAATAAGGAAACGAGCCCAGATCCCTGTGGTGCACCACTGGACACTGGCTTCCAGTCACTAAAGCAGCCTTCTGTCACCACCCTCTGCCTCCTACAACTAAGCCAATTCTTAGTCCACCTTATCAAACTACTGTGCATCCCATATGCCTTTGCCTTCTTTAAAAGTCTCCCATGTGGAACCTTGTCAAAGGCTTTGCTGAAATCCATGTAAACTACATCAACTGCGCTACCCTCATCTACACACCTGGCCACCTCCTCAAAAAATTCAATCAAATTTGTTAGGCATGACCTCCCTCTGACAAAGCCATGCTGACTATGCCTGATCAAACCTTGCTTCTCTGAGTGGAGATAGATACTCTCTTTCAGAAATTTCTCCAATAGTTTCCCTACCACTGACATGAGACTCACGGTCTTTGGTTCCCTGGCTTATCCCTACAACCCTTCTTAAATAGCGGAACCACATTAGCTGTTCTCCAGTCTTCTGGCACCTCCCCCGTGGCCAGAGAGGAATTAAAAATTCGGGTCAGAGCCCCTGCGATCTCCTCCCTTGCCTCCCTCAGCAGTCTCAGACACAAATCATCCGGACCTGAAGATTTGTCCACTTTTAAGCTTGCCAAGACCAACAATACCTTGTCACTCCCTGTATCAATTTGCTTAAGAACCTCGCAGTCTCTCGCCCCGCGTTCAATACCTTCATCTTCATTCTCTTGGGTGAAGGCGGATGTAAAGTACTCATTCAACACTCTAGCAATGTCCTCTGGCTCCACCCATAGATTGTCCCCTTGGTCCCTTATGGTCCCTACTCTTTCCCTGGTTATCCTCTTCCCATTGATATACTTATAGAATATCTCGGGATTTTCCCTACTTTTACCCACCAGAGCTTTCTCACATCCCCTCTTTGCTCTCCTAATTGCTTTCTAAAGCTCTATCCTGCACTGTCTTGACTCCACTAATGCCTCTGCTAATTTGCTTCCCTCGTACCTGCTAAAAGCTTTTCTTTTCCTTCTCATCGTAGCCTGAATATCTCTGGTCATCCATGATTCTCTGGGATTGTTACTCCTTCCTATCACCCTCGAGGGAACATGTTGAGCCTGTACCCACTCCATTTCCTTTTTGAACACCCACCCACCACTGTTCCTCTGTAGTTTTCCCATCACGTAACTATTTCCACTCTACCTTGGCCAGATACTGCCTTATTTTACTAAAATCCACTCTCCCCCAATCCAAATCATTTTTTTGCAACTTGTCGATTTCTTTGTCCATAACAAACTTAAACTGCACTATGCTGTGGTTGCTATCGCTAAAATGTTCGCCCACCACCACCTCAGCCACCTGTCCAGCTTCATTCCCCAGAATTAGGTCCAGCAATGCACCATCCCTTGTTGGACCCTCTGCATATTAACCTAAAAAGTTCTCCTGTACACATTTCAAGAAAGCCCTTCCATCCAAGCCGTTAACGCTATGCCTATTCCAATTAATGTTGGGTAAGTTGAAATCACCTAATATAATTACCCTAGTGTTCTTGTTTTTACACACCTCCTCAAATTGTGCACGTATTTGCTCCTCAATTTCCCGCTGACTATCTGGGGGTCTATAATAAAGAACTAACAATGTGGCTGCCTCATTTTTATTCCTAAGCTCTACCCACAAATTCGATGCCCCCTCCACGATATCATCTCTCCTTACTGCAGTAACTGATTCATTAACTAATAATAATCTTTTACCCCCTCCCCTGACTTGCCTGAAGATTCTATATCCCGGAATGTTGAGCTGCCAATCCTGCCCTTCCCTCAACCACGTCTCATTGATGGCGACTATATCACAATTCCACATTTCAATCCTCACCCTTAATTTATCCGTTTTACCTGTAATACTCCTGGCATTAAAGTAGAGGCCATCCAGGCTTGCCTTACTCCCTTGAAGCTTATTGCAGCTGTACTCCCTCTGATTTGATTGTTTTACTGTATTATGATGTGTCCCTATTCTGCTAACATTCCGTGTCCCCTCCCCCCACCGAATTAGTTGAAACTCCTGCACGAGCAAACATGTCTGCAAGGATGTTAGCCCCGCTCTGGTTCAGATGTCGACCGTCCCGCTTGTAGAGGTCCCACCTCCCCCAGAAAAGGTCCCAGTGATCCAGGAATCTAAAACCCTCCCTCCTGCACCAACTCTTCAGCCATGTATTCATCTGTGCTATTCTCCTATTTCTGAGCTCGCTAGCACGTGGTACTGGGGGTAATCCAGAGACTACAGCCCGAGAGGACTTGCTTTTTAGTCTACTGCCTAACTCCCTGAATTCTTGATGCAAGACCTAATCCCTCTTTCTACCTATGTCATTGGTATCAACATGTACCATGACCCCTGCCTTATCACCCTCCCCCTTCAGGATGCCCTGCAGTCGTTCAGTGACATCCTGGACCCTGACACCAGGGTCATACCATCCTGGAGTCACGTTGACGGCCACAGTAGCGTCTATCTATTCCCCTGACTAGAGAATCCCCTATTACTATTGCTCTTCCTCCCCTCCTGTACAGACAAGCTGCATGTGGTGCCAGAAGCTTGGCTCTGCCCACAGTCCCTGGAGGAACCAGCCTCCAAAACGGAATACTGATTTGGGTTTAGGGCGGATGTGAGGAAAATCTTTTTACCCAGAGGGCGGTGACGGTCTGGAATGCATTGCTTGGGAGGATGGTGGAGGCGGGTTGCCTCACAGCCTTTAAAAAGCACCTGGATGAACACGTGTCACTTCATAACATTCAAGGCTATGGGCCAAGTGCTGGTAAACAGTATCAGTTGGGAAGTTCAGGTGTTCTTCACATGTCGGTGCAGACTCGATTGGCTGAAGGGCCTCTTCTGCATTGTGATTCTGTGACAAGGTCCAATACAAAATACAGCAAACACAGGCAACATTGACAAGACAATACCCCGGCCATGCTCGTGACCTTGACAGGCTTCCAAGTGAGTCCAAAAACCATTCTGAACAAGAAAGAAGGCTTTCAGAGGAGAAACTGATAGGAAATAATGATTGCTTAAGTAAGTTATATTGGTATATGTAGATGTTAAGAATAAGCTTTAGCTGTTTAGTTTAAGTTTTATTTGTATTTCTGTGTTTGTGTGTTAAGAAAGGTCAAATTGAGTTTTAGTTTCACTTGAAAAATAGGCTTGTATTGCTAAAGAGCATTTAGAACTGTACATTTAGTTAAGCAAAGAAGAGTAGAAGAAGTGTTGCCTAGCGACCTGGGTCCAGAGAGGCTGGTTCCCTCCCACAGACACACAGGGAAACCGACAGACAGCAGTTTTATTTTGAAGCTGTTGGAGCTCAGCAGTTTTGAAGATAGGTGGTGAGGCAGGAGCAGCCTAGAAGGGGCAGAGCAAGTTCCATGCTAAAATTGATTGTAAACAGCTGCCGAAGAGGGCCTAGAGAGAAATAGATAGCAAGTCCCAAGCTAAAGAAAAGGTCCAAAATCCAGAGGAGTGGGAGAAAGCTCCAAGCAGACCTGCTCATCAAAGAAAGGGCAGGACCTGGAAAAGATCCTGTTTAGGGAAGTTAAGAACAAGGGGCAGAGAGGAAAGTGTCCAAGCTTCCAATTTAAAGAGATAAAAGCTGCAGAAAGCAGATTTAAAGTGAGAACAACTTGCAAGATGCAAAAAGGTCCAAAGAGACAAATGAAGGTCTCTAACTCTGTGTTCTGGACATCTGAGGCAGCTAAGTCGGTGAGGGAGAATGCGTGGAAGACAGCTTGAATGCATGTGGTGACCCAGGGAAGGGAGCATCAAAAGATGCATCACTGACCTCACTTGTATTGTATACATTTCGTACATCCATCTATTTTGTTGTCACTACCCTTCAAATATATCACTACTTGCAGTGTAAATGCCCATCCAGAGATATCTCTAGTCTTCCTTGTATTTGAACTACCCATCCAGTGATGTCATTGAGCTCACTTGTATCGTGGCTACACTTCCAGTTTCATCCCTGACGTGAGGTCAGCAATGTGATAATCCATCACAATTCCTCATTGGCCTCACAGGTACATGCCCTTCCAGGAACATCACTCTCTCCTCATTTGCACCATAACTTCCATGTTTATGTCTGCCATCACTTAAATTGTAACGACCAATTCCAGATATATCAATGATATAGATCACAAATCTCACTTTATGATGATTGCAGCTGAGTTTACCCCGCACAAGCCTGATTCCAGAGAGTGGCCACTGAAAGAGTCACCAGAGTCAGCTGGTGAACTTTCAACAAAAGTATAAAACATTTATTTGTGAAGAAAATGTTAACTTTATTACAGTATTCCTTCGCTCCCACAATGATACCTTTGCAAATATATTCAGATTTGGAAGGATAAAGCAATTTACAAAAACTATCTTATACTCTAATGATCACAATAAGTACACAGTTCGTGTAAATCAATAGGTGACCTGTGGTCAGACACACCCCACTCTGAAATCAAGTAACAGATATCACCCCAAACAGATGCTATGGACATCCCCTCGACACCCCCCAGACGCTTGTCACACCATAAGCCCATCAGTCTCACTGAACTCCATCTTTCACACGAGGATTTTCAATCTCCACTTTTCAAGGATCCACCTTGGAATCTTCTCCCAAAACTGATGCTTTTTTCTCTCAGATGCCTTCCACAAGGGTTCACCTCCCCTGCGACACCACATGCATTCAAACTTTCCTCCACGCACTCTCTCTCACTGACTCAGATGTCAACAGTACACCACTGCTTCACATGCCCATCGCAAAGAGCTGCAGACCTTCAGTTGCCTCTTTGGGCCTTCTGGCTTCTCACAACTTTTTATCTCTGAAAGCTTGGAGCCTTTCTTTCTGCTCCTTACTTTCACTTCCTCAAAACAGGACATTTTCCCAGTTCCTGTCCTTCCTTTGACTGTTCGGACTTTCTGCCATTCCACTCCCCTGGATTCTTGGGGACTTGCTTCTTTAGCTAGGGACTGGCTATCTGTCCCCTTTGCTCTAGTCTCTCCTGGAAGCGACTTTCAAAACCAAGTGAACTCAAACAGCTTCCAAATCAAACTGCTGTTTCTAGATTCTTCTGTGTATGTTTGTGGGAGGGACCTGCCTCTCTGGACCCCTGTTGCCAGGCAACAGCCCGGTTTCTCTACTTGTGTTTGTTTCCCTTGGCTACAACTTTCGTTGGAAAGGCAGTCACCTTTTAAAGTGAAACTAAAACTTAATTTGACCATTTCTTAACACACAGATGCAGATTCCCAATCAAACTTAAACATTAAAGCTAAAACTCATTCCTAACACCCCTAGATATAATTATAATTTAATTAAACTATTTCTACTTCTTAACACTTGTATTATAAAGACTCATCCACATATATCCCTGACCTCTAACCATCTATATATAACACTGACTTCACTGTCATTGTAACTACTCAACTCGATATATCACTGGCCACTCTTGCACTCTATCTTTCTGCATATAACATTGACATTTATTTTACAGTATCTACACTTCCAGTTACATCACTAATCTCACTTGTACTGTAACTATCCATCTGGATATCACTAACCATTCAGCTCCAATACTGACTTCATCTGTCCTGCAACCAGTCCATCCAAATACAGCACTGACCTCAAATTTACAATAGCTTATCAACCTGATATATCACTTCTACTGTAACAAACATTCATCATTCAACACTGACCTCACTTGTACTGTAACTACACATCCAGATATATTACTGACCTCATTCTGCTGTAAATTTCCATCCACATATATCACTCACCTCCCATGTAATATAGCCACGCATCCAGATATTTCACTAACCTCAGTTGTATATTTAATATCCTTCCAGTAAGTTCACTGGCCTCATTTGTACTGTAACTAATTATCTAGCTCTATCACTGAATTCACTAGTGCTGTAATTATCCATCTAGAACAAAGAAAAAAGAAAAGTACAGCACAGGAACAGGCCCTTCAGCCCTCCAAGCCTGCGCCGATCATATTGCCTGTCAAACTAAAACATTTTGCACTTCCGGGGTCCGTATCCCTCTACTCCCATCCTATTCATGTATTTGTCAAGCTGCCTCTTAAACACCATTATCGTACCTGCTTCCACCACCTCCTCTGGCAGTGAATTCCAGTCACTCACTACCCTCTGTGTAAAAAACTTGCCCCGCACATCTCCTCTAAAGTTTTCTCCTCTCACCTTAAATCTATGTCCCCTAGTAATTGACTCTTCCACCGTGGGAAAAAGCTTCTGACTATCTACTCTGTCCACGCAACTCACAATTTTGTAAACTTCTATCAAGTCGCCCCTCAATCTCCGTCGCTCTAGTGAGTACAATCCGAGTTTCTCCAACCTCCCCTCATAGCTAATAATCTCCATGCCAGGCTGCATCCTGGTAAACCTCCTCTGCACCCGCTCCAACACCTCCATATGTGGTAATGTGGCGAACAGAATTGCACGCAATATTCCAAGTGTGGCCTAACCAAGGTTCCATACAGCTGCAGCATAACTTCCCAGCTTTTATACTCAATACCCCTGCCGATGAAGGCAAGCATGCCATGTGCCTTCCTGACTACCTTATCCACCTGCGTTGCCACTTTCAGTGACCCGTGGACCTGTACACCCAGATCCCGCTGTCCATCGATGCACTTAAGGGTTCTGCCATTTACTGTATAATTCCTACCTGTATTAGACCTTCCAAAATTCATTACCTCGCATTTGTCCGGATTAAACTCCATCTGCCATTTCTCCGCCCAAGTCTCCAACCGATCTGTATTCCGTTGTATCCTTTGACAATCCTCTTCACTAACTGCAACTTCTCCAACCTTAGTGTCATCTGCAAACTTACTAATTATCCCAGTTACATTTTCCTCCAAATCATTTACGTATACTACAAACAGCAAAGGTCCCAGCACTGATCCCTGTGGAATACTACTAGTCACAGCTCTCCATTCAGAAAAGCACACTTCCACTGCTACCCTCTGTCTTCTATGACCAAGCCAATTCTGTATCCATCTTGTCAGCTCACCTCTGATCCCGTGCGACTTTACCTTCTTTACCAGTCTGCCATGAGGGACCTTGTCAAAGGCCTTATTGAAATCCATGTAGATAACATCCACTGCCCTTCCATCATCGATCACCTTTGTCACTTCCTCGAAAAATTCGATCAAGTTAGTGAGACACGGCCTCCCCTTCACAAAACCATGCTGCCTCTCACTAATACACCCATTTGCTTCAAAATGATAGTAAATCCTGTCACGAAGAATCTTCTCCGATAATTTCCCTACCACTGACATAAGATATATCACCTCACTTTTTTACTGCAACTACCAACCAGACATGCATCTGACCTCACGCATACGGTACATACCCATCCAGTTATATCACTGTTCTGATTTGTACCATAACTACCCATCCAGATATTTCACTCACAATATATCACTGACCTCATGTTCACTGTAAATACCCTTCTGGGTCTATCCAGATATATCACTTACTCTCAGTACGATACACAACCAGATATGTCAAACTCACTTGCACTATATTTACTCAGTCAATTGACCTCACCTATGCTGAAACTACCAATCCAGGTATATTACAGATTTCACTTTGAGTGGCACTAACCTTCCAGATATATAACTGAACTACTCTGAGTGTCATCTCAGATATAGGGCTGATTCCACTTGCCCTGAAACTGTCATCTCTTTAACTATTATGAACCTCCCAGTAAAATCATTGAACTCACTTCTACTGAAACTATGCATCAAAACATCTTAATGACCTCACTTGTACTGGAACTAACTGCTCACTTATAATGCTGACTCTGTCTGCCCTAGCCATGCCAGGTATATGAAACAAAAACAAAAATGCCTGGAAAAACTCAGCAGGTCTGACAGCATCTGCGGAGAGGAATACAGTTGACGTTTCGAGTCCGTATGACTCATCATCAGAACTAAGGAAATAGAGAAGATATATCACTGAAAAAAACCCACCAAGATTGGCTATCAACCTCACTTGCATTAGAAATGTCCTTCCGGATAGAACTCTATCCTCAGTTGTAACAACGCATGCAGATATATTACTGACATCACTCATTTCTGTAAATACCCACCCAATTTTGTTATTAATCTTATTCCGTCTGCCCCCATTTATCTTTGACTGCTGTGTTGGTCAAGAATTTATCTACCTCTGCCTTAAAAATATTCAATGACCTTGTTCTCACCGGTCTGCAGGGAAGAGAATTCCAAAGGTTCACGACCCGCAGAGAAAAAAATCTTCTCATCTCCGCCTTAAATGAGACACCCCTCATGTGTCCCCAAATTCCAGATTCCCTGACAAGGGGAACATCTTTTCAGCATCTACCCTGTCAAGTCTCATCAGGATCTTATATAAGATCACCTCCCATTCTTCCAAACTCCAATGGATACAGATCCAGCCTATCCAACTTTTGCTATCAAATTATCAGTCAAGTGAACCTTCTCTGAACTGCTTCTAAACACATTTATATCCTTTCTTAAGTAAGGATACCAAAACTGCACACAGTACAACAGATGTGGTCTCACCAACACAATGTACATCTGTTGCAAAGCATCCCTATTTTTATATTCCACTCCCCTTGCAGTAAACGACAACATTCCATTTGTCTTCCTCATCATTTGTTGTACTTGCATACTAACTTTTTGTGATTCATGCACCAGGACACCCAGATCCTTTAAGTGCATTGCAACCACCAATACTCATAGGAAGAGTAGAAGGCCATTCAGACCCATCGAGCCTGCTCTGCCATTCAATACTGTCATGGCTGATCGAACACTTCAATGCCTTTTGCCCACACTATCCCCATAACACTTTATGTTATTGTTAATCAGAAATCTTTCAATCCCTACCTTAAACATACTCAAATACTGAGCTTCCACAGCCATAGGCTCATAGAGTCAGAGAGGTCTACAGTACAGAAAAAGGCCCTTTGGCCCATCGAGTCTACGCTGGTCAAGCAAGTTCTAATCCCATTTTCCAGCCATAGCCTTGTATGCCATGGCATAGCAAGTGCACATCCAAATACTTTTCAGATGTTATGAGAGTTTCTGCCTCTACCACTCTTTCAGGCAGTGAGTTCCAGATTCCCACCACCGTCTGGGTGAAAAATTCTTCCTCACACCTCCTCTAAACCTCCTGCCCCTTAACTTAAATGTATGCCCCCTGGTTATTGATCCCTCCACCAAGGGGAAAAGTTCCTTCCTATCTATGCCCCTCATAATTTTATACACCTCAATCATGTCCCCCCTCAATCTCCTCTGCTCCAAGGAAAATAACCCCAGTCTATCCAATCTCTCTTCATAACTAAAAATCTCCAGCCCAGGCAACATCCTGGTAAATCTCCTCTGTACTCTCTCTAGTGCAATCACAGCCTTCCTATAATGCGGATTCCAGAACTGCATGCAATACTCTAGCTGTGGCCTAATCAGCATTTTATACAGTTCCAGCATAACCTCCCTGCTCTTATATTCAATGCCTCGAATAATAAAGGCAAGTATCCCGTATGCCTTCTTAACCACCTTATCTACCTGTCCCGCTGTTTTAAGGGACCGGTGGACATGCACACCAAGGTCCCTCTGATCCTCGGTACTTCCCAGGATCCTACCATTTATCATGTATTCCAGTGCCTTGTTTGTCCTGCCCAAGTGCATCACCTCATAGTTATCTGGTTTAAATTCCACTTGCCACTGATCAGCCCATCGATATCCTCCTGTAATCTAAGGCTATCCTCCTCACTATTTACCACCCCACCAATTTTCTCTGGGGTAAAGAATTCCAAAGATTCACAACCCTCTGACTAAAAAAAAAAATCTCCTCATCTCGGTCTTAAGTACTCCCCTTATTTTGAAATTGTGTCCCCTGGTTCTAGACTCCCCAACTACTGGAAACATCTTACCTGCAACTTTCCTGTCTATTCCTTTAAGTATTTTATAGGTTTCAATGGGATCACTCTTCATTCTTTGAAACTCTAGAGAATATAGGCCCAGTTTGCCCAATCCCTCTTCATAGGACAGTGCCGTCATCCCCGGAACAAGTCTGGTGAACCTTTGTTGCACTCCCTCGATGGCAATAATACTCTTTCTGAGATAAGGGGACCAAAACTGCACACAGTGCTCCAGGTGCGGTCTAAAGAAGCTTCTATACAATTGAAGCAAGACTTCACTACTCCTGTACTCAAATACTCTTGCAATAAGGCCTAACATTCCATTAGCCTTCCTAATAGCACCTGCATGTTAGCCTTCAGTGACTTATGGACAAGGACACCCAGCTCCCTTTGTACATCTACACTTTCGAATCTCTTACCATTTAGGAAACAATCTACACCTTCTACCAAAGTGGATAACTTCATATTTTTCCACATTATATTTCATCTACCATGTTCTTGCCCACTCACTAAGTCTGTCCAAATCCTCCTGTAGCTGCTTTACATCTTCCTCACGACACATATTCCTGCCTAGCTTTGTATCATCTGTGAACTTGGAAATATTATATTTGGTCCTCACATCCAAATCATTGATATATATCGTGAACAGCTGGGGCCCAAGTACTGATCCTTGAGGTACCCCACTAGTCACAGCCTGTCAGTGTGAGAATGGTTCATTAATTCCTATGCTCTGTTTTTTGCCTGTTTCCCAATCCTTAATTCGTGCCAGTATATTGCCTCCTCACCCATGCGCTTTTATTTTGCTTATCAACCTCCTGTGGTGGGGTGTTTGTGGGGGGGGGAGGGGGGGGGGCGGTGGCGGCGTGGATGCTTCATCAAATACGTTCTGAAAATACAAGTATACATCCATCGACTCTCTACCAATTTTGTTTGTAAGATCCTCAAAAAACTCCAAGAAGTTCATCAAACATGACTTCCCATTTGCAAATCCATGCTGACATCCCAGCAGATGACACAAAGCTGGGTGGGAGGGTGAGCTGTGAAGAGGATGCAGAGATGCTTCAATGTGATTTGGGCAAGCTGAGTGAGTGGGAAAATGCATGGCAGATGCAGTATAATGTGAATAAATGTGAGGTTATACATTTTGGTAGCAAAAACAGGAAGGCAGATTATTATCTGATCGGTATAAATTGAGAGAGGGCAATGAGCAACGAGACCTGGGTGTCCTGGTACACCAGTCGCTGAAGGTAAACATACAGGTGCAGCAGGCAGTAAAGAAGGCAAATGGTATGTTGGCCTTCATGGCGAAAGGATTCAAGTACAGGAGCAGGGATGCCTTGCTGCAATTGTACATGGCCTTAGCAAGACCACACCTGGAATATTGTGTGCAGTTTTGGTCTCCTTATCTGAGGAAGGATGTACTTGCTATAGAAGGAGTGCAGTGAATGGTTACCCGACCGATTCCTGGGATGGTGAGACTGACATATGAGGAGAGATTGAGTCGGTTAGGATTATTTTCACTGGAATTCAGAAGTATGAGGGGGGACCTCATAGAAACCTATAAAATTCTAACAGGGCTAGACAGGGTAGATGCAGGAAGGATGTTCCCGATGGTGGGGGAGTCCAGAACCAGGGGTCACAGTCTGAGGATATGGGGAAGACCATTTAGGACCAAGATGAGGAGAAATTTCTTCACCCAGAGAGTGGTGAGCCTGTGGAATTCGTTACCACAGAAAGTAGTTGTGATCAAAACATTGTATGTTTTCAAAAAAGAGTTAGATATAGCTCTTGGGGCGAAAGGGGTCAAAGGGGATGGGGAGAAAGTGGGAGCAGGCTATTGAGTTGGATGATCAGCCATGATCATAATGAATGGCTAAGCAGGCTCGAAGGGCCGAATGGCCTACTCATGCTCCTATTTTCTATGTTTCTATGACTATGTCCAATCAGATCATGATTATCCAAGTGTCCACTTATCTCATCCTTATAATAGATTCTAGCAATTTCCCTACTACTGACGTGAGGCTAACAGGTCTGTGGTTCCCTGTTTTCTCTCTCACTCCCTTAAATAGTGGGGTGACATTTGTTACCTTCCAATCTTCAGGGACCATTCCAGAATCTATAGAATTTTGGAAAATGATCACCAATGCATTCACTCTCTGTAGCAACCTCTTTCAACACTCTGCGATGCAGAATATCAGGTCCTGTAGACTTAACAACTTTCAATCCCATTAATTTCTCCAATACAAGCTTCTTACTTATACCATTTTCCTTCAACTCCTCATTCTCCCTCGCCCCTTGGATCTCTAAATCTGGGAGATTTCCTGTATCTTCCTCAGTGAAAACAGATACAAAGTAGTCATTTAGCTTCTCTGCCATTTATCTGTTTCCCATTATGAATTCTCCTGACTCTGCCTGTAATGAACCCACATTTGTCTTAGCCAATCACCTCCTTTTTACATACCTATAGACATTTTTATGTTTTTTGCTAGATTGCATTCATATTCTATTCCCCCTTTCTTTACCAGTTTCTTGGTCTTCCTTTGCTGTATTCTAAAACCTTCCAATCCTCAGGTTTACTACTACTTCTGGCAACTTTATAAGCATTTTATTTTAATCTTATACAAGACTTAACTTACTTTGTTAGCCATGGTTGACTGACTTTTTTGGGATTTTGCACCCTGAAGCAATGTATAAGTGCTGCAAGCTATGTAATAGTTCTTTGAAGACTATCCATTGCCTATGTACAGTCATAGCTCTTAATGTATTTTCCCAATCCACCTCAGTCAATTTGTCCCTCATGCCTTCATAATTTCCTTTATTCGACTTTAACCCCCTGCTTCAGAGTGAACTACCTCACTTTCAAATATAATGTAAAATTCTATCATAATGTGGTCATTCATCCCTAAAGGTTCTTTTGCAACAAGATTATTAATTAGCCCTTTTTGATTACATAATACTAGATCTAAAATAGCTTGTCCTTTAGTCGGCTCCTCAACATGCTGCTCTAGAAAACAATCCCTAACACCCTCCAGAAACTCGTCTTGCACACCATGAGTGCTCAATTGGTTTAGCCAGTCTATATGCAGATTTAAGTCACCCATGATTACTGTACTGCCCATGTACATGCTTTTCTCATCTCCTGATTAATGCTGTGCCCCACATTACCATTACTATTTGGTGTCCTATAAACAACTCCAAGCAATGTCTGCTGTCCTTTGCTGTTTCTTAGCACCACCCAAACAGGTTCCACACATTGTTCTTCCAATCTGAGATCCTCCCTGACTAATGCACTGATCCCATCCCTTATTGTCAGTGCAACTCCACCTCCTTCCCCTTCTTATCTATGCTTCCTAAACATCAAATGCCTTGAATATTCAGTTCTTGGTCACCATGCAGCCCTGTTTCCATAATGGCAATTATATCGTACCATTTACCTCTAATTGTGCCTTTAGTTTGCCTACCTTATTGCAAATGCTGCAAGCATTCAGGTAGAGTGTCCTTAACTTTGCCTTTTTGACATCATTCCGCATTCGAAGCATACTCAATGCTCTGCTTTGTTTCTCCCGCCTTCTAGTCTCAATAGTACTTCCTGTTACCAACTTTACTTCTTTCCAATTTGGGCCAACCCTCAGGTCCCCACCCCCCTGACAACCTAGTTTAAACCCATCCCAACAGCACTAGCAAATCTCCCTGTGAGTATATCAGTCCCAGCCCTGTTAAGATGTAACCTGCCCAGCTTGTACGGTTCCCACCTGCCCCAGAACCAGTCCAAATGCCTCAAAAATCTGATGCCCTCCCTCCTACACCAGTTCTCCAGCCATGTATTTAATCAATCAATCCACCTATTCCTATGCTCAATAGCACGTGCCACTGGGAGTAATCCTAAGATTACTGTTCTTGAGGTCCTGCTTTTTAATTTCCTTCCTAACTCCCTGAAATCTGATTTCAGGACCTCCTCCCTCTTCCCTACCTATGTAGTTGGTACCAATGTGGACAACGACTTCTGGCTGAGCTCACTACCCCCAAAGAATGTCCTGCAGCTGCTCCAGGACATCCTTGACCCTGGCACCAGGGAGGCAACACACCATCCTGGAGTCACGTTTACTGCCGCAGAAATGCCTGTCTGATCCTCTATGGAATCCCCTATCATTATTGCCCTTCCATTATTCTTCCTCCCCCCTGTACAGCTGATCTGCCTCTGGTGGCTCTGACTGCACTCCCCTGGGGAACAATCGCCCTCATCAGCATCCAAAATGGAAAACCAATTAGCAAGCAGGACAGGATAGATACTCAGTGAACTCCTGCACTACCTGCCTGGTTGTCTTAGACTGCTTGGCAGTCACCCATTCCCTCTCTGGCTGTACACTTCTGACCTGCGGTGTGACCACTTCCCTAAATGTGCGATCCACACAGTTCTCTACCTTGCAGATGCACAACGGTGACTCCAGCCACCGCTCAAGTTCTGAAACCCAGAGCTCAAGCTTGTGCAACTGATGACACTTCCTACAGGTGTGTTTGTCTGGGACACATGGTGCGTCCACAATTTCACACATACCACAGGAAGTCCACTCCACTTGGCCGAGCTGACCTGCCATCCCTAACTCTAAAAACTACTTATAACACTTAGAGTAGAATAAACCACTATTAACCTAACTTTACTACACTTACACTCAATTTACCTTAGTTTGGTTTACTTTATTACTTTATTTCACTTTCATTTGATTTAACTTTACTTTCCTATTGCTAGTGTTCATTACTGAAATCCAAGGAGCTACTTCTTTATAAATTATATGTTTTCCTAGTTTTAAGCTATTTAAACACAGTCCTTAACAGCAGCTTCTCAACAACCAATGGATTTAGTTTTCCTGTGATGTCACTTTCCTGGGATTTTTTTTCAAACTCAGCCCGCTGCCTGAGGAGGTCTGGATGTCTCTGCTCCCGGAAGGTGAGTGACAGCTCCGAGCCTTGCCCTCTATTTACCTGCTGCCCGAGTAGAGGTGTCCCTCGCAGATCTGGCTGTTTCCGCTCCTGGACCTGTTGCTAACCACACTTTTACTTTAAAACCCATTCAGATACTGTTTATTACAAATCTCACTTGTACAGTAAACCAATCCAGATCTATGTGACTTACCTCAATTGTATTATAATCGCTCTTGCACATATATCACCGAACTTACTAGAACTATAGCTAAACATCTAGTTATGCCAATGAATTCACTATTACTGAAAATATCCACCCAGATGTATCCCCTCTCTCAGTTCTGTAAATATCAACCCAGATGTACTGCTGGCCTCACTTCTCCTGTAACTACGCATCCAGACACATTATTTACCTCATTTGTATAGTAGCTACTCCAGATTTACAATTGAGCACCCTTGTACTGCAAACACTTTCACTGACCTCACTTGTACTTAACTACCCATCCAGATATCATTGGCCTCAGCTGTTCTATAACACTGAACCAACTCCGATGGACAGGCCTTTGTGTCCGGACGCCCGAAAACCGCCACCGTCAGCAGGTTCTCATCTGACAGCTCTCTGTTCGCCAACGCTCAAAGGGCGACCAAAGGAAAAGGCATAATGATACACTCAAGGTCGCCCTAAAGCACGGAGGCATTAACATCACTGACTGGAAGGAGAATGCTGCTGATCTCTCAGCTTGGAACTACTTGGTCCATCAAGGTGCAAGCCACTTCAAGGCTCAGTCATTCAACAGTGAGGCGGAATGGCAGTGCCAGAGAAAGAAGGAAGCCAACCCCGGGCGGGGATTTCCACTCCCCTGCGCAACATACCCCACTGCGGAAGAACATTTGGGCTCCTCTGTCACCTGAAGACTCACCAAGCCTGACGGACGTCACCCTTGATTCCAAGGGACCGGTGCCGACAATAACACTGAATTCACCAGTACTGTGCTTACCCAGAGAAATATCACTTAGCATTCGCCCTCTGTACTGTAAATACCCAAACAGAATACATCACTAAACTCACCTGCACTGTAACTACCCAGTCAGTAATATCACCAACCTCATTTGCCTGTAACAACCAACCCAGATATAATATATTGACCTCACTTCTATTGTAACTAACCTTTGTTATATCACTGAACTTGCACTGCAAAAGACCTTCCAGATGTATCAGATTTCACTTGCACTGTAAATACCCACCCAATTATATCACTGAACTAGCTTGTACAATACGATTATATATTTCCCCATCACTTTGGCAGATGAGCATTCAGCAAGTAGACAAGTTGTTCACCGCTGAGGTTGGAGTTATCTCATGTGAGATGTTAATCCAAATCTTGTTTTTGCCAATCCAATTGTAAATATTACATATGAAGTCTCTGTTGGAGGGTTGAGTAAAGGCACTGGTTTTTCTGGCAAGCTTACTTGTCCTATAGGGACCTCACTCAGTTACCCTTAGATTGCTTAGTGACAGAAGCTTTTCCACTTGAAGCTGCGCCATTTCTTCACCCATGCAGTGGAGTCCAATTTACAGTTCCTGAGACTGGCTTTTAGTCATGACAATCTTAGTGTCAAAGAGCTGTGTAATATTTTGGTCTGGATGGCACAGATTACTCAAAAATGTGATCCAAGTCATGGTTGATTTTAAATAAGTTTATTAAGAAGCAACAGTTTAGACATGATACACAAGCTGAATAGGCAGAAAGAAAAACATATAACCTGTAACAGTTGAAAACAACTCACTTTCCAAAAAACAGATGAGAAGGGTGGGGATGTTGATCTCTGTGGTTGGCGGCAGCAGTCCCCTCAGAATAGTTTACTGGTCCCGGATCGGACTAACAGATGAACGAAGCTGATCTCCGCAGCTGGAGGTGGCAGTCTCTTCTGTTCTCAGTCTTCAAAACGTTAGGCTGGAGCCAGCATGGATTACTTCAAAAAGCACCCCTCACGGTGGTTGGCAAGAATCAGCATTCCCCCACTTCGTGGAGCTCTTATCCATCTGAAGCGATTTCCCCTCTTCAACAGCTTGTTTATGTACCTTATTTCTGGGTTATGTCAATCACTTATTCAATTGTCCGTTAGCAAGGGACAGATATTCAAACTAATCCCTCCTACTTCTGTTGGAAGTCCACAGTCATCTTGTCGCTCATCGCTTGCTTGGACATCCTGTTTAAACTGAACTCAGACAGTTGGTTTCCCATATGGGTCATTACATTCACCCCACCCTCCTCAGAGACTGTGTTAGAAACATGTCCTTAAAAAAGATAACAGGCCTATGCTGTCGTGCTTGTCAACTGTTCATTGTCAGTGGAAGGGTTGTGGAGATAAGCCAGTGAACCACAGACCAGTGAGTCTCACGTCAGTGGTAGGGAAACAATTGGAGAAAATTCTGAAGGAGAGAATCTTTCTCTACTTGGAGAGACAAGGCTTGATCATGGATAGATCGCAAGGCTTTGTCAAAGGGAGGTCATGCCTAACAAATTTGGTTGAATTTTTTGAGGAGGTAACCAGGTGTGTAGATGAGGGTAGTGCAGTTGATGTAGTTTCTATGGATTTCAGCAAAGCCTTTGACAAGGTCCCACATGGGAGACATATAAAGAAGGCAAATGCACATGGGATACAGGGTAATATGATAAGGTGGATTCACAATTGGCTTAGTTGTAGAAGACAGAGGGTGATGACAGAAGGCTGCTTTAGTGACTGGAAGCCCGTGTCCAGTGGCGTACCACAGGGATCTGTGCTGGGTCTCGTATTATTCGTCATTTATATAAATGACATAGATGACTATGTGGGGGGTAGGATTAGTAAGTTTGCGGATGACACAAACATTTGCCAGGTGGTTAACAGTGAGGTTGAGTGTCTTGCGCTACAGGAAGATATAGACAGGATGGTCAAATGGGCAGATGGAATTTAACCCTGAAAAGTCTGAGGTGATACACTTTGGAAGAAGTAATTTGAAAAGGAAGAATTCAATGAACAGCATGACACTAGGAAGTTCTAAGGAACAAAGGGACCTTGGCGTGTGTGTCCATAGCACTCTGAAGGCGGAGGGGCATGTTAGAGGGACACTTGCCTTTATCAATCGAGGCATAGATTACAAAATTAGGGAGGTCATGTTGGAGTTGTACAGAACCTTAGTGAGGCCACAGCTGGAGCACTGTGTGCAGTTCTGGTCGCCACATGATAGGAAGGATGTGATTGCACTGGAGGGGATGCAGGGGAGATTCACCAGGATGTTGTCTGGGATGAAATATTTAAGTTATGAATAGAGGTTGGATAGACTTGGGTTGTTTTCGCTGGAGCAGAGAAGACTGAGGGGCGACCTAATTGAGGTGTACAAGATTATGAGGGGCATGGACTGGGTGGATAGGGAGCCTTAGTTGAAGGGTCAGTCACGAGTGGACACAAATGCAAGGTGCGGGGCAGGAGATTTAGGGGGGATGTGAGGAAAAACCGTTTTACCCAGAGGGTTGTGACGGTCTGGAATGCGCTGCCTGGGAGGGTGGTGGAGGCGGGTTGCTTCACATCCTTTAAAAAGTACCTGGATGAGCACTTGGCACGTCATAACATTCAAGGCTATGGGCCAAGTGCTGGTGAATGGGATTAGGTAGGTAGGTCAGTTGTTTCTCACGTGTCGGTGCAGCCTCAATGGGCCGAATGGCCTCTTGTGCACTGTGTGATACTGTGAACTCAGGAAGTTTTCTTCATTGGAGGGAAAGAAAAAAGCTATCACTATTTATAAAATCTGAAAGAAATTTATTTAAGTGATTTAATGGCCATTTCTTACAGGTCTCCTAACATTGAGAAGGAAATATCCTTATTGATTTGTTACAATTGATTTTTGGCTCACCTAACTATTTGTAAGCTACAAACTAAGTTCCCCAATTTCTTAATTATAAAGTATAGGTAACATACTAATCTTCTAGAATTATCAACATAAACTCTTGAGCTGCCACCAAGAATTAAAAAAGATAAGAACTTATCCAGCACAATGTGATAACTATCGACTTAGCTTCACCCTCTCCATTTGGAAATGACCCCACAAAATTCTAAATTATTGGCATGTTGTTTTTACATGTGGTTCGAACAAAAATATATGCACTTTAAAGGTTCTGTAGGTCTCAGTTCACTTGCATCCACCTTATGGATATTTTTAAAATCCGGATTCGATATCCCATTTCACTTTAATTTTCCTCACGTGATATATATCAGCGCGTTTAATTCTTCATTGTTCTCAGGCCAGATCTCTATTGAGTATATGTCAATGCCTTGATGATTTGAAAAGTTGTCTTCCCACTCTACTGTTCACATTAACCACTTCATGTTGTTCTGCTGTCAAGTATCAGAGCATGTCAGGGGTCCATTCTTCAGTGCAGATTAACCATGCATTTCTGCATGTTAGTCATACATAACGAATCACATCTACACACTCACACCAGCATCCCAAAATCATGCCACACATGCACCATCTTGGGAATTCAGGTGATGTTATCAAAATATCAAGTGGGATGTCTGTCTAAAGGTCTTCGCTTACCTACCCCTGCATGCATCCAAAGCCTCAGGTTGTGGCCAGAAAATCAAATGCAGTTTTCTTAAAAGATCACAGGCAAGGATAGGAACATCTCCAAGAGAAAGCTAGGAAATTAATAATCTCATCTATATTTTCCTAACTTTCAATGGAGTATACATGGATATCAGGTTGATATATTCCATTGAACTACAATCAGGATGAGTTATTCCAAATCCCATTTGGTGATGTGATTTTCTTTATTTTTTATTCTAAATGAAGCTTCCCATTATTTACAATTCTATCTGATTAGTGAACGCTGAAGGCATTTTACAATATCGTGTTTTGAGATGAGAGACTGAAGTACATGCAATGAGTTTGGACGTAACTCCCACATCTCCCATTCTCAAACTGTTTGAAGACAATAGCTGGGTTAAAGCCAGATCCCTAAAAAGCAAAATATTTAGTTCAAATTGTCATGACATTACCAGTGGAAAGGGATAACTTCCCTGCTTGTTTGCAAAAAGGCAAGCAAATATTCTCAAATGCGTACAATTGTGTCAACTTTATACAACTTTTTTTCAGGTTAAAGATGAACTGAACATCATTTTAAACTTTGTTTTTCCAATTCTTTGGGCTTTTATCAGTTTTCCCGGAATTTTATTGCTTTGTTTTTTTCTTCAGGCACCTTTCCAAATAATAAAAGTGAAGAAAAATAAAGCTAAAAAAGTTACCTTTCACAGTTAAACAAAACCTTCAACATTCTTAGACCAGCTTTCTGCAAATGAACAAAAGTCCTACTGTACAGAACACTTCTCAACATGCTTCTCTACTGCAGTGCAATCTGGAGTATCAGCGACACACATGAGCGCGAGAGAAATTCCGTTAGTAACACCTCTGCCGCATCCTCCCGAGTCAATGGGAGGACCGTCAAACAAACACTAGTGTTCTTCCTGAAGCCAAGTCCACAAGCATTCAGGCAAATCCTTTTAAAATCAACTCCGATAGACTGGGCGATAGATGGCAGAAAAGTGTCTCCCTGCCAGGTCCAGTTTATCTCAAATCTCAAACGGCCAAAACTTCTAGGGAAGGATAAATAAAATGCTTCAAAGACAGTCTGAAGCTCTCCTTGAAGATCAGTGGCATTGACCTAAATGAACAGATGGAGCTTGCTACCAATTGTTCAGAATGGCGACAGCTTGTCCGTCAACTTACATCACACTTTCAGTCCTAACACCTTAATGAGGGAGAATGGCAGCAGAGAGGCAAAGGAAAGGAAGCAAATCCCACCTCCTGGGGCACAAGCACCCAAAGATCTTTGAGTCATTATTCAGCCTGTTCAGTCACAAGAAGAAAAATGGCAGAAACTCATGACCCTGAGTAGGCATCATCCTCGAAATGAGGGACAGCCTTCCAACAGAGGAGGGGATCATTAAGGTGTGGCAGTAGGTGGGACTTTGTGCATGAGCAGTTTGGCTGGAATTCCATCCTCGTCGGGTGCATTTTTGCCCTCTAAGCAATCAACACCCTTTTCAAGTGCAAGTGATGGAGGTTCCTTGTCCAACTCAACAATAACAGGAAGCTGCAGTAGCGCATCAAACAGAGATTGGGAGATGTCAGTCTCACCGGAACACCGCTCACAGCAGTGTTCAAACCAGTGGAACATTTGTTTATTTCTGTCACTGTACGTTTCACACGGTGATGTTAGAACCAAGTGCCCTTTTAATCATACATAGCACATTGTCATGAGGCACTTTGTATTTCTTGACATAGGTTGATCCAGTGTTCACATGCAGAATGTCTCCGTCTTTTGCACAACTGTCTTTGTTAATTCCAATGATTGTATGTTGAGGGAGAATCTGTCTGAACCTAGCCTCAACCATAAAACAAGTCTATTTCCAAGACAGTAAAGTCACAAACTCTCCCAGTTTCTCTCCAACACCCAGAGTGAACTGCTTTATATACTCCTGCAATGATTGTCTAATCGTTCCCCAATTAGGGACAGATGTGCTTAATTACCAACTTAAAGCATGTATTCAAGAGCAGCACAATTCCAACATTAATAGTCTTAGCTGCTTTCACTTTATGCCGTGTTCTAGCTGATGGGTTTATGATGTGTATCAGATAGGCTTTCCTTTTGTTGCTTCATTGACAGCTGTCATCTCTGCTGAGTGGTTCTCAAACCAGTCTTTGTTGTGGGTTCCAACCATACCAAATGATGCTGCTGCATTATAAATAATTGAACTCTGCGACTTCCAACCATCAACAATATTCATGTTGATTGATCAAGCTTTGTAAAATATTGTACTATTTTGCTTCGTGTTCTTTGATAATTTGATTTAATAATAGAGGTGCCACTGTGTGCAATAAGCAAGTTAGTAAGAATTGTCAGCAAAGATTAATCAGCACTTCCTAATTGGAGATGTTAACCTTTCAGACACTGAATTGTAGATTTTGACCGATGATCAATTTAGGATTGAAGTAAAAGTTCATATTTTGATGTAAACGAATTCCAGTTGAACATTCTTGAATAAAGGGTAAAGATCACAGATGGTGCTTTTAAAAAGGGGCACTGCAGCCCAAATATCAGCGACATCTTCAGAATGTTAAACTCCAGCCAGTTATAGGGGTTGTTAACATCAGCAGAGCCAAACCAAATATTATCAGACTACTGATTCTGGATGGGGGTAAACAGCAGCAATAACAGTAGAATCAAACACCGGCACTGCTCACTTATGTTGTTGCTTATGTGTCAGCAGGTATCATGACTGAGTGAATCTGGTCTCTCACACAGAGCAGGTGAACAGTCTTCCATTGTATGAGTGCGTTGGTGTAATGAAAGGCTGCAGGACTGAGTAAATCCTTTTCCACACACAGAGCAGGTGAATGGCCTCTCCCCAGTGTGAGTGCGTTGGTGCATCAGCAGGTTGGCAGACTGAGTGAAACCTTTCCCACACACAGAGCAGGTGAACGGTCTCTCTCCAGTGTGAACACGCTGGTGTGCAGTGAGGGTTGATGACTGCCTGAAACTCTTTCCACAGTAAGTGCAGTTGAATGGCTTCTCCTTAGTGTGAATGCGCTGGTGCGAAAGAAGGTTGGAGGAGTGAGTGAATCCCTTCCCACACACGGAGCAGGTGAACGGCCTCTCCCCAGTGTGAACTCGCTGGTGTGCACTGAGGGCAGTTGAATGCCTGAAACTTTTTCCACAAGAAGAGCAGCTGTACGGCTTTTCCTCAGTGTGAATTCGCTGGTGTGACTGGAGGCCGGATGAATGAGTGAATCCCTTCCCACACACGGAACAAGTGAACGGCCTTTCCCCAGTGTGAATTCGCTGGTGTGCAATGAGGGCAGATGACTGCCTGAAGTTCTTTCCACAGGAAGAGCAGGTGAAGGGCTTCTCCTCGGTGTGTATTCTCTGGTGTGACTGGAGGCCAGATGCCCCAGTGAATCCCTTCCCACAAACGGAGCAGGTGAAAGGCCTCTCCCCAGTGTGAACCCGCTGGTGTGCAATGAGGGTGGATGCCTGCCTGAAGCCCTTTCCACAGGAGGTGCAGTTGTATGGCCTCTCCTCGCTGTGAGTTTGCTGGTGCTTCAGCAGATCGGAGGATCCAGTGAATCCCTTCCCACATACGGAGCAGGTGAACGGCCTCTCTGCAGAGTGAACCCGCTGGTGGCCATTGAGGTTGGCTGAACAACTGAACCTCTTTCCACAGGTAGTGCAACTGAATGGCCTCTCCTCAGTGTGAATTCGCTGGTGTAACATGAGGTTGGCAGACTGAGTAAATCCCTTCCCACACACAGAACAGGTGAATGGCCTCTCGCCAGTGTGATTGCGTCGATGGTATTCCAGCAGGTATCGATGATTGAATCCTTTACCACAATAATCACATTTCCACGGCCTCTCCCCAGTGTGACTACGTCGATGGTATTCCAGCCGGGATTGACAATTGAATCCTTTACCACAGTCCTCACATTTCCACGGTTTCTCCATAGTGCTGGTGTCTTTGTGTGTCTTCGGGTAGCACGATCAATTGAAGCCTTGTCCACACACAATGTGTGTGTGGTTCCTCCCCACTGCAAATGATGTGATGTGTTTTCAGGCTGTGTAACTGGTTAAAGCTTTTCCCACAGTCAGTGCACTGGAAAACTCTCATTTAGATATGTGTTTGTTTCTCAGTGCTTTTCCAGTCAAAATGAGGTTTGAAATCTTTTCCCAAAGAAAAACAATGTTCACATTCAGAGGCTGATGATATTCAAGCCCTGATGAATTGAGTGACTCTTGTCAGATCTTGACCTGAAGTTTGATTCGAGTTTCCCCATCTGTAAGTCCTCCCGTGGAAAAAGAGGTTACAGAAATACAGTGTAAGTACAAGAAATAAAGTGAGAACAGACAATTCTCATTTATATTCATCTTCTTTTCCTTCTCTTGTCGTAAGTCACCATCTAATTCATTCTCCGCCTTCCCTGTGCTGAAATCCAAATATATTGCATCATCTCCAGCATTTCTTTACTCCCAGTTTTCTCCCTCCCTTTATTCTGGCTAGGATTGCCAACTCTGGTAAGGAATATTCCTGGAGGTTTCATCACATACCTCCTGTCGCCAACTGGCTGACCACATTCGCCTTTGTGGTGCCTCACTTTCCCACAGACAATCAGAAAGTGCACAGGGTCTTAAAATTACTCCATTGGCTGATTCCTAAATGTCAATCAAACCCGCCTTTCTATCCCATTTCCAATATTTTCTAACTAATAAATGATAGCATTTGAAAAGAAAGTGAGCCACAATTTTGTTCAATGCCCATTATTAGTTTTCTTCTGGGTTTTTGCCCCTAGACGTGCGTTGGAGGTTAATCTTTAAATTCTGGAGGGTTGGCAGCCCTAACTCAGGCTGGGGTCAGTCCTCACCCGACCCAGTGAGAATAAAATCAATCAACTCTCCTGCTAACCGAGGCCCCGCCCATTCGTTTTTGCATCACCAAGATGGCCGCGCATGCGCTCCCTTACCTGCCGAATCAAGATGGCGGCTGCTAACCTGGACTTCGTCCCGGGACAAAGCGCAGGATTTGCAGCTTCTTATTGGGGACTTTCGGCCCACATCGCTTGTTTCTTCAGCCCCCGAACTCCTAGCTCACTAGAAATCATATTTCACTCCAAAGGGACCTGCCAATTACGAACAATGCTTTGTTGTCTCCACAATGTATCTCTAAACCATCCCCTTCGCCGCTGCTCACCGGCTCTGCAGAGACAAAGAGGATCCCCATCACATACGCATGCTCCCAACACTGGGCGGCACTGCGCATGCGCACTCCTCTTCTGTGGTGTGGATAGGGGACGTTCTCAACCGCCAAGAATGCTGGGTGAAAGCGCCACCATTCTGGTCCCAATTCTTTTGTCGTGATTTATTTGCCGTGATAAGGTGGATACGAACTTAGAATGAAACATTTTATTTGGAAACAAAATTTACAAATCCAAAGTGCATGGAAAGAAGGAGAATCTGAGAAACTGGTGGAGAATCGAGAGTCCTCAAAGAACAACAATCACAGCAGAGCCCAAACGCGACAGTCACAGGTGAAGTCATTGGTGTGCCAAGCGGTGGGATGAACGAATGACTATCTTCTCGCATACAGAATACCCTGTTTCCAGTATGACTGCACTAAACGGCATCAAATCATTTGGACTTTTAAAATTAGGATGTTTACAAGTTGGAAAACTGAGTATATCGCTTCATGCATGTGAAATGTTTGAATGGTCTCTCCAATGCTTGCTATGCCAACCAATAGTATGACTGAGATAATTCCTTTCCATATGAGGCTGGTGAATATCCCCTCCCTGGCATGACTGTATCGTGTTGCCAGCTCAGATGGGCAACTGAATCCATGTCCAAAGTTAACAATAACAATGTGCATTCATATAGAATCACAGAATTATTACAATGCAGAAGGAGGCCATTCGGCCCATCGTGTCTGCACTGGATCTCCAAATAAGCATTATGATTCAGTGCCATTCACCTGCCTTTTCCCCATAACCCTACACGTTGTTTCTATTTAAATAATCATCATATGCCCTCTTGAATTCCACAAATGAACATGCTTCCACCACACCTCTAGTCAGTGCATTCCAGACCCGAACCACTCGTTGTGTAAAAAGTTTTTTATTTCTCACACCACATTTTCATCTTTTGCAAATCACTTTAAACCTGTGCCCTCTCCTTCTTGATCCTTTTACAAGGAGAACAGCTTCTCCCTATCTACTCTGTCCAGCCCCCTTACGATTTTGAACACCTCTATCAAATCTCCTCTTAGCCTTCTCCTCCCAAAGGAGTACAGTCCCATGTTATCCAGTCTATCTTCATAACTGTGGTTTCTCATCCCTGGAGCCATTTTTGTAAACCTATTCTGCCCTCTCTCCAATGCTTTCACATCCTTCCGAAAGTGTGGCACCCAGAACTGTACACAATAATCCAGCTGAGGTCTAACTAGTGTCCTATGCAAGTTCAGCATAACCTCCTTGCTCTTTTCCTCTATGCCCCTAATAATAACGCCTAGGATACTGTATCCTTTATTACCTGCTTTGTCAAACTGTCCTGCTACATTTAATAACTTATGCACTTATACACCCAGATCCCTCTGCTCCTTCATACCTTTAACAGTTGTAACCCTTATTTTATATTGTCTCTCTACTTTCTTGCTACAAAATGAATCAACTCACACTTCTCTGCATTGGATTTCATCTACCGCCTATTTGCCCACTCCACTGACTTGTCTATGTGCTTTTGAAGTTCTACTGTCCTCCTCAAATTTTACAATGCCCCAAGGGTTTTGTATCACCCACAGACTTTCAAATTTTTCCCTGCACACCAGGAAAATCAAGGGTCCCAAGGCTGACCCTTGGAAAACTCCACTACAAACCTTGCTCCAGCCCGAAAAATATCCATTAATGATTACTCACTGTTTGCTATTACTCAGCCAATTTTGTATCCACATTGCCACTGTCCCTTTTATTCCATGAGCTATAACTTTTCTCACAAGTCTGTTGTGTGGGACTTTATTGAATGCCTTTTGGAAGCCCATGTACACCACATCAACAGTATTACCCTCATCAACCCACTCTGTTACCTCTTCAAAAAACTCCAGCAAGTTAGTACCACTACTGTTATAAAAATGTCCTAAATGACATCCACAGGAGCAGTATCAGTATCACGTTAAATTCTGATGGAAAGTCATTAACTTTGTTTCTCCCTCCACAAATGTTGCCTGACGTGCTGAATGTTTCCAGCATCTGCAAGAATTTTTCTTTTGCTCCGTGTTAAGAACAAAGAAAAGTACAGCACAGGAACAGGCCCTTTGGCCCGCCAAGCCTGCGCCGATCCTATTACCCGTCAACTAAAACATTTTGCACTTCCGGGGTCCGTATCCCTCTATTCCCATCTTATTCATGTATTTCTCAATCTGCCTCTTAAACACCACTATCGTACCTGCTTCCACCACTTCCTCTGGCAGCGAATTCCAGACACTCACTACCCTCTGGATAAAACACTTCCCCCGCACATCACCTTTATAGTTTTCTCCTCTCACCTTAAATCTATGTCCCCTAGTAATTGACTCTTCCACCCTGGGAAAAAGCTTCTGACTATCTACTCTGTCCATGCCACTCATAATTTTTTAAACTTCTATCAAGTCACCCCTCAATCTCCATCGCTCTAGTGAGAACAATCCGAGTTTCTCCAAACTCTCCTCATAGCTAATAACCTCCAGGCCAGACAGCATCCTGGTAAACCTCCTCTGCACCCTCTCCAATGCCTCCATATCCTTTTGGTAATGTGGGGACCAGAATTTCACGCAATATTCCAATGGTGGCCTAACCAAGGTTCTATACAGCTGCAGCATGACTTCCCAGCTTTTATACTCAATACCCCTCCCAATGAAGACAAGCATGCCATATGCTTTCCAGACTACCTTATCCACCTGCGTTTCCACTTTCAGTGACCTGTGGACCTGTACACCGAAATCCCTCTGCCCGTAGATGCACTTAAGGGTTCTGCCATTTACTGTGTAATTCCTGCCTGTATTAGACCTTCAAAAATGCATTACCTCATATTTGTCCAGATTAAACGCCATCTGCCATTTCTCCACCCAAGTCTCCAACCGATCTATACGCCATTATATCCTTTGACAAACCTCTTCACTATCTGCAACTCCTCCAACCTTGGTGTCATTTGCAAACTTACTAATTAGCCCAATTACATTTTCCTCCAAATCATTTATGTATACCACAAACAGCAAAGGTCCCAGCACTGATCCCTGCGGAACTCCACTAGTCACAGCTCTCCATTCAGAAAAGCACATTTCCACTGCTACCCTCTGTCTTCTATGACCAAGCCAATTCTGTATCCATCCTGCCAGCACACCTCCAATCCAATGCGACTTTACCTTCTGTACCAGTCTGCCATGAGGCACCTTGTCAAAGGCCTTACTGAAATCGATGCAGATAACATCCACTGCCCTTCCATCGTCGATCATCTTTGTCACTTCGTCAAAAAACTCGATCAAGTTAGTGAGACATGACCTCCCCTTCACAAAACCATGCTGCCTCTCGCTAATACGCCCATTTGCTTCCAAATGGTAGTAAATCCTGTCACAAAGAATCTTCTCCAATAATTTCCCTGCCACTGACGTAAGGCTCACCGGCCTGTAATTTCCTGGATTATCCCTGCTACCCTTCTTAAACAATGGAACAACATTGGCCATTCTCCAGTCCTCTGAGACGTCACCTGTAGCCAGTGAGGATACAAAGATTTCTGTCAAAGCCCCAGCAATCTCCTCCCTTGTCTCCCTCTGGGGTAGATCCCATCTGGTCCTGGGGACTTATCCACCTTAATATTCTTCAAGACACCTAACACCTCCTCTTTTTTGATCTCAACATGATCCAGGCTATGTACACACTCTTCCTTAGACAAATCGACCACTAAGTCCTTCTCTTTGGTGAATACTGATGAGAAGTATTCATTCAGTATCTCTCCCATTTCTTCTGGCTCCACACACAGATTCCCACCTCTGTTCCTGAGTGGGCCCACCCTTTCCCTGGCTACCCTCTTGCCCTTTACATATGTATAAAAGGCCATGGGAGTTTCCTTAATCCTGGTTGCCAGTGACTTTTCATGACACCTTTTAGCCCTCCTGACTCCTTGCTTAAGACTTTTGATTCCTGACATGTCTGTGATTATATCTCCAATTAGTCCCCAAAACACAGTAAAAGTGCAATGAACACATTTTGTGAAATTCTGCAGGCAGATTTTAGAAAACTAGTTAGGAGACCAGCAAACACGACCTCAAAGGTCGTAACCTCTGGATTACTTTCGGTGTCCTCTGCTAGTGAATATACAAATCGGAGGATATAGCAGATCAAATGCATGACTGGAGAGATTGGGTGGGGAGGGAGGGCTTTAAATTTCTGGGACATTGCGGCTAGTTCTGAAGGAGATGGGACCTACTCATCAGAGCTAGGACAAGAGCTGGGGCGGTTTACTGTTGAGGAGGGGAATGGAAACTCAGAAGTAACTTTCAAAAGGAAAAAAATAAAAGTTGTCTAAAAATTTGGAGAGACAGAGTAAAAGGAAGCTGGTAAGAAGTAAACAATTACGTGATGTCAGAGTACAAGGAATTTCATTATCTTCCAAATATAATTTACAGGGCATTGGTGATAATAGAAACCTGACTCAAAAAGAGCAGGACTGGGTAGAGCAGGACTGGGTACAAAATATTCTCGATACAAGCAGTTCAGGAAAGTAGGGAAGCGAGGAAAGGAGGAGGGTTACAGTATTGATAAAGGAGAATATTACAGTGGTGGAGAGAGTGGAAGTTCCAAAGGACTCAAGGACGGTATCTATTTGGGTAGAACTGAGAAACAATGGCGGCACCACTACTGGTTGCAACTAGTGATAAAGATATGGAGGAATATATTTGCAAGTAATGAAAGTTAATGCAGAGAATTTGAAGTAATGCATTTTGGTAGGAAGAATGAGGGGCAACATAAACTAAAATGTAAAATTCTGTACGGGATTCAGGAGCAGAGGGACCTGGAGGTATATGTGCACCAATTGGCGAAGGTAGCATACTGCGCTTAATTAGGCATATGTAATCCTGGGCTTTATAATTAGAGGCATAGAGAACAAAAGCAGAGAAGCTATGGCGAAACTTAATTAAACATTGAGCTGACCTTGAGTGGAATATCGTGTCCAATTCTGGGGACTGCAACTTAGGAAGGCTGGAAAGGCACTAAAGAGGGTCCAGAAAAAGATTTAAAAGAATGGTTTCAAGAATGAGAGACTTCAGTTATTTGAATGGGTTGGGGAAATTGGTACAGTTCTACATATCACATCAGCCGACTCTGCCCTGCCTCAGCTTATCTGTTGCTGCAGTCCACATACATGCCTGTGTTACCTCTTGGTTTGACTATTCCAACAAATTCTGGTGAAGTTCTCCAATCCTACCATCCATAAACTTAAATCCAAATCGCTGATGTCTATCTGCTTACTCATACCGAGTCTCACTTGCCCATTACCTCTGCGCTCCCCAACCTACATTAGCTCCTGGTCAACCAATGCCTCAAATTGAAAATTTTCATCCTTATTTTCAATGCCAAAATGTCTTTGCCCTCCCTATGTCTGTGCTCATCTGCTCCAGCTCAATAACCCTCTGAGATCTCTGCACTTATCTGGCCTATTAATCATCCCTGATTTTAATTGGCTCCATCATTGGTCACAGTGTCTTCAAATGCCAAGGTCTGAAATTCCCTCCCTAAATCTCTCCATTACTCTACCTCTATTTACTGATTCAAGACCAAGGTCAAAATGTACCTGTCCTTGGAGGATTTGATGGGGACAGAATTGAGGGAGCTTCACTCTGTATCTAACCTGTCCTGTGCCTGCCCTGGGAATGTCTGATGAAGACAGAGTCAAGGGAGCTTTACTCTGTATCTCACCCTGTGCTGTGCCTGTCCTGGAAGTCATTGATGGGGACAGTTTAATGGGAGCTGTTCTCTGTATCTAACCCTGTGCTATACCTGTCCTGGGAGTGTTTGATGGGCAGCTATAATCCGATTCTAATTCCTTGCAACACCTGCCCCGGCAATGTTGGATGGGACAATATAAAAGAACCTTTATTCTGTATCTAACCCATGTTATGTCTGACGAGACAATGCCTAAAGCAAACACTGGGTGCTTAGAATGCACCATTCCCCTGCACTGATATCCATCACCTTGATGAGAACAAGATTTAACCTGGAGATAAGGAAAAAAAAACATGAGTTTCTCCCCCAGACACAGATTCAGAGAGGCAGCGCGTGTCACAGACATTTTTGTATAATGTGCTTCACATTTCATCCCTGAGTCTGTGTCTTTTGGTGATGATTTGAATCTGATGTCTTCTAATTACTGATTCATTCACTAGTGGAAGTAGTTTTTTCCTCGTTGACCTCATGAAATTTTGAACCCCTCCCTCAGATCTCCAATGACCCTTTGTGCATGAAAATATCCCCAGTTTCTCTGATCTCTCCTGATAATGAAAACCTCTCTTCCCTGCTAAAATGTCAGTGAATCTCTTCTGCACCCTCTCGAGGACCTGGACATTCTTCCTGATGCAAGACCCCCTTTGCCCTCTGTCCTTTTGTACTCTACATCCCCAATTATAAAACCCAGGATCTCATGTGCTTCATCAACTTGTCCTCCCACTTTTAAAGGTTTGTGTCTCTGAACCCCTTGGAGGTTCTAGAGATGTTAATGTGACATGGGTAAAATATGTTTGCATCCAATGTCGGCTAGAATATGTATTCATGGGAAAGAGAGGTTTTGTTTGAGTTAGGAACTCAAATAGGCGCTTCATTACACACAGGTCACCATGGAAAGACTGATTAGTATTTCCATTCAACATGTTCGCTCATTAGGAACGCTAGTCAGATCTGGGAAAAGGACAGGGTTTGTTTGTTATTAACCACAATATAATCTTAAACCAGATTGAGAAGTACAATTGATTAAATTATAAATTGTAATGGTTATACCTATAATTGTGAAACTATCAGAAATCACAGAATTAACACTAGGCCAGGTATTTTAGGGAGAATGTGAAAATGTCTGAAGTAAAGTAACTGCTGGGAATCAGGGAATGTCCTTGTAAATCATAAGTTAGAGAAGTTCCGTCTGCCTTTTCCTCACTTCCTGCCAACAACCCAGCAGACAAGGCAAAAAAAAAACAGGTGCCAGAGGGGCGGACACTACATAGTATAAAGGTGAGGGAATTCTTATGTAAGGAGGAAGTTGGGACAGTAGAGAACAACGGCTGGTGTGGGTGGGGAGCAACAGCGTAGGGGTATTGTTGCTGGACTAGTAATCCAGAGACCCAGGGTATTGGTCAGGGGACCGGGGTTTAAATCCCACCATGGCAAATAGTGGAATTTGAATTCAATAAAAATCAGGAATTAAAGTTGTAAAAACCCATCTCGTTCACTAATGTGCAAATCTGGCACCTGCTAGGTTAATAGAATCATAGAAAAGTTACAGCACAGGAGGTCATTCAGTCCATCTTGTTCATGCCAGCCCAAGGACACCCAGGTGCCTTTTCTAATCCCACCTTCCTGCACCTGGCCTATAGTGCTGCAGCTTACAGCACTTAAGGTGCAGATCCAGGTACTTTTTAAAAGAATTTAGAGTTTCTACCTCTACCACCAACTTGGACAGCGAATTCCAGACACCCAGCACCCTCTGCGTATAAAATTTCTTCCTCATGTCCCCTTCTGCCACTTAGCTTGAATCTATGTCCCCTGGTTCTAGAATTCTCCACCAAGGGAAACAATTTTATCCTATCCACTCTATCTATTCCCCTCATAATTTTGTGCATCTCAATCAAATCACCTCTCAAGCTTCTTTGTTCTAAGGAAAATAACCCCAACCTATCCAATCTCTCCTCGTAGCTACACTTTCCTAACCCTGGCAACATTCTTGTAAACCTCCTCTGCACTCTCTCCAGAGCCATTACGTCCTTCCTGTAATGTAGTGACCAGAACTGTACACAATACTCCTGTTTTGGCCTAACTAATGTTTTATACAATTCCAACATTATATCCTTACTTTTATATCCTGTACTCCTGCCAATGAAGGACAGCATTCCATATGCCTTCTTTACAACCTTGTCGACTTGAACTGCTGCTTTCAGGGACCTGTGTACTTGTACGCCAAGATCTCTCACTTCATCTACCCCTCTTAGTATATTCCCATTTATTGTATAATCGCTGTAACTGTTTGACCTCCCTAAATGTATGACCTAACACTTCTCTATGTTAATCTGCCATCTTTACCTGGTCTGGCCTACATGTGACCCACAGCAATGTGGTTGACTCTTAAATGCCCTCTGAAATGGCCAAGCAAGCCACTCAGTTATAACAAACTGCAAAAGAGTCACAAAAAAGGAATGAACCCAGATGAACCACCCAGCATCGACCTAGGCAACGGAAATGACAATGGGAATCGCAGCCCTATCACCCCTGCAAAGCCCCCCTTACTAACATCTGGGATCTAGTGCCAAAATTGGGAGAGTTGCCTCACATACGAGTCAAGCAACAGCCTGACATAGTCATCCTCATGGAATCATACCTTACAGATAATGTCCCAGACGCCACATCACTCTCCCTGGGTATGTCCTGTCCCACCGCGGGACAGATACAGCAGAGGTGGTGGTACAGTGGTATACAGTCGGGAGGGAGTTGCTGCCCTGAGCGTCTTCAGCATCGACTCTGGACCCCATGAAGTCTCATGGCATCGGGTCAAACGTGAGCAAGGGAACCTTCTGCTGATTACCACGCACTGTCCTCCCTCAGCTGATGAATCAGTGCTCCTCCATGTCGAACATCATTTGGAGGAAGGACTGAGGGTGGCAAGGGTGCAGAATATACTCTGGGTAGGGGACTTCAATGTCCATCACCAAGAGTGGCTTGGTGGCACCACTACTGACTGAGCTGGCAGAGTCCTAAATAACATAGCTGCTAGACTGGGTCTGCGGCAGGTGGTGAGGGGGGAGAAAAGAGGGAAAAACATACTTGATCTCATCCTCACCAACCTGCCTGCTGCAGATGCATCTGTCCATGACAGTATCAGTAGGAGTGACCACCGCACATTTTCTGTGGAGACGAAGTCCCGCCTTCACTTTGAGGATACCTTCCATCATGTTGTGTAGCACTACCACTGTGCTAAATGAGATAGATTTCAAACAGATCTAGCAACTCAAAACTGGGCATTATTGAGGCGCTGTGGGCCATTATGAGCAGCAGAATTGTACTCAAACACAATCTGTAACCTCATGGCCTGGCATATCTCCCACTCTACCATTATCATTAAGGCTAGGGATCAACCCAGGTTCAATGAAGAGTGCAGGAGGGCATGCCAGGAGCAGCACCGGACATTCCTAAAAATGAGGTGTCAACCTGGTGAAGCTACAACAGAGGACTACTTGCATGCCAAAAAGCATAAGCAGCAAGTCATAGACAGAGCTAAGTGATCCCACAACCATCGGATCAGATCTGAGCTCTACAGTCCTGCCACATCCAGTTGCAAATGGTGGTGGACAATTAAACAACTCACTGGAGGAGGAGGCTCCACAAATATCCCCATCCTCAGTGATGGAGGAGCCCAGTGCATAAGATAAGGCATTTGCTACAATCTTCAGCTAGAAGTACCAAGTGGATGATCCATCTCGGCCTGCTCCGGAGGTCCTCAATACCACAGAAGCCAGTCTTTAGCCAATTCGATCCACTCCACATGATATCAAGAGACAGCACTGGATACTGCAAAGGCTATCGGCCCTGATAATATTCCAGCAACAGTACTGAAGACTTGTGCTCCAGAACTTGCCATGTCCCTAGCCAAGCTCTTCCAGTACAGCTACAATATGGGCATCTACCAGGCTATGTGGAAAATTGCCCAGTTACGTCCTAATACACAAAAAGCAGGACAAATCCAATCCGGCCAATTACCGCCCCATCAGTCTACTCGTGATCATCAGTAAAGTAATCGAAGGGGTCTTCAACAGTACTTGTTTATTAATAACCTGCTCACTGATGCCCAGTTTGGGTTCTGCCAGGGCCACTCAGCTTCTGACCTCAATAGAGCCTTGGTTCAAACATGGACCAAAGAGCTGAACTCCCGCGATGAGGTGAGAGTGACAGCCCTGGACATCAAGGCAGCATTTGAATGAGTGTGGCATCAAGGAGCCCTAGCAAAACTGTAGCCAATGAGAATCAGGGGGAAAACTCTCTGCTGGTTGAAGTCATACCTAGCACAAAGGAAAGTGGTTGTAGTTGTTGGATGTCAGTCATCTCAGCTCCAGGACATCACTGCAGGGGTTCCTAAGCGTTGTGTCCTCGGCCCAACCATATTCAGCTGCTTCATCAATGAGATTCCCTCTATCATAAGGTCAGAAGTGGGAATGTTCGCTGTTGATTGCACAATATTCAGCACCATTCGCAACTCCCCAGATACTGAAGCAGTCCATGAACAAATGCAGCAAGACTTGGACAATATCCAGGCTTGGGCTGACAAGTGCCAAGTACCATTCGCACCACATAAGTGTCAGGCAATATCCATCTCCAGCAAAAGAGATTCCAACCTTTGGCCCTTTATGTTCAATGGCATTACCATCATTGAATCCCCCAATATCAACATCCTGGTGGGTTACCATTGACCAGAAACTGAACTGGGCTAGCCATATAAATACTGTGGCTACAAGAGCAGGAATCGTGCGATGTGTAACTCACCTCCTGATTCCCCAAAGCCTGTCCACCATCTACAAGGCACAAGTCAGGAGTGTGATGAAATACTCCCCACTTGACTGGAAGAGTGCAGCTCTCACAGCACATAAGAAGCTTGATACCATCCAGGACAAAGCAGCCAAATTGATTGGAACTACATCCACAAACATATACTCCCTCCACCACCAACACACATTAGCAGCAGTGTGTACCATCTACAAGATGCAGGAATTCACCAAGGCTCCTTCAACAGCACCTTCCAAACCCATGACCACTACCATCTAGGGCAGCAGATAGATGGGAACACCACCACCTGGAAGTTCCCCTCCAAGTCACTCATCATCTTGAGTTGGAAATATATCACCATTTCTTCGCTGTCGCTGGGTCAAATCATAGAAGTCCCTTCATAACAGCACTGTGGGTGTACGTATACCACAAGAACTGCAGCGGTTCAAGAAGGCAGCTCACCACCACCTTCTCAAGGGCAACGAGGGACATGCAATAAATTCTGGCCCAGCCAGGAAGCCCACATCCCGAGAATGAATTAAAAAAATAAATAAAGCTCCTGGGTGTGTTGGATGCAACAAAGTAGAAGGAGCTTTACTCTGTATCTACTCAGTATCTGTGTATGTCCTGAGCACCCACTGTTTGCTTGTAGCATTCTGAAATCAAATGCAACACAGGTTAGGTACAGGGGTCAAGCCTGTCATCGTGGTGGGTGGGCATCGCTGGCAGGGTCAGCATTTCTTGCCTATCTCTAATTGCCTTTGAGGAGGTGGTCGTGAGCAGCCTTCTTGGACTACCGCTGTCCATGTGTTGTAGGTACAGCCACAGAGCTGCTGAAATGTGACTTCCAGATGTTTGACCCAGTGAAGGTGAAGGAACGGCAATATAGTTCCAAATCAGGATGGTGTGTGACTTGGTGGGAAACTGACAGGTGGTGGTTTTCCCATGTGTCTGCTGCCCTTTTCCTTCTAGGTGGTCGCGGTTGCATGTTTGGACGGTGCAGTCAAAAGTGCCATGGTGAGTTACTGCAGTGCATCTTGTATCTGGTACACACTGCTGCTACTGCACATTGGTGATGGAGGGAGTGGATGTTGAATGTGGTCGATGGGGTCCTGGTCAAGTGGCTGGTTCCACCTACTTGATTCCACCCCATTCCTGACTTTTGCCTTGTGGATAGCAGATAGGCTTTGGGAAGTCAGGAGGTGAGTTACTTGTCTCATAATTCAAAGACTCTGACTCTCATGTACACACATTATTTTTATATGAATATTGGACTTCGGAGCTGGAGGAGGCCATTCGGACCTTCGCATCTGCCCTGCCATTCAATAAGATCATAGCTGATCTGGTTGTGGTCTCAATTGCACTTTTCTATCTGCTCCTCATAGCCCTTCACTCGGTTGTCTATAAAAAATCTGTCTAATCTTACATAGCTGGTCCAGTTCAATTTCTGGTCAATGGTAACACCCGGATGTTGGTAGTGGGAGATTTAACAATGGGTAATGCTATTGAATATGGAGGAGAGATGGCTAGGTTCTCTCTTATTCGAGATGGTCATTGCCTGACGTTTGCATGATGTGAATGTTACTTGCCACTTGTCAGCCTAAGCCTGAATGTTGTTCAGGTCTTGCTTACTACATATTGGCAAAGACTGCGGCAGTGTTTGAGGAGTCGTAAATGGTGCTGAACATTGTGAAATCTTCAGCGAGCATTCCTTCTTCTGACCTTACGATGGAAGGAAGGTCTTTGATAAAGCAGCTGAAGATGGTTGGCGAAGGCACTCAAATCCTCCCATAACTCTGGTCTCACTCCCCCTGGTCCTCTGATCTCGACAGCATCACCCGTCCCACCGAAGGGTCTCTTATTTATTTTCCTCAGACATCACAAAATCATAATCACAGAATCGTTGTATTACAGAAAGTGACTATTCAGCCCATCATGTCTGTACCGGCTCTCTGAATGACCAATTCAATTAGAGCCATTCTCCAACCTTCTCCCTAAAACACTGCACGTTCTTCCTCATCAAATAACAATCTAATTCCCTTTGAATTTGAATATTGAATAGGAATATTCCACACATAAACAGAATTACCTGGAAAAACTCAGTAGGTCTGGCAGCATCGGTGGAGAAGAAAAGAGTCGACGTTTCGGGTCCACATGACCCTTCAACAGAACAGTTCTGTTGAAGGGTCATGTGGACCCAAAACGTCGATGCTGCCAGACCTGCTGAGTTTTTCCAGGTAATTCTATTTTTGTTTTGGATTTCCAGCATCCGCAGTAGTTTTTTGTTAATATTCCACACATATCAGCCAATGGGAATAGTTTCCTACTATCAACCCCACCCCAGTGTTTTTTAATCATTAATATTTTCTCAGTCCTTTGTGGAGTTTGACTCGGAGTTGGTGTACTTGGTCACCATCTTTGTCCTTTCCGATACAGCGTGTTTGGCCAGTTCCCCAGGCAGCAGCAGGCGCTTGTTGTAATGGGCCAGGTGGGGTTATTATATTATTATTTTTAAAATTTATTTTTATTAATTGTTTTATCCCTGCCTTTTAGCCTATTTCAATCTTTTTTCCCACCACCGTCCCCCCACCCCCACTAGAGCCGTCTGTCCCTTGCTCATTCTGCTTTCTACTCTTAATGTCACCATTAGCACCTCCTTTAGCCAGTACCATCACCATTAACCTTTTATTTGACCATTTATGACATATTTTGCAATCTCTCCTTTGCCTCCACCTATCGCTGGCCTTCGATCCAGCTTCACCTATTCCACCTCCCCTAAACATTATATATTTCACCATAGTTTTTCTTCTCTTTAGTTCTGATGAAGAGTCATACGGACTCGAAACGTTAACTCTGTCTTTCACTTCACAGATGCTGTCAGGCCGCTGAGTTTTTCCAGCACTTCCTGTTTTTGTCTCAGGTTTCCAGCATCTGCAGTACTTTGCCTTTACCCTCACCTTAAGAACAATGGGCGGTTCGCTGCATTAATTTCACATTCATCACTGCGCAGGCGTGCTGTTAGTGAGACTGCCCATCCCGCGTCAGGAGCTTCACTTCCCGCGCATGCTCAGTATTAGCAGAAAAAAAAATCCCTTCCTCTCCACTGCGCAGGTGCAGTAGCGGGCGCGTGATTCGTTAACGCGCATGCGCAGTTTCACGGTCTTCCATCAGCGCAGGCGCAATGCTTCTTTTAACGATGAAATCGGCGGTTTGTTGCGGTGAGTTGTGCGAGATGGTCGTTGTTGAATATTGAAACTGATAGAGTTACTATCGAGTGTTATAGTTCTTATCTGTACCACTTAATAACGTCGATATTCTCCCCTTATTCTTTCCTAATATGTCGGTGTCACTAGCAAGGCCAGCATCTGTTGCCCATCCCTCATTGCCCCTGAACTGAGTGGCTTGTGAGACCAGATGGCGTTTTTAACTAATCAGTGAGATTTTCATGGTCACCATCACTGAGACTGACATTATCTTCCAGATTTATTCACTGAATTCAAATTCCAGGAATACCAGGATGCACAAAATACTGGGAGGGACAGGTAGCACTAGCATAGAGAATTATAAGCTAATAGGTAAAGTCAGGATTAGGGAGAAAGTAACAAAACCTAAATCAGGGTTACTATGCATGCATGTGAATGCATGGAGTGTGGTAAATAATATTGGGGAGTTACAGGTGCAGATTGCCCTGTGGCAATATGATGTTGTTGTGGTGATAACAAAGACCTGCCTCAGGGAAGGACAGAACTGGGTGTTAAATATTCCTGAGTACAAGGTGTTCAGAAGAGATAGGAAAGGAGGAAGGGGTGGCAGTATTGGTTAAGGAGAGCATTGCAGTGCTGGAGAAAGAGGATGTCCCAGACAGAATCAATTTGGTTAGAGCTAAGAAACAAAAAGGGTGCAATTACATTGCTCAGTGTAGTTTATAGACTGCCAAATAGTAAGAAGGATGTAGAAGAACAAATCTGCAGGGAAATTATAGATAGATGCAAGCATTATAGAGTAGTTATAATGGGGGACTTTAATTACCTAAATGTAGACTGGAACAGTGGTAGTGTAATGGGCGGAGAAGGGCAAAAGTTCCTAGATTGTGTTCAGGAGAATTGTGTACAACAGTATGTGTCCAATCCAACAAGAAAAGATGCACTGTTGGACGTGGTTCTTGGAAATGAGGTGGGCCAAATAGATCAAGTGTCAGTTAGGGAACATTTAAGCAAGAGTGATCATTGTAATGTACGTTTTAGGATGATGATAGATGAAGGACGATAGGCAACCCAGAATAAGAATAATTAACTGGACAAGAGCCGACTTCGATGGGGCAAGAACGGAGCTAGGCCAGATAGACTGGAACGAAAGATTGGCAGGAAAACTGTAGCTGAACAATGGCCTTACTTCAAAAAAGAATTGGTTCGGGCACAGTTAAGGTATATTCCATTGAAAGGGAAATGTAGGGCAAACAAACCCAGAGCTCCCTGAATAAAAAAAGGAGATTAAAATTATGAAGAAGAAAAAGTGTGTTTATGACGTGCCGGGTAGAAAATACAATTGAGAACCAAGAGGAATACAGAAGGTTCAGAGGGGAGGTGAAGAAGCATATTAGAGAAGCGAAAGAGGGATTATGAGAAAAGACAGGTGGTGCTAGAGGACTGGAGAATTTCAAACATTAAGTCCTTGTTCAAAATAGGTCGTAAGCATAAGCCCAGCAATTACAGACCAGTCAGTTTAACTTCAGTGGCAGGCAAGATTCCAGAGACAATTATTTGGGATATAATTAGTATTCACATGGAAAAATATGGGTTGATAAGGAAGAGCCAGCATGGATTTCTAAAGGGGAAATCAGGTTTAACTAACTTGTTGGAGTTTTTTGAAGAGGTAACAGAAAATGTTGAGAGTAATGCTGTTGATGTTACGTACATGGTCTTTTTAAAAGACGTTTGACACAGTGCCACAAACAAATTTGTGGAAAAAGTTATTGCTCATGGAATAAAAGGGACAGTAGCAACGTGGATACAAAATTGGATGAAAAATAGGAAACAGAGAATAATTGTCAATGGATTTTTCGGGCAGGAGGAAGGTTTGTAGTGGAGTTCCCCGGGGGTCGGTTTTGGGACCCTTGCTTTTCCTGATATATACTAATGATCTAAATCTTGGTGTGCTGTGGACAGTTTCAAAATTTGCAGATGACACAAAGTATTGCGAATTGTTAGGAGGACGATGTCGAACTTCAAGAGGACATAGACTAGTTGGTGAAGTGGGCAGATAGCTGGCAGATGTAGTTCAATGTGGAGAAGCGTGAGGTGGTGCATTTTGGTAGGAGGAACATGGACAGGCAATATAAAATACGGGGTGAAATTTTGAAGTGGGTGCAGGAGCAGAAAGACTTGGGTGCATATGTGCATAGATCATTGAAGGTGGCAGGACAGGTGGAAAGAGCAGTTAATAAAGCATACAGTATCCTGTGCTTTATTAATAGGGTCATTGAGTGCAAGAGCAGGGAGGTATTGCTGAAATTATACAAGACACTCGTTAGACCTCAGCTGGACTATTGTGTACAGTTTTGGGCACCACATTATAGGAAGGATGTGAACACATTGGAAAGAGTGCAGAAGAGGTTTACAATACTGGTTCCAGGGGTGAGAAACCTCAGCTATGAGGATAGATGAGAGAGGTTAGGACTGTTCTCCTTGGAGTGAAGAAGGCTAAGAGGAGATTTGATAGAGATGTTCAAAATGATGAGTGGACTGGACAGAGTAGATAGGGAGAAGCTATTCCCACTCGTAAAAGGATCAAGAATGAGAGGGCACAGATTTACAGTTATTTGCAAAAGAAGCAGATTTGACGTGAGAAAAAATCCTTCACAAAACAAGTGGTTCGGGTCTGGGATGCACTGACTGCAAGTGTGGAGGAGACAGGTTCAATCGAGGGATTCAGGACGGCATTAGATGGTTGTTTGAATAGAAACATTGTACAAGGGTACAGGGAAAAGGCAGGGCAATGGCACTAGGCCATAATGCTCATTTGGAGAGCTGGTGCAGACACGATGGGCCAAATGGCCTCCTCCTGTGCCGTTATGATTCTGTGATCCACCAGCCACTGTGGTGAGATTTGAACCTGTGTCCCCAGATCATTAGCCTGGGTCTCAGGATTATTAGCCCAGTGACAGCGGTACCCACAACCTACCCCTATCACATAGAGGGCAGATTGACGGTGCCTCAGATAGTGGGGTAGAGTGGGAACTGTGGGGGTCTCTCAGATCGTGAAGTACAGAGGTTACTGCATGGTCCCTTGCATAGAGGGGTGGAGGGTGGATTAAGGATGTCTCACATAGTGGGGTATGGGGGTGGGGGATGATGATTGGGGCCCTCTCGGATAGAGGGAGGATTGAGGCTGACCCAGATATTGGGGAATGGAGTGGGGCTAACGGGATCTCGCAGATTGTGGGGTGCAGGGGGGACTGATGGGGTCTCTCATAGAGGGGTGCGGGGAGGAAATGACAGGGTCTTTTGGCTGGAGGGGTGCAGGATGACTGAGGAGTTTCAGAGGGTTACAGGACAGACTGAGAGGGTATTACAGAAGATACGGGATGGATTGAGGGGGTCTGTCAGAAAGAGGAGTACAGGGCAGACTGAGGGAGGTCTCAGATACAGCAGTACAGGATGGTCCGAGGGGGTGTCTCAGATACAAGGATACAGGACAGACTGAGGGGGGCTTCTCAGATAGAGGGGTACAGGACAGACTATGGGGGGGCTTCTCAGATAAAGGGGTACAGGACGGACTGAGGGGTGTCTCAGATTGAGGGTTACAGGGCGGACTGAGAGGGTGTCTTAGATACAACAGTACAGGATGGTCTGAGGGGGTCTCCCAGATACAAGGGCACGGGACAGACTGAGGTGCTTTCTAAAATAGTGGGATACAGGGCGGACTGAGGGGTCTCTCAGATAGAGTGGTAGATGATGAACTGATGGTGGGTCTCCGATAAAGGGGTACAGCACGGACTGAGGATTTTTTTTTAAATTCATACACGGGATGTGGGCTTCTCTGGCTGGGCCAGCATTTATTGCCCTTCCCTAGTTGCCCATGAGAAGATGGCAGTGAGCTGCCTTATTGAACCCTTGCAGTCGATGTGGTGTAGGTACATCCATAGTGCTGCTAGGAAGGGAATTCCAGGATTTTTACCCAGCGACAGTGAAGGAACAGTGATATAGTTCCAAGTCAGGATGGTGAGTGACTTGGAGGGGAATCTCCAGGTGGTGGTGTTCCCATGCATCTGCTGCCCTTGTCCTTCTTAGTGGTAGTGGTCGTGGGTTGGAAGGTGCTGCCTGAGGAGCTTTGGTGAATTCCCACAGTGCATCTTGTAGATGCTGCTACAGTGAGCACCAGCGGTGGCGGAGGGAGTGAATGTTTATGGATGTGGTGCTAATCAAGCGGGCTGCTTCATCCTGGATGGTGTCAAGCTCCTTGAGTGTTGTGGGAGCTGTACTCATCCAGGCAAGTGGGGAGCATTCCATCACACTCCTGACTTGTGTACTGTAGATGGTGGACAGGCTTTGTGGAGTCAGGAGGTGAGTTACTCGTCACACGATTCCTAGCCTCTGACCTGCGCTTGGAGCCACCGTATTTATATGGCTAGGGATTAGTCCAGTTCAGTTTCTGGTCAATGGTAACCCCCAGGATGTTGATAGTGGAGGATTCAGTGATGGTAATGCCATTGAACATCAAGGGTGATGGTTGGATTCTCTCTTGTTGGAGATGGCCATTGCCTGATACTTGCGTGGTGCAAATGTTAATTGCCACTTGTCAGCCCAAGCCTGGATATTGTCCAGGTCTTGCTGCATTTGGACATGGACTGCTTCAGTATCTGAGGAGTTCTAAATGGTGCAGAAAATTATGCAATTATCAGCAAAATTCCCACTTCTGACCTTATGATGGAAGGAAGGTCATTGCTGAAACAGCTAAAAATGGTTGGGCTAAGGACACTACCCTGAGGATCTCCTGCAGTGATGTCCTGGAGCTGAGATGACTGACCTCCAATAACCACAACCATCTTCCTTCGTGCTAATTATTACTCCAACCAGCAGAGAGTTTTCTCCCTGATTCCTATTGACTCCAGTTTTGCTAGGGCTCCTTGATGCCACATTCGGTCAAATGCTGCGTTGATGTCAAGGGCAGTCACTGTCACCTCACCTCGGGAGTTCAGCTCTTTTGCCCATGTTTGAACCAAGGCTGTCATGAGGCCAGGAGCTGAGTGGCCCTGGCTGAACCCAAACTGAGCATCTGAGCAGGTTATAGCTAAGCAAGGGCAACTTGATAGCACTGTTGAAGACCTCCTCCATTACTTTACTGATGATCGAGAGTAGACTGATTTGTGGTAATTGGCTGGGTTGGATTTGTCCTGCTTTTTGTGTACAGGAAATACCTAGGCAATTTTCCACTTAGCTGGGTTGATGCCAGTGTTGAAGCAGTACTGGAACAGCTGGGCTAGGGGTATGGCAAGCTCTGGAGCACAAGGTCAATAGCCTTTGCAGTATCCAGTGCCTTCAGCCGTTTCTTGTTATCACGTGGAGTGAATTGAATTGGCTGAAGATCTATCCAGATCTATAATGCTGGGGACTCCGGAGGGAGCCGAGATGGACCATCCACTCGGCATTTCTGGCTGAAGATTGTTGTGAATGCTTCAGCCTTATCTTTTGCAATGCTGTGCTGGCCTCCTCCATCATTGAGGATGAGAATATTTGTGGAGCCTCCTCCTCCGGTGAGTTATTTAATTGTGCACTACCATTCACAAGTGGATGTGGCAGGATTGCAAAGCCTAGATCTGACACGTTGGTTGTGGGATTTCTTAGCCCTGTCTGTCACTTGCTGCTTATGCTGTTTTGCACGTAAGTAGTCCTGTGTTCGAGCTTCACCAGGTTGACACTTCATTTTTAGGTATGCTTGGTGCTGCTCCTAGCACTCTTTATTGAATGAGGTTGATCCCCCGGCATGATGACAATGTTAGAGTGGGACCATGAGGTTACAGATTGTGTTCAAGTACAATTCTGCTGCTGCTGATGGCCCAGAGTGCCTCATGGATGCCCAGCCTTGAGTTGCTAGGTCTGTTCAAAATCTATCCCTTTTAGCACAGTGGTAGTGACGATGACTATGTCAGGCTTTTGCTTCTGAGACAGCTCTCCCAATTTTTGCACTAACCCTCAGAAGTTAATAAGGAGGACTTTGCAGCGTCGACAGGGCTGTGATTGCAATTGTCATTTCCAGTGCCTAGGTCGATGCCGGGTGGTCTGTCCAGTTTCATTACTTTTTTGTGACTTTGTAGCGGCTTGTTGCAGCTGAGTGGCTTGCTCGGCCATTTCAGAGGGCATTTAAGAGTCAACCACATTGCTGTGGGCCTAGAGTCATGTAGGCCAGACCAGATAAGGACGACGGATTTCCTTCCCGAAAGGACATTAGTGCACGAGATGGTTTTTTACAACAATTGACTGTGGTTTCATGGTCATCATTAGACTTTTAATTCCAAATTTTTATTGAATTCAGATTCCAGCATCTGCTGTGGTGGGATTCAAAGCCGGGTACCCAGAGAATTACCCTGGGTTTCTGGATTACTACTGGATTACCACTACGCCATCACCTGCCTTTAAGTGTCTGTCAGATCGAGGGGTACAGGGCCCATTGAGGGGGCCTCTCAGATAGAGGGGTGCAGGACGGACTAAGGGTGTCTCTCAGACATGTACAGGATGGACTGACGGGGTCTCTCAGATAGAGTGGTATAGGATGGACTGAGGGGGTAGCTCAGAAAGAAGGGTACAGGACGCAGTATGAAGGAGTTTCTTAGATAGAGGGGTACAGGACAGATTAAAAGAAGGTTTCTCAGAGGGTTACAGGACGGACTGAGGTGTTTCTTACATAGAGGGGTACGGGACGGACTGGATGTGTCGCTCAGATAGAGGGGAACAGGTCAGACTGGGGGGCCTCTCAGATTGAGGAGTACATAACAGATTTAGAGGGCCTCTCAGATAGAGGGGTACAGGGTGGCCTGAGGGGTCTCTTAGATAGTGGGGTACAGTGTGGACTGAGAGGGCTCCTCAGATAGAGGGGAACATGATGGATGGGGTCTCTCAGATAGTTGGGTACAGGGCGGACTGAGTCTGTGTGTCAAGTTGAGCGGTATAGGGCAGACTGAGGGGGTCTCTCAGATTGATGGGTACAAGACGGACTGAGAGGGTGGCTCAGATACAGCGATAGAGGATGGTCTGAGGGGGTCTCTCAGATACAAGGGTACAGGACGGATTGAGGGTGTCTCTCAAATAGTAGGGTACAGGGCCAACTGAAGGGGTCTCAAATAGTGGGGTACAGGGTGGACTGAGGGGTCTCAAATAGTGGGCCACAGGGTGGCCTGAAGGGGTCTCTCAGATACAGGGGTACAGGATGGACTGAGGGTATCTCGCAAATAGTGGGGTCAGGGCCGAGGATTGGAGAACAGCTAATGTGGTTCCGCTATTTAAGAAGGGTTGTAGAGATAAGCCAGGGAACTACAGACCAGTGAGTCTCACATCAGTGGTAGGGAAACTATTGGAGAAAATTCTGAAGGAGAGAATCTACGTCCACTTGGAGAGGCAAGGTTTGATCAGGGACAGTCAGCATGGCTTTGTCAGAGGGAGGGTCATGCCTAACATATTTGATTGAATTTTTTGAGGAGGGAACCAGGTGTGTAGATGAGGGTAGTGTAGTTGATGTAGTTTATATGGATTTCAGCAAAGCCTTTGACAAGGTCCCACATGGGAGACATATAAAGAAGGCAAATGCACATGGGATACAGGGTAATTTGAAAAGGTAGATTCAAAATTGGCTTAGTTGTAGGAAACAGAGGGTGATGACAGAATACTGCTTTAGTGACTGGAAGCCCGTGTCCAGTGGCGTACCACAGGGATCTGTGCTGGGTCCCCTATTATTTATTATTTATATAAACGACATAGATGACTACATTAAACATTAAGCCACATTAAAGAAAGGATGTGATTGCACTGGAGGGGGTGCAGAGTAGATTCACCAGGATGTTGCCTGGGAGGAAACATTTAAGTTGTGAAGAGAGGTTGAATAGACTTGGGTTGCTTCCGTTGGAGCAGAGAAGACTGAGGGGCGACCTGATCGAGGTATGCAAGATTATGAGGGGCGTGGATAGGGAGCAGCTGTTCCCCTTAGTTGAAGGGTCAACCATGAGGTGAGGGGCAGGAGGTTTAGGGGAGATGTGAGGAAAAACCTTTCTATCCAGAGGGTGGTGACGGTCTGGAATGCACTGCCTGGGATGGTGGGGAAGGCTGGTTGCCTCACATCCTTTAAAAAGTACCTGGATGAGCACTTGGCACGTCATAACATTCAAGGCTATGGGCCAAGTGCTGGTGAATGGGATTAGGTAGGTAGTTAGGTCTTGTGTCGGTGCAGACTCTATGGGCCGACGGGCCTCTTCTGCACTTTGTGATTCTATGATTCTGTGACTGAAGGGGTCTCAAATAGTGGGGTACAGGGTGGACTGAGGGGGGTCTCAAATAGTGGGGCACATGGAAAACTGAGGGAGCGTCTCAGATAGAGGTATGCAGGACGGACTGAGAGGGTCTCTCAGATAGAGGTGTAAAGGACCCACTGAAGGGGTCTCTCAGAGCAATACAGGGCTGAGGTGGTCTCTCAGCTGGAGGGGTGAAGGGTAGACTGAGGGGGTCTCTCAGATACTGGAGTACAGGGCGGACTGAGGGGATCATTCAGATAGTGGGGTACAGGGTGGACTGAGTGTGTGTCGCAGATTGAGGGATACAGGGCAGATTGAGGGGCTCTCTCAGATGGAGAGATACAGGGTGGACTGAGCGGTGTCTCAGATAGAGAGTTACAGGACTGGTTGAGGCGGTCTCTCTGCTAGAGGGGTACGGTGTGGACAGAGAGGCTCTCAGATAGAGGGGTGGAGGGTGGACCGACGGGGTGCCTCAGACAGAGGCGTAAAGGGCAGATTGTGGTGGTGTCTCAAATGTAGGGGTACAGTGCGGACTGAGGGGGTCTCTCAGATAGAGATGTACAGGACGGACTAAGAGGGTCTCTCAGAGCGGTACAAGACGGACTGAGAGGGCCCTCAGATCGAGGGTTACAGGGCGGAGACAGGGGGTCTCTCAGATAGAGGAGTAGATGATGAACTGAGGGAGTCTCAGGTATTGGGGTACAGGGTGAACAGAGGAGGTCCCTCAGATTGAGGGGTACAAGGCAGACTGAGAGGGTCTCTCAGATTGAAGGGTGCAGGGCAGACTGAAAGGGTCGCTCACATAAAGAGGTACAGGATGGCCTGAGGAGGGGTCTCACACAGGGGTACAGGATGGACTGAGGGTGAATATGGTACACACTCCCGTCGCGCAACGACCACAGAGGCCAGTTGAAGAGGAGAAGTTACACTCTCTGTTCCCAGAACGACCACATATACTCAGGCTTCCTTTTAGCCAGTTTTATTCAAGCTTATGCAAGGGAGCTGCAATCATTCCTAAGAATGAAGACCCAGCTCTCTGATTAATTATATTTCACTATTTTTGTACTTTTTCTTATCATAACACATTTGAGTACATCCAATCAGTAACCGACACACCAGTTCCTTGCTAACTCTATCCTATTGAGTACATAAACATGTGATTTTGCTAACCAATTATTCTAAAGGATGTATACATAATTATATTATCCAATCAAAATTAAAAGACGTACACAAGACCTTGGCTCTTGCAACTCAAGCCCCCTCTTTGTCCATTGTTCATCTTCCCATACCTAAGTTAAAACTATTTGTCCTCCCCTTGTCTGACGGTTGAGCATACTTAATCTAATTTTATGCCATGTTTTATCTCCAGTCTGGCTCTCAAGGCTGTGCAATGTTCATCTGGTAATCTTCAACTCTTAATATGTTTAGCAGCCAAGCCTGCCTGGAGATTTTAGGGGTTTTTCATGAAATTCTTACTGTATTCTCTTTTAGCATTTTTTAATTTCCCCCTAACAGAGGGACTCTCTCAAATAGTGGGGTACAGGGTGGACTGAGTAGGGGGCCTCAGATAGTGGGGTACAGGGCAGACTGAGTTGGTCTCTCAGAGGTATACAGGACGGACTGAGGGGTTCTCTCAGATAGAGGGGTAGAGGACAGACTGAAGGGGGTCTCAGACAAAGGGGTTCAGGGTGGACTCGGGGGCTCAGATAGAGAGGTACAGGATGGCCTGAGGAGGTCTCTCAGATACAGGAGTACCTGACAGACTGAAGGGGTCCCTCAGAGCCCACAGGTCTGCTTGAGAGGGTCTTTCAGATAGAGGGGGTGAAGGATGGACTGAGGGATCTCTCAGATAGAGGATTCAGGACGGATTGAGGCAGTCTCTCTGATAAAGGAATACGGGACAGACTGCGGGTGTCTCTCAGATAGAGAGGTAAAGGACGAACTGAAAGGGTCTCTCAGTTAGAGGGGTACAGTGCGGACTGAGAGGCTCTCAGAGAGAGGGTTGAAGGATGGACTGACGGGGTGTCTCAGACAGAGGGGTAACAGGGCAGACTGCGTGGGTCTCTCAGGCAGAGGGGTGCAGGGTGGACTGAGGGGGGTCTCTCACACAGAGTGTCCAGTGGGGATGGGACTTTTTTTATTCATTCTTTCATGGAATATGGATGCCGTTGGCAAGGCCAGCATTTGTTGCCCATTCCTTATTGCATTGAACTGATTGGCTTACTGGGCCATTTCAGAGGGCAGTTAAGAATCAGTCACATTGCTTTGGATCTGGAGTCACATTGCTTTGGATCTGGAGTCACATTGCTTTGGATCTGGAGTCACATTGCTTTGGATCTGGAGTCACATTGCTTTGGATCTGGAGTCACATGCAGGCTGCACCAGGTAAGGACAGCAGATTTCCTTTCCATTTGCGAACCATGTTTAAGTTTTTATGACTTGGTCACCATGACCAAGCCTAGCTTCCAATTTCAGAATTTATGAATTGAATTGAAATTACACCCAGCTGCCTTGGCTGGATTTCAACCCATGTCCCCAGAGCGTCATCCTGAGCCATGTATTGAACCAGCAGGGCAGGTGACCATAAGTTTAGCCAGAGAGGTAGTTTTGAAGGACTATATTAAAGGAGGAGCGAGAGGAGCAGAGGTTTACTAAAGGAATTCCAGAACTTAGGACCTTGGCAGCCGAAGGCCCAGCTACCAATGGTAGAGCATTTAAAATCAGGGATGCATAACAGACCAAATTTGGAGGAGTGCGGAGATGGCAAAGATTTATAGGCTGGAGCAGGTTATTGATTTAGGAAGGTTGAGGCTGTAGATCTGCAAAGCAAAGATGATGATTTTAAAATTGATGCGTTATTATAAGAAGAGGGACCATAAGAAATAAGATCAAGCGTTGATCAAGAGAAGTTTGTGAGCCTGCTCTGCCATTCAGTGTGAACATGGCTGCCACTTGTCTTTACTTCCAGTTTCCTACCTGCTCCCCATTTCTTTTGGTTTCCTGAGAAACCAAAAATCCGTCCATCTCAGTCTTAAATATATTCATTGATGGAGTATCCAAAACCCTCTGTTGTTGGCAATTCCAACAATTTACAGATCTTTGAGTGTTCCAGCAAGTGTGGGAGATGAACAGCCTGTGATTGTAGGAGCAGCTCCTCACCGATTCTGTCACTGCCATGTACTGGGGCTGGGGGGTGACTTTCTTCTCATTGGTTACCCCCTTGATTGAATTTTCTCAGGTGTTTTGAGGGCGAATTCACCCATTGCCTCTTGTATTTTGAACCCTGTTCCACAATGTGTCTGCTGTTATCACTCACCTTCTCAAAAATCTATCCCTGACCAATTTATCCTTGCAAACATCTGCTCCATTTCCAGCTTGTCCTTGCTGTCCAAAGACCCTCAACTTGTCATTGCCTCCCAAATCTCTGCCCACCTTTCCTGGAACTGGGGGTTTGAATCACTCCAATCAAGTTTACATCAGTGCACAGTAGCAAAATGGCTCTTATCGAAGTCACAAATGACAAGATGCATGAATATAACTGATCTTCTGTGACCCTTCACAACCTGACTGCAGCATTTGATATGGTTAGCCATGGGGATGCTCCATTGTCGAATCGTAGCCAGAGAATCACTAGCATCAGTTTCTCTTTTTGCTCAAATCGCCTAACAATCTATCTTTGGCTTTGTTCTATTTTTCACCAACACTCTGCCCCCAGTGAGCTGACTGGAACACACAGGATCAGATTTCAAATACACTTCTACACCCAGCTCTGCTTTATCACTACTGAAAAACTCTACTGTCTGTATCCAATTCTCATTTACCCATTGGCTGTACTCGCTGTCCTATATTGGCTCGTAGCTGTTCAAAACAGGAATGAGAGAGAAAACACGCAAGTATAGGTCAAGTTTGTCTGACATCAGGAAAATACCAGACCCTATTAATAAGAACGTCTTAGATAAATCATGGCATGATCATGCAAAGGTTTTACAAAAGGTAATTTAAAAAAACCCGTTATTCATGGGATGTGGGCGTCACTGGCTGGACCAACATTTATTGCCCATTCCTAATTGCCCTTGAGAAAGTGGTGGTGAGCTGCTTTCTTGAACCACTGCAATCGTTGCAGTGTTGGTACACCTACAGTGATGTTAGGACGGGAGTTCCAGGTTTCTGACCCAGCGGCAATGAAGGAACGGCAATTTATTTCCAATTTAGGATGGTGTGTGACTTGAAGGGGAACTTGCAGGTGGTGGTGTTCCCATGCATCTGCTGACCTTGTTCTTCTAGCTGGCAGCAATCATGGGTTTGGATGGTATTGTCGAAGGAGTCTAGGTGAGTTGCTGCAGCTCATCTTGTAGATGGTAAATTGTGCTTAACAAATTCATTAGAGTTCATTGAGGATTTAACAAGCAGGATGGATATTTTCCGGAAGGCACTTGATAAGGTGTCACACGTATGATTAATATTCAAGATAAGGGGTTCATGGAGTTTGGATAATTTATTAGCATTGATAGAGGGTTGGTTAACAGACGGGGTAGAGGGTAGGGACAAATGGGTAATTTACAAGTTAGCAAGTTGTGACTGGTGGAGTTCCGCAAGTCTCAGTGTTGGAGCCTCAGCTATCTACAATCTATATTAATGACTTGGGTGAAGAGACAGAAGGTAATGTATCAAAGTTTAAGGACGATAAAAAGCTAGGTAAGCATGTAAGTTTTGAAGAGTCTGCAAAAAGAAATAGACAGATTAAATGAGTGGACAACAGGCGGCAGATGGAGTATAACGTGGGAATGTGAGGTTTTTCACGTTGGTTGTAAGAGTAGAAAAGCAGAACATTCTTTTCAAAGGTTTAAAACTTATAAATGTTGATATTCAGAGGGACTTGGGTGTACTTGTACAAGGAACACAGAAATTTAGCTAGCAGATACAACAAGCAAATGGCATGAGGGCCTGGATTGCAAAGGGTTGAGACGACTGGAATAAAGAAGTCTTGCCATAGTTCTACAGGGCTTTGGTGAGACCACACGTGGAATTGCATAGATTTATCAGGAAAATACCTGGACTCCAAGAGGTAAATTGTAAGGAAAGATTGCATGAACTATGGTTGTTTTCCTGCTATTTCATAGGTTGAGGTAATTTGGTCAAAGTTTTTAAAGTGTTATAGGGAACAGCTAGGGTAGGTAAAGAAAAACTATTTCCGCTGGTTTGAGATTCTCAGCCTAGGGGACTAAGTATCACAGCCAGATGTTTCGGGAGTGAAATTAGGAAATACTTCTTCACACAAAGGAACTCTCTTCTGCAAACTTCTACTTAATTTTCTTTTTTATATATTATTAATTATAATTGGCATATTATTATAATTATTCAATAAAATTGTTATTTTAACACATTACTTGTGATAGGCATTCATTCCTGTTACATCCAGAATACGGCTCTGAACCTAAGTGAGACATCAAAAGGGACTCTCAGGCCCCTTTCTACAATGATCAGCATTAATGCCCTCACGGCGATGTTGGGAGTATGGTAAGTCTGCAGGTGGCCAACCTCTGCTAGGATTAAGAAGGTACAGGAGGACAACAAAATCAAAAAATATTTAGATCTGTTCAGGGATTGAGCCAATCATTGGCAGATGGCATTTCATTGACATAACTGTAGTGTGATGCATATCGATCAGACCCACACAAATACATGCATCATTTGCATGCTTGGGAAAAAGCATTGGGATTTTCCTCATCAATTGGGTCTTTTCTAGATTAATTAATAGAGATTAATCCGTCAATAACTCCATTAGCAGTACAGCATGTGAATGTCCAAATGGTAGAAGACGAGTCAGACCTTGGTTATTTTTTATCCAGCATTTCCTTTGTTCCCATGTAGTATATTCTATCAATTCTGTGATATTAGAATAAACTGAACTCATTGTGCCGGGACGGATTATAACGGGATTGAAGAATGGGTGGGGCAACTCGCTCTCACGTTAGCAGGTGAGTCCCAATTCACTAGACAAAAATATTAGGTAAGTGGAAGGGATGCAGAATGAGTTCAGTTTGTTCTAACATCACAGAACTGATAGAATATACCAACATGGGAACAAAGGAAATGCTGGATAAAAAGTAACAAAGGTCTGACTCGCCCTCTACTATTTGGACAGTCACATGCTGCACTGCTAATGGTGTTATTGACTGATTAATCTCTATTAATTGGTCTAGAAAAGACCCAACTGATGAGGAAAATCCCAATGGTTTTTCCAAAGCATGCAAATGATGTGTGTATTTTGTGTGGGTCTGGTCAATATGCATCATACTACACTTATCTCAATCAAATGCCATTTGCCAATGTTTGGCTCAATCCCTGAACAGATCTAAATATGTTCTAATTTTATTGTCCTCCTGTACCTTCTTAATCTTGCGGAGGTTGGTTTCACCTGCAGACTTACCATACTCCCAACATCGCTGTGAGGTTATTGATACTGTTTGTTGTAGGGAGAGGCCTGAGAGGCACTTTTGGTATCTCACTTAGGTTCAGAACTGTACTCTGGATGTAACAGGAATGAGTGACTATTACAAGTAATGTGTTAAAATAAAAAAAAACTGAATATTGAATACTGATTATAATAACATGACAATTATAATTGATATATAAAAATGAAAAATAAGATATATATATATATATATATAAAATAATATAAAAAAAAAGACATTTTTTCTAAAGCGCAAAGAATATCTCAATTTGGTCTGTTCCATGACAGCTCCCCAAAATCAATAATCCTAACTTAGCCTGTTCCACGACAACACGTATTGGTACATACGTTGCCATCTCTTTGATACATACATTACCAAGTCGCTGAGTATAGTATTCTAGCTTGACAAATGGGAAACAAAGATGTAGTCTAAATACCTGTAGTGCATGGCCAGTATGAAACAAAACAAGGTCTGGGAAAACAGGCCGCTACTCATTATTATTGACTCATTAATCAACCCACAATCATAGCAGGGTTAAGATCAATGTAACAACCCTGCCATCCACTCTGTGTATCAACAACAACAACATTATGTAACATCTTTAACAGAATGAGACGTCCCAATGTGTTTCACAGGAATGTTATAAAACAAAGTATGACATCGAGACTCATAAAGAAATAGCAGGTCAAATGATCAAAAGCTTTGTCAAGGAGGCAGGTTTTAAGGAGTGTCTTAAAGGAGGAAGGCAAGATAGAACAGCAGAGTGACATAACAAGTGAATTCCAGAGCTTGGGGCCTAGGCCACTGAAGATGGCCACGAATGGTGGAACAATGAAAATTGGGCACACACAAGAGTGCCAGAATTAGAAGACCGTTAATATCTTGTTGGGGTATGGAGCTGGAGGAGATTACAGATATAGAGAGTGCCATGGCCATGGAGGGATATGAAACAAGGATGAGAATTTGAAAATAAAGATGCTGCTTGACCAGGTATCAATGTAGGTTAGTGGGCTTAGGGGTGATAGGGACCAGGGCTTGCTGCGAGTTTTGAATTACCTCAGATTTACAGAGGGTACAATGTGAGAGAGTAGCTAGGTGTGCTTTGGAAAATTTAAGTGCAGAGGTAACAAAGGGAAGAATGAGGGCTGCAGCAGCAGAGAGTATGACATGGTGAAGTTGGAAGTTTATGTTGGCACGAATATCAGAAGTTCATCTTGGAATTTAATGTTAAAACAAGGTTGCAAATAGACTGGCTTAGTCTTAGCCTGTTGCCAGTGAGAGGGATGGAGTTGATAGCTAGGGAACAGAGTTTGGAGTGGGGACTGGAAACAATGGTTTCAGTCCTCCCAATATTTAATTGGAGGAAATTTCCTCTCGTCCAGTGATGTCGGATGAGACTACTAGATGTCGTGTAAGCACTGATAATTTAGCAACAGTGGGAGGAGTCGAGAGGTGGCTGTAAGGTAGAGCTGGGTGTCATCAGTGTACATGTGCTTTCAGATTGTGTTGCCTCGGGCAGCCAACTCTGTCAATCAAGCTGACTTGTGGGTGGGAAAATTTTGAATAGAAAAGTTGCGCCTCGTGGAATGTGAGGAAACTCAAACCTCGGAAAATCCACACACTCCCCTTTTCCCCCATCCTGCCCTGCCGCCCCACAGCTCCCAGCCTGGCCCACCATCTATGTAACCCACCTAAAGTATTTGAGCATAATTGAAATACTGAGGCCATCGGAAAAAAGATTTGAAAACACAAACAGTGTAGTAAACATTCAATAGGTCAGGCAACATCTTTGGTGAGAGAAAGAGAGTTACTACTTAAGGTTGTTAATCTTTCATCAGAATTGGGAAAAATATTAATGATTAAAATTTAGATAAACCAAAGAAACAGTAGTTTACTCGGAGATGGCCTAAATGCTTACAGTAACTCGTAGCCAATAGGAAGGGCAAACATACAAGTGGGTCATAATTATTATTAAAAATGGGGTGGGGTGGCTAGAAAGAAATTATTCCCATTGGTGGAAACGCCTGTAACATTTCTATTCAAAATTTAATATTTAAAATTCCAAAGGGAATTATACTGTTATTTGAATAGGAAGAATGTGCACGCTTACGGGGAGAAGGTGAGAGAATGGCGATAAATGAATTGCTTATTTGGAGAATCTGTGCAGATATGATGGGCTGAATGGCCTCATTCTGTGCTGTAAAACGTCTGAGATTCTGAATAGACCGGAAGGGACCCATGGAAGTCCTGTCCAAGAGGAGCAGGCTCCAGTGCTTGGTGAATGTGGACATGTTGCATATGTCAGCAGGTCTGGCAGCATCTGTGGAGAGGAACACAGTTAACATTTCGAGTCCGTATGACTCTTCAACAGAAGTAAGTAAAAATAGAAGAGAGGTGAAATATAAGCTGGTTTAAGGGGGGGTGGGACAAGTAGAGCTGAATAGAGCCAGTGATAGGTGGGGATAGCTGAGTTTTTCCAGGTATTTTTATTTTTGTTTTGGATTTCCAGCATCCGCAGTTTTTTGCTTTTATGTTGGGTATGTCCCTGGACTGTGCACTGATCGTGGATCCACACCCCAAATACCAGCCCACACGCCCTCCATTCCCAATAGCACTGCTGCACCCAACTCCCATTAACAGCACATGCTGTCCAAGCAAATGCGAGTGCTAGTTATTCTCTTAAGCATTCAATCTCAGAATCAGGCAATAAAGTGGCCAGTCGAAAAATAGTGAGTTACAATGCTGAACATTGTAAGGAGACAGGATAGAGAGTTCAGAGTGGGAGAGGCATCTTGTGTTCAAATGGCATGTGGCCAAAAGCCCAGGACGTTGCTTGCAAACCTAACGGAAGTTTCCAGCAGGGACACACTGAGCTAAGGGTAGAAGTCAGTGCAGGTTATATGTGTAGGGACTCTGAATCACAGATAAAAAAAAGTCATTAAATATTAATTAGTTACAAAAAAATTAAATCGGCAATAACCAAAGCACAATATTCTCTCCCTGAACAGTCCCACAGATTCTCAGGACCATGCTAAGGGAAGGAGATTAATTAGCACGAGCAAGTGTTTACAGCAATTGTACAGAGATTAAAGATATGTTTTTGAACAATGGATTTGAATAATATACTATCACTATCCTGCTGTTTACTTGTAAGTAAATAGATAACATCTGTTTGTTGCTGCAGTTAATTAGGAAACAGGACACTATTCATTTTATACAATTATTACCCAAAATTTTCAACCAACAATGTAAACCAACCCCTTTACGAACAATTCAATTCATAAAACACGAAAGCAACTCCATGCTGTGGAGAGACCTGCCACCTGAGACAATGATTTCAAAATAGAAATGTTCTGCTCTACTCCAGTTAATAACCCACACCCTGTAATAAGAAGTACTTCAGTAATACATGACCATTTTAATCAAGTATTCTACTCCAGTTAGTAACCCACACTCCATACAATTCTACAGAGACATACTTCCAGGAATTCATGATCATTGAGGTCAGATGTCAAACTTTGAGTAGTAAATCACACTCAGTACAATTCGACAATGACAAATAATCCCTGTAATACATGGTCGTTGGAATCAGGTGTTTTGTTCTAGTTATTGAATCACACTCTGCACTGTCCTACAGTGACAGATACTCCCTGTATTGTGTAGCCACGGAGTTCAGTTGTTCCACTTCCGTTAGTGACCCAAACTCAGTAGAATTCAACAATAACGGTCACTAGGGTCAGGTGTTCCACTCCAGTTCGTAGCCCACACTTTGTGGCGCTCTACAGTAACAGACTCTCCCAATAATGCCTTCTTTCAGAGCTATCTGTGTCATAGAAATCATTTTTAAAAAGGTAGAAGAGGTGTGCAGCCAATTAGAGAACAAAAAGTTGACCTATGCATGGAGATAGGAGACCTGGCTGAAGTACTAATTGAGAACTTTGCAGCCTTCTTTCCCAAGGCAGAAGATGCTACATAACTTATAACTCAAGATATGGCAGTTGATTCACTGGATAATCTAAAATTGACAAAATGGAAATATCAGAGTGGCTGGCTATACTGAAAGTCGATATGTCACCAGGTACTAATGGGTTTCATCACAGGATAATGAGGGAAGTAAGCGAGGAAATTTGGTGTACATGGACTTCCAAACAACATTTTATAAATGCCACATAATAAGTATACGAGCAGGCAGGAAGGAAGATCACAGAGTAAGAAGGACCATGGCCGCACAGATACGAAGTTGGCTGAGTGACAGAAAACAGAGTTGTGCTGAATGGCTATTTTTTGTACTTGGGAAAATTATACTGTTGCGTTCCCCAAGGATTCCAGAGAATGGTTCTGGGGTGAGGAACTTCAGCTGTGAAAATAGCCTGAAGTTCCCCAACCTGTTTCCCTTGCAGAAGAGAAGGCTGAGAGGAGAAATTGTGAGGTATTCAAAATCATGAGGGGCCTGGGCACAGTACAAAGAAGGAAGAACAAAGAAAAGTACAGCACAGGAACTGGCCCTTCAGCCCTCCAAGCCTGCGCCGATCATATTGCCTGCCAGACTAAAACATTTTGCACTTCCGGGGTCCGTATCCCTCTATTCCCATCCTATTCATGTACCTGTCAAGCTGCCCCTTAAACACCACTATCGTACCTGCTTCCACCACCTCCTGTGGCAGCGAATTCCAGACACTCACTACCCTCTGCGTAAAAAACTTGCTCCGCACATCTCCTCTAAAGTTTTCTCCTCTCACCTTAAATCTATGTCGCCTAGTAATTGACTCTTCCACCGTGGGAAAAAGCTTCTGACTATCTACTCTGTCCATGCCACTCATAATTTTTTAAACTTCTATCAAGTCGCCCCTCAATCTCTATTGCTCTAGTGAGAACAATCCGAGTTTCTCCAACCTCTACTCATAGCTAATAACCTCCAGACCAGGCAGCATCCTGGTAAACCTCCTCTGCACCCTCTCTAACACCTCCATATCCTTCTCGTAATGTGGCGATCAGAATTGCACGCAATATTCCAAGTGTGGCCTGACCAAGGTTCTATACAGCTGCAGCATGACTACCCAGCTTTTATACTCAGTACCCCTGCCGATGAAGGCAAGCATGCCATATGCCTTCCTGACTACCTTATCCACCCGCGTTGCCACTTTCAGTGGCCTGTGGACCTGTACACCCAGATCACTCTGCCCATTGATGCACTTAAGGTTTCTGCCATTTACTGTATAATTCCTACTTGTATTAGACCTTCCAAAATGCATTGCCTCGCATTTTTGCAGATTAAACTCCATCTGACATTTCTCTGCCCAAGTCTCCAACCGATCTATATCCCGTTGTATCCTTTGCCAATCCTCTTCACTATCTGCAACTCTTCCAACCATAGTGTCGTCTGCAAACTTACTAATTAGCCCAGTTACATTTTCCTTCAAATCATTTACGTATACTACAAACAGGAAAGGTCCCAGCACTGATCCCTGCGGAACACTACTAGTCACAGCTCTCCATTCAGAAAAACACCCTTCCACTGCTACCCTCTGTCTTCTATGACCAAGCCAATTCCGTATCCATCTTGCCAGCTCACCTTTGATCCCATGCAACTTTACCTTCTGTACCAGCCTGCCATGAGGGACCTTGTCAAAGGCCTTACTGAAATCCACGTAGATAACATCCACTGCCCTTCCATCGTCGATCATCTTTGTCACTTCCTCGAAATGCTCTATCAAGTTAGTGAGACACGACCTCCCCTTCACATATCCATGCTGCCTCTCACTAATGCGCCCATTTGCTTCCAAATAGTAGTAAATCCTGTCACAAAGAATCTTCTGCAATAATTTCCCTAACACTGACGTATGGCTCACCGGCCTGTAATTTCCTGGAATATCCCTGCTACCCTTCTTAAACAATGGAACAACATTGGGCATTCTCCAGTCCTCTGGGACCTCACCCGTAGCCATTGAGGATACAAAGATTTCCGCCAAGGCCCCAGCAATCTCCTCCCTTGCCCCTCTCAGTACTCTGGGGTAGATCCCATCTGGCCCTGGGGACTTATCCACCTTAATATTCTTCAAGACGCCTGATCTCAACATGATCCAGGCTATCTAAACAACCTTCCCTAGACTAATTGACCACTAAATCCTTCTCTTTGGTGAATACTGGTGAGAAGTACTCATTTAGTATCTCTCCCATTTCTTCTGGCTCCACACACACATTCCCATTTCTGTCCCTGAGTGGGCCTACCCTTTCCCTGGCTACTCTCTTGCTTTTTACATATGTATAAAAGGCCTTGGGATTTTCCTTAATCCTGGTTGCCAACAACTTTTCATGACCCCTTTTACCCCTCCTGACTCCTTGCTTAAGTTTCTTCCCACTTTCTTTATATTCTCCACGGGCTTCATCTGTTCCCATTCTTCTAGCACTTACGAATGCTTCCCTTTTCTTTTTGACTAATCTCACAATATCTTTCGTTACCCAAGGTTCCTGAAACTGGCTCTACTTATCCTTCATCCTAGCAGGAACATGCCGGTCCTGAATTCTTATCAACTGACGTTTGAAAGCCCCCCATATGTCAGTTGTTGATTTGCTCTCAAACATCCACCTCCAGTCTAGATTCCTCAGTTCCTGCCTAATATTGTTATAATTAGCTTTCCCCCAATTAAGCACCTTAACCCGAGGACTCCTGTTATCCTTAATAACCAGTACCTTGAAACTTACTGAATTGTGGTCACTTTTCCCGAAATGCTGCCCTACTGAAACTTCGACCACCTGGCCGGGTTTCATTCCCTAATACCAGGTCCAGTATTGCCCCTTCCCTAGTTGGACTATCTACACATTGTCTCAGGAAGCCCTCCTGGATGCACCTTACAAATCCTGCACCCTCCAAACCCCTAGCACTAAGCGATTCCCAGTCAATATAGAGAAAGTTAAAATCACCCACCACAACAACCCTATTGCTTTTACATCTTTCCAAAATCTGCCTACATAACTGTTCCTCAATCTCCCGCTGGCAATTGGGAGGCCTATACTAAACCCCCAACATTGTGACTGCACCCTTCCTATTCCGGAGCTCTACCCATATTGCTTTGCTGCGTGACCCCTCCGAGGAGTCCTCCTGTCGTATTCTCCTTAACCAGCAGTGCAACTCCCCCACCTCTTCTACATCCCTCTCTATCCTGCCTGAAACATCTAAATCCTGGAACGTTTATCTGCCAATCCTGTCCATCCTTCAACCAAGTCTCTGCAATAGCAATAACATCATAGTCCCAAGTACTAATCCAAGCTCATCTGCCTTGCCTGTTATACATCTCACATTGAAATAAATGCATTTCAGTCCCCCAGTCCCACTGTGTTCAGTCATTTCTCCCTGCCTGCTCTTCCTCTTAGTCCTACTGGCCATATTCAATAGTTCCCAGTCATTTATTTCACCTGCTGACCTATTGCTCTGGTTCCCACCCCCTGCCATACTTGTTTAAACCCTCCCGAGTGACACTAGCAAACCTCGCAGCCAGGATATTGGTGCCCCTCCAGTTTAGATGCAACTCGTCCTCCTTGTACAGGACCCTCCTGCCCCGGAAGAGATCCCAATGATCCAGATATCGGAAACCCTCCCTCCTACACCATCTGTTCAGCCACATGTTTAGCTGCACTATCTTCCTATTTCTAGCTTCACTGGCACGTGGCACAGGGAGTAATCTGAGATTACAACCCTAGAGGTCCTGTTTTTTAACTTTCTGCCTAACTCCCTGCACTCCTGCTGCAGGACCTCGTCACTCTTTCTGCCAATGTCATTAGTACCAATGTGTACCACGACCTCTGGCTGTTCTCCCTCCCCCTACAGAATGTCCCATACCCGATCAGATACATCCTGGACCCTGGCACCAGGGAGGCAACATACCATCCTGGTGTCTCTTTCATGACCGCAGAAGCGCCTATCCGAGCCCTTGACTATAGAGTCCCCAGTAGATAGGGAGAAATTTCCCACTCATGGAAGAATTGAGAACAAGAGGACACAGATTTAAAATAATATGTAAAAAAAAAATCAGAAACAATATGAAAAAAAGTTTTTCCAGGCAGTGAGTGGCTGAGGCCTGGAATGCACTGAGAGAGTGGTGGAGGCAGGTTCAGTTGAGGCATTGAAAAGGGAATTGGACTGTTATTTGGACATTATTTGTAAGATATGGTTCTGTGAGTATGACTAGTCTGTGGGGCAGCTCTCCTGTGTTTTGGCACAAGTCCCCAGATGTTAGGAGGACTTTGCAGGGTCAACAGGGCTGAGTTAACATGCATGAAAAACCTCCGGAATAGCATTATTTTGATACGATTTATTTTCTTAAATGTTTTAAATGTTTTCGCTCTTTAAATTTTGAAACTGTTCCCAAAGACAAATGCGGATGGGCAATAGATGCTGGTCATGACCCATGCACACATCCCATGAATGAATTGGGGAGGGAAAAAGTGCAAAGGTTGTTGATGACGCGAAATTATGCAGCTTAAGGTTTGAACTCGGCTGAATAATTTCTACAATTAGAAGTATAGTGCACCTGTTGTTGAGCTGCTTGGTGATGATCAAGACATTGCGTGTCTTAGACTTCTCTGGGGAAAAAATAAAATTCTTATAACTCACCATGGCCCTGAATCTTTGAATTTACAATTGTAAACATTTTAGTGTTCTGGTTACTGGCAAGAAATAAATCAGGGCTAACTGCTAAATTCAGTTTGAACAGTATGTGATAATTCCAAGGTAAAAAGGTTACCTGTATTGGCTGCTGAGCTCAGATGGTTAGATGCACGCAGTATACGAAATAAGGTAAATGAGCTTGTGGCGCAGATTGAAATTGGCAGGTATGATGTGGTGGGCATCACGGAGACATGGCTACAAGGGGATCAGGACAGGGAGCTAAATATCCAAGGATATACATCCTATCGAAAAGATAGGCAGGTTGGCAGAGGGGGTGGGGTTGCTTTGTTAGTAAGAAATGAAATTAAATCGATAGCAAGAAATGACGTAGTTGACGTCAGATGATGTAGAATCTGTGTGGGTAGAGTTGAGGAACTGCAAAGGTAAAAAAAACCATAACGGGAGTTATGTACAGGCCTCCGAACAGTAGTCAGGATGTGGGGCATAAGATACACCAGGAGACAGAAAAGGCGTGTAAGAAAGGCAAGGTTACAGTGATCATGGGGGATTTCAATATGCAGGTAGACTGGGAAAATCAGGTTGGTAGTGGATCCCAAGAAAAGGAATTTGTAGAATATCTACGAGATGGCTTTTTGGAGCAGCTTGTGGTGGAGCCCACTAGGGAACAGGCAATTCTAGATTTAGTGATGTGTAATGAGGCAGATTTGATAAGGGAGCTTAAGGTGAAGGAACCCTTAGGAGGAAGTGACCATAATACGATAGAATTCACCCTGCAATTTGAGAGGAAAAAGCTGGAATCAGATGTAACTGTATTACAGTTGACTAAAGACAACTACAGCGGCATGAGGGAGGAGCTGGCCAGAATTGACCGGGAGATGAGCCTAGCAGGAAAGACAGTGGAACAGCAATGGCAGGAGTTTCTGGGAGTAATTTGGGAGACACAGCAAAAATTCATCCCTAGGAAGAAGAAGCATACTAAAGGGAGGATGAGGCAACCATGGCTGACAAGGGAAGTCAGGGACAGCATAAAAGCTAAAGAGAAAGCATACAATGCGGCGAAGAGCAGTGGGAAACCAGGGGATTGGGAAGCCTACAAAGTCCAACAGAGGACAACTAAAAAAGAAATAAGGAGGGAGAAAATTAAATATGAGGGTAAACTAGCCAGTAATATAAAAGAAGATTGCAAGAGTTTTTTTAGATATATAAAGGGTAAGAGAGAGGCAAAAGTGGACATTGGGCCGGTGGAAAATGACGCTGAAGAAGTAGTAGTGAGGAACAAAGAAATGACAGAGGAACTGAATAGGTACTTTGCATCAGTCTTCATGGTGGAAGACACGAGTAACATCCCCAAAGTTCAAGAGAGTCGGGAAGCAGAGGTGATTATGGTGGCCATTACCAAGGAGAAGGTTCTAGGAAAACTGAAAGGCCTGAAGATGGATAAATCACCTGGGCCAGATGGATTACACCCCAGAGTTCTGAAGGAGATAGCTGAAGAGATAGTGGAGGCGTTAGTGGTGATCTTTCAGGAATCACTGGAGTCAGGGAGGGTCCCAGAGGACTGGAAAATCGTTAATGTAACCCCCCCTGTTTAAGAAGGGAGTGAGGCAAAAGACGGGAAATTACAGGCCGATTAGCCTGACCTCAGTCGTTGGTAAGATTTTAGAGTCCATTATTAAGGATGAGATTTCAGAATACTTGGAAGTGCATGATAAAATAGGGCAAAGTCAGCATGGTTTCATCAAGGGGAGGTCATGCCTGACAAATCTGTTAGAATTCTTTTAGGAGGTAAGAAGTAGGTTAGACAAAGGAGAGCCAATGGATGTTATCTACTTGGACTTCCAGATGGCCTTTGACAAGGTGCCGTACAGGAGGCTGCTCAGTAAGCTAAGAGCCCATGGTGTTAGAGGCAAGGTACTAGCATGGATAGAAGATTGGCTGTCTGGCAGGAGGCAAAGAGTGGGGATAAGGGGGTCCTTCTCAGGATGGCAGCCGGTGACTAGTGGAGTTCCGCAGGGGTCAGTGTTGGGACCACAACTTTTTACTTTATACATTAATGATCTAGATGAAGGAAGTGAGGGCATCGTGGCTAAGTTTGCAGATGATACAAAGATAGGTGGAGGGACAGGTAGTATTGAGGAGGCGGGGAGGCTGCAGAAGGATTTGGACAGGTTAGGAGAATGGACAAAGAAGTGGTAGATGGAATATACCGTGGGGAAGTGTGAGGTCATGCACTTTGGTAGGAAGAATAGAGGCATAGACTATTTTATAAATGGGGAGAGAATTCAGAAATCTGGAGTGCAAAGGGACTTGGGAGTCCTAGTCCAGGATTCTCTTAAGGTTAACTTGCAGGTTGAGTCGGTAGTTAGGAAGGCAAATGCAATGTTGGCATTTATTTCGAGAGGACTAGAATATAAAAGCAGGGATGTGCTGCTGAGGCTTTATAAGGCTCTGGTCAGACCACATTTAGAATATTGTGAGCAATTTTGGGCCCCATATCTCAGGAAGGATGTTCTGGCCCTGGAGAGGGTCCAGAGGAGGTTCACGAGAACGATCCCAGGAATGAAAGGCTTCACATATGAGGAACGTTTGAGGACTCTGGGCCTATACTCGATGGAGTTTAGAAGGATGAGGGGGGATCTGATTGAAACTTACAGAATACTGAAAGGCCTGGATAGAGTGGATGTGGGGAAGATGTTTCCATTAGTAGGGGAGACTAGGACCCGGGGGCTCAGAGTAAAGGGAAGACCTTTTAGAACAGAGATGAGGAGAAACTTCTTTAGCCAGAGAGTGGTGAATCTATGGAATTCATTGCCACAGAAGGCTGTGGAGGCCACGTCATTGAGTGTATTTAAGAACGAGATAGATAGGTTCTTGATTGGTAAGGGGATCAAAAGTTACGGGGAGAAGGCGGAAGAATGGGGTTGAAAAACTTATCAGCCATGATTGAATGGCGGAGCAGATTCGATGGGCTGAATGGCCTAATTTCTGCTCCTATTTCTTATGGTCTTATGGTCCAAGGAGGTGACATTCACCAAGGCCAGGAGAATATCTTTGTCTTTGTTTGTTTCTTCTTTTATTATTTCCCATTTGCAAAGAAATGAGAATGAATCTAATTTCATTCATTGTTCAGGGGAAATGTCACGACGGTTTGTCGCAGACCTGACTTCCTTGCTGGCATATTGAAAACAGCTTTAAGGAAAACAGCTGTTTTTTTTTAAAAAAAAATCATATATCAAAGACACTGAGAAAAAGATAGGTAAGAATGTAAGTTAGCCTCTTTTTGGAAAATTGCTATGCAGATGAAATTTGGCCGGAAACTCCAGAGAGAAGGTGGAATTTTGCACTTAAATAGGTGTTAAGGCTACTTCAGACAGATAAAGCTGAAAGGAAGAAATGAAATGCAAAAGACTGAGCTTTAATTGCAGAGACAGTGTATGCTGATTGTCGCATCTCAGCAGACATCCAAACCATCTTCTGTTGAGCTATATCTCACAATGTGACACTGAACTGATTTGAAAGACATAGGTAATGCTATGTTTTTCCCTTCTAGGAATACAAAAGTAATTGCCTTGCAATCTATCTGCAGGCCTGATCTGTGTGTGCTGAGGTATGCTGTGAGTGTTATAACAGATGAAGATCAACAAGGCTTCCTTGCAGCTGGCAGTCAAAATTATTCTCTTTCTGTCTTTCTTTGCTGCTGGAGGAAAGTAAGCAAAGCCTCATTCGGAAGGAAATAGGCTAGCCTATTCAGTCAACCTGCAGAACCAAGTCTCTTCACACTAACTGAACTGTAGAACCAAAATCAGCTCTACCGGAATGACCAAAATTAACAGCCACAGCGTTTTGCCATATACGCCTAATGGACAAGCCAAAGGCTGAATCATTGATACATTTCTTTCCCTATTTTGTGGGCCTGATTTCTCATCTCTGGTCGGGCTTATGTATGTTGCGTTTTTTTTTTATTACTCCTCAGGGTTTTAGTAACTGATAAGATAAGTCTTTTTTTGACTCAAGAAAGCCTGGTTAAATTCTCTCCTTGTAAAACATGAACACAATTGAAAAAGCATCCACTGGTATTGGAATACCTCTTAATTTTTCCTTGCTGCCAACAACATAAAGGGGTTAAAATGAAGGGCATTTAGCTCATTCCTCCTCACCCTGGGTCGTAACTTTATTGTGATCCCGTTCGGTAAGTTAACAGTATGATGGACCTCGTCTTTGGACGGGTTATAACATCCCCCACCTAACTCGACCTGGAACAAACATTCCCATCTATGAGAGAGAACAGGGTTATCTTACGGAGTGAGCGCCTATCATCCATACAGTCTTTTTTTTAATCAGGGCTATCGCTCTGTTTGTCTCACCAAAGCACCCCTTGCCATCTGCCGCAAATCCACCCAAGCAGTCAGTTGCCACCAGACCCCAGACATGAAATTTAAAAATGCTGTGACGTCTAAGCTTCCGCTGTCAGTTTCCAGCGGAAAAGTTAGTCTTTTACTGTCAATTCGTTTCAGCGGGACTAAACCAGTATTGTTTTCTAGCCTCTAGATAGAGAGATGAGTTGTGCGTAACTGAAATGAGACTGTCAATAAAGCGTTGAAAACATGTACAAACGCTCAAATAACTATCAAAACACTCGACATTCCAACAGAGAGGAAAATTTGCCAGGAGGAGAGCGTTGAAAACCAGGCCTTATTTTGCCTGAAATAAATTTTTTTCGAGGGAATTTATAGAACATACATGACCCTAAAAAGCTGATATTAGATAAGGTGCAAGCTCAATCATTTTATTCCAAAAATGGATGTCACTCACTACATTTTCATTAGCACATGACAGAAGCGGGCTTAAGTAAATTAACCTAGGGTTGAGGGCCTCACAAATTGAATACCCTTTGAATTCGGGTAATGAATTTACTCAACATTAGGTATGATTATGATTAACTAATCAGCGGTTAGTTAAAGAAGAAATGGGAGATTACTTTCTAAATACGGACATTTCATTATAATTTGGCAAGAGATGCATGTACATAGCTTCACAGTTACTCGTCAGAACAATTTTTTTTGCAGATATAGCTTTAAGTGATCGCAAAATTTCATAAAAATCTATTGGAAAGATATTGAAGCCAGACAAAACAAATCTAAAGTTCAGTCTCCACAGCTGCTAGTCACAGAATTATTCCCTGCCTTAAACCTTTACAACATTGAAGTATTAACTTGCATGCTACGTGCATAATATGCAGCGGCCGACTGTTTCCAGCTGCACCAATCCTGCCTTTATCAGTCTTACCAAGATTCCTTTGCTTTGACACAAGGTAAGTATCTGCATTCTTGATTACATTTGTATAAGTAAACATAGAAACTAGTTGCAGGAGAATACCATTCGAGCCTGCTCCGCCATTCAATATGATCATGGCTGATCTTCTATCTCAACGCCATGCTCTTACTTTATCTCCAACACCTTGTTGCCCCTAATATCCAATAAAATATGAATGTATTTCTTGAATGTACTCAGTGAACCAGCATCCACAGCCTTCTGTGGAAGAAAATTCACAGGTTGGCTGGTCTCTGATTGGAAACATTTTTCCTCAGCGCAGCACTGAATTGCCTGCCCCGTTTCCTGAGACTGTGGCTCCTGGTTCTAGAATCCCCAACCAGGGGAATCATCCTCCCTGCACACAATCTGTCAAGCCTTGTTAGAATTTATACGTTTCAATCAGATTTCTCTAATTTTTCCAAAACTCTGGTGAATACATATCTAGTCTAACCAATCTTTCCTCATCCAGCAGACCTGCCATTCGCAGGAGTAGCGTAGTGAACATTCACTGAACTACCTCTATGAGACCAAAACTGCACGCAACACTGCCGGCGTGGTCTCACGAAGGCCTTGTATAGCTGCGGTAATACACCCCTACATCTGAACTCAAATCATCTTGCAACGAAGTCCAACAGACCATTTGCTTTCCTAATTGCTTCCAGCACCTGCCTGTTTACTTTCCTTGACAGGTGAACAAGGACAATCAGATCCTTTTTTCACATCCATATTTACCAATATGTAACAATTTCAGTAATACTCTGCCTCTCTGTTTTTCAAACCAAAGCATGCGACTTCACATTCCCCTCCGTTATACTGCATGTGCCATGTGTTTAACCACACACACATCTTTCCTAAATCGCACTTCAGCCTTCCTTGCAGCCTCCTCACAACTCTCAGTCCCACCCAGTTCTGTCTCCTTAGCAAACTTGAAATTATTGCACTTGGTTTCATCATCCAAGTCATTTATAATATATAACATTAATAGCTGGGGCCCAAGCACTAACCAACCCTTTGTTTCTGGTGTGTCAACCAATTCTCAATCCATGCCTGTATATTACCACCGATCCCATATGCTTTAATTTTGCCCAGCAGCCTCTTATGTGGGACGGTATCAAAAGCCATCTTGAAATAAATTGCACCACATTCACTGGTTCACCCTTACCTATTCTAATAGTTACGTTCTCAAGAACTTCCAGTAGATTGGATGAGCACGATTTCCCTTTCGTAAACTTATGCTGACTTTGTATTTGTCCTTTATAATACACTGTAGAAGTTTCCCCACTACTGATGTTGCGCTAACTGGTCTGTAAATCTCTGGATTTTTTTTTCTTCCCCCTATTTTTAAAAAAAAGTGAGGTTAAGTGTTGCAACTTCAAATCTGTAACAGCTGCTCCAGAGTCTTTACTATTTTGGAAGATCACCATCAATGCATCCCGTATTTCCAGAGCGACTTTATTTAAAGCGCATTCCTATGTCTACTTAATACATGCCTAACTCTTTGTCTTTCTACTTGAACCTTACAATTGAATTTATCAGGTCAAGGAGCTTGGATCAGAGCTGGAGTAATGCTATGACCACAGGAGATGTTAATCGGTGAGCAAGCCAAATCACAGGAGGAAACATGTCTTAGGGACAATGAATATCTTTTTTCGTTTTATGAAATCCTGAAGGAACCTACTGATCTCTTGAGCACAGGATTCCCGTGATACGTTTGGAAATATAAAAAAAAATATATTAACAAGAAAAGAATAAGGCATAAGCGCACGCGATTACAATTATGCAATTAAAATAGCCTAAGAATACATTTTTTCCAAAACAAGATACTTGTTCAGACTCACAAGTGTACGCCTTCCAGGCAAGACGGTCTAATAGATGCTTAACTATGAAAACGCAGCAATGTTACCCAAAGCAATACTGTGGCAGCTGTAGTGAAGGTATGAAACAGGATATTTCAAACTCCCGTCCACTCTGCATTCAAAATACAGGAGACTTTGAGAAAAAAAAAAGACTGCTTTCAGGAACACCAGAGTTTTCTGGATTCATATATGGCTACATCAGTGTTTGCACCTCCTCTCAGTACAAAGATGTTTCGTGGATATTTCCCTCACACAGCAAGCACAGTGCAAATCAACACGTGCCCTTAAATGTCTCTCACCCTTTTAGTTTCAATTCCATTGTCCTCTTTGAAATCAACTTCCCCAAATTATAAAACCCAACATGGTTTCCAATAGCCTCAATTTTCCTGTCAAATGCATTCTAATGACCAACACTTCTTTAATAAGAAACCCTTTGTGAGTGGCAAAGGCCTTACTCACATTTGAATTGCAAAAGCTGAAAAATAGCAAGTCGCTTTCTAGTCTTCATGAACATTACAAAATTCTACTTATTTAATTTTAAATCCTCCTGACTATAACTGCATTACGAATGCATGAACTAAACTCCTCTACACCTTTTGTCCCTCAATCCACCCAGGACAATTGTCTCCATTAACCTTTTTCACACCTTAACTCATTTACACACAGAGACACAACTTTTTTTTTACAGATTAACACAATATTCCCCAAAAATATTAAAAACAATAATATCCATCCTCACAATAGGCTAGGCACTTAAAACTTTTAACACGAGTGGAAAGGGGCGCGGGGAATTGGGAATGAACAAAAAAAATCCTGTGATCAAATGGAAAATAGTGAATGGAAATTGTATAATACTTAATATTTCAAAAATAACACTTCATTTTCATAAAAAAGCGTTAAGGTACATTCCTTCACTGTACAACTTTGTAATAAATTGCAATTCAGTAGTGCGCCACTCTGATATTATTCAGTATCTTTACAAACTGTTTTGGTTACAAATCTCATTTCACACCAACTATTCTCTGCCGAATTGGAATAAGGAATCAGATCAATTGCACTACAGAGCAATAACAAAATATTCCTTGGATTAATACAGAAAGCTTTGGGAAAACCTAACAGTTCTGGTGGCATCAGGGAAAGAGAAACAAAGTTAACTGCGTTTTCAGAACAATTAGTTCTAAAAGGAGTCACACGGGGCGCGAAGCTTCAACACAACTCCTCTCTCCAGAGATACTGCCAGGCCTGTTGAGTATTAATAAGAGTGGCGGGGCGAGGGACCGTGTAGGGGGGAATGAACAAAAATAAATAAAAGCAAAATACTGCAGATGCTGGAAATCTGAAAGAAAGACAAAAGTTGCTGAGAAATCTCAACAGGTCTTACAGCATCTGTGGGGAGAAAGGCAGAGATAACAATCTTGTCCGTATGACTCTTCAGAACTAAACAGAAGTAAAAATGTGATGCAATATATACTGTTTAAGGGAGTGGGGCACATGAAGCTGGATGTAAGGCCAGTGATAAGTGAAGGCAAACAAGTGTTTGCAAACTCTGTCATAAACAAAATGTCAAAGGGATGGTGGTGATACTGGCGAAAGGAGGTGATAATGGTGACATTAAATGTAGAAAACAGAATAAGCAAGTGACAGGTTACCTCCGTTGCAGTGGGAGTGGGGAAGAGACAGTTGGGGAGAAAAGTTAGAAAGAAACCAAAAGGTGGGGAGGAAACAATGAATGGAAATAATGTTTTTTTTAATAAGAATAATGGAGATAAATAGTGGAATAATGGAAAAATATATGTACATAACAATGGAAAATATATATATGTTTAAATAAAGTGAATCAAGAAGATCTGAGGATGGAGGAGAGAGTTCATAATCTGAAGCTGTTGAACTTAATATTAAGTCGGGAAGTCTGTAAAGTGCCTGGTGGGAAGATTAGGTGCTGTTCCTCCAGTTTGCATTAAGCTTCAGTGGAAAATTGCAGCAGGCCAAGGACGGGCATGTGGGCTAGAGATCAGGGTGCTGCTTTGAAATTGCAAGCTGCAGGAACGTCTGGGGCATGCTTGTCGATAGACCAAAGGTCACTGAAAAGCGGGCACCCAGTCTGCGTTTTGTGTTTCCAAGGTCGAGGAGACCGCATTGGGAGTAGCGAATGCAGTAGGCCAAATTGAGGGAAGTGTAATTGAAGCACTGCTTTATTTCAACTGATTGTTTGGCCTTTGGACGCTGACGAGGTGAGAAGTAAAGGGGCAGGTGTTGCAGCTGGTGCGATTGAATGAGAAGATGCCGTGGGTTGGGGTTGGGATTTTGGGGTTGATGGAGGAGGTGACCAGGGTGTCCCGGAGAGAACGGTCCGTCGTAATGCGGGCTGAGGTGGTGTGAGGGGAAGATGTGAATGGTGGTGGAGCATGCCTTAGTTGGCGGGAATGTCGGAAGATGATCCTTTGAATGTTGAGGCTGGTGGGGTGAAAATTGAGGGCAACAGATGACAAGGACTTTGGAGGGAGAGGAAGGTGTGAGGGCAGAGGCACGGGAGGTGGGTCGCACATGGTTGAGAGCCCTTATCAACCACCGCGGGTAGGAAACTTTTTGAAGTAAGAAGGAAGACATTTCAGAACTTTATAAAGTCGCATCATCGGAACAGATGCGACGGTGGCCATGGTACTGAGAATGGGATGAAGTTCTTACAGGAAGCAGGGTGTGAGGAGTTGTAGTCGAGATAGCTTTGGGAGCCGTTGAGCTTGAAATGAGTAATGACGGATAATCTATCACCTGAAATTGAGACAGAGAGATCAAAAAGGGAAGGGAAATGTTAGAGATGGGCCACGAAAAATTGATGGAGGGGTGGAAATTGGAAGATAAATTAATGCATTTTTCCAGGTCCACATGATAGCATGAAGTGGCATGGAAACAGTCATCGCTGTACACGAGAAAGCGTATTGGGAGTTGGGCTGAGCAGGACTGGAAAAAGGAATTTTCCTCATATCCCATAAAGAGACAGGCAAATCTGGGTAACCATAGCCAGCCTTTTTATTTGGAGGAAGTGAGGCGAGCTTATGGAGAATTTGTTCAGTGAAAAAGCAAGTTCAGCCAGACGGAGGGGAGTGGTGCTGGTAAGGGATTGCTCGGGCCTCTGTTTAAGGAAGAGGCAGAGAGCCCTCAGACCATGTTGGCGTGGAATTGAAGCGTAGAGGGATTGGACGACCATGGTAAAGGTGAGGAATTGGGGACAAGGAAGTGGAAATCGTTGATATGATGTAGGGCACCAGGGGACTCGCAGATGTAGGTGGGAAGAGATTGGGCAAGCCGAGAGAGAAGGGTGTTATGATAGGACAAAATGGGTTCCGTGAACAGGAACAGGCTGACACGACTGGTCTACCGGCACAGTCCTGGTTGTGGATTTTTTGAAGGGTGTAGGAGGTGTAAATTGATCATATAAAATGGAATATAGAGAATGGAAATTATGTAGTATATTACATTTAATAAATAATACATTTTTTCATAGAATACGTTAAGGTACATTCCATGACTGTTCCACATTTAACTAAAGGGCAATGCAGTGGCACACACACATAGACACACACAAATGCACGATCGTTTAAGATACCTCATACATGAGAGTATAATTTAATATTTAGTTCATAATTTAGGATTGATAACCAAACACGGGTGAAAAAGTCAAATTCATGTACTTCATTAGATACGATAGCTCAACCAAGTGGTCGAAAGTTAGATCTGACTTGTAGAACTTAACTTGATAACCAACACTCAGGAATATAAAGTTACTGTGAACTTTGAATAATGCATAAAACATAAAGTTAAATCAAATTGCTGTATTGAAATTGAAAGAGCACATGGAGAATAAAAATGCAATTCTGAATTGGACGTGATAAGCATCAAATACGAGACACTGAGGACTGTGAAGAGGATAATGTAGATTTTCAAGACAACACAGTTAAGTTGGTGGAATGGGTTGGCAGTTGAGAGCGGAGAACAAAGAAGTGAGTAATTATTTTAGGGGGACAGGGAGAGAAGTGTAACAATATGAGTTGATCTCCAAAAGGGCTTGGGGCAAAGGAGAAGAGGGATAACTCATTGAAGTTGACAGGGCTGTTTGAGATTGTGCTTAATAAAGCATGCATATCCGGGCTTTATGGTGAGGGACACAGAGTGCCCGAACAAGCATACCACAATATTTAGGCTTCAGCAGGTTCTGCATTTTGGAATGGATGTGAAAATATTGGAGAGAATGCAGAAATATTTGCTGACATTGGTTCTAGGGATGAGGACCTTCAGTTATTAAGAGGAGTGTGAGATGTTAAGAGTGTTTTCCTTAGAGAACACCGGTTAAGAGGAGATGTGTTGGAAGTGTTCAATATCATGGGTGGTCTGGACAAGATAGGCTGAAAATCTTCCCATTGGTGGATGCATCGAGAACGATAGGTCACAGTTTTAAAGTAAATGTTGATAGAAGCAAAGATGACATATCTATTACCCTTGACACGCTTGGAGTTTTATAAGAGGTGGAAGCACTGAATAAGATTGTGGTGGAGTGAGGTTCAATTGAAGCATGCTGAAGACCATTTGAAAAGAAAAAGATATAAAGTTAAGGGGAGAAGGCGGGCGAGTGGTACTAATTGAAATATTCATTTTTAGAGCCAGTGCAAGTACGACGTTCTGATCTGCCTCTTTCTGTGTTGTACATTTCTATTATTTTATGTGATCCTTGCTCGTAGTTCAACCCCTCCATTTCAGTCGTACACTTGCAGCTTTAAATGATAGCAACGGATTACATTTCCACTATCTTTAATTCCCACTGTGTTTCCAATTTAATGATCTCTCCTCCGCCACTCTCCAGGAACCAGGGCAAGATGACAGACGGTGAAGTGTGTATGACACCATATAATCGATGAACAAGGCCGCATTACGATTGGTCAATGAGCTGCAAAGCACTCACAGATTGGCTTAAAGTATTGTCAATCACAGTGTGGGCGCTACTGTGCTGAGCAAAACATTCTGCTTTGTTAGGAGTTTGAAGCGCCTTTTGCTCGAAGACAATTCAGGGCTGTCAAAATCCTCTGGTAGGAGAAAGCAGCAGTCACTCTGTTAGAGCAAAACCACAATTGGATGTTGTAGATATCATACATTACGCACACAACATTTGTTTCATCAGGGCCTGTCAAAGATTGAAGTTCTGATTGAACGACACGCCGTGGAAGAGAGGAGGGATTGGTTAGGATGTTGGACGTACTGAATACCTGTCAGGCAACAGGCTGAGCTCGGTTATTGGCAGACATGCCCATCATTGATCGGGTTCTGCTCCTTGTTCGGATGATGCCGCTGACAGTCACAGATGGATCTCCCTGATCGGCTGAGCCGTCTGTGAGTCTCTGGATGAATCTTCGCGTTTGGATGCGGCGGCTGACCGTCCTCGGTTGGAATTATTGGATTGGTTGAGCGGCGTGCTACTCGGTGACCGAGATCACTGAATGGCTGCGGTGGTTTCATTCACTTGAGCAGGTTCCTGAAGAGCTAAAGCGGCTGTGAGTCACCGGCTGAGGAACCGCGATTGGCTAGGTTGGCTTTCTGATTGTCAGACGGCTGTGAGTCAACTAGTGTAGCTCGCAGGATTGCTTAGAATAGGGGCAGTGCAGGTTGCAATTTATTGCACTCCCCGGCAACTCTCTTTTCCCATGGTGACTGACTCTATGCGGTGGGTCCTTTAGGAGTTTATGGTTAGGTATTCCGTTCAACGCCTGGAAACTTTGGGAACCGCCCCTGGGCTGTTCTGAGTTTTATTTATGCATTACCGTAATAATTAATGTAACCGGATATTTCACCGCGTTCTTGACCTGCTTCCTGAATTTCGATTGAGTCACGCTGTAAATAAATGTGTTTGTGCAGCAACTCATATTCTGTAGCATAAATCCGACTTGATGAAATATATATTCAGGAAGGGTGAGGGAAACTAATCCTTTAAGGTTAGAATAAAATAATTTTATGACATACACCAACCACAGGAGTATAAAACTGCCCGATATGGCGAAGAGCAAAAACACAGACTTCCTCCTGCCGGCAATTTCTCGGTCACTGTGACGCTCTCCCTTACCCTGACTCGTCAGTGCCTTACGGACTCGACTGGCCGCGACAATGTGTCTAACTGTCAGAGCGTTCAGCAACAGTATTAAAACGAATGGTATCAATGGGGTTAAAATCCTATCGATCAAGGCAAATACGACCCATCCGGGGTCTGTATTTTAGTTTGGCTTCGGAAAACAGAACCATGGCACATTGTCGATTATGTTATAAGGTTTAATTGTAAAGTACCAGGGAACGTTTTTTTAAGCAGAAAATTATTCCGGTTGTTCCAAGAACTGCAACTGCAGTTTTGCCGGTGCAGTATTTCATTTTCAGCTTCTGGCAACCAATGACCACAAACCGATCAAAGGAGTAAACGATGGTAAACCAGGCAGAACAGTCTCTGGCTGCACATCTCAGGACACTGGAAACAGGTGTGACGTCCAGGAAACTCACTGGGAAATAATAATAATTCACCTCGTTTAGAATGGCGTCAGTGATAATCACCAGTAGATCGGCCATTGCCGTGGCCACCAAGTAACGAGTGGTGCAGGAAGAGAGACCACATTTTCCCTGCGACAGGATCACAATTCCAAATAAATTAACTATAAAAGAGAGAAGATAGATGAGCTTGACATTTCCCGATGAAACATTCTTCCTCTCTGAATCCGACAGGAAGGAAAAGATTTCTGAACTAAAAACGGGTGATGGTGTAGGTTTCTGGAGATTAAAATATTTAAAAAAAACTCTACCCCAAACTACTTCAATCAGCCCAATTCTCAGTTTGCAGAGACGAGGCAAGCATCAGTCAAACATCCACAAATAAACAGCCGGTTTGCCAATTTAAATATGTCAATAACACTGGAAGCCTCTGATTTTATCTGTTTCGCAGGATAAAATTGTTGATCCAGATTCGCAGATCAGATCTCACACCACACAGACGCGCATCCGGGTTGGATTATTGACAACATCATAATTTCCCGCCAAGCATCAGAGCCTTCCACCGCCGCCTTCCAACACCAATACCCTCGTCCCTGGCACCCAGGACGGCCCTCACTCCATGGTAATTGGATTGCCCCGGTATCGGCACCCCCATCAGCTAATCTGAACATAAACTTCGGCAGAATATTAAAATGGTAAAACACTGCGTAGCATTCGACACAACCCACGGTTGGGAGTCATCTTGGAAACAGATCCTTCTGAAGTACAGATACTAAACACATCTGAATTCAGCTACAAAAATTGATGAAGTGCTCAATGTGGAGTACCCGGAATGAGACAAAACCAGTATCCGAACCCTATCTCCCGGATCTGACACCGCCCCTCTGAGTTAGACACACTTGAGGTTCGGAGCCTTAAAATTCTCAGATCCCCCTCTGCGGAATCTTCTGCCCTCAGCAGCAGACTCTCCACAAGGTAAGATGTCTATCCGCCGTCGGTCACTTCTGGGCTGTAAATTAATTCTCTGAGATCCCATCACGCAATTCTCTTCCGCACCAGTGATTGGGATCTCAAAATGTGGATCGGCCTTCCCGGGCTTTAGGTGGACCCCGCCCTACCCCCGCCACCCCCTAATGGGCCTTGGATGAAACACTTTCCAAACCCCTTCGCAGAACTGCAAACTTGTTCTCGTGCAGGAGAGCCCTCCTTCCGTGTTTGGGAATCAGAAAGCCTGACTGCAAAGCTTTACAGCGGAATAATAGATTGTGAGGTGGGAGAGAAACATGCAAAAGAGGAAGCGGCAGCAGTAAACCGTGGAAGTCATGGGTAACGTTTGATAGAGCCCAAGATTTGTGCCAGCTCACTAGCTGTGCACTAATATGGAATCCCACAACCCAATAGGAGCATACATCACCTCACCTTCCAATGAATCTGGTGAAACCATCCTCCATTATCTGCTCGGGCCATGCCAGAAAATGGGAGCAATTGTTATAATCCGCAGGTTTAAACCTCAGCGTTGAGTCCAATGTACAGTCTGGTGCTTAAATGAAAAGAACAAAGCTCTTCCTGATTCAGCATCAGTGGGAAACTGTAGGAGTTCCAGGGTCAGAATTGCAGACTAAAGAGAGGCTTTCAGCATATTGTCACGCAATCTACTTTTCGTCATATCCCTATGTACAGGAAACTCCATCTTGAGAAGCAAATACAATTACTGAACAGTAGTTTAGAAAATGTCACATTGCTACTTGTAATGTGCTTTTGTGAGTTTGGAAAGTGGAAATAGGGAAGTAAAGGGGCAGGTATTAGATTTCTTTTGGTGTATGGTGTAAATGAGGAGTCCAAACTGGACGAGGCAATACATTTTCATTTAGTATCATTTAATTAAATGTAGTGCAGCTTTAGCTTGGCACTTTAGAAGAAGAGTGTGTCAGGATGTGTAGTGGGACCGAAGGCGATGCGGTGAAATTTTCTGCATGTGGTAGAAATGTTCGAGGATGATGCGTTGAAGGTGCAGGTTGGTGGGGTGGTAAGTAAGAGCGAGAGAAACATTATCAGGGTCCCTGCAGAGAGTGGAAAGTGTGGAAGCAGGAGCACAGGGAATTGAATGAACACGGCCGACTGTTCCGTTAACCACAGGGGTCTGAATGTAGGGCGGAGTAATATTGAAGACTATTCAGAGGCACTGGTGTGGAAGGGAGCATCGCGGGAACAGATCAAGCAGGGGCGGGGTAACTGGGAGGTATTGGAAATGTATTTCAGGGAATTGAGGAGAGAGAACTGTAATCAATGAGCTGTCGGAGTTGGGGATATATTGTTAATTTAGTGGAAATATTTGGACAACCAATTCTCTTAACTTGAGGTAAATGGCTCGAAGTTACGTGCCCCAGACGGACATGTGAACAGGAAATATGTTAGATATTAGAAGGAAACCCGTTGATTTTTTAACTTCAAATCTAAAGAAGAAAATGGCAACTACGTATTCACTAATTTACCAGATTGGCACCAGCACAGTCGTGAAAAACACAGGATAGCCAACACATATACTGACTGTCTCAGCGGAACAATCTGATTGCGAAATATACAAATGTTTACGAACGACATCCACTCCTTTATTCTTCACAATATGGTTCCTGTACAGTAATCAGGACGAGAAAACTTCGAGTGTTTTTATTCCCAGGCCAGAGCCGTTGAGAAAACTACGGGATTTCCTGTGACAATTAAGAGTAAATTAAACTAAATTAGTCAATTCTAAAATTCGTCCACGGAATGTCCCAGGAGGTTATGGTGGAGGGAAATTGGATGTGGAACGGTCTCATGGTGTCTGCCAGGCAGCATGCCATCCACTGAGTGATTAGGGACAGTCTGGGTTTACTGGAACGTTGAGCACGGAGAGTCATTCTGACATGGACGAAAATTGAAATGGACTTCTTGAGCACAGCTCCGAGCTCAGAAGGAATATTACAAATGAATTTTAAAACGGTTACTATTTGTCCTGTGTTTATTTGAAACAAAAAATCAGAAAAGGCGATATATATGTATACCAGTTGAATGACATCAGTATTAGGAAAAATAATGGAACCAAAAATAACAGCTTCATGACAAATATCAGAAGTGGATTTAGGGAAAAGCAGATTTTACTATCTATCTATTTTAAGACAGATAGCAGGCTACAAATGCAGGGAAAAAGCAGGGAAGATGTGTTTCAGGAAATTACTTATATTGCTGGAATATGGGAACTGATATTGCACAATGATCTCGACGGGGATCACTGTCCTTCAAAATTTACATAAGCGACAAGGAATAAGGCAACAGAAAGATAATTTCAAAATTTACTGGTGCATCCAATTTGAGAGTTTAATGAATGTAGAGGCAGATTACAACAAAATTCCTGAACTAATAATTAATAAACTTGCACAGTGGTAATATCAATGGCATATTCATTTCACTTTCGCCAAGCGGCAGGTGCTGATTTTTGATCAGAACAATAAGTATCCTAAATAATCCTTGGAAATTAAGCGCCCGAACAGGCTCGATGTGATTAGGGGTTTAGCATTAAAGATTCACAAATCTTTTGAAGCAGCAACACAGGTTTAAGAAAACACTAATATAATCATACAAAACAGCGTAGATCACTTCCAGAGACATGGGAATGAAATGAAAGCATAAAGATGATTCAAATCATGTACAAATTGTGTACAGTTGTTAAAATGGTATGACTCGTTGCTATCTGTTTGTGTTGGAGCCATTTCATAGAAAACAGAAATCAAATATCGAGACATTTCACTGATATACTCATTGCCAAACATATTTTTTACACAGTGCAAAACTGTTCCCGTTTTCAACCTAATAGATTAGCAAAAGGCTTAGGGAATACGATGGAATGGAGAAACCTGTGACTAATAAAAAGCATGATTTCAAAATAGGAACAATTTATACATTTCCAATTATTGACTCATCAGAAGTCTAGCCTGGCAGACACTCCCAGTCCTGCATGATTAACAGGCTCAGCAATTTCACTCATGTTTGTGATCCACTCTTAGTACAATCCTATATTGAAAGATATTCCCAGTGATAAATGATGATTGTGGTCATTTGTTCCACAGTGGTGAGAGGCCAACCCTCTGTACAATTCTACACCGAGAGATGCTCCCAGCAATACGTGCCACAACGGGTCAGGTGTTCAACTTTGTTGAGTGACGTACACTCAGTGCAATCCGACGCATATATTCTCTCAGCAATATGTGGTCAATGGGCTCAGGAGTTCCACTCTGGCACATAAACTGCACTCAGTAGAATTGTACATTGGCAAATGCTCCCATTATTGCGTGTTAGGCATTCCAGTCTGGTTGCTGAACCAGTAGTCTGTACAATTCTACATTGACAAATACTCCCGTTAAAAAAACAAAACCGTTAGTGCGGTAAGGGTATTCCACAATTGTTCGTTACAGCCACTCAGCACAATGCAACACTAACAGACGCCCTCAGTAATTCATGATCAATGGGGGACAGCTTTATCACTTTTCTTAGTGACTCTCACTCAGTACAAATCTCCCCGTATAGAGTGATATTGGGTTCAAGTATTCCAGTCTTGTTACTGAACAAAATTCACAACAATTCTACACTGATATATACACCCATGCAAAGTCACTGAATTCAGGTGTTCCACTCGTCTTAGTTAAATAAACTCAATACAATTCTACACTGAATTTTATTTGTCCTGCACATACATCCACAATCGTTTCCAGCATTGATTCTGGGCAGACGTTATGCTCTATTTTAATAAATGTGGCAAATTAAATTAACCATGAGACTTAAACATAAATGTTTGCTTAGATCAGCAAATCCAGTAACAATAGTTTTTCTTTTGCTTACCTCATACTTAATGAAATTATATCACTCCTCGGCTGTCTCTCTTTCTCTGATCACCAGATTAGCATGGAACATTGTCACCCACGGAGTAAAACCAGAGAGAAGATTATGCACATATTTACACACATTCAATGGTTGTAATCACTTGCCAGGAACACCAATAACAGCAAGGACTGGATAGAATATTTTTTCAACCGTTGCAATTGTTTCCATTGTTTGAAGAGGGAAATTATTTGTAACATGCTGCATTATCACTGTATTAAAATCTGAGGTGACAGATTCCCAAATCCTTACATTTATACCGTGTGGGATCACCATGGGGATAGTTATGTTGCAACATCGTTTTTGTTAAATTAAATGAACAATTAGACTCAGAGATATTTAAATCCCTGTTGTGAAAACAACAGATGTGCTCAGATTTATTTGCAATCTCCAAAAGACTAGACAAGTCTGATCGCATTAATAACTAATAAAATTAGATGCTGTATTCTATCAGCCATGGTGCTGTCCACTCAAGGAACATCAGCCCCAGCTCTAGGTCGGACGTTGTTTCAGTGATGCCCTTCACCCAAGTTTGACCATTCAGTAATTAAATCTCATATGCAAAAGTCCCTCTCTCAGGGAAGTTCTACTGCATTTGCAAATGTTTCTGCCTTCTTGAAATTTGGAAATTTCTTTTAAGTGTGATATTTGTGACTATAGATTTCTGCATTCAATTCATTATGTACCTGAAAACCATTCTTCATTGAAAACTTTCTCCCCCCACACCTTATTCTAACGTGATAACTTAAACTAATGCAACAGGTCAACCTATTACGCTGTTTCAATTTTTTTCAAACAATAAGCACACACCAAACAACACAGTTGCTCCAAACAATATAGTTCATCATACAAATACAGAACCAATAAACAATGCAGACCCACCACCCGACGCAACCCTCCAACCATTGCAGGACCCTCAAAATGATACTGATGCTCCAACATGTACAGGCCCTCCAACAGTAATGGACCCTGTGAAGGCATAGACACTCAGGCAGCTTCAAACATTCCGTGTGCAAAACCATTTCAATATAACAGAACAATTGAAACAAGTTGTCACCCAAAACGAATGGAGGCCTCAGATGAGCCCTGAAATTAAACCAGGCCCTCACACTAAAATGGCAGCTCAACATGTCAGGAGACATAATGGGAGAGTTAAGGTCTCCTGGTTAATGCTGGAAGGTTCATTTGTCATGCTGAGTTTCCGCATTTCCTCCACTGTTTACATGGTATGAGTTAGGGGCAGGAGGCGGCCAGATGGCCCCTCGGGCTTGTTTTGCATTGCTGTAGGATCACGGCTAATCTTGCACTTCACATCAATTTTCCAAGCAATCTTTAGAAAACCAGTTTCCCTTAGCATCCAATTACCTTTGGAACTCATTTTTGAATCTGCTACTGGCTGAGCGTCCATAGATCTCAGGGTTAGAGAAATCCAAAGATTGACAACCCTCCGCGTTTTTCACTCATTTAAGGAATGTGGGATTCGAAGACTCGGCCAGCATTTATTGCCCATCCGTAACTGCGCTTGAGAAGGCCCTGGTGAGCTGTATTCTTGAACCACCGAAGTCCATGTGATGTTTGGAGGCCCACAGCGCTGTTGGAGAGGGAGTTCCAGGATTTTAACCGAGCGACAGTGAGGAAACGGAGATATGTTTGCAAATCAGGATGGTGAATAACTTATATGGCAACTTGCAGTTTGGGGCTTTTGCATATCTCAGCTGCCCTTGTTCTTCTAGATGGTTGTATTGGTGTTTCAGGTGACTGCTGTTTAAGGATACCTGGCAAGTACCGGCGGTGCATCATGTACATGGTACATGAAGCTGCTACTATGTGTCGGTGGTGGAGGTAGTGAATGTTTGTATTTTGTGTGCCAATCAAGCTTCTTGTATAAAAGAAAGAGCTGAAAAAACTCATCAGGGCTCACATCATCCGTAGAGAGAAAGACATAGTTTTTTTGAATGTTGTTGAAGTTGAACTCATCCATACAAGTGGACCCTATTTCCTCAAACTCCTGGCTCGTGCCTTATGGATGATGGATAGTCTTGGGTACTGAGGAGGTATTTACTAGCCGCAGGGTTCATAATATCTGACCTGCTCTTGTAGCCACATTACTTAAATGGTTATTTCAGCTCATTTTCTGGTCTATGGAAACCCCCAGGATGTTGATAGTGGTGGATTCAGAAAAATTAATACCAGTGACTGCCAAGAGGCGATGCTTGATGTCTCTGTTGTTTGAGAAGCTCACTTCCAGGTATATGTGTGGCATGAACGTTAACTGCCACTTTTCACACCAATCTTCAATATAGTCCAGTCCTTGTTGCATTTGGACATGGAATTCCTTCACAACACAGTCTGAAATTGCGACCCCTTATTCAGAGATCGTCACCTGTCACCCACAAATAATGAAGATAGGTTGCAAACATAATATGGTCTGATCCTTGCCAACTGCACCTCTCCTTGCCTGAACCATTACCTCATACGTCCTCATTCCCATTTCCCATTGCCCCAACCCAATGACTATTCATCTCCCTAATGCCCCCTCCCATATCCCTCACCAAACTTCTCCCCCATTCCTCCTCCACGTTTCTCTTTGCCAGTTCCACATTCCCCCACCTCATTCCTCCTACCTAATGGCCCAAACCCCATCCCCTCTCATAATATAATATCGTCAATCCACATTCCCCAATCCCACTATTTTCGACTCTCAACTTCGCCATGTCTATCCTCATTCGCCCTTTATCATCAAACTCCATCTTCATTGCACCATGCGCCGAAGCCCACCTTCCACTTCACAATTTTCTTTCCCATTCCACCATACCCGCTGTACATTGACCTCCCTGAAATCTTTCTACATCCCACCTTCTGATTTCTCCACTTCCCATTCCTTATCCAACGTCTCCTTCCTCCTCCCCTTTCCACCCTTACCCTATCACTTAAACATTCACCCTTTTCTCATCCCATTCCCATTTCACCCTCCCAACCCCACATCCCCTCAGACTCAAACATTCACCTTCTGCATTCCCCTTTCTCACTCAGGTTCTCTATGAACTTATTTAAAAACCCACAATCACATCATTACTCGTTCATTAACTAATTTACATTCGCCTCTTTTAATTGTGAAAAGCAGCCGCAACCTCTTGTACTCCAATTAAAACGCCGCCAGCTTCTCACACACTTCGCCATCGGTAAAATTATTCAGTGCTGGAAACTACCGTTGCAGATCTAATGTGTGTCCTCTCTAATTATAATATTCTTCCTGAAAGGCGCTGACAATTGATTTACACTGCACTTGAGCTGTCGTTGAACTGGTGTTTTGTAGAATAACATCAGAGAATGATGGAATGATTAGGCACATCTGGAGGCTTCTGTGAGGAGACAGAGTTACATTCTCATGAATACGCCCTCTCATCAGAATAGGTAGACGATAGGTTGCCTCCTGAAGCACGCGCATAGAAATTGTCCTGCTGCCTCCGTCTTTCTCTGTATTTCAAATATTCGAGCAATGTCGAGTATAATTTGATAATTTACAGTTGTTCCGCTTTTCGGGAATGTAATTGCTCCCTCAAAATGTCAAACATGCACAGGACTGCAACAGTCACATTATGTCCGTACACACAGCACACGCACCACTGTCCAAAGGCCACTCCCTACCCACCCCACAGCCTACCGCACACGCTAAAGAAGTGGACAGATATTGGGGCTCTTCTATTTTGTTTTTGATGGCATTGTGGTTTGGTTGTTGCCATGTCACTGTGAATAGTTCAGTCCCTGCCTGGGACCGGCAACATAACCCAAAAGTTTCCTAGCTTCTCTTTCTATCCCTCTCGGTCATTCATCATCTCCCCTTCCACCAGACTCATGGGCTGCGATTTACAAATCAAAACCATTAACTGCGTGGAAAAATCATACAGTCTGCATCACTCCTTCAACCCCTACTCCCCACTATGCCTGCCTTGCCTAAAAATGTTTAATTTTGTCAGCTATAACGTGTAGCAACAAAGCGTGAGAACAGCTTTTATACATCTATTTTGACTAAAACTTCCATCATCTTGCACGTCTTTAGGAAATCTGCCCGTAAGGCAAAACGACACCAGTTTATCCAAACTAACTGTATAGTTAACGTGCTAAACCCCTGGCAATTAATCGACAAGCATGTGTTACAACCTTAAAGTATCCTCTCTTAGTCGATTCATGTCCTCGAGAAAATCAGAATAATCAGCCATAACTTCAATAACTGCTTCGACACCGCCCCCCAAACGTGCGCATCACTCTTTTCTGAATGCAGCTACAAAGCATTCATTTGGAATCATGCCCACTTCTATGCCTCCATATGTAGGTTCAATTTTTGTTTGCGAGCACCTTTTCATTTGTTATGCTTTTGCCAGTGATGAATTAATTAAGAACCCCTGGGTTTCTCAAACTTTAACTTGGTGATATTTCTTAATGTTTCATCTTTGATTTCCTAATTTTCTTAGTAATTCCACCCCTACACTTCCTCCACCTCTCGGCGCTTTCCACTGTATTGGCACATTAGTATCTCACATATTCATATTTGCTTTATCTTTTTCATTTGTAGACCTTGTATGTTCCTGCACATTCAAGGAGCTCTGTATTTTTGGGAACATGTTGGTTTCGACTGCTCAGTAATTCTGATCTCACAGTGATTTACATTCAAGTGCTGTTGTCAGTCCACGTTTACTCAAGCACCTCTCATTTTATGCAAAATTACCCTCTCCCAAATTGAGAATCATTGCTTCCAGTCTTTTGAAATTTTCCACAACTCCTCAAATAAACATAATGACTCAACAATGCTCTCTCACTGAAACAACATCCACCTGTCAGCTTCCTTTCTTGAAACGGAGCACAGAATTGTCCCACCTCAGGTTCGCCTTGGCATAGTTTTAGAAAAAAAAATGAAGTAATCCCCTCCCGTCCATTTGAAACGTTCACTCATTCTCATTCGTGGTCTCGTATTTAAGTGTTAGGGCAACAGACCCCGAAGTGCATGAGGGGGGAATCTTGTTTTATGTAGTGAGTGGTAGTGGCCTGGACCTCACTGCAGAGATGGCGGTGAATGCAGAGATGATGACAATCAGAGAGTTTGAACTCGTCCCGTGTTCTCGGCCGAATGATCATCAGTTGCTTAACCAATGACCTTCCTTCCATCATAAGGCCGTAAGTAGAGATTATCGCTGCATCCGGCACAATGTTCAGCAATATTCGCAACTCCTCAGCTATTGACGCATTCCATTTCCAGAAGCTGCAAGACCTGAAAAAATTAAGGCTATGGCTGGCAAGTGGCAAGTAACATTCACGCCAATCAAGTTCAGGCAATGACCAACTTTAACTGGAGAGTGCAACCATCGTGCCATCACTTTCAAACGCATTATCAACGCTGAATCCACCTTTATTGACATTCTGGGTATACCATTGACGAAAAAGTGAACTACACCAGACAAATAAATACCGTGGCTACAAGAGCAGGTCAGTGGCTAGGAATCCAGTGGCGAGAAACCAAACCCATGGCTCCACAAAATCTGTTCAGCATTCAAAATTTACAAGTCATTATTATCGTGGAATACTCTCCACTTGCCTGGATGGGTACAGCTCCAAAATACGCAAGAAACTTGACACCATACAGGACAATGCAACCTGACTGATTGGCACCCTCTCAACAAACAATCACTCCCTCCATCGCCAATGCACAGTGGTTCCAGTGTATACCACCTACAAGAAGCACCGTAGGAAGTCATCAAGGTTCCTTAGGCAGCACTTTACAAAGCCACTACAACTTCTTTCTAAAAAACAGAAGTGCAGCAGAAACATGGGAACACGACCTCCTGAATGTACTCTCCAAGCCAGCCACTTCCCTGACTTGCGATAGTATCGTTTTTCCTTCAATATCACTGTGTCTAAATCCAGGAACTCCTCCATAACAGCACTGTGAATGTATCTACTTTTCGAATCATGCCTCTCAAGACGGAACTTGAACACATAAGATTTACGTTTCAGAAGAATTGTCGCTGAACTATGATGTGGATAAAAATAATGCTAATTTTATTGCATATGAGTTGGTTCCTGAGAAGTACAGGCAGACATTTGGGAAAATGAGAAAACAGCTTTTGCAAAATTATAATGAGTTTGAAAGAGTGAAACAAAGCCATTTTGATCGGTGGTTAAGGGCATTAAAGATAGAGACAATAAATGCAGCTCTCAGATAAGGATTTTGAAGAATTTAAAGTTGAACCCCTTCGATATTGAGAACTCAGGCATTGAAACAGAAGTTCGAAACGGTAGGACAATTAGCAGAGATAGCTGATGATTATTGTCCATATAGCAAAACATTTTTTCTTCACCATTTTTAAATCAGAAAAGGATAGGAAGTGAAATGTGAAAGCAAGGTGGGTAGTCAGGGGAGAGAAAGATTGAGTGGCAATTCCCTCAAAATTTTGTTCAAGAACAAAATTGAAGGTGCTGATGATAGAAGTGGCATTCGAAAATAGAAGATGTTTAATACGTGATAAAGAGGGGCACATGAAGCTATGATGCTGGATATTGCAGTGGAAATCTGTTGGAATTACAGGGATGCAAAAAAGGTGGAAGTAAGAGTTATGTGGGGTCTAAGGTTCCAGCACAGAAAAAAGAGAAAACAATGGTTCGTGTACATGCAAAACAGAGATAACCGGTGATAGGCAATGAAGTGGGACTGTGGTCACAATTCTCCCGATGGAATCCTGAAGACCAGGTGTAGAAATGTTTAAGGTTTGTTGAGTGAATGGAAATACTTTGCATGTGTAAAGGGTGGAGTAGGTAAAGATGTTAAAATTTACGGGACAGAGGGGATGGTCAATCCTTAATATTGTGGGATAGTGAGATTTGTTACTAAAATTGGGTATTGCAGGAACAGGTGGTGTTTATGGAGATGTTGAATCTATTCCCTTGTGGAAGGTGAATTTAAAGGTTTAGTGGGAAACAGGCGAATTGTCTGTTAGATTCAGGGAAAGAAATGTTCATTGCAGGGGTTCAACTTATTTTGTGTAATGATATAGCTGAATCACAAATTTGGGCGGTGCAACTGGCAGCTGAAACGCCCGTAGAAATGCTTCAGACAGAGTTTCCTGGATTATTTTGAGAGTGTGTGGCGACGAGATCAAAGGCCCATAAATTGAAAATGTGGAAGAGGAACCTCAAAGTCCGAGAGAAAGCTTTGAAGTCCAATAAGCTGGCACATTATTTCATAACATTGCTCAGGAGGAAGGAACTGATTTCAATTCAGCTGATAAGATGAACTCAAGACAGTTGGCAGAACTGCAGAACAGCAAAAGACATGCAAATAAAACAAAGTTGCGGTCTTATCATGTTTCAGAAAATTAAGAACGGAGGGAGGTTCATCAGACTGTTATCGCATTTGATAGAGAAATAAAGTCCTGAGGGTAGCTCATGGAATTAAAATGGGAGGACATTTAGTGAGCAGGAAGACACAGGTGAAGTTACATAAATATTTATATTTTGTGGCCTGGATTGCATAAGGATGAAGCCATGTTCTGTAGATTGTATCACAAATGTCAGGTGCAGTGGCAACCACAAGCAGTGGTTAAGCCGACACATTTAATTCCTGTTCCATCATTTGATGGACCAGTTATAGGGTCATGTTTTGTTGTGTAGGACTCTCCCTCAGACCCTTGTTTGGCAAGTTGTTTACCAGAACTCACATTAACAGCGAAATTCCCTTCCTCAGTGATAGTCTCCGTCGCCGACTTACCCCACGTGAATTCCAATTAAATTTTTGTCTCTTATCTCATGTTTCGAATCCAGCAAGAATTACAGTTAACCCCGGGACATTTAATGCTCCCTGGACTGCTGTTCTTTCCCCATCCCAAAATACACACTCAGTGTCATGCTCCGCTATATGTAGACACGCGAACTCACCCTCCAACAGCACCTTATATCAAACCTTTCCTTGTCCTCAGCTTCATTTTATTATTCTTCTCATCCAACGCCTTAGCAAGAAATTCTGTGCCTTCCTTTCAGGTGGTAAGGATCGCCAGCACCAACATCTCATTGATAACAGCGCCCATCCAGGATCCTTCCTTTCTTCGCTTTCCTCGAACCACACACTCTCTTCTAATCCCAGCCCTTGCCATTAATTCACTATACCATCTGAACTTCCTGTCTGAGATGCTGAACTTTCAGTACTCATCAAGGGACTCAGCAACATAGCCTTATGCCCACAACTCAATGATTTCTGAGGGCACGACACTGATGCCTTCTTCTGTCGCCTTCGTCTCAGTGCTCACTACTTTGGAAGGAGTCCTCCCCCTATTCCACCGATGCTTTCACCTACCTCCAGTATTCTACCTACAACTGGACCCTCCGCTCTGGCACCAAACCTGCTCTTGATTCTTTTATTGGCAAATGTCCGCGTTACACCAGTCATCTCAATTTCACTGCTGCTCTCAACCACGCCAACGAGTCTCCTTCTGAACTTGCAGCCCTCCGTTCTCTCAGGTCCAGTCATGATATTTTTTTAATCAAATATGCTGACAAGCGTGGTGCTGTTGTTGTCTGGCCTACTGACGTATACCTCGCAGAGGCTGCGCGCCAAATCCCAGGCATTTCCTCTTATCTCCCACGGGACGACGACCCCATACCAAACATCGAAACATTGTTTCCAGGATTGCCATTGACCTCACTTCCACTGGAGACCTTCCCCCAACATGTTACAACCTAATTGCCTTCTAATCCCCGAAATCCCGCTTCTTTTTCTCCCCAAAATCTGGAAGCAGGACTGTCCCAGTAAATCAAACGTGTCAGCCTGTACCTCTCGCACAAAAATCATTTCTTCCTACCTTGATTCCGTTCTCCCTCCCCTTGCCCAATCTGTCACCAAATACATCCGTGATTCTCTGAGGTTCTACGTCATTTTAGCAATTTCCATTCCCCTGGCCCCAACCCCTCCTCTTCACTCGCTCTACACCTATGTCCCAAAACAGGATTCTCTGAGGGCTCTTTGCTTCTTCCTTGAACAGAGGCCCGAAAGATCCCCATCCACAGCCAAAGTCATCCGTCTGGCTGAACTTGTATACTCACTGATTTGTTTTTGTTTAAACTTGTCTCACTTCATCGAAATAAAATATGTGCCTAGGGTACCCACATGGGCCCTAGCTTTGCCTGTCTCTAAATAGGGTAGTTCAACATTCCTTGTTCCAGCCCTACTAAGGCCCCCTCCGACACTATTTCTTTTGGTACTTTGAGAAATGTTTTGATGCTGCTTAATGCTCTCTTCTGCATCTGGAAAAAAAATACATTTTTGCTTCCAATTTGCACCCCTCCATCAACCTCACAAGGTCCACCTCTGACATTTCCCTTCCCTTCCTTCACCCTTCTGCCTCACGTTTTCGTGATTGATTGCCCAACAATTATTCACTACAAGCCGACCCAACCTCACAGCGACCTGTACTACAGCTTCTAACATCCTGAATCCTTTACAGTCTCCATCCCAGTATCTCAGTTATGTGTTATTCCAAATATAATAACGCCCTCTTCCACCCAGAATCCCTGGAGTGGCTTCCATCCTGTGGTCCAGGCCAGCCATACTGACGACAGTTTGCCTTAGGGAGTGGTGAAGTTCCAAATTCCCTCCTATTGATAGGGTTACAGTGAGCCTCATATTTGTTGCTGAATGGTAAAGGCGAGTCGAACTGTCGCGGAAGAGATTTTTGTTGAAAACTTGGCTGAAGATCGCTGACCTTGCCTCAAAGAGTAAGGTGGCAGACGCATCTCTGTACTATTTCCCCCAGCGACATATACCATATACCAAGCTTGGTGCCTGTGCTAGCGAGCAACAAGGTCAATGACAGCAACAAGCCTTAAAGTCAGGGTGCCTGCAATCGCCTTGCAATTGAAGTGAACAATGACGTAGCTGAGAAAGGGCCAGACCATGAAGGGGATATTTCCACCATTGAGATGATAGTGGTGGCTCTACTGCGGCAGAAAAAGTTAACAGGACATTATAAAGGAGAAGTTTAAGGTTTATTTGGCACAAATGATGAGGGAACAAAGGCGGCTGCTGTTCCCACAATCCCTCGCGGCTAGGCAAGCCTATCGCAGTGACATGAGTCGCGCTGCACTCTGGCGGATCCCTCTGCACATGCACAGTTCTGCCACCTGCTTGACCCGCAGCTGCTGTATATTTATTTTTATATATTATTCACCTTCTCGCCGTTCAAACTTTCAGTCCCTGCCGGATTCTGAGGTGTCGCTTCACCCTTTCGCCATTCGGTTTAAAATAAACGGAAGGAGCTGGCTTAGACGTCACCCAACATGCCAGATATCCGTTGTCGGAGTTCGAAAAAGTGCAGCGGCTGGGCCACAGTTTCGGTTTGTGTGTATGTGTGTGTGTGTGGTTTTCTATGGGTGGGCGTGTGGGTGGGCGGGCGGGGGACGCGGGAATAGTTAACTGAAGGCTCTTAAGGAGCATTGCGAGAAGAGGTACTGAGGAGAGTTGTAACAGCCCCAGGTGGCAGGAAGGCAAACAGCAGCAGGCACCGTCTGCCCTCCCAACGCCTCATTCAGTTGGTAGATACAATGGGATCATGTTCAAAATGTACACTTCAGCTTATAAACTCACCACCAACAAGAACCATTCACTCATCAGTGTAAATTTTCATTCCATCGCCACTCTTTCTTTCAACTTTCACATCAAATGTGCTCTGACCGACTTTAATGCTTTGAATGTTAAACTGAAAGCTAATCATATGTCAAATTTAATAGCTGTGATGTTGTCAGATAGCAGTCAAATCATCAATTGCATTTGGAATTTCTGCTATGGCGATCAATTTGTGGGATCTACCTTCAGAGTAAAACCCGCAAATGCTTTCAACTTTATTTGCGTTTTTGCACGTAATGGATTCCTTGTTTGAGAGCAGTGAGATTCAAATTACAAAGCATTACCACATTTGGATCAGGTGAACATACGAATTTGGAATGGTAGTCGAAGAATACTGACCACTAGAGCCTTCTACACCATTGAAACGACCATGGCTGATCTGAATGTGGCCTCAAATCCACATTCCCAACAATCCCCAATAACCTTTGACTCCCGTGCTACTCAAGAACCTTTCTAACTCTGCCGTAAAATATCTATTCACCATGCCTCCACTGCATTCTGGATTCCTAACAATTACGACCCTCTAAGAGAGAAGAAAAATCTGTTCAGTTGACTCTATAATGGGAGGCAACTTATTTTTAAACCGTGTCCCCTAAAACTAGTTTCACCGAATGTGGAAACATTCAGCATCTATCCTAACAAGTCCCCTCGGGATCTTATATGTTTCAATACGAGTACCTCTCAATGATTACAGCGGGCAATTAGGAACGTTAATAGAACGTCATCATTTATTTTGCAGGGGATTGATTACAAAAGTAGGGAGGTTATACTTCAATTGTACACGTCATTGTTGAGACCACATAGGAAGTATGGTGTACGGTGCTTGTCTCCTCATTCAAAGAAATATGTCAATGCGTTAGCAATATGTCAGAGAAGGTTCAAAACACTAGTGCCAGCAATGGGTTTATGATGAAATGCTGGAGAGGATAGGCTTTTATCTACTGGCATTTGGAAGAGCAAGAAGCGACTTAATTGTAACTATTATGATCCAGTGAATTCTTGATAGGTTGGATGTGGAGAGGGTGTTTCCTCTTGTGGAAGAATCTCGAATTAGGGGTCACTGAAAAATAATAAGTGGTCGCTCATTAAAGATAAGGGCACGGATTTGTTTTTCTCTTAATGAGTTCTGAGTCTTTGGGACACGCTTCACTAAAGGGAGGTGGAAGCAGAGTCATTGAATATGCTTGAGGCAGAGCTAGATAGTGTTTTGAGTAGCAATGGAGTGAAAGGTTATCGGGGTGGTGTGGGGTGAAGGCGGGTAAACAGGAATGTAGGGTTGAAGGTAAATTCAGATCAGCCATGGTCTTAGTGAATGGCAGAGCAGGCTCGAGGGAACTTGTGGCGTAGTCTTGCCCCTAATTCGTATGTTCGTACAGTGGAGCAGTTGGTAAACGGGGGACGTAGATTGAAGATAATTCTACAGAGTTCGGGGATGAGAGTGGGAGGTGGCAATTTTGACAGTGAGCTATTATAATCTTAAATGTGCTGCCTTAAAGGATGTTTGAAACAAATTCAGTCATAGCTTTCAGCAGGAATTGGAGAAATACTTGTTTGTTTCAAGCACTGTTCAAAAGGGAGACGACAGAGGGAGGGAATTGATTGGACCATCGATGCAAAGACGTTGCAGAACCATCATAGTCCAAATGTACTTGATTTCAGGACATAGTGGGGGTGTGAAGGAAATTGTCAAATGATGATGTCAGTCTCTCTGCGTCATATAAAATAAGAAGGATAGAGATCGCTGCCAAATACAATCCCCACCAACTCATATTCAACTTTGGGAAAAGTGACCACATGCTTAAAATCATGTTGCTGAGATATTTATCCGGACGAGAAATCTGTTGTCGTTCCGTCGAATGTTTGTTCATATGTAGTTCAGCATCGCCAGATTAAAGGGAAAAATAAGCACAGAATAGTGACGGATTCATCAGTGAGCAGGTGTAGCCTGAATTACAAGTCATATTTTACAGAATTAAACAGGAAATGTCACATGACTTCAAGAACCAAATGGAAGTCTAGAATATAGAGGATTAACATATACCAAACACGCACATCCCTCCCGCCCCAAATAATTGACTGGGGATGATTGGGATAAGTAACTGTTTGCACAAAAAAAAGTGCAATCTATTCAATCACGAGGTTGAATAGATTTTGCATGTCGTGAGGGTGAAATGTGTGGGAGCTTTGTCTCTACATCCCACAATTTCATGTTTCTAGCTCACGAGGAGACAGGCGCTTCGCCGGAGTGACACGCGAGCTGAGTGAGGAGCGTAGTAGGTTCACATGTTAAGTAAAAAAAAAGTGAAGTACTGATCAGACATTTTTAAGTATTAAGTAGAGATTAACTGGAAAAATTGCTGTGGTGGCCGTTATCTGCCAATCGTCCGAAAGTAGTTGGTTCAAGTTGCGTTAATTACTCGTTGGATTTTCGACTGGCTAGTCACTATTCAAAGGATTTATGGAAGAGTCAGCATTTCCAAACTGCACGGTCTGAAAGCAGATTCATGCGGAGTCGAAAAGGAAACTCTGTTTCTCCCACCACGGATGCAGCCACGGCTGCTGAGTTTCTTTTTTACAGCTATTTCTAAGGTTATCTCAGAATTCCAGCAGCCACAGTGCCCTGCTTTAATCGTGCAGAAAGAGATAGGAAACTACACCAGAGTGAGCCGGGGAAAGAGTGAGCAGCGAATTAAGATCATGTGGGGAAGATATGTGGTGTAGATAGGAATTATACTACGTTAATTAGGTGAGTAATTAAATAAGTTACTAGATAACATAAGTAAAATTGGCAGTACAGGTGTTATGTAGCAGAGGTGAAACGTGAGATCTTTTGGATGCCAATGCGATCTATGGCAAGCACTTCTGCAGAATGTGTAAACAAATAAAGGAATTCCAAGTCAAACTTCATGTTATTGAAGTCGAACTGCAGACACTGTGCAAAATAAGGGCGGGCCGGGTGTTGGGGGGAGGGATTGAGGTTGGCGTGGGGATTACCTGGGCATTTGATACCAGAAGACGCTCATGCATTTTAGAATGGGGAAATCTGTTTTTGGTCAGCATTGATGTGCAGGAGGATGCGACCGTCAGTGAGGCAGGAAATCGGACCAAGCTGTCTGTAATGGAGGAACTTCAGGCTTTACAATTAGCAATTAAGTTTCGTGTGGCCGAAAGCATGGTCTGAATGGTGAATGAGCATGCTGGCCATGGGGCCAAGTTGCAGGAATCTTTAAATGGAGTCGGTGTGGGATGGCAGTGGGGGTGTAGCAAACAAGAATTAAGTGATAGTGCGGGATATTAAAGTGATGGGTCTGGCACTATTCTCTGCCGTAGCGAGAGTCCAGCGGGCTATGATGCTTGCCAGTGCCAGGGTTCGGGACATCTGCACATGGCAGCAGAGAAACTTGCAGTGGGAGGGGGAAGATCCATTTATTCGTGTTGCATGCTGATGCCAACGATATAGGGTGGACAAAGAAAGAGTTTCTGCATAGTTGATGTGGTCAGATCGGTTTGAAATTAAGAAGCAGAACATGAGAAATAATAATCGCTAGATTATTACCTGAGCCACGTGCAAATCGGCTTAGGCCACATAAGGTTTGAGAGATGAATGCGTGGCTCAAAGACTGGGCTGGGAGATGTGGGTTCCGTTTTGTTGGGCGATAGCACCAGCACAAGGGAAAGTGGGGGCTCTATTTTTTGGACGGTCCACACCTGAACCATGGTGCGACGAGTGGTCTTGCAAATCTCATATCTGGGAATGTCGAGCGAGATTTAAAATCGACAAAGGGAGCGATCGATCAGGCATCTGTTGATGTGATAAATCGAAGGGAAGATCGAAGGCAGGAGGCCATGAAATTTATAAGGGCAACCAGGGTCAGGAATATCAGTAAGCAGTTGGAGAAATACAACCTCACAATACACCACTAACTAGACCAGTTGTTTCAAAGAAAACAAAAAATACACATTTGAAGGCTGCATATATAAATGCATGTAACATTCATAACAAAACAATTGATTGGTAGCGCACTTTGCAGTAAATAAATTTGATCGGGTAGCCATTTTGAAGATGTGGCTGCAGGGTTGTGCCCTGAATATTGAGTGGAATAATACAATTAGGGAGAATAAGAAGCAAGTTAAAGGTGGAGGGGTAGCACTGTTGATCAAGGGAATCATGTATGGATTAGATAGACATTACCTAGTTTCAGGAGGTCAGGATATACCATTGCTTTGGGTGGAGAAGAGGAATAGTCCGGGGAAAGGAGTTACTGTTAGGAGTGGCCACAGGCCCGCTAACAGTAACCATAGGTCAAACAATATATCAATTAAAGTTGGGTGCTTGTGATAAATGGTCAGCAATAATCATGAATGATTATAACCTACATATAAACAGTAAAAATCAGGTTAGCACTAGTAGCCTACAATGCTTTCCAAATGGTTTCTTAAATCACAGGTTCTGGAACCAACCAACGCTTAGGTTATGTTTTATATCCATTTTCAAACGTAGCAGAGAGGGACTAAGACAACGATTTTAAACATAAATAAGGACATCTATTTGGCCTTGAAATTTGAGCTAGCTGAAGTTAACTGTAATGCTGGCCTGGGGAATATATTAATAGTGAGGCAGTGGCAGACGTTTAACAGAATATGTCAGAATACTCAATATAAATATATTCCTTAGATGAGAGAAAGAAACAAATCCAAGGGGTTGACCCAACATCCGGGGTTAATTAGAGTAATTAAAAATAACTCCAAACTTAAGGAAAAGAGTATATAACTGCACATAGACGAAAGACAGTTCAGGAGAATGGTCAGAATATGTAGAACGACAGAGAACGTTGAAAAGGTTAATCAGGCTAAATAAATGAGAGCATGAGATGAAGGTTGTTAGACATGTAAAATGGAAAGCAATATTTTCTACAGATAGTTTAATAATGAAAATTGTTATTAAAGTGAGTGTTGTTCCTCGAGAGAGTGACAATGGAAAGTTAATATTAGGCAATAAGCAAATGCCAGATGGAGTAAGCATTTTTTTTCCTGGTTATTCTCTAAAGGTTAGCAGAAACAATCATATAATAAGTGTAAGTCAGGGGTTGGAAGGGAAAGTGGAATTCGCTGAAAATATAATCACAGGGGAAGCGGAACTGACCAAATCGATGGAGCTGCGTGTGGACAAGATACTGTGTCCTGATGGACTTCATTCTAGATTCTTATAAGAATTGGCTAACGAGGCAGTAGATGAGTTGCTGCTAATTTTACAGGGACACTTTGATTTTGGGAACGATACGTCAGGCCAAAAAGCCACAAATATCACCCCTTCATCCAGGACGGGAGGGGGCGGGGGTGGTGGGGGGTTGGAGGTGGTGGTTTGGTGGGGGGTGGGGGGGGGTCATAAAACTAGAAGTATAGGTCAGCTAGCTTGAATACTGTCATGGGTAGGTTTTAACATCAATCATTAATGCTGCTATTACTGGGTATTTGGTGAAACTCAAGGTGATCTGGAAGAGCCAGCATGAAGTTTGAAAGGGAAATGATGTTTAACATACCTGCTGGAATTCTTTGAGGCGGTTCCATGAGCTGTGGATAAAGGGGTGTTTATATTTCCAGGAGGCACTTCATAAAGTGCCACAGCAATGGTCTTTGCATATAATAAAAGTTCATGGTGTCGGGGGTAACGTATACGTATGGATGGAAAATTAGTTTGCTGGTGGAAAACAGAGAGTATGCATAAACGTGTCTTCTTCTGATTGGCAACATGTGTCGAGTGTAGTCCCGCAGGGGTCAGTGCTGGGGACCTAACTTTTTAAAATTTACATCAATGTCTTAGATACGTGGAATGCAGGAATGATAGCTTAATTTGCAGATGACACAAATACATGTGGAAGAGTATGTGGTGAAGAGGACATAATTAGGTTGCAGATGGAGTTGGTATATTGAGTATATGGGCAATGATATGGCAGATGGAATATAATAGTGCAATATGCGAATTTGTTCAGGTTGGAAGGAAGAATAAAGAAGTAACAGGGTATTATTTAAACGTAGACCGGCTGCAGAATTCAGTGCTGCAGGGAGATCGAGTTGGTCGAGTGCAAGAGTCATATAACGTAGTATGCCGGTACAGCAAGTAATTGAGAAGGCTACTGGAATGTTATGCTTTATTACGAAAGCAATGAACATAAAAATAAGAAAGCAAAGCTTCAGCTATAGAGGGCACTGGTGAGTACACATTTCGAATATTGTGTGCAGTTTGAGACTCCTTTTTAACGGAAGGACGTAAACGCGTTTGAGACTTCAGCGGAGGTTTACTCGATTGGTAACTGGAATGAGCGGGTGTTCTTATGACGAAAGTTTAGACAGAGTGGCTTGTTTTCACTAGAATTCAGAAGAGTGAAGAATGACCTGGTTGAATTATATCAGATGCTGAAGGGTCCTGAAAAGCTGGACGAGGAAAATACTTTTCCACTTTTGCCTGAGCCCAGAATTGGGAGTATTGTTTAAAAACAAGAGGTAGCCCTTTTATAACGGATTAAGATAAATTATTTTTCCAAGAGAGCTGTACGTCTTTGGAACTCTCTGCCTCAGAGAGTTGGGTTTATTGAAAATCTATTTCTTTAAGGCGGTGATGCAGAGTAGGTTGTTACGCCATGGAATCAACAGTTTTGGTGGTAGTTGGAAATGTGGAATTAATAAATAAAAGATCAGCCGTGATCTTTATGAATGTCGGAGTAGGAACGAGCTGTGGAACAATCTACTTCTGCTCTATAGCATATGTTCATACGCTTCATTTTGTTTAGAGGAAGTCAAAGAACTTATGAGCTCCTGTTGGGATACTGCAATTCTTAGATCTGCTTCATTCTGAATGAAGTCCCTGTGGGAACCATCCGTTAGAGCGAAGGTTTGACAATTTGTGTTGGCAGCTTCATCATTCATCAATCTGAAAGGACAGATACTTGAATTAGTAAATCCGAGGAATGGATATGTCCCTCCTACTCATTTCCTTGCCATTAAAACGTCTGTGAATGGTGAGGGCAAAAATGCTCCATCCACTTTCACGGGCGTGCAGGAGAGAGCTGGGGGCGGGTGGCTGAACCAGTTTCAGTTCATCTGCTGCTCAATCCACAGGCATGTTGTTGCCACCTGCAGGCTTCACTGTTCCGTCGTCCTGTCTACCATTTTCTATCATCTGGAAACTTTCCTCATTTTTCGATGGATCATACTTATCACAGTGTGAGCAGATAACTCAGCTGTTGTCCAAGGTCAGTAGATCTGATGAATCATAAAAAGGGATGGAAACATGTGTCTAGTTGACATTAAAAAACAATCACGAGCCAACCACACAGAAACCAATGGAAGCTCCCGGCACCGAAGGTAAGAGAGGGCCGCACGAGCGTGTTCTGCCTCTGGGCATTCTCACTGTTCCTGTCTCCAATAACAGTTGCAGTGGCCCACGCCCCAGTCAGAAGCATGGTCGAAACTGGGGGAATCCCGCATGACATCGTTCAAATCTTAAACAGGAATACGATTCCAAATTCTGCTTGCTGCCATATTGTCAGTTCCATATTTCCTCTGTGCTCCTGATAAATAATTACCGATTCTTCCACATTCATATCAATCCTGTTGTAGATGACTCCCTGCCAACTAAATTGTCCCCTGAGCCATTAATCGCTTTGCAAATTCTCGGTTCCTCTCTCATGCTCTGCGGTATAAGATTATCCCTATTTTCATCATTGCTTCTGCTGCACCATCAGTACATATTTTCCAAGAAACTGCAGCCAGGGTATCTCACATCCCAGCAGTTAATCTTATGAGCACTATTCCTGCCTTCGCAACACGCCTGATAATCTTTACTTCTCACTACTACGCACATGAACCTAGTTCAATCTAACATTTGCCTCTCCTGCCTGATGGTCACTGTGTTTATTGCACTTCAATATGTCCTGGGATGTTTCTCTGTGTTCATCAACCGTTTTGTTAATGTAACTGCTCATGGTTGCATTCTCCAGACATGTCACTGCAGGGCAAATGTCCCTTGATACTCCGCACTGTAAGGAATCAGTGTGTGTGGCATGAGTCGCTCGCCTCCTCATCACAATGCGAGGTATGCTTGAAAGATACCGAACAGAGGAAGAGAGGAACCACAACGCATGATTAATAATGCACATACGTAATTTAAATGCTGGAGGCTTCTAAGATTGGATCATCTGTGCTTGGACATCATTCGACTTGTGTCTTAGGTTAGATTTTCAATTTTATATATATATATATATAGCTATTAAGCGCATTTGATTCAGTAGCTTTAACGATAGATTGATCTTTTATTTCTTCCTCACTATTTATATGCTTGAATCTCAATCACAACCTCAGTTGCTGCCAAATCCAGCTCCTGCCCATGGAAACTGCAACTGGTGAATGGTAACGAAGGGCAAAAACATACCTCTAGCTGACGTCATAGGCGAGGCAGGAGCCAATCGTACCTTTGCAATCCCCGCCCACTCTGGGCAAGAGAGAGTACCATGACCAGGTCCTGATGTTCGTCACTCTCCCTGCACTGGAGGGCAACTTGCTGCATCAGAAACATCTTGCTATATAATTTTATCCAATCACATCTCACTTTTCACTAATCTCCAGGGGGAGCAGAGCCTCCAAATGATGTACTTTATTCATCCTCTTTATTGGCTGTTTTTGTACTTCAGTTCCTGTTACTTGTTTACCGTCACTTGCCAATCGACCTCACATACCTAACAAGAACAACTTAGCCAGTCAGCCACAAACAGAAATGTTAAATGTTTATTTGAAGTATATATCTCTTGCATCTTCCACACTACCGTAGATTTACATTCAGGGAATGCAGGAAATTGGAAGTACAAGTTCCAATCTTCAAAGAGGAGCAGATATTAAAGCATTGAAAATAGAAAAAAAGAGAACATTGAAACCTGCAAACAAGGAACAGTAGTTGGTATTCACCCACTCGAGCATGCTAGGCCATTTAATTAGATCATGGATGATCTAAAACTAACCTGAAATCTGCGCCCCACCTATCGCCGATAAACTATGCCCCACCCCACCCCCAATTCTTACCAAGAATGTTACTGCTTCTGTGTTAAATGTATTCAACGGCTCTGCTTCCACTACCTTTTCAAAAAAAGAGTTCAAAGAATCACGACGCTCTCTGTGAAGAAAACGAAACATCTGTTTTAAATGAGCGAAACTGTATATTTAAGTAGTGACCCGTAGTTCTTGGTTCTCTCACAAGAGGAAACATCTGTCCACAACCTCCCTGTCAAGCAGCCCAGGGTCTTATATATTTCAATCAAGGCGCCTCTCGATCTTCTAAACTCCATCGGATACAAGTCTAGACTGTCCAATATTTCCTCATAGGACAACCAACCCATACCACGTACTAGTTTGGCAAAGCTGCTCTTAACTGCCTCCGACGCATTTACATCCAATACCTGTGGATGGCATGGCACATAAAGATTGTCTATGAAATTGTATATTAAATATGAAACACAAGAAAATCATTATATACAATGGAAGCCGATAGGATGCGATCCCCAAATGCAGCTATAAGGATCTTGAGGCTGGTACAAAGCCTTCCGAGATTTGCCCTTGTGATTGGCATGTTTACTGCTCCTATGCTTAACATTGTGAGGGGGCCTAATGTGCCTGAATTCAGGCAACGCCGGGTACCTCAATTAAATATGCAATGAGAATATCGGTCAAACCCACAGGCTCATTAGTACAAAAAACAAACGATTTAACTCAAATAAAAATCTCCATCTTGATATTCGTCTTTGAGTGAGGGAGCAGAACCTTTATATCGTTCGGCTGAAAGGTATGTCTTGTAGATATTGATTTCATAAACATTATTTCTTATCCCAAGTGTAGAACAGCAACAACAGAGAATAGTGATGGTTATGGTTTTGCATTCAGAAATGGCACAATATCTAACATTAAAACTCAGAGATAGCTGTAATCAAAATGTGAAAAAAGAATGCTTGGGAAAATTTCGATTTCGATGATAATGGAGATGAAATTATTAGAATTGGAACGTGTGTGTACTTACAAAGGAATTGAATCTGATCTGCCTGGTTTTAGTGCGTCATGAGTGTGAAATCCAGTAGGCCGGAAATAATATTTCTGGACAGTCTATCACCTTAAATTAAAAAGCGAAGGTCAAGGAAGGGAAGGGAAGTGTCGCACGTGGACCATGAGAAAGTGGTGGACGCTGGAAATTGGTGAAATATTTTTCCAGGCCCAGACGAAAGCATGAAGCGTCACAGAAACAATCATCGCTGTAACCGAGAAAGAGTTTTGGGAGGGGACCTGAGCAGGGCTGGAACAGGGAATGCTCCACATATGCAGTAAACAGACATGCATAACTGGGGCCCATGCGGGTACCCATAGCCAGACCTATTATTTGGAGCAACTGAGGCGAATTTAAGGAGAAATCTTTCAGTGAGAAAGCAATTTCAGCCAGACGGAGAGTAGTGTTGGATGTGAATTGTTCCAAGGAGGAAGCAGAGAGCCCACAGGCAATCCTGTAGAGGGGTGGAGGTTTAGAGCGTTTGGGCGTCCATGGTGAAGAGGAGGCGGTTGGGGCCAGGGAATTGGAAAATATTGATATGATGTAGGGCATCAGAGGAATCGCAGATGCAGTTGGGAAGAGATTGGGCAAGCGCAGAAGAAAAGGAGTCAAGATTGGGAGAAATTATTTCCGTGGGGCAGCAATAGGCTGACACGATTGGTCCTGTTTGTGCATTTTTGGTAGGAGGTAGAACGTCAAATGCCTGAGATAAAATGGAGTACATGGAATGAAAATTGCATAATAATTTCCAATTTCATATATAATACGTTTTTTCATGAAAGACGTTAAGGTACATTCCATAACTGCTCCACTTTGAAGTAAATTGCCATGCAGTACAACACACACACACACAAACACACAAAAACATACGCACAAACACACAATCGTTTAAGGTGCCTTATGCATGAGAATATAATTGGATATTTAGTTCATAAATTGGGACTGATAACCAACATGGATGAATAAAGGCAAGTTCATTTACTTCATGAGACACGATAACTGATCAAATGGTCCAAAGTTAGATGTGAATAATAGAATTTGACTTGATAGCCAAAACAAATAAGAATAAAATTAATGGGAAATGTGAATAATACACAGAACATAAAATTAAATCCAGTTGCTGTATTATGCATGAAAGCAACACAAGGACAGAAAGATAAAAGGCAATTCTGAATTGGACGTGGTAAGCAACGGAGCCGATGTATTGTGGGCTGCGAAGAGGAGAATGTAGAATTTCAAGAGAACAGAGTAAAGTTGGTGGACTGGGTGGGCCATTGAGAATGGAGAACAAGGAAGTGGGTAGTTATTGTAGGAAGAACATTGAGAGAAATATAATATAAAGCGTTGATCTCTAAAAGATCTTGGGATAAATGAGCAGAGGGATAAGTAATTGAAGTTGACAGGGTCGATTCAGAGAGTGGTTAATAAAGCGGACATTATCCAAGGCTTTATTGCGAGTGGCACAGAATGCCAGAACAGGCATAGGGCAATAGTTTGGCTTCAGCTTGGTTATTGAATTCAGTTCCGTTTTCTGCATTTTGGAATGGATCTGAAATTATTGGAGAGACCGCAGAAAGGTTTGCTGAGGTTCCAGGGATGAGGACCTTCAGTTATGAAGAGATTTGAGAGAAGTCAGGAGTGTTTTCCTAAGTGATCACCGACTGAGAGGAGATTTGGTGGAAGTGTCCAAAATCATGAGGTGTCTGGACAGACAACATAGGTCGAAAATCGCCCAATTGGTGGAAGCACGGAGAACGACGGTTCACAAGTTTGAAGTGGTTTGTGAAAGCAGCAGTGATTACATATCTCTTACCCTTGGCACGCTGTGAATGTTTAAGGTCTAGCAGCACTACTGGAGTCGGGTCAATTGAAGCATGCTTAAGGGAATTAGAAAGTTTTTTGAAAAACCAAGAAGAAATTACTGAGTTAAGGGAAGCGTGCTAATGGAAATGCTCATTCTTAGGTTCGTTGCTTGCACGGCGGGCTGATCGGCCTTTTTCTGTGTTGTTACAGATCTAAGGATTTATGCTATATTTGCTCTTATTTCACCCTCCGCATTTCTGTCCTGCACTTGCAGGTTTAATTGATAACAAAGAATTATGTTTGCACTACCGTTAATTCTAATTGTAATTCCAATTTAATGATCGCTCATCGGGCACTCTCCAGGAACAAGGGCATGACACCACGGGTTGAGGCGTGGATGACAGGAGGGGAATCAAATACCAGGGCCGCATTAGGATTTGTCAATAAGCTGCAAGGCATTCACAGATAGGCTTAAATTATTGCCATATGGGCGTTTCAGTGCTGAGCAAAACAGTCTGCTTTGGTTGTATTTTGAAGCGCCGTTTTTACCAGGACTTTCCAGGGTGGCCGGAGCCCTCTGACAGTATAAAGCAGCTGTCACTCTGATACAGCAAAATCACAATTGGATGTTGTAGATATCACACATTACGCACTCAACATTTGTTTAATCAGGGTCGGTCAAAAATCACAGTTATGATTGGACAACACGTCGTGGTAGAGGGTAGGGATTGGTTTAGGTTGTTGGAGTGTCTGAAGGCATGTCAGACACCAGTTTGAGCTCGGTGAGCGGCTGATGTGGCTGTCATTGACAGGTTTCCTCTCCCTGCTCGGTTGATGGCGCTGGCGGTCAATGATGGATCTCCCTGATTGGCTCAGTCTTCTGTGAGTCACTAAATGAAGCTCCGTGTTTGGACGCAGGGGTTGTACGTCATCTGTTGGAATTATTTGATTGGTTGAGCAGTGCCACTCGGTGATCGACGATGGCTGTGCCGGCTTCATTCAATGCAGAAGATTCCTGAATAGCTACAGCGACTGTGATTCATGGGCTGAGGAACCGTGATTGGCTACGTTGAATTTAAATAAGCGGGCTGAGCTCTCTGATTGTCTGAGGCAGCTGTCAGTCAGCTAGTGGAGCTCGCTGAATTGCTGAGAAGCGAAGCAGTGGAGGTTGACATTTAGGACCCTCTCCTACAACTGTCTCCTCTTATGCCATGGTGACTGACTCTTTGTCGTGTGTCCATTAGGAGTTTGTGGTTAGATATGCCGTTCATCGTCTAGAACCGCTCAGAACTGCCTCAGGGCTCTTCTCAGTTTTGTTTATTCATTACTGTAATAATACATTTTACCGGATATTTCACCGCGTTCTTGACCTGCTTCCTGAACTTCGATTGAGTCACACCGTAAATAAATGTGTTTGTGCAGCAATTTAAATTCTGTAGCATATATCCGACTTGTTGAAATGTATATTCAGAAACAGTGAGGGAAACTAACCCTTTAAGGTTAGAATAAAAGAATTTTATTACATACACCAACCACAGTAGTATAAAACTTCCGGATATGGCGAAGAGTAAAATCATAGACTTCCTTCTGCTCTCAATCTCTCGGTCAATGCGACTCTCTGCCTTACCCTGACCCGTCAGTGACTTACGGACACGACTGGCCACGACAATGTGCCTAACTATTAGAGCGTTTAGCAACAGAATTAAAACGAATGGAATCAATGGGGTTAAAATCCTATCAATCCAGGAAAATACAATCCATCCGGGATCAATATTATAGTTTGGCGTCGGAACACAGAACAATTGTACATTGTCGATTATCTTATAATGATTAACTGTAAAGTACCAGGGGATGTTTTTTAAACATAAAAGTATTCCGGTTGTTGCAAGAACTGCAAATGCAGTTTTGCCGGTGCAGTATTTGATTTTCAGCTTCTGGCAACAAATGACCACAGAACGATCAAAAGAGAAAACGACGGTGAACCAGACAGAACAGTCTCTGGCTGCAGATCTCAGGACACTTGAAACACTACACACAGGTGTAATGTCCAGGAAACTCACTGGGAAGTAATAATAATTCACCTGGTTTAGAATGGCGTCAGTGATAATCACCAGGAGATCCGCCATTCCCATGGCCACCAAATAACGAGTTGTGCAGGTAGAAAGACCACATTTTCCCAGGGATAGGACCACAATTCCAAGTAAATTAACTGCAAAAGATAGAAAGGAGAGGAGATTAGCGTTTTCTGTTCAATCATTCTTCGTCTCTGAATCCGACTTGAAGGATAAGATTTCTGCACCAAAAACGGGTGATGGTGCAGGTTGGTTGGAGATTATTAAAAAAAAAACGCGAACAACAAATTACTTCAAACCGTCCACTTCCTAGTTTAACAGATTCGAGGCAAGAACCAGTCAGGCATCCATAAACAAACAGGCGCTTTGAAAATTTAAATATTTTAATGACACTGGAAGGCTCTGAGTTAATGTTTCGCAGGTTGAAATTGATCGGCCAGATTTGCATATTAGATCTCAGACCACACATAGGCACAACCGTGATGGGTGCTTGAAATCATCATTATTTCCCGCCAAGTATCAGAGTCTTCCACCAGCGCCGAAAATAATATCGCCCCCCTCAACCTGACAAAAAGGACGGTCCTCACTCCATGAAAATTGTATTGTCCCGGGATCAGCATCCATTTAGCTGATCTGAACATAAGCTTCAACAGCTAAGGGGCAGACAATTAAATGCGAAAAGCACTCCTTGGAATTCGACGCTACCCGGCATTGGAAGCCATTTTGGCAACAGATTCTCCTGAGATACAGATAGTCGTACATATCAGAATTCATCTACAAAAATTAGCGAAATTCTTAAAGCGGAGAACACGGAATGATAGACTCCTCAGGATGGCCGGAATCAGACACCGCCTCTCTTATTTAGGCACCCCTCAGGATCAGAATATTTACATGGTCAAGCCTCCCTCTGAGGAAACATCAGCCCTCTGTCTCAGACCCCCACAGGATGAGGCCTCTTCTCCGCTATCAGCCACTTATGGGTTGTACATTAATTCCCAGAGATCGTATCAATCAATTCTCTCCTACACCAATTAATGTGGTGTCAGAGCGTGGACCGGCCTTCAGGAGCTTCAGGCCCACCCTGCCCTACCCCCGCCACCCCCAACGGATCTTGGATCAAATACTTTCCCATCCACACGGCAGGACTGAAAACGTGTTCTAGAGGAGAAGAGCTTTCGTTCCGTGTTTGCGAATCAGGAAACCCGACTGCAAAGCCTTGCAGAGGAATAACATTGTTGGGGGGCGGGGTGGTGGGGGAGTGGTTGGTGTGTAGGAGTGAAGCATGGAAAAGAGGAGACGGCAACAATAATCAACAAAAATGATGGCCGACGGTAGATTGACACCAGAGTCTGGGCCATCCCACTTGATGCGTACTAATATGGAATCCTCCAACTCAATACCAGCACACATCCCCTCACGTTCCGATGACTCTTTTGAAACCATCCTCCATTGCCTGCACAGGTCATCACAGAATATGGAAGCAATTCTTATAATCTGCAGGTTTCAATGTCAGCGTTGCGTTCGACGGACAATCAGTTGCTTAATGGAAAAGAACAAAGCTCTTTTTGATTGAGTGTCAATGGGAGAGTGCAGGAGTTAAAGAGTCACATTTTCAGATTGAAGAGAGGTTTTCAGCATATTGTTCACCAAATCTGCGATACAGTACATCCCACTGTTCAGGAAACTCCATCTTGAGAAGCGAATACAATTAGTGAACTTTAAGAAGTAAAAAAAAAAGTCACCATTTCATTTGGAAGGTTTGTTCGTGACGTTGGAAAATCGAAAAAAGGGACGTAAAGGGACAGGATTTAGATCTCTTGCATCTGCTCAGGGAGAAGAGGAACATGTTTCTGGTGCAAATGAGGAGCCTAAACAGTTACAATGTATAATTTAATTGAATGTAGTGCAGCATTTAATTGGCACTTTGGAAGACCAGTGTATCGGGATGGGCCGTTCGACGGAGGGAGATGTGGTCAACTTTTCTATACGGGGCAGAAATGTTCGAGGATGGTACGTTGAATGTGGAAATTGGTGGGGTGGACGGTTGGGAACAAGGGAAGCTTTATCACGGTTCCGGCAATGAGGGGACAGGGTGGAAGCGGGAAATGAAATAGACACGGCCACAGTGAGTGGAATCTGGGCGGAGAGCTAATGAAGACATTTCAGAGGCACTGCCGTGGAAGGTAGCATCGCCATAACTGATGGAACAGGGGTCAAGGAACTGGGGGATATTGGAAGTGCATTACCAGAGATTGAGGAGGGAGAACCACAATCAATCAGCTGTGGGAGTTCATGATATATTCTTAATTTATTGGAAATATTTGAACAACTAATTCTCCGAAATTAAGTTAAAGGGCTCATGTTAAGTGTCCCAGCCGGACATGTCAAGAGTATTAGCTATTAAAAGAAAAGTCGATGATCTAATGAATGAAGTTGCATCTACTTATTCATCAATTTACCAGAATGGCTCCAGCACAGTCGTAAAATACCCAGGAAAGCTGATACATATGCTGGCTGTCTCAGCAGAACAATCTGTGTGTGAAATATGCAAGTTTTTACACACGACATTCACTCCTTTATACTTCACAAGATGGTTCCTGTACAGTATTCAGGATCATGAAACTTTAAGGGTTTTCATTCCCAGGCCTGGGCCAGTGAGAAAAACTGCAGTTCCTGTGACAATCAAAAGTAAATGAAACTAAACGAATCAATTACTGGTTACTTGGCCGTGGAGCAGGGAGAGAGAGACTGACATGGACAAAATTGGAAATCGACTTCTGAAGCACAGCTCCGAGCTCAGAAGGAATATTCCAAAAGGATTGATAAATGTTTAATATTTATCCTGTGTTTATTTGAAACAAAAATCAGAGCAGACCCAAAGATTGGCACACCATTTAAATGACGTCAGCGTTAGGGAATATAATGGTACCAAAATATAATCGAGCAAAGAAACATCAGGAAGCAAAGAATATAATAAAGAGCAGTCACCACAAATTCTAATAACGTTTTAGAAATTGAAAATTAGATCAGTACAATAGCTGAAACATACTTCGATTTTTCAGGGGCCTTTGTAATGCTAAAATTTAACAGCCTCATGACGAATCTTAAAAGTGGAGTTCGGGTACAAACAACGGAAGAGACAGATAGCTGGCTACAAATGCAGGGAAAAAAATACCGGGCGGATGTGTTTCAGGGGTTTACTGAGATTGCTGGAAAATGGGAAGAGATATTGCAAAAGGATCACTAATGGGGTCACTCTCCTTCAAAATTTACATAAACGATATGGAATTAGGCAAAAGAAAGGTAATTTCAGAATTTACAGGCAAACCCAATTCGAGAGTATAATGTATGTAGGGGAAGATTACAACAAAATTCCTGAACTAATAAGTAGTAATGTATAAAGTTGCAAAATGGCAATTTCATTTCACTATAGCCAAGCGGCAGGTGCCGCTTTTTGATCAGAGCAGAAAGTTTCCAAAATATTCCTTTGAAATTAAGCATCTGGATATGTTCCAGGGCCGTAGGGCTTGAGGACAATAGGTTCACAAATGTTTTAAGGCAACAACACCGGTTTATGAAAACACCTAAATAACCATGAAAAACACTGGAGATTACTTCGGGAAATGGGAATGAAAGGAAAGCACAATGATGATTCAAACCATGCAATAATGCTGTATTTTTGATAACATGGTTGGACTACTTGTACGCTGTTTCTGTTGGAGCCATTTCATGGAAAACAGAAGAAAGAAATATCGAGACATTCCACTGATGATCATGACCAAACTTTCTTTTTTTTTACAGAACAGCAACATTTTTCCTGCTTTCAATCTATTAGACTGGCAAAAGACCTAGGGAACACAATGGAATGGAAACATCTCTCATCAATAAAAAAAGCATGATTTTACAATATAAACAAGTCATTTAATTCCAGTTATTGACCCATACCCAGCACAATTCTGGCCTGACAGACACTCCCAGTCATGCTTGATCATCAGGCATCACTCATGGTCACTCATGTTTGTGATCCACTCTCAGTACAATCCTACATTGACGTATATTCCCAATGATGAATGTCAGCTGTTCCACAGTGGTGTGTGGCCAAAAACCTGCACGATTCTACACCGACAGATACTTCCAGTAACACGTGGCCCAAAGGGTAATGTGTTCAACTTTGCTGAGTGACACACACTCTGTACAATCCGACGCACAGATTCTCTCAGCAATATGTGGTCAGTGGGCTCTGGTACGTAGACTGCACTCAGTACAAATGTTCACTGGCATATGCTCCCAGTATTGCTGCCCGTGTGGTCACTGGTGTTAGGCATTCCACTCTGGTTGTCGGTGAGCAGTCAGTACAATTCCACACCGACAGATACTCCGGTTAAAAAAAAAAGCAGAACGGTGACTGCAGCCTGGGTATTCCACGATGGTTATTTACAGACACTCAGCACAATGCTACACTAACTGATGCTGTCAGTAAGACATGATCAATGCGGGTCAGTTATTCTACATTTTTTAGCGACCCACACGCAGTACAATTCTGCACACTAAACTCAACTTAAACGATTGACATTGGGTACAGTGATTCCCGTCCTGTTACTGAAGGCAATTCATTACAATTTTACACTTATATAAACCCACGCAATATCACTGTAGCTAGGTTTTCCAATCGCTTTAGTTACAGAAACTCAATACAATTCTACAGTGAAAACAATGTTTCCTGTAGATATATTGCAAACATTTCCAGCAGTAATTCTGGACAGATATTATAGTGTATTTCAGCAAATGTGGTAACTTAACTTACCAATGAGCCTTAAACAAAAATGTTCATTTAGATCAGCAAATTCTGTTAGAAAGGTTATTTTGCGGACATGATACTTAATAAAATGTTATCACTGTTCGGCTCTCTCTCTCTACCCGTGACTTCCAGGTTAGCACCCACAGAGTAAAACCAGAGAGAAGCTTTTACTCGGATTAACACAAATTTACTATCTGTAATCACTTACCAGGAACACCAATGATAGCAAGGGCCGGGTAGAATATTTTTTCAACCGCTTCAATTGCTTCCATTATTTTAAGAGTGAAACGAGGTGTAACTTCCTGCAATCTCTCTGCATTAAAATCTGAGATGACACGTTCCCAAATCCTATCATATATACCGTGTGGGATCACCATGGGGATAGTGAGGTTGCAACATCTTTCACTTAAAATACAATGAACAATTAGACTCAGAGAGAGATTTAAATCCCTGTTGTGGAAAATAATACAAATAGTGCTCAGGTTTATTGGACAAACTTAAAAAGATGGCCAAGTCTGATCTCATCAAATAACTATTAAAATTAGAAGCTGTATTCCTTGTGCAATGGTGCTGCCCAATCAATGAACATCAGCCCCAGCTCTAGGTCTGACGTTGTTTCAGTGATGCCCTTCACCCGAGTTTGACCATTCAGTAATTAAATCACAAGTGTTAGAGTGCCTCTATTAGGGCAGTTCTACTGTATTCTCAAATTGTACATTCGACATTTTGATATCAGTTCAGTGGTTAAAGTGGGTTATTTGTGAATATGGATTGCCGCTTTGAATTAATTATGTACCTGAAATCCATTCATCGTTGGAAATGTTTTATCCCGCACCCCACCCCCGCACCCCACCCTCGCCCCCCACCCCCCTCACACCTCAGCCTAATGGGGTAAGTTAAACTAAGGCAACACTTCAAATTATTGTGCCAATTCAAAATATGTTGAATCAATAAGCATACACTGGACAACAGAATCGCTCCACAACAGATTCACAAATGCTATAAAGCAACAACACAGTTTATCAAATAACTTAAAAAAACCATGCAAAACAGTGGAGATTAAGTATAGAGAAATGGGAATGAAATGAAAGCACAGCGATGATTCAAATCATGGAATAATGTTGTAGAGTTGATAAAATGTTAGGAATCGTTGCTCTCTGTTTCTGTTGGAGCCATTCCACAGAAGACAGAGACAGGAATATCGAGACATTTCACTGATATGATCATTACCAAACATTTCTTTTTAAAGAACAGCAAAACTGTCACTGTTTTCAACATATTAGTTTAGCAAAAGACCTAGAGGACACCGTAGAATGTACAAATATATCGCCAATAAAAAATTATGATTTCAATGTAGAAACAACTTATTTAATTCCAGTTATTGACACATACTCATCACAATTCTAGCCTGACAGAAACTCCCAGTGATGCATGAACAAAAAGCTCCTCCAACAGATACAGAGCCTCCAAACAATGCAGACCCACCAACCGAGGTAAACCTCCAAACAATACAAGGCCCTCAATTTGATACTGACGCTCCAACATGTGCAGACACTCAAAGAGTTATAGACCCTCTGGTGACATCGACACTCAAGTGGATCCAAACTCTCCGACTGTAAAACTATGTAAAAATAATAGAACAATTGAAATCAATTGGTTACCTAACACGAATAAATCAGATGAATCCTGAAATTAAACCAAGCCCTCGCACTAAAAAGGCAATTCATAATGCTCACCAGCAACAATGTGTGAGTTAAGGTCTCCTGGTAAATGTTGGAAGGCTCACTCCTAAAGCTGAGATTCCACATTTCCTCCACTGTTTATTTGGCATGAGTTACGGGCAGGAGGCGGCGATTCGGTCCCCAGGCTTGTTGTGCACTGCTGTAGGAACACAGATAATTTTACAATTCAAATCAATTTTCCAAGCAATCTTTCGAATGCAGAATTCCATTTTAATCCAATTATAGGTGGATCTCCATCCTGAATCTACTGATGCACTGATCATTCATAGATCTCAGGGGTGGAGAATTCCAAAGATTCAAAACCCTCCGCGTTTTTTAATCATTTATCGAATGTGGGCATCGCAGGCTCCAAATGCATTTATTGCCCATGCACAACTGCCTTTGAGAAGGCCGTGGTGAGCTGCCAACATGAACCGCCACGGTCTGTATGGTTTTTGGTAGATCACAGCGCTTTTAAAGAAAGAGTCCCATGATTATAATCCGGGGACAGAGAAGGAACGGCTATATATTTGCAAATCAGGATGGTGAATGACTTGGAAAGAAACTTCCATTTTTGGTCGTGTCCGTGTCTGCGCTGCCCTAGTCCTTCTAGATGGTAGACGTGGTGTTTTTGGAATCCGCTGTTTAAGTTTGCTTGGCGGGTAGCAGCAGTGCATCGTGTACATGGTACGCACTGCTGCCACTGTACGTCGGTGGTGGAGGTCGTGAATGTTTGTGGGTTGGGTGCCAATCAAGCTTCATGAATACAAATAGCTCGAAAAACATAGCAGGTGTGAGAGGATCCGTGGAGAGAAAGACAGAATTTCTTGAACCTTGTTGAAGATACACTCATTCATGCAATGGGAGAATAATTCAGCACATTCCTGACTGGTGACTTATGAATGTTGCACAGCCTCCGGAAGTCAGGAGGCGTGTACAAGCAGCAGGGTGCATAACCTCTGACCTGCTCTTGCATTATGTGTGCGTGTGCGCATGTGCGGTTTGTTTGTATGTTTGTTTGTGTGTGTGTGTGTTTGCCTGAATGTTTGTGATTTCAGCGTGTCGGCTTTTGTGGTAATTTTTTGTGTGCGTATATGTGTGTGTATGTGTATGTGAGTGACTGCGTTTCTCTCTGTGTCTGTACATGTGTCTGCGGGTGTGTGCAAATGAGTGTGTGTGTGTGTGTGTTTGCTCGGGCTCGTGTTTGACTGTGTGTTTTGGTGCGTGTTCGTGCTTGTGGTGTGTGTGTGTGTGTTTGTTCATGTGTGCGTGTATAGATTTTAGTGCGTCATGTTTCGGCGTATGTGCTTATGTCTGTGGTGCGTGTGTGCATGTGTGTGTGCGTGTGAATGTGTGTGTGTGTGCATGTGTACGTGCATGTGTTCTGATTTTATGGGATTGTGTGACCTTTTTCTGAGTTTGTGTACATAATGTGTGTGAATTTTGTGTATGTATGCGTGTGTTTTTCTGTGTTTATGCGCATCCGTGAGCTTTGGCAACTTTGAGTGTGTGAGAGAGGGAGAGAGATAATTTGTTTGAGTGTGTGTGTGTTCCTGGATGTTTGTGACTTCAGCATGTGTGTCTCTGCTTTTGTGGTTATTTTTTGTTTGCGCGTGTCTGTGTGTGTGCGCTTGTGCGTGTGTGTGTGTTCGCGTGGGAGAGAGACAGACTGCACAAACACACTTTATCTGTGCGTCTGCACATTTGTCTGTGGGTGTGTGCGAATGGGCGTGTGTGTTTGTTTGATCGTGTTTTTGTGTTTGTTTGTGTGTGTGTGTGTGTTTGTGTGTGCGTGCGTGCCTGTGTCTGTTTGTGTGTGTGATTGTATCTGTCAAATTGCGTAAATGGGTATTTCTGTTCGCTTTGGCATGTGAGTGTGTGTTACAGTTTTCTGTATGTGCGTGCTTGTGTGTGTGTGTTTTTGAATTCGAGTTTCTGGGCTTGTGAATGCGAATGTGTTTGTGCGTGTGTTTAATTGAATGTTTTTGGTTTTACTGTGTGAGTTTGTGCGTTTGTGCGTATTCTGTGTTTGTGTATGTGTAGTTGTGCGTGTGTTTGTCTTCCTCTGTTTGTGTGTTTCTGTGTGTGTATGTTTCTTTGTCCGCAAATGTGTTTCTGTGTGTGTGTCCATATGTGTATTTGTGTTTTAGTGTGAGTAGTTGTGTGCTTCTGTGTAATTGAAAGTGTGCACGTTCGCACACATGTATATGTGTCTGTCTTGTGTTGTGTGAGCGTGTGTATGCATTTGTGTCAGTTTGTGTGAGTGTATTTGTGTGTGCCTGTGTCTGCACATGAGTCTATGAGCCTGTGCAATTGTGTGTGTGCTTGTGTCTGTTCGTGTGAGCACCTCCTTGCCTGTGTCCATGGGTGTGTGTGTCTTTGTGCGTAAGTGTGCGTGTATGTGTGTGTGTACTTTTAGATGTGTGTGCATGTGTATATGTGTGTTTGTATGGGCGTGCGGCCTGTGTTTTGATCTTGTGGGATATTTTGTGTGTGCATCTTTCTGCGTTTGTGTACATAGCAGCGTGTGTGCGTGTGGGTGTGTGCATGTGTTTATGTTTGTGTGTGTATATGATTCTGCGAGTGCGTGCAACTTTCAGTGTGTGTGTGTGCATGTGAGAGAGAGAGAGAGATCCTGTATGTGTGCATGTGTGTGTGAGCGCCTGTGTGGGTGTGTGTGTTTTTTCTGTGTGTTTGTGTGTGTGTTTTCCAGAATGTTTGTGCTTTCAGTGTGTGTGTCTCGGTTATTGTCATTATTTTTCTTGTGTGTGTGTGTGTTTGTGTGTGTGTGAGAGCGAGAGTGATGGTGCCTGTGTCTGAGTGTGTGTGTCTGAGTTAGTGTCTCTGAGTCTGCGTTGGCATACATGTTTGCGGGTATGTGCAAATGAGTGTCTGTGTGTGTGCGTTTATGTGTTTGGTTTTGTTTGTGTCTTTTAGTGTGTGTATGTTTGTATGTATGTGTGCCTGTGGATGTGGTTGTCAGTGTTTGTGTGTCTGCTTGTATCTGTGAGAGTGTGGAATTTTTTCTTTCTGCTTGCCTTGGCATGTGGTTGCACATTGGATTTTGTGTTTATGTGTTTGCGTGTGCTTGTGTGCATTGTATCTGTCTATTTTAATGTGTATATATTTGTGTATGTATTTACTTGAATGTTCTTGTTTTTGCTGTGTGAATTTCTGTGTTTGCGTATATTCTGTGTGTGTGCACGTGTGAGTGTTTGTGCATTACAGAGCATGATACTGCTTCTCTCTCTGTGCCTGTGTCTGTGCATGTGTCTGCGGGTGTGTGCAACTAATTGTGATGTCTTGTATGTGTGTTTCTGGTTTAGCCTGTGACTTTGATCGTGTATGTGTTCATGTGTGTTTGTGTGTGCATATGTGTTTGTGTGTATTTGTGTGTGTGTGTGTGTGTGTGTACTTGTGTGTGTGAGAGTGCACGTGTGTGTGCATGTTTGTGTGTGTGCTTTCGTTAGTGTCATAATGTGCGTGAGCATGTGTGTGTGTATGTGTGAGTGTTTGAGTTTCAGTCCGTATTTTTTTCTGCATTTGTGCTTCTGTTTGTGGTGTGTGTGTGTTGAACGTGTGCATGTATGTGCATGTGCGTGCTGCATGCATGTTCCTGTGCACGTGTGCATGTGCCGGTGTGCTGATGTAATGGGTATGTGTATAGGCATCTTTCTGAGTTTGTAGATATAACTGTGTGTGTATATGAGTTTGTTTGTGTGTCTACGCATGTGTGTGAATGTGTCTGCTTGTGTGTTTATGTGTATGTGATTCGTTGGGCATGTGAACGGTTTTTTTACATGTGTGTGTTTGTGTCCGTGTCCATATGTGTGTGTGTGTGTCTGTGCATGCTCCTGGCAAGCTCTGCGCCTGTGTGTGTGCTTGAGTTTGCGTGTGCTTGTGTGTGTGCATGATTGTGTCTGTTTCCTGAATGCTCTTTATTTAAGCGTGTGTCTTTCTCCATTTCTGATGACTTTGTCTGTGTGTTTGCATGTATGTGTGACTGTGTGTGTGTATGTCTTTTGTGTTTGTTTGTGTGTGATTGTGTGTGTATGGGAGAAAGAGAGAGGCTGCTTTTCTCTCTGTGCTTGTTTCTGTGCATGTGTCTGCTTCTGTGTGCGAATGTGTGTGTGTGCATGTGTGCCTGTGTGTGTGTGTGTGTCTGTGTGTATGATTGTTTGTGATGTGTGAGTGAATGGATTTCAGTGCTTGATATTTCAGCTTGTGTGCTTATGACTGTGGTGCTAGTGTGCAGGTGTGCATGTGTGCGGGCATTTGTTCTGATGTTATGGGATTTTGTGTGTGCATCTTTTTGAGTTAGTGTACAGAGCAGCGGGTGAGTGTGTGTGTGCATTCATGTGTTTGTCCGTATGTTATTTTGTGTGCGTGTGCAACCGAGTGTGATTTTGTCCATATGAGAGAGTGTGTGTGCCTGAATGTTTGTGACATCAGCGTGTGTGTCTTGGCTTTTGTGGTTATTTATCGTGTACATGGGTGCGTTTGTGTGGGTGTTTGTGTGTGTGTGTCTGTGTGTGTGTGAGAGAGAGCGAGAGAAAAGCTGCTTTTCTCACTGTGTCTGTGTCTGCGCACATGTTTGCGGGTATGCACATTTGAGTGCGTATTTGTGTGTGTTTGCAATGTGTGTGCTTGTTAGTGTGTGTTTCTGTGTGTGTGCTTTTATCTGTGAGAGTTTGTAAGTGTTTGGTTCTGTTTACTTTGACATGCGAGGGTCTGTTAGGGTTTATGGGTGTCTGTGTGCGAGTATATGTTGTATGTTATTTTCGCTGTGTGAATTTTTGCATTTGCAATTATTCTGCGTTTGTGTGTGTGCATGCATGACAGAGATAAAGGCTGCTTCTCTCTGTCAGTGTAAGTGGATGTGTCTGCGGTTGTGCGCATATAATTTTGTGTGTGTGTGCTTGATTGGGCTTTTGTCTTTGATTGTGTGTGTATGTCAGTAAACGTGTGTTTGTGCACGTGTGTGTGTGTTTGTGTGTGTGTTTTGATTTGCAAGTGTGCTTAAGTGTTTCTTTTCTGATGCTTTGGCATGTGATGGTATGTTAGAGTTTTTATGTCTGTGTCTGTTTCCATGTTTCTGTTTGCATGTATGATTATCTGTCTATGTTCATGTGTGTGTGCTTGTGCGGTATGGTTACTTGAATATTTTTGGCTTCATTATACTTCATTGCTTATTTTTTGTGTGTGTGGGTGTGGGAGCTTTGTCTGCGTGTTTGAGCGTGTTTTTGTGTTTGATTGTGTGTGTCTGTGTGTTTATTCTTGTGTGTGTGTATGTGTGTGTGTGTGTTTGTGTTTGCGTGCGTGCCTGTCTGTGTGTGTTTGTGTGTGTGATTGTATCTGTCAAATTGCATAAATACATATTTCTGTTTGCTTTGGCATGTCAGTGTGTGTTACAGTTTTCTGTGCGTGTGTGCTTGTGTGTGTATGTGTTTTTGAACACGAGTTTCTGGGCTTGTGAATGCAAATCTGTTTGTTCGTGTGTTTAATTGAATGTTTTTGGTTTTACTGTGTGAGTGTGTGTGTTTGTGCGAATATCTGTGTTTGTGTGTGTGTGTATTTGTGCGTGTGTTTGTCTGCTTCTGTTTGTGTGTTTCTGTGTGTGTATGTTTCTTTGTCGGGAAATGTGTGTCTGTGTGTGTCCATATGTGTATTTGGGTTTTAGTGAGAGTGGTTGTGTGCTTCTGTGTAATTGAAAGTGTGCACGTTCGCACACATGTATATGTGCCTGTCTTGTGTTTGTGTGAGCGTGTGTATGCGTTTGTGTCACTGTGTGTGAGTGCATTTGTGTGTGCCTGTGTCTGTGCATGAGTCTATGAGCCTGTGCAATTGTGTGTGTGCTTGTGTCTCTTTGTGTGAACACCTCCTTGCCTGTGTCCATGGGTGTGTGTGTCTTTGTGCGTGAGTGTGCGTGTGTGTGTGTACTTTTAGTGTGTGTGCATGTGTATATGTGTGTGTGCATGTGCGTGCAGCCTGTGTTTTGATCTTGTGGGATATTTTGTGTGTGCATCTTTCTGAGTTTGTGTACATAGCAGCATGTGTGCGTGTGGGTGTGTGCATGTGTTTATGTTTGTGTGTGTATGATTCTGCGAGTGTGTGCAACTTTCAGTGTGTGTGTTTGTGTGTGTGCATGTGAGAGAGAGAGAAGTCCTGTGTGTGTGCGTGCGTGTGTGTGTCTGTGCGCCTGTGCGGGTGTGTGAGTTTTTTCTGTGTGTCTGTGTGTGTGTTTTCTTGAATGTTTGTGCTTTCAGGGTGTGTGTCTCGGTTATTGTCATTATTTTTCTTGTGTGCATGTGTGTGTGTGTGTATGTGTGTGTGTGTGAGAGCGAGAGTGATGGTGCTTTTCTCTCTGAGTCTGCGTTTGTGTACATGTTTGCGGGTATGTGCAAATGAGTGTGTGTGTGTGTGTGTGCGTGTATGTGTTTGGTTGTGTTTGTGTCTTTCAGTGTGTGTATGTTTGTATGTGTGCCTGTGGGTGTGGTTGTCAATGTTTGTGTGTCTGCTTGTATCTGTGAGAGCGTGGATTGTTTCTTTCTGCTTGCTTTGGCATGTGGTTGTGCATTGGAGTTTGTGTTTATGTGTTTGCGTGTGCTTGTGTGCATTGTATCTGTATATTTTAATGTGTATATATTTGTGCATGTATTTACTTGAATGTTCTTGTTTTCACTGTGTGAATTTCTGTGTTTGCGTATATGTGTCTATGTGATTATGTGAGCATGTGAAACTTTGCTTACTTGTGTGTGTTTATGCCCGTGCCAATTTGTGTGTGTGTGTGTGTGTGTGTGTGCATGCACACATGGTAGAGAAAGCACGTTTCTTTTCCCCGTGTGCCTAGGTCATATGCGTGTGTCTGTGGCTGTGCGCAAATGTGTGTGTGTGTGTGTGTGTGTACGTGAGTGTGTGTGCGTTTATGTGTGTGCGCTTGTTTGTTGACATATGAGTGTATGGATTTCAGTGCGTGATATTTCTGCGTTTTGCTTCTGTCTGTGGTGCTTCTGGACATTTCAGTATGTGTGTGCATGTGTGTGTTTGTGTGTGTGCGTGACAGACAGAGAGGCTGCTTTTCCCTCTGTGCCTCTGTCTGTGCATGCGCCTGCAGATGTGCACAAATAAGTGGTTGCATGCATGTGTGCTTTTGTTTGTACTTGTGTCTTTGATTGCATGTGTGAATGTATGTGTGTTTGTGTGCATATGATTGTGTGTGCATGTCTGTATTTGCGTGTGTGTATATGCGATTATCTGTGTGCGATTATGTGTATGAGTATCTCTGTATGGTAATGTGCATATGTTTGTTTGGTGTGTTTACTTGAATGTTTTTGGCTTCACTTTAAGAGTTTCTGAGTTTGTATTTATTTTGTGTGTGTGTGTGTTGTATCTGTGTATGTGTGTGTGTGCGTGTATTTTTATGTGTGAGTGTGTGTGTCTGCTTGTGTGTGTCTGCCTGTGTGTGTTTGATGATCTGTGCAGATATATGTGTTTGTGCGTGTGTTTACGTGAATGTGTTTGGCTTCACTTTATGAGTTTCTGCATTTGTGTTTACTTTGTGTGCATGTGTGTATGTGTCTGTGCTTTTGTGCATGTGATAGTGTGTGTGAGCATATGCATGCCTTTGTGTGTATATGTGTGAGTATTTGTGTTACAGTCCATAATCTTTTCTGCATGTGTTCTTCTGTTTGTGGTGTCTGCATGTGTGTTTGCATGCGTGCGTGTGTATGTGTGCGTGCATGTGTGCAGATGCTATGGTTTTATGTGTGTGCAACTTTCTGAGTTTGTGAACATAACTGTGTGTGTGTGTGTGTGTATGTGCGCATGTGTGTTTATGTCTATATGATTATGTGAGCATATGAAACTTTGCGTATTTGTGTGTGTTTATGACCGTGCCCATTTGTGTCTGCGTGCGTGCATGCACACGCACATGGGATAGAGAGTGAGTTTGTTTTCCCTGTGTGCCTAGGTCATAAGCGTGTGTCTGCAGCTGTGTGCAAATGCGTGTGTGTGTGTGTGTGAGTGTCTGTGTGTGTGTGGGTGTTTCTGTGTGTGCGCTTGTTTGTTGATGTGTGAGTGTATGGATTTCAGTGCGTGATATTTCTGCATTTTGCTTCTGTCTGTGGTGCTTGTGTGCATTTATGTGTGCGTGTGTATGTGTGTGTTTGTGCGTGTGCGTGACAGACAGAGAGGCTGCTTTTCCCTCTGTGTCTGTGTCCATGCATGTGCCTGCGGATGTGCACAAATAAGTGTTTGCATGTGTGTGTGTGCTTTTGTTTGTGCCTATGTCTTTGATTGCATGTCTGCATGTATGTGTGTGTATGTTTGTGTGTGCATGTGTGTGTTTGCCTGTGTGTTTCTGTGTGCGTGTGAGTATATGTGTATGTTTTGGTGCGGTGTTTTCACGTTAATATTTTTGGCTTACCTTTATGAGTTTGTGCGTTTGTGTTTATTTTGTGTGTGTGTGCGTTTCTGTGTGTGTCTGTGTGTGTGTGTGTGCATGTATTTGTGTGTGTGAGTAAGTCTGTGTGCATGTATGTGTCTGCCTCTATATGTGTGCATGTGTGTTTGATGACCTGTGCAAATTAATGTATATGTGTTTGTGCGTCTGTTTACTTGAATGTTTTGGAATTACTTTATAAGTTTCTGCTTGTGCGCTAACTTTGTGAGTGTATCTGTTTGTGTGTATTTTTGTCTGTGTGTGTACTTGTGTGTGTGAGTGTGCATGTGTGTGTGCATGTTTGTGTGTGTGCTGTCATTAGTGTTATAATGTGTGCGAGCATGTGTGTGTGTATGTGTGAGTGTTTGAGTTTCAGTCCGTATTTTTTTCTGCGTTTGTGCTTCTGTTTGTGGTGTGTGTTGTGTGCGTGTGCGTGCTGTGTGCGTGTGCCTGTGCACGTGTGCGTGTGCCGTTGTGCTGATGGAATAGGTATGTGTATGGGCATCTTTTTGAGTTTGCGCATATAACTGCGTGTGTATGTGAGTTTGTTTGTGTGTCTATGCATGTGTGTGAATGTGGCTGCTTGTGTGTTTATGTGTATGTGATTCGTTGGGCGTGTGAACGTTTTTTTGACATGTGTGTGTAAGTGTCTGTGTCCATATGTGTGCGTGTGTAAGTATCTGTGCATGCTCCTGGCAATCTCTGTGCCATTGTGTGTGTTTGAGTTTGCGTGTGCTTGTGTGTGTGCGTGATTGTGTCTGTTTCCTGAATGTTCTTGATTTAAGCGTGTGTCTTTCTCCATTTTTGATGACTTTGGCTGTATGCGTGCATGTATGTGTGAGTGTGTGTATGCATTTTGAGTTTGTTTGTGTGTGATTGTGTGTGCATGGGAGAAAGAGAGCGGCTGCTTTTCTCTCTGTGCTTGTTTCTGTGCGTGTGTCTGCTGCTGTGTGCGAATGTGTGTGTGTGCATGTGTGCCTGTGTTTGTGTGTGTGTGTGTCTGTGTGTATGATTGTGTGTGGATGCATTCTGATGTTATGGGATTTTGTGTGTGCAACTTTATGAGCTTTTGTGCATAACGGTGTGCGTGGTCGTGCATGCATGCATGTTTGTGTGTTAGTCTGTATATGATTCTCAAGCCTGTACATGCTTGAGTGCATGTGAGAGAGAGATTGTGTGTGTCTGTTTGTGTGTGTGTGTATTTTTTTGCAAGAATGTTTGTGATTTCAGTGTGTTTGTCTCGGCTTTTGTGGTTATTTTTCATTTGTGCATGTGTGTGTATGTTTGTGTGTGCTTGAGAGCGAGAGAGAAGCTGCTTTTATCTCTGTGCCTGTGTTTGTGCACGTGTTTGCAAATGACTGTTTATCTGTGTGTGCATATGTGTGTGTGCATGTGTGGTTGTGTTTGTATCTTTGACTGTGTGCATATGTGTGTATAAATCTATTTGTGTGTGTGTGTGTATATGTGTGCTTGTATCTGTGAGTGTGTGTGTGCATGTGTGTGATTGTGTGTTTATGTGTATGTGATTCGATGAGCATGTTAAAATTTTGTGTACATGTGTGTGTTTGTGTCTGTGTCCATGTGCGTGAGATTGTGTGTGTGAGTGCGTTTGTGTGTGTGTTTCTGTGCATGCCCCTGGGAATCTCTGCGTTTGCTTGTGTTTGCTTGTGTTCGCTTGTGCTTGTGTGTGTACATGTTTGCCTGAATGTTCTTGATTACAGCGTGTGCTTTTCTCCGTTTCTAATGATTTTTTGTGTGTGTGCATGTATCTGTGAATGTGTGTGTGTCTTTCGAGATTGTGTGTGTGGGCATAGGAGAGATAGTGAGGCTGCTTTTCTCTGTGTGCCTTGTCAATGCGTGTGTCTGCGGCTTTGGGCTACTGTGTGTGTGTGTGTGTGAGTGTGTGTGTGTTTGCTTGGTTGTTCATGTGTGAGTGTATGGATTTCAGTGTGTGATGTTTCTGTGTGTGTGCTTCTGTCTATGGGACTTGTGTGCGTGAGTGCGGGCATCTGTTCTGATGTTATGGGTTTTGCATGGTCCTTTTTACTGAGTTTGTGTACTTAGCAGCATGTGTGTCTGTGTTATTGTGTGTGGGTGAGCGTGTAAGTGTGCACGGGTGAGTGCGTGTTTGTGTGTCTACGTGATTCCGTGAGAGTGTGCAAATTTGATTGTGTGTTTGTGGGAGTGAGACAGAGCTTCCGTGTGCTTGTGTGCCTGTGTGTGCGTGTTTGAATTTTTTGTGTGCTTGTGTATGCTTGCGCCTGAATGTTTGTGATTTCAGCATATGTGTGTGTTTGCGTGCGAGTGTGTGTATGTGTGTGTGTGTGTGAGTTTTTGTGCATGTGTGTCCGCCTGTGTTTGTGCATTTGTGTGTATGAGCATCTGTGTATGTTAATGTGTAAATGATTGTGCGATGTGTTTAGTTGAGTATTTTTGCGTTTTTTATATGTGTGTGCACATGTTTGTGTGTATGTGTGTGTTATTTGAGTGTGTGTGTGTTTGCATGTGTGTTTGGGCTTTAATGCATGTGATATTGCGGGCGTGCATGTGTGTGCGTTTGTGCATGTATGTGTGAGTGTTAGTTTTTCAGTCCATATAATTTCTGCATCTGTGATTCGGCTTGTGGTCTGTGTGTGCGTGCAGCGTGCGTGTATTTGTGCACGTGTGCGTGCATGTGTGCTTATGTAATGGGATGTTGTATGTGCATCTTTCTGTGTTTGTGCACATAAGTGTGTATCTGTGTTTGTGTGTGTGTGTTTGTGCACGTGTGTGTATGTGCATGAGTATACTTGTGTGTTTATGTTATGCGATTCTGTGAGTATGTGAAGCTTTGTGTAGATGTGTTTGTTTGTGTCCGTGTCCATGCGTTTTTGTGTATGCGTGTCTCTGTGCATGCACTTGTGAATCTGTATGGGTGCATATGTGTGCTTGTGTGTAAGTGTGCTTCTTTGTGTTTGTGTTTATGCATGTGTGTGTGTTTGCCTGAGCGTTTGTGATTTCAGCTTGTGTTTTACCCCTTTTGTGATGATCTTGTGTGTGTGTGTGTGTGTATGAATGTGTGCACGTGTGTATGTCTGCTCTTGTCTATGTGGCTGTGTGTGTGTGTGTGCGTGCATGGAAGAGAGAGAAAAGCTGATTTTCTCAGCGTGTCTGTGTCTCTGCATGTGTCTGTGGCTTTGTGAAATTCTGTTTGTGTGTGTGTGTGTATGTCCCTTCCTTGGTTTCTCCATGTGTGAGTGTTAGGATATCAGTGCGTAATCTTTCTACGTGTGTGCTTATGTCTATGGTGCTTATGTTCCTGTGTGTGTGTGCATTTGTATGTGTGTGTGTCTGTGCATGTGCGAACGTGCATGCAAGTTTTCTCATATTATGGGATTGTGTGTGCGCGCATCTTTCTGAGTTGGTGTACATAATAGCGTGCGTGCGTTTATGCATGCGTCCCTGTTTATGTGTGTATGTGATTCTATGAGTCTGTTCAACGTTGAGTGTGTGTGTAAATATGTGTGTGTGGGAGAGAAAGTCTGTATATTGGTGTGGGTGTGTGTTTGTGTGCGTCATTGCCTGAATGTTTGTGTTTTCAGGTTTTGTGTTTCGGCTTTTGTGTTTATTCTGTGTGTGTGTGGATGGGGAGAGAGAGAGTGAGGCTGCTTTTCTCTCCATGTCTGTTTCTGTGCATGTGTTTATGGGTGTGCGGAAATGAGTGTGTGTGTGTGTTTGTGTGTGTACGCGTATTTGTGTCTGGCTGCGCTTGTGTGATTGTGTGTGTTTGCATGTGTGTGTGTTTGTGCGTGCGTGTGTGTATGTGTTTGTGTGTGTTGGTGCCCGTATGTGTGCTTGAATCTGTGAGAATTCGTAAGTGTTTGTTTCTGTTTGTTTTCGTATGTGAGTGTGTGTTAGATTTTGTGCTTTTGTGTGTGTATGTGTTTGTGTGCGTGTCTGTGTTTGTGGGCTTGTGTGTTTGTGTGTATGTGAATCTGTGTATGTGTTTGTGTGTGTGTTTACTTGAAACATTTTGGTTTCACTTTGTGAATTCATGCATTTGTGTTTATTGTGTGTGTGTGTTTTTGTGTGTGTGTGTGTGTGTTTGTGTGTGCCTGAGGGTCTGCCGAATTCTGTGCGTGTGTCTATGGGTTTGCCCCTGAATGTGTTTGTTTGTTCATGTGTGAGTGTATAGAATTCAGTGCGCGATGCTTCTGCGTGTGTGCTTATGTCTATGTTGCTTGTGCATGTGTGTGTGCGTGCTTGTTTATGTGTGTGTGCGTGCATGCATGCATGTGTTCTGATGTTATGGAATTGTGTGTGTGCATCTTTCTGAGTTTTTGTACATAGCAGTATTTGTGTGTGTGCATGCGTGTGTATTTGTGTTTGTTTGTGACTATGAGAGCGTGTGCAACTTTAAGTAAGTGCGTGTGTGTGAGAGGGAGAGAGAGTTTGTGTGTGTGTGCATGTTTTCCTGAATGTTTGTGATTTCAGCGCTTGTGTCTCAGCTTTTGTGGTTCTTTTTTGTGTCTGTGTGCCTGTGTGTGTAAGTGTGTGTGTGTGCATGTGTTTAATTGTGTGTTTATGTATATGTGATATTGTGAGCGTGTGAATCTGTGTTTGCATGTGAATGTTTGTGACCAAGTCCATGTGCGTGTGCATATGTGTGTGTGTGTCCGTGCATGAACCTGTGAATCCGTGTGCGTGCGTGTGTGTATGTGTGTGTTTGTGTTTCTGTGTGATTTTGTGTTTGGTTGCGTTTTTGTCTTTGATTGTGTGTCTGTATATTTGTGAGTGTGTGTTTGTGGGTGTGAGTGTGTGTATGTCTTTGTGTGTGCATGTGTGTTTGTGTGTGTGCGCATGTTTTTGTTTTGTTCAGGTACCTGTGAGAGTGTGTACGTGTTTTTTTTTCTGTTTGCATTGGCATGTGAGTGTCTGTTAGAGTCTATGATGTTGTTTGAGAATCAGTTTGTGCATTTGTGTTTGTGTGTGTGTGCGTGTTTTTGTGAGTATCTGTCTATGTTACTGTGCATGTGTTTGTGCGTGTGTTTACTTGAATAATTTTGGTTTCACTTTGTGAATATCTGCGTTTCTATTTATTGTGTGTGCACGTGTGTGTACGTATGTCTGTCTGTCTGTGTGTTTCTGTCGAGGTATCTGCCAGTGTGTGTCTGCGGGTGTTCAAGAGAGTGAGAGAAACTGCATATCTCCCTGTGTCTGTGTCTGTGCATGTGTTTGCGGGTATGCACAAATACGTGTGTGTGTGTCTGTGTGTCTGTGTGCATGGGTGCAATTCTGGTTATGTTTGTGTCTTTGATTGTGTGTCTGTGTTAATGAGTGTGTGTGTGTGTATGTGTGTGTGTGTAGGTGTGTGTGTTCAGGTGTGTTTGATTGTCTCTGCAAATAAGCGTAAATGTAATTTCGTGTTTGCTTTGGCATGTGAGTGTGTGTTGGAGTGTGTGAGTCTGTGTGTGTGTCTGTTTGTTAGCATGTTTGTGTGTGTATGTTTGTGTGAGCATCTGTGCATGTTTATCTGAACGTGTTTGTGCGTATGTTTACTGAACTATTTTTGTCTTCATTTCGTGACTTTATGCAATGTTTTTATTTTAAGTGTGTGTTTTGTGTACGTTTGTATCTGTGTGTGCGAGTGAGTGTGTGTGCGTCTGTGTGTCCGCCTGTGTGTCTCTGTGTGTTTCTGTGTGCGTGCGAATCTTTTTCTGTGAAAGTGTGCGTGTGTGTCTGCGTGCTTGTGACTTTGCATCTATGTGTCTGTGTATTTGTGTTTAAGCGTGAGTGTTGTGTGCTCCTGTGTATTTGAATGTGTGCATGTTCACATACATGTGAGTTTGTGTGTGTGTTTTGCGTTTTTGTGTTTGTGTTTGTGCACATGTGTGAGTGAATTTGCGTGTGTGTTTGTGTCTGTGCATGAGCATGAGTGCGTGTTTGTCTTTATTTGTGCACCTCCTTGAATGTGTGTGTGTATGTGTGTGTGTGTGTGTGTGTGTGCGTGTACCTGTGTGTGCAGGTGAATGTCTGTGCTTTTCTGTGTGTGATAGCGTGTGCCAGCATGTGTGTGCGTTTGTTTGTGTATGTGAGAGTGTTTGTGCTTCAGTCAGTATTTTTCACTGTGTGTGCTTCTCTTTGCAGTGTCTGTGTGTGCATGTGTTTGTGTGTGTCTGTGTGTAGCTGCGTATCAGGCTGTGTGCATGTGTTTTCCTGTGCTTGCACGTGTGAATCTTTGCGCAAGTGTGTGTTCCTGTCCGCGTGTTCTTGTCTGTTTGTGCGCGCGTGTGTGTGTTTGTTTGTGGTGTGTGTGTGTTTGTTTGTGTGTGTTTGTGTTTGTGTGTGTTTTTGTGTTTGGTTGCGTTTTTGTCTTTGATTTTGTGTGTGTGTTTTTGGTTGTGTGTTTGTGGGTGTGAGTATCTGTGCATCTTTGTGTGTGCATGTATGATTGTGTGTGGTAAGTGTGCTTGTGCCTGTGCTTGTAACTGTTTACAATTGTCTGTTTCTGTTTGCTTTGGCATGTGAGTGTGTGTTAGAGTTTCTGTTTTGGTGTTTGTGCCTGTGTGTGTTTGTGTGTATGTGTTTCTGTCTATGTTACTCCATATGTGTTTGTGCGTGCATTTACCTGAATGTTTTTGGCTTCAGTTTGTTAATTTCAGCGTTTGTGTTAATTTAATGTATATGTGAGTGTGTGCATGTGTATTTCTGTGTGTGTCTGCATGTGTTCGTGACAGCAAGAGAGGCTGCTTATCTCTCTGTGTCTATGTCTGTGCATGTGTTGCGGGTGTGTGCAAATAAGTGTGTGTATGTGTGTGTGTGTGCATGGGTGCAATTATGCTTATATTTGTGCCTTTGATTGTGTGTCTGTGTTAATGTGTGTGTGTTCAGGTGTGTTTGCTTCTCTCTGCAAGTATGCATAAATGTAATTTCGTGTCTGCTTTGGCATGTGAGTGTGTGTTGGAGTGTGTGAGTCTGTGTTTGTGTCTGTTTGGTAGCATGTTTGTGTGTGTATGTTTGTCTGTGTGAGCATCTGTGCATGTTAATCTGAACGTGTTTGTGTGCGTGTGTTTACTGAACTATTTTTGTCTTCACTTCGTGACTTTCTGCAATATATTTATTTTAAGTGTGTTTTATGTGTGTGTTTGTATTTGTGTGTGTGAGTGAGTGTGTGCGTCTGCCTGCGTGTGTCTGTGTGTTTCTGTGTGCGTGTGAATCTTTTTCTGTGAAAGTATGTGTGTCTGCATGCTTGTATGTTTGCATCTATGTATCTGTGTATTTGTGTTTAAGCGTGAGTGTTGTGTGCTCCTGTGTATTTGAATGTGTGCGCGTTCACATACATGTGAGTTTTTGTGTGTGTTTTGCTTTTTTGTGTTTGTGTTTGTGCACGTGTGTGAGTGAATTTGCGTGTGTGTTTGTGTCTGTGCATGAGTCTGTGAGTCTCTGCATGTGCACGAGTGCGTGTTTGTGTTTATTTGTGCACCTCCTTGCATGTGTGTGTGTGTGTGTGCGTGTGCGTGTGTGTGTGTGCGTGCGTGTACCTGTGTGTGCAGGTGAATATCTGTGCTTTCCTGTGTGTGATAGCGTGTGCCAGCATGTGTGTGTGTTTGTTTGTGTATGTGAGAGTGTTTGTGCTTCAGTCAGTATTTTTCACTGTGTGTGCTTCTCTTTGCGGCGTCTGTGTGTGCATGCGTGCATGTGTTTGTGTGTGTCTGTGTGTAGCTGCGTATCAGGCTGTGTGCGTGTGTTTTCCTGTGCTTGCACGTGTGAATCTTTGCACATGTGTGTGTTCCTGTCCGCGTGTTCTTGTCTGTTTGTGCGTGTGTTTGTGTGTTTGTTTGTGGTGTGTGTTTGTTCGTGTGTGTTTGTGTGTGTTTTTGTGTTTGGTTGCGTTTTTGTCTTTGATTGTGTGTGTGTGTGTGTGTCAGTGTGCGTGTGTGTTTGCATGTGTGTGTGTGTGTGGTTTTTTGCGTGTGATAGTGTATGCATGCATGTTTATCCGTTTGTGGCTGTATGTGTGATTGTTTGTGTTTCAGTCCATATTTTTTCCTGCATGCATATTTCCACTTGTGGTTTGTGTGTGTGCGTGCTGCTTGCATGTGTTTGTGCGCGTGTGCATGCGTGTGTGATGATGTAATGGGAATGTGTGTGTGCATCTTTATGAGTTTGTGCACATAGCTGTGTGTGTGTGTGTGCATGTGTTTACTTGTGTGTTTATGTGTATGTGATTCTGTGAGCATGTGAAACTTTGTTTGCATGTGAGTGTTTGTGTCCATGTCAATGTGTGTGTGTGTGCGTGTGCGTATGTGTGTGTGTCTATGCATGCCCCTGTGAATCTGTGCACGTGCGTGTGTGTGCTTGTGTGCACGCGTGCGTGTGTGTGTCTGACTGACCGTTTGTGATTTCAGCATGTGTTTTTCTTCGTTTGTGATGATTGCGTGTTTGTGTGTGCATGTATGTATGTGTGTGTATCTGTGTGCGTGCATGGGAAAGAGAGAGAGGCTGCTTTACTCTATGTGCCTGTGTCTGTGCTTATGTCTGCGGCTGTGTGCAATTCTGTGTGCGTATCTATGTGTTTGCCCCTGTGTGTGTTTGTTTGATCATGTGTTAGTATATAGATTTCAGTGTGCGATGTTTGTATGTGTCCGATAATATCAATGTTGCTATTGCATGCGTATGTACGTGTGTGTTTCAGTGTTTGTGTGCATGCATGCATGCATTTCTTCTGATGTTATCGGATTGTGTGTGTGCATATTTCTGAGTTTGTTTATATAGCAGCGTGTGTGCGTATGTGTGTATGTGATTCTGTGAGCTTGTGCAACTGTGTTACTGTGTGTGTGTGAGAGAGGGAGAGACTTTTGTGTGTGCCTGTGTTTGATTGAATGTGTGTTATTTCAGCGCCTGTGCCTCGGCTTTTGTTGTTTTTTGGGCCAGTGTGAGAGTGTGCGCAAGAGAAAGAGTGAGGCTGTTTTACCCTCTTTGTCTGTGTCTGCATATGTGTTTGAGGGTGTGTGCAAATTTGTGTGTGTGTGTGTTTTTGTGTGTGTTTGTGTTTGGTTGTGTTTTGTCTTTGATTGTGCGGTTGTGTGTTTGTGGGTGTGTGTGTGTGTGCGCGTTTGTGGGTTTGCGTATGCATCTTTGTGTGTGCTTGTGTGTTTGTGTGTATATGTGTGTTTGTGTTTGTGCTTGTATCTCTGAGCGTGTGCAAGTGTTTGTTCCTGTTTGATTTGGCATGTGAGTGTGTGCTAGAGCTTCTGCTTTTGTGTTTCAGTTTGTGTATGTTTGTACATATGTGTATTTGCCTATGTGGCTTTTTATGTGTTTTTGCGTGTGTTTACTTGAATGCTTTTCATATGACTTTGTTAATTTCTGCGTTTCTGGTTGTTTTGTGTGTATGTGGTGTATGTGTATTTGTGGATGTGTGTGCCTGTGTGTGTCTGTGTGTGTTCGTGACAGCAAGAGAGGCTGATAACCTCTCTGCATCTGTGTCTGTGAATGTGCCCTCAGGTGTGCACAAATAAGTCTGTGTCTGTGTGTGTGTGCCTTTCTGGTTATCTTTGTGCCTTTGATGGTGTGTGTGTGTGTGTGTGTGTGTGTGTGTATGTGTGTGTATGCGTGTGTATGTGTCTGTGTGCATGTGTAGGTGTGTGTGCTTGTCTCTGCAAAAATGTGTAAGTATAATTTTCTAATTTCTTTGGCACATGACTGTGGTTTGGAGTTTGCGTGCCTGTGTGTGTCTGTGTGTTTGCACATTTTGTGCCTTTCTGTGTGTGTGTTTGTGTGTGTGAGCATCTGTGCATGTTAATGTGAATGTATTTATGCGTGCATTTACTTGAATACTTTTGGCTTCACTTCATCAGTTTCTCCGATGTCTTTATTTTAAGTTTGCGTTTGTGTGTTTTAGTTTGTGTGAGTATTTCTCTGTGTGAGTGAATGTATGTGCGTCTGCTTGTCATTGTTTATGTTTTTGTGTTTCTATGAGCTTGTGTTTCATTTTCGGTGAATGTGCACAGTGTGTGTGTGCATGCTCATGTGTGTGCCTCTGTGTGCCTGTGCATTTGTGTTTGAGCGTGAGTGGATGTGTGCTCCTGTGTATTTGAATGTGTGGGCTTTCACATACATGTGTGTTTGTGAGTGTGTTGTGTGTTTTATGTTTGTGTTTATGCACGTGTGTGCGTGTGTATGTGTGCATGTGTGTGTGTGTGTGTGTGTGTGTGTGTGATTTCCACACTAATATAGGAAATCTTTTTCCTGGCTCTTTTCTGGAATGAGACTCCATTTTTGCTGGCGGTATTTAGCTTCCAAATTCCTCTTCTTTCATTCCTCTTAATGTCACTTCACATTCCCATGGTTTTTGTTGGAAGTTTAGAGGCGCATTTCAGAGATTTTTCATAACTAGAATGTCAATATGTCACCAATGGAAAAGTGACACCATGATCACAGGGCAGGGGGACAGTTTATGATGGAAAAAAAAGAAACCTGACACTGTATATCGGACTTTTTGAAGTATTCTATAACCTAAATTATTTGTCTTCATGAAAAGTGGAGAACCGTTAAGGCCTGCAAGGTTTTTAAGCAGATCCTGAAGGACTCTGGAAATGTGACCCGTTCTGTCGTACACTTATAATAATCTAAGTGCACATTACATTCCAAGAGGGGAAAAATCTATTTTTCTTATGTGTGTGTCTCTGAATATAAGGAGGAAGCGTTTGTTGTGCTTTGCCTCTCCGGTTTTGCAATAAATACATGCTTTGTATTTCATTTGAATTGTTTCTGAATCGAGGGCTTTTAAAATTACAGCGCAAGAGGGGATAAACACTCCTCAGAAATACATCGTTTTGCAGTCATTGCAGAAGAGGCAAAATGAGCAAGTAATCCACATCTCCCCAACCATCACCCCCCCCACCCCCTCCACCGCGTAACGCACCCGTCCTCTCTGCTTCCTCCAAATCACTCAACGATCCCAGTGATGCATGAACTATACTATAATCACTGATTCCTCCAGTAACCCCTTTGCTCCCAAGTCACCTTTGTATTCCCCCATCACGACTGCCTCCCCTGTCCATCACTCTCTCCCCTCCTTCATACCTTTCATTGTTTGTTAGTTAATCTCAGCTCCATTCGTTTGTCCCTGAAGCACGTTTTTATTCAGGACAACTTAATTGAATATTTAATTCCGTTTTATCTATTCGCACTATTGAAAATATCAATGACTCATTAATAATTGTACCTTCTTCACCAGCCTGATAAACAAATCAACTGTTTATTTCCATTCCATACCTTGAATTCAAACGCAGTTGTTAGTCTGAAGAGCAAAAAACTGTGGTCTGATCAAATGTGTCATTTGTTACATTGTGGCTCTCTCTGTCTCTCTATCTCTCTCTCTCTGTATGCCCATCGCTCTCACTCTCTTTCTGCCCAAGCACCTTTAACCTCCAATGTTGACCTTGAACTCCATTGAGCATTGGCCATTACTTCACACCCTTCTAAGGAAACACTTAATCTGACGCCTCCCTCCGGTTCCCTCTGGGAATTGTTTTCCAGCTTTCCAATGAAAGGATTCCTGTCCATTCAGTGTGAGGGTTCGCAATGATGTTTAGACAGCCCGGCCAAAGGAAGCTCTGAAGCTGTTAGGATTGTGATGATGGACACGCACACCGGACATTGGGAGGTCAGAGATGTTAAGAGTTGCATTTATTTCTGCCTAGCCATTGAGTGGTGTCCATGATGGACAGGAAACCAAGCCAATCGGTGGGTGAACCTCTTAGGAGTTTGTTTGATTACATTCTGTCCAATCAATGAGGGATATCGCTTAGGGATAGTCAGCCAGGCCAAAGCGAGGGCAGAGATTTTGGGAGATCGTTATATATTTTTATTTCCAAACACTGAGAGGACTTCATGATGTACAAGTGGCAGGGGCAATAGGAGGACAGATATGTAGGTGGCGTATTTTGTGTCCAATCAGTGATATGTATCAATAATTGTCAGGCAGCCCAGCCAATGGGAGGGCAGCAATGTTGTAGATGTGTCCAATGAGGGAGAAGTATCAATAATGAACAGGAAACCCGACCAATAGCTGGGTAGGGGTGTTAGGACTTTTTCTTCTTTTCAATCAGTGAGATGTATAAATGATGGACAGGCAGTAAATGGATATTTCAGCACATTTTTGAACTGCTCTCCGAATGGAGTCTGTGTCAGGGCATAAATCGCTGTGTTAGTGCAGTAGCTCAGAAGCTGCAACATCAAATCTATTTCCATAACAAATCGATCTAACCATATAGATTGAAACCCCCAATCAAACATCCTGTACCAAATGGAATAAAGCATTTGCATTGACCATAACAGGATGAAATTTGCCGATATCAGAAACAGTAAAATGATGGCTTTCTTTTGGCTCTCCATTCCTTGGTCTTTGGGACTCCCCCCTCTGCGATGAGCCCGGAACCTCCTGTGGGCATTGCTACTCACTAAAATGTGTCTAACGGTGAGCATATTGAGCAGCGGAATGAAAACAAATGGGACACATGGGGTTAGAATATGAGTTATCCAGAATGGAGAAAACATGTTATCAACTGTAACAAAACAAAACCAGGGACGTTTCCCAGCCAATGCACACTTGTTAACATAAAATACCAAAAAATGTTCTTTATACAGCTCAGCACAGTCACTGTTCCCAGAACCACAGCCGCCATGTTCTCTTTGCAATATTTATTCTTCAGCTTCTAACAGCAAATGGCCACAAAACGATCAAAGGCGAAACTGACGGTGAACCAAACAGAATAGTCACTGGCTGCATAGAGCAGGACGGCGTCGATGTTACACTTGCAGATGAAATACAAGAAACTAATCTTCATTAAAAACAATCGTAATTTGTCTCAGTACCAAGTCCAGGGTGATGACCAGTAGATTCGTCACTGCCATGGTCACGAGGTAACAAGTGACATATTTGGTCAGACCACAGTTTTTGCACTACAGGATCACAATTGTGATTCAATTCACTGTGAGAAAGAATAATAGACAATTAAGTTGGTAATCAGTCTGGGGAATAATTTATCAGTTTGATTATTGGAGTTGTTCATATTTTTAAAAAAAATATCCTGTCATTTATTAAATCAATGGATGTTAAATAACAAACGAGGAGATATGTGATACAGTGGAATGAAACAGATATTACAATAAGAGAAAAATTGAACCTGAGAAGGGAGGAGAGGCAGGAGAGACGGAGAAGCCATGCATAATGCCGGGACTCAAAGTTGACTTGGGAGCGAGCGGATAATGGAAGGTTATAGGAGTGTTGGAAGTCAGGATTGATAGGCAGCTGAAGGTGACTGGGGGGAGCAAGAAGTGTGTTACCGGCAGGCAGGAGACTTGGATAATATATCATTGTTTCTGCTTATCTACTGACTGCAGCAGGGTGTATTTCTGAAAAAGAGTTTTTAACACCTCGAGTGTTGTATTTTTTAAAGGACAGTCATATAGCAGGGTTGGTTCAAAATTTTAAAATCAGATGAATAGATAAACACTTACTTATTGCAAAAAAAACAGATACGGAAAAAAAAATAGTTACTCATGAAACACACAGACAACATAAGAATTTTTTTCCCCAGAAATTGAGTATGTACTTAGATATTCGAAGTGAAGAGCAGAAAGAGTTTACTTCTCTGAAGTCCATCAGATAGTGATTGAAATCCTCACCGCCTGAAAGATTATTTCTTCCTATCCTGAGCACATGTGGACCTTGGGAATTTCAAGTTTTTAGTCTAAATTGTGTTTGCACATCTGTAGTGAGGAAATGCAATAACAGGCCAAAGCTTTTAACCAATTCTACTGCCTGAGGTGGCTTCTATAGTGGTTCCATTCATTTAGAGGTCTGGGATCTCTTCCCTCAGCCTCTTATTTTATTAAATTGACTGACCTACAGATATTCAAAAATATGTCCGTTATAGAATATCAACAAATGTCCGTTATACAATGTCAGTTAAGAATTTTATTTTTCATCGTTCACTCCCTCCCTGACCCGAGGTCATGGTGTCGGATTTCCATTGTCCACGCATTACCAGCCCTGTTATAAATAATTCCTGAATCTTTCTCCATCCTCCAAACAAGCAGGACGATAAGGTGATGTGACTCTAACAAGAATGATGAGATTTGGATTTTGGAGTGATGGTGTGATGAAGCAGTGACAGAGTGATGCTGGGTTCACGCTTCAAGAATGACATAACTCTCAGGCTCATAATCAGACTGGGCTAGCGTTTGCACTGTCCCAGAAATGAACAAGGAAAGGGAACTCTCCTGTCTCCCCTCCACTTATGTAGGACTGAAACACGCACAGAATAAATCTCACATACACACTAATTTGCATTCTCACACAATATTCAACATGAGAAACACATACCACATACACACACAAATACTTAGTACACATACTCTCACACATATACTCACTGGCAGACACAGACACACACACACACAAACAGAGACACAAACAAACACACACACACACACACACACACACACACTCAGACACATAAACACATACTCACATACACACACAACCACTCATACACACACAAACACACACACACAGATACAAATTTACACACACAGACACACACGCACAAACACACCTTCATGTACACGCTCACACGATAAAACTAACACTCACCAACACAGGCATATACACACCCAAACTCAGTCTCACATATATGTGCTCACACATGCACACAAACTCAAATGCATGAAGGCACTTTACAAATCTCTTTTTCACACACATACAAACGATCCCATGCACTCGTACACACAGAAAGACACAAAAATGCATACACGCACAGTTACATATACACACACATGCACACACACACACACACTCACTCACACAGACATTCACACATGGACACAGAGCTTCACGCATACACACTCTTTTAAACACAGTCACCCACGCACTCTCTCAAACAAAAACACACAAACACACATACACTAACTTACACACACTCAGACATGCGATCAACTATCCACGTGCACACACAATCAAACACACTCACTCATTAACATACTCACATAATATCACACATGCACTTAGACACACACACACAAACACACACAGGTTCACACACACACTAATCACAAGCACAATCGCTAACAGAAACTCGCAAATACACCCACATATTCCAATTTTCAGGCACTCAGTGGCAATCACAAGCACAAATTCCCAAACACACAGATAAATGCATATACTCAAATTCACTCATGCACACACACTCACATGCACAAGTGCTCTCTCTCGGATACACACACACGCACACGCACACACACAAGCACTCTCCCTCTCTCTCTCTTTTTCCCTCTCTGTCTCTCTCTATCTCTGATCCAAAGATGCACAGGTGCACACGCACACAATCTCTCTCTTCCTCTTTCTCGCCCTTTCTCTCTCTCACAAACACACACGTACACACACACGCACACATTTACAGCTACTCATTTACACATGGGCACAATCAACTACATATGCACTTACATGCACATGTACACACGTTGAAACTCACAGTTACTCACACACATACACACACACTCAGGCTCACTCTGGTACATATATGAACACACATACATGCAAACTCAAAAACTTCTAGACACTCAAGAACTCTCTCTCACATACGCGCAAGCACACAATGACACAAACTGACACTCATACGTGCACACAAACACACACGCATGCTCTGGTGCACTCATTCTCCCACACTCTCTCTCTCACAAACACATACGCACGCAATCACACACACACACACACAGACACACTTAAACACTGACATTCATAAACTGACACACACATGCACACACAATCAGTCATACAAATATGCACTCGCATAAACTTGCACTCACACATGCTCTTTGATCTCATGCATACGCTGTCACACACACCAACACACTCTCTCTCCCACCCTCCTTTCCCTATCTCTCTCTCTTTCTCTGCCTTTCTCTCTCTCCCTCACGCAACACACAGACACTGAGACATACACGTTTTCACATGCACACACAATCACACAAATCACACATACACACAAATATACACTCCCATATGCACACAAACACAATTGCACAAACACAATCATACAATGGTACAGACACACTCATATGCTTGTTCATGCCTACATGGTGAAACTCACACAGACTCTCAGATACATTCACACTCACTCTCACATATCTATGTATGCACGTTTACACCAACTCAAATGTATATAAAAACGCTTAAGCTCCTTCTCCCTCTCCTTTTCTCTCTCTCTCACACACACAATCACACACACGTACAAATACACACATCACACGCATTTACATAGACACACACTATTTCACACACACACACATGCACACATACTCTGTTACACTCACAGTCACTCTCGCACTTACACTCTCACAATGACTCTCACACATATATCTACACACATACAAAAATATTCAAATGCATGCAGACAATCAAGATACCTCTCTCTCTCATATCCACACACTTTCGCACACAATACACACACATGCACATACTTTCATACGCACATTCACACATACACACACACACATTCACACACAAACACTGTTATACTGACAGCCACCCACGTACTAACAGACACACTCTTACACACACTTACACTCACACATATATGCACACAAATACACACAAAGTCAAATGCATATAGGCACTCAAGAAGTCTCTCCCTTACACACAATACACACCCAAACAAACACAAAAACGCACAATAATACATGCACGCACACACACAATTACACACACACACAGAAAATCATACACACACAGAGACTAATATGCACGTTCAAACATAAATGGTGGAACTCACACAAACTCATACATGCATTCACACTCACTCTCACAAATCTATGTACAAACGTTTACACAAACTGAAATGCATTAAAAAATGCTCAAGCTCTCTCTCTCCCTATCTCCTTTTCTCCCTCTCTCTCACACACACAATTACACACACTGACACACACACAAATACACACATCACACGCATTCACACACAGACATGCGCTATTTCACACACAAACACACACACACATGCACGCACACATATACACACACTCTGTTACACTCACAATCGCCATCGCACTTACACACATTCACATTCACTCTCACACATACAAAAATATTCAAATGCATGTACACAATCAAGTACTCTCTCTCTCTCGCTCTCTCTCACAGACACAAACTCTCACAACTCACTGACATGCACACACATAATATACACGCACATGCACATTCTCTCACATGCACTTTCATACACACACAGAAATTCACACACACGCACTTTTACACTAGCAGTCATGCACGCACTTACACACACACCATCTCCCTTACTGCCACGTACACGTATGTACACATACGCACCAAGTCAAATGTAATTAGGCACTCAGGAATTCTCTCCCTCATGCACAACACACACAAAGACACAAACAGTCACATGGACTCAGACACACGCACATACACAAACAAATGCAAAAACACACAAGAATATGGACACACATACACACACACAAACACAGACATACACACACAAAGACTCAAACACATAAGCACAGCGCACCCCCCCCTACACAAATACACACACACACATATACGCACACACACGGGCAGACACGCATGCTCAAACACAAAGATGCATCTCACCCCCCACACACTTGCACACTCAAACACTCAAGCAATCGTAAACACTTTCACATGCAGGGACACACGCACAAACATTCAGATTAACACTCACACAAACATGCACACACATATGCACTTTCTTGTCCATGTATACATGAACAAATGACACTCACCAACACACACAAACAAACACACACATACTCACTCACTCTCACACGTATATGTGCACACATACACAAAAACTCAACTGCATGTAGACACTTAAAAATGCTGTTTATCTCACCCACACAGACACATACACGCACATGCACACAAGCTCAAGCAAATGCAATTGCACACACACACACACACGCACACACGCGTGTGCACGCACACAGTCTCCCACATGGACACACAAACATACACACACACAAGCACACACTCTCTATGTTGCACTTACACTCACCCATGCAATTACACACATACATTCACAATTATTCTCACGACATATATGTACAAAAATACACACACAGTCAAATGTATATAGACAGTCAAGACCTCTTTCTCTCATACACAGAACATATACACAATCAATCACATGGAATGGTATGCACATACAGACAAACAAGCACAAAAGTATGCACTCACACACATATGCATGCACACACACACAGACACACACACAAACGGAGAGGCTGAAACACATAGATACACAGCAAACACTGCACACGCCAACACACACAAATGAACAGACACGCATAGACGCACAGAAACACACAAATACACACAAACGCATACACGAACACACACACAATTATGCACGCACACACACGGGCAGACACACAGGCTCAAAGACATAGATGCACCTCACCCACCACACACACACCCACACACTCCTGCAATAGTTTACTTTTTCACATGCAGGAACACATGCACAAACATTCAGAGATACACAAAGAAACACACACACACAAACACTCAGACACACAACCACTTACTCAAAGCAAACACAATCAACCTTACATTCACCAACACACTCACAACACACACACACATACACATACACACAACTGCATTTACACATGCATACACACACACGCATATGCACTTTCACTGTGCACGCACACACAGTCAGTCGCACACTCACCAACACACAGACACACTCACTCTCACATATATATGCTCGCACATGCAGGCAAACTCAAATGCACGTAGACAATTGAGAAATCTCTCTCTCACATACACACACATACGCACATAAACACTGACCCACACTGAAATTCATGCACCAACACACAATTTCACATGCACGCGGTCTCTGTTGCACTCACATTCACCCACGCGCTCTCCCTCTCACAAGCACAGACACCGACAAACTCACTTACCCACACTCAGACATGAAAGCACCTATTCACCTGAAAACACAGTCACACAATCTCACAAACATATTTACTCATACATACACACACGTTCACACACACACACACACACACACACACGCAAACACACACAGGCACAGACACACGCACTATACTCACAAATACAAACTCAACCACACACGCACGCTCACGTCCACACATTCAGATTCTGAAGCACTCACAGGCACTAACAAGCACTCATTGATGCTGACTAAAACACATACCCAAACACACAGATACATGCACTCAAGCACACGCTCCAATGCACTCATGCGCACACACGCTCACACACACAGCACTCGCACAAAAACATGCATGCACACACACAAATGCAGAACTCTGTCTCTTGGACATACCCACGCACACGCACATGCATATATGCACAAACACCCACTCACTCACACACGCAAACACATTTACACCCGCACACATATTTAAACACATACACCCATACATTTGCACACACGGGGACGCACAGATATGCACTTTCATGCACATGCGCACACGTCCAAATGCACAGCCACGCACATACTCACACAATCATTACACTCACTTTCATATTATATGTACACACGTCCAAACAAGTTCAAATGCACGTAGACGCTCAAGAACTCTAGCTCTCTGTTTGTATCTCTCTCTGACTCTCTCACTCTATATCTCTCTCTCACACACACACAGAATCGCATGCACTCGCACACACACACAACACACAAAGAAATGAATAACTCCCGCAGACACGGTATGTTACGCTCAGCCATCCACATATTCCTTCTGCCATTCTCACAACAGATACGCACACACACAGACACACGCAGTCAATGGAACACATAGACAAATTTAAATGCTGACATGCACAAACTGACACACACACGCACACACATTAAGTCACAGAAACATGCACTCGAGTACATATTCACAAACACACACATGCACTTTTATCAATGGCACACACCGTCACACTCACGCTCACCCACACATTCTCTCCCACCCTACTTCCCTCTCTCCTGCCTCTCTCTCTCACACACACACAAACAGACAGACAGACACACACACACACAACGTACAGGCAAATTCACAAACACACACTCAGACGCTCAAGCACATCCTCACATTGACACATAATCACACACAAACACTCATATATACACACACACACGCACAATTACACAGACACATGAACAAACATACACAGGCACACATATCCCCATACGCAATTTCACACAAACCAACAAACAGTGAAACTCACACTCACCCACACAATCTAACTGAAACTCCCACACATAAAAGTACACACGTACACGCAAACTCAAATTCATGTGAACGCTCAATCTCTCTCTCTTTCTCACACATACACACACACACAAACGCACACACATAGACACGCATACACATACAAATTCTCATGCACTCACACACACGGACACACGTACACACAACATACAGACACAGACACGTGAATTGGCACGCACACTCACATTCACTCACACGCACATTCACACAATTTCACACACACACATACACGTACACACACAAACAAGCTATGTTACACTAATAGTCACCCACACACTTACACATGCACTCACACTAACTCTCACACATGTATGTATGCACATAAACACAAAGTCAAATGCAGATAGGAAATCCAGAACACTCTCTGGCACAGAAATCACGCACACCTAATCACATGGATTCAGAGACAAACACACACACACACGCACACACACATAGACACACACACATATATGCACAGATGCACGTGGACAGACACACAGGCTCAAACACCTAGATTCACCACACACACCACACACACAAACACACTCGCACACTTAAGCAATCATATATTCTTTCACATTTAGAAACACGCACACCAGAATTCAGAGAAAAAAGCACACAGACAGACACACACAAATACACACACACAAACACACGTAAACACACAAATAAGCACACACACAAACACAATTACCTACTGTCATTCACACATAGTTACAAGTCCAACACCATCCCACAATCCCCGCACACCCATCCACACAAACACAGGCACACACACAAACACATACACACACACACGCACAAACAAACAAACATATGCATGCAGACACTCGCAGGACAGGGTATCTCTCTCCCTCTCTCTCGCTGTTACACTCATACACACACACATACACACAAACGCACACACGCACTCCCACTTTCTCATTTTCACTCCCACCCTCTCTCTCCCTCCCTCTTCCCCGACCTCTCTCTCTGTCTCTGCCCGTCTATCTGTCTCTCTCTCTCTCTCCCTTTCATTCTCTCTCTCTCATTCTCTGTCACACACTGGCACACACACAGACATACAGACACACCTTTACACAAACAATCACACATACCACTTTCACTCACATGAACATGGTGAAACTCACACTCAAGCACACACTCACACACACACACTCACTCTCTCTCACACACACACATATATATATATATATACAGACACATGTACAAAAGAACCTCCAAAGCACGTGAACATTCAATAGCTCTATCTCTCTCTTACACACACACACACACACATTCACTCATGCACACACGCAAATATATAAACACACACACAATTAGACAGGCGCATGAACAAACATACACAGGCACACATACCCCCATAAGCAATTTCACACATACCTACAAATGGTGAAACTCAAACATACTGAGTAACTCTCACTGATATTCACACTAACTCCTACACATATAATTTCACACGTACACACAACTTAAATGCATGTCAACGCTCAAGCTCTCTCTCACACACACACGCAAATCCTCAAGCACTCACACACACGCACACACGTACATCAAAAATACAGGCACAAACACGTGTACACACACGCACACACACATTCACTCACATGCTTATTCACACACAATTTCAGACACACATGTACAAAAACGCACATAAGCTATGTTAAACTAACAGTCAATCACGCACTTACACACGTACTCACACTTACTCTCAGACATATATGTATGCACATACAGACAAAGTCAAATGCATTTTGGCACTCCATACCTCACTCTGACACACAACACACGCACACGTAATCACACAAACTCACTGACAAACACATACACAGACACACACATACACGCACAAGCGTGAGCACACACAAACACTCACACATACACGCACACAAGCACACACAAATATATGCACACACGCACGTGCACAGACACACAGACTCAAATGCCTAGATTCAGCACACACACCACATACACACACTCGCACACTTAAGCAATCATATATTTTTCACATGCAGAAACACACGCTCCAGCATTCAGAGAAACACATACACACACACAGAAAGATGAAAAAACTTGCAAACAGACACATAGACGCACACACAGCACTCACAAACACATTCAACTATTGTCATTCAGAAATAGTTACATCCCCAACACCATCCCACACATCCCACACAGCCAAACACACACACACTGTGGAAAAATACTCAGCAAGCCTGCCAGCATCTGTGAAGTTAAAAACAGAGTTAACTCTCTTTTCATAACCCTTGAGTTCCAAAAAAAGTCATGTCAGGCTCGAAACGTTTAATCAGTTTCTCTCTCCACATATGCTGCCAGACCAATGAGTTTCCTCGAGCAATGCTTGTTTCATATGTAAAAAATTCTCATTGTTAATTACTACAAATACAGGAAATATCATAGTATTTTCATCTTAAAAAAGCACATGACGTGATTAAATATTGTTAACCCCGAAATTCGAATTGAATTTCAAAAACGTTCCATCTAAAAGAGATTTGTAATATTGTGTTTTCGTTTGCTTAATAAGTACTTTTAATAACAAATTCTTTCTGAGTCCAATAAACAGATACACATGGAATTTGATTTCCCTGCAACACTGTCAGACTATATGAGGTAATATTCATTCCCAAAACACATCCATTTAACATTTAACACATAATAACATTTCAGTCTGGAAATCGTCATGAAAACCTAACTATTCTTCAGCCTACTATTTACAGTTCGATTTTAATTAATGCTCACACACTCATCACATTCATATAATTAAGTTTCTATCAAATGTTTACAGTAACTATGAAGTCCACTAAAAATCTAGGAATGTTAATTATTGATAAGTACAATAACTACATACTGCTTCTCCGAAATAAGCATATAACATTGTTCAGTCCAGTAATTCCAGATTATTCTAAATTGCTACATGTTAAATACTGTAAACAGTTAATAACATTTCCAAATAAAAACCAGTGTCGTTTAATCATAATTTCTTCGAATGCCCGAAGTCAACATATTAATTTAGAACATCGGCAAGAATAGAATAAATGACCAAATATTGTTCACTCGAATAGTTAATGATTCGTATTTATCTTCTTCGGTCCGATACTCACAGTTAACATCTGATTTTTTTTTCTTTCGTCCAATAAATGCTGAAAATCTCTAATTACTTTTCTCTCCAGTTAACATACAGGAGCGATTCATATTGTTCTGTCAATTAATGACAGTGGTCATCGGATTAAAGACCAATACTATAAAGGCTGCAAAATAATTAAGCTTTATGCAGTTATCACAGTAAGTATCGAGCCATTAATGAGTCCAATAATTGCAATCCACCCCTAGTTATTCTTCAGGCAACAACACCTGTCATTAAGACATGGGTTAAATCGAATAACTGCATAAACGTGAAGGCATTTACAACAGGGTATCAATTAGAAATGACTAATCATGCCAAGAGCTCCCAAATCACAGTGAATCCCTACTTGCTGTTTGGTGCAATAAGCTTTGGAAGTGTTCAATATTTTTTCATAGCAGACATCACTGTTTACATTTAAAATTTAGCATGAATAACTAATTAACTACGCAGTTCATTAATCACCGTAAACATCTGATTATTATTCAGTACTACCTAATGATACTTTCAGTCCAATGATCGGAGAACATGTCTAAAAATTTGTCCACTCCAATGAGTACAGTCACTGTCTAAATTTTCTTCAGTTCATCAATTGCTGTAAATATCCTTTACTATGTCTCGCATAATTTTCTAATTTTCATTGAAAACTTTCAGATTAATCTGTAAACCTTAAGAATGTTCTTGTATGGCATCGTCTCACCATCCTACATGATCGCTTAGGCATTTCTTAACACATGGAAATTTTCTGACTTTTCCCGAAGTTTCAGCAGGGTAATTTCTCATCTTCTATCTTTTGTGGTAATCTGAAGTTACAGTGAAATGTGCAACCTTCAGGTAAAAGTGTGTACAAGCTTCTGAGGCTGCGACTGCTAGGGAAATTTGTCCTGATGATCAGGACGATGGGATATAAAGTGGAAGAAAATGTGGGGAAGGAAAAAGGTAGGAGGAACAGATGTGCATAGTTTTTCTTAAATGGTAAGAAATTGAAACGTGCAGATCTACAAAGGGTCCTTGGTGGCCTCGTCAATAAGTAACTGAAAGCTAACATGCAGGTGCAGCAAACAATTCCGAAGGCTAATTGTATGTTGGTCCTCTTCGTAAAGGGGTTTTTATGTACAGGAGTGAGGAAACATTTCTTCAACTGTACAGAACATTGGTTTTGCCTCTTCGAGAGCGTTGTGTGCAGTTGTGTTTCCATTACCTGAGGGGTGACCTTGTTGCCATAAAGGAAGTGCAATGAAAGTTCAATTGTTCCTATGATGGTGGCACTCTCCTATGAATACGGATTTGGGAAACAGGGTCTGTAATCTTTACAATTTCGAAGAATGAGATGTGATCTCATTTAAAGCTACAAAATACATAAAGAAATAGAAAGGATTGATGTAGGTAAGATGTTTCTCCTGCTTCGGGAGTTTATAACAAGGGGGCACAATTTCAAAAGAAGAGATAAGACACTTAGAACCTAGATGAGGAGAATTGTTTTACTGAGGGTGTTGTAAATCTTGGGATTCTCTAGCCGAATCTGTGGAAGGTCCGTCATGGAGTATGTTGACACTAGATATTGACAAATTTCTCAACATCAATAACATTAGGGATATCGGGATAGTGCAGCAAAAATGCGTTGAAGTGGATGAGTAGGATTTTCCACTCCGTTTAAGGGGTGGCAGTGGCAGTGTGGCATTGTCAGTGAACTAGCATTCCGGAGATGTGATTGCGAATACCAACATTGTAGGTCATGAAATTTGAATACAATGAGTTAGAAGCCTCACAGAACGACTTTCCAGAATTCGGTCGGTAGCTCATCAGATCGCAGCACATGAGGTACGATAAATTGAGGATATCTGCATCTGCTACCCTTTCAAGCAATGAGTTCCCGAACTCTCCTAATCTCTCGACGAAACACTTTAATTCTCCAGACAAAATCCCTGAAAGATATTTTCTATTATCATTACCTAATCGAGGAATATTCGAACTTCTGCCTTCCCCACCCTGTTTTTTGCTGGTGTTAGGCCTTTCTTCAAGGCATCATAATAAAATTTTTGGCTGAGATTGTCCCAAAGAAATATGAGCCAGAGTTAAATAGGCATATAGGAGGATAGGATCAGGAGTAGGTCATTCTGCCCATCGAGGTTGCTCCGCTTTTTAATACGATTTTGGCTAATCATAAACTTCAATCTATTTCTCCCACAATATACCCATATTCATTTATGGCATTTGCATTTATGGATGTGTCAATATATAATCACATTATAAAGGACTGCATCTCCAACAGCTCTCTGCTGTAGAGTATCCGAAATGTTCACAACCCTCTGAGTAAAGAAAAAAAAATCATCTTGGTACGAAGTGGCTTCCCCCTTACTTTGAAATTGTGTCCCCTGGTTTTTGACTCCTCAGCCAGGGGAAGCACCTAACCTGCATTTAGCCAGTCTATCCCTGGGAATATTCAATAGCTTATTATGGGGATGAGCAAACAAAAATAAGTCCAAGAACCACGACTACCTTTCCAATATTTAATTTTACAGAATAGTAGCAGTAATTATACAATTATCGTTGTCCATGAATCACAGCGAAGATATTTTACAAATTCAATCCAATTGTGATTATCTATTAATTATTTGTTAAAACGGCTTAGAAAACGTTTAATTACTCATTATTAATTCACCAGCATTAAATGCTTCATTATTTCCACACAAATTCTCAAGTTAAATCCGTATTTATTTCCTAATTATATAATTGCAGGAATTATCCAATTATTTTAAGCCCCAAATTTAAAGGATATGAGGCCATATATTTCTGTCCAGTAATCGGAGTGAATTTAAAATTATATACGATCCAATAAACAGTGCTTTCCTCAACTCATTGCTCAGTTCAATGAGAACATTATATAGCTCATTATTTTAAAGTCCAATGAGAAAGCAAGTCTTATTAGAGTTTGCACAACATTAGTAGGACAAAATAGACTATGGTTCCGACCAGTAAGCGCAGCAAATCACTAATAACATTTCATTGCCACGAACGCACTAATGATCAAATTATTGTTCTGTCCACTGGAGTTACATTGTAAATATTGTTCAAACAATAATCACAGTAAAGATGTTTTTCACTTGGATATACACAGTAAATTTGGATATTATGATAATAAAGCAACTTAACCATTATTTCTGCAGCTCAAAATCACAGCGGATTTCTAATTATTGGGCAGATAGTTAAGGCCATAATCTGATTTTTCTTCAATAAAATCAACACAGCAAATAATCGATTGGTTTTCAGTCCAATATTCTTTTCAGCTATCTGAAAGTGCCTCCACTACAATACTCACGTAACTGTCTATTTATTGTTCGATTCCATGAACATAAACACTCATCTTTCAGGTTTAAATTCCAATAATCATAACCAATGCAAACCTGCCATGTCTGAATAATCTGTGAACACTTTTGTGCCTATTTTTTTCCGGGAGTGGTCTGAGCCATTTGAATGAAGGAAACCAAGAATCAACGGTCTAAAATTCAGGAAAGTATTTTTTGACCCATCTCATTATTAAATAGACACGACAACCTGACTTCTGTAATATTGCTTTATTTTTCATTAATAGGATGAGTGCGTCGATGGCTAAGCCAGCATTTAATGACAATTCCTACATTTAATCCTGTCTTCCCGTTAGATATCAATTTCTAATATGTGCCAGGCTACTTTCCTTGACAAAATATAATGCATTGCATTTATCCACATTGAACTTCATTTTACAGTTATGACGTCTTTCTACTACTTTAAAAATATACCTTGGAGTAAATTATGCTTGTCTTCTGGGGTGACCTGATTGAAGCCTCTAAAATCCTGAATGGTATTGAGAGGGTGGGAGTGGAAAGGAAGGTTCCTCTTGTGGGTGAGACCAGAAAAAGGGGGCAGCGTTTTGAAATTGGGGCACGACCATTTAGGATAGAGATAAGGGAGCTAGTTACTTCTCAGAGGGTTGAGCAACTTAGAAGCTCCCTCTCTCAGAGGGAGCTGGAATCAGCACCACTGAATATTTTAAGACAGATGTAGAGACAGTCGTGTTAGGCAAGGGAATCAAAGATTTTTGGGGGTGGATGAGAATGTGGAATTCGAAACACAAACAGATCGGCCATGAAATTATTGAATAGAGGAACAGACCAGGGTGGCCGAGAAAGCACTTCTGCATTCCGAATGTCCCATATGTTCGTGTTCATGAAATGTCGGCGGTTCTGGCTGAGTAGATGTTTTTGACCATCATTGATTGCCCTTGAGAAGGTGTTGCTGATCTTCCTTCTTTAACCGCAGTAGTGCAGTATTGGCTGTCCTACAGCCCACAACTTCCACTCTACGCCCCCATCATTTAAGGTCGTTTGTTTTCTTTTAATTTTTCTGAAGTTGGAAGTTCCAAGAAGAGAGAAATAATATTTGGAGAGGAAGAGAAAGATAGGGGACGAAAGCAGGAGAGAGAGACAACAGACCACTGGAGAGGGATCGAGAGATATAAAGAAAGATGGCAAAATAGCAAAGTAAATCTAAAGTCATAATCTCAGTAAACTGACTTATAATGACCTGTCAACTCTCTGTTCTATATTGGAATTAGAAATAACCTTTAGACAATTTCATATTTCAGACTTTCATTTCCTGTTCGTCACACACCTCGATTGAGACCTCAACCCCGAGGCCTTAGGTCCGCCATATAGAAAATCTAATGTAACATTCATTGAAAATGCACCAACTGCTGTTTTATGTATAAAATCAGGATAAAGGACAGAAATTATACTCTGCAGTGCTATTTGAACAAGGAAGTATTTGACAAAGAAGCGTTATTCCTGCAAGTTAACTCCTGTTGAAGATGTCACCGCAGAAAATGGACCTCTCCAGCGCACTGTTTAAAAGCTCGTTTTTAAAAACAGTGTTATTTTTTTCTTCATATTTTCTTATATTCTCCGTATTTTTACCCATGCACGATTTTCACTTGCGAAGGTGGAGGGGATCTTACTTTTTGAACACTGCAGTTTGAGGGAAGACATTTTTTTTTCTATAATGTTGTCTGGTAGTGAGCACAGGGACATTGAATCAACGATCATGAAGGCAGCACACTGTGCACCTTGCAGACAAACTTGAAGTTCTGGGTGTAGGCATTCACCTGCTGTCCATGTCCATCTCATTGGTTTATCTCATGGAACAGGGAGCTGCTAACATAATGCATTCCAGTGAGAAATGTGGAAACTCAGAATGCAGTAGAGTTAAAGTATTCCACAATACAGATATCTTTAAATGTGTCATCACCCAGTTAAGGTTACATGTCAGAAAATGTATAATGTCATAAGTCTAGGCCGTGGGAAATTGCGTTAGGAAAAATAGTTGGAAACAATGCTGTTTTAAAAAAAATCGAAATCCTGGACCGTTGTGGTTATTGCCACATTGAATGTGTTGTTCTGCTCGATCAGAGAGAGAGAGAGAGAGAGAGATAAATTAGAAAGCAGTTTGGAGGCAATATAATGCTATTATTTGGGTTGCTAATACATTTACTCCCAGAATTAACTCAGCCTGTGTGTTCATGGCCCTTTCTCACAAAGGCACTGTCAAGAGCATAGGGCACAGACTCTACATGTGAATAGTAAACACTGTTACTTTGAAATACGGGAAGCCAGTTGTAGCTATCAGAGAGTTAAAAGAAGTAATTAGGAATCTCTGCTCCGCTTTAAACACCTGCTTTATTGGCCATCACAGCCTCACCAACCCGGAATTCTAGCCAGCTTCCATTCACGTGGCCTTTATATTCGCACTTCTACCGCCCTCATTGTGTTTTGCTGATCACCATGAAGTTCACAATTTTTTCCAATGTGACATTGTCAGGGGCGGGAAGCCGCTTATTATCCCTGTGAAAGTAGATTTGTCAGGAATTCCATCTGTTAGATTACAGTTAATGCTTACTGTCTCTGCTTTAAACAGACTCCAATCTCCTTATCAAGTAATATCCTGGGCAGTGGGAGCGATTCTGTGATTAAAATGAATGCAAGGAATAAAAATAATAAATATAATGTATAATAATGTATATACTCCTCTGCTGGGAAGTCGAAAAAATGATACCGAAACTGCTCAAAATGAATAGTCAATAGGGATTGGTTAGATACATATGAAAAGTGAAATAACCTTTTCAATGGATGAGTCAAACAGCCGTGGGGGTTCCATTTCCAGTCCACTGGTTTAGCGATGAAATTTCGCTCCAGATATCATGGGCATAAAGCGGTTGCTTTGGATTTATATTCACCTTTCTGTTAAATGATTTGGCTCTTAATCTGGTGCAGAAGATGGAACAATTCCCATAGAGAGCAGGGGATGGACCTTTCAGATAGAGAGTTGCTGGACCCTGGGACGTGGTTACACAGACTGCACAGTTAGTCATTGCCCATTCGCAGTTGCCAGTGGGACGTTTTTAACGCCAGTGCCCATGAGGTTCAATCTGTCAATCTGGATGGTCTGTGAATCCCAGGAGAATTGGCAGTCGATGGCGTTCCAGCTCACTGCGGCATTTCAAGTGGTGGATTCTATGGATTAACGACCACCACCCATTATCAGCTTTACAGGATGACACATTCCATTCAATCCATCAGAGCATATCATCAGATGAAGGGTGAAGTTGTGGGCGAACGCAATCCCAGAGGTTGGAGTAATTTTATATCACCATCCCAATTGCTCCTTTTTCAGGATCTCAAGTTAAGTTTGGGGTTGAAATCATAAAACACTGACTCAAGATATGTTGAGTTGTAAGTGGGCACCAGTGACATAAATCAAGTAAATCACTAAAAATGTATTTTACAGCTGGATGAGATTCGGCTAATTGTGCCTGTGATGGTCGTTGATGAGTTACCTGAGATAATCCAACATCCCTGCATTAGCTCCACAACCCTTCTTACACGGCCAATCAAGTTGACGTTCAAGTACTTTTAAGTCTTCTGCGAGTTTTGACAACTATCAGCCTTTCAGACAGTAAGATTCAGGCCCTCTCTAATGTCTGAGTGAGAAAAACATTTCCTCATATCCACCCGCATCCTTCTCTCAATGAACTTTGCTGTGCACCCGATGGTGTTTACTACTCTGAAAAGATAAATAAGTCGTGAGCAAGTACTACACGTCACGTTTGCATTATTTTATAACCACTCTCCTCTATCCATAGGAAGACAACATAAGCCTATCTCAATTTTCCCTTCAATTCTATTTGATTTTCAATTCTGACAATATCATCGTATATCTCCTCTGCACACAGCCCATGGAAGCACTCATGTCCAGTAATGTGATGAAGAGAGCTGTCCCCTGTCTCAAGTTCGTTCAAATAAGTGGTGCATACAATTCTAAAATAACTGATTTGTCCTTATATTTATTTCCTCGGTGAATAAAGGGGACCGCATATCACATGCATTGCTCAGAAAATTACCTACCCATCCTTCAGTCTTTAATGAACCCTAAGGACTCATTCACAATTTCCTCTGTTCCTACACGCTACTCAGTATCTTTCCATTTATTGTGCAGCGGCTGAACTTGCTGATATTGTGAACATTCAGTCCATAACGCTTCTCCTGGTTACATTTCACTTCCCAATAAACTGCCTAACTGGCCCGTCCATTGTTCGGCTGCTTTAATCTGAACATTTCCTTCTCATTAAAGGGCTCGGTTGAAGGGTCATTCGGACTCGAAACGTTACCTGTGCTCCTCCCCGCAGATGCTGCCAGACCTGCTGAGTTTCTCCAGGTATTTTTGTTTTTGTTTTCCTTCTTATTGTCAACCGTGGTCAATTGTTGTATAAACAAGGAGCTTCTCCACCTTGAGCCGTCAATTCTGCCAGGATCACTAAAAGAAACACCAAAAAGGAAGAGGCCCCACTCCTGGGCCCTGCATTCACGCCATGGTCAAAAATACAGCTCATTCAAACACATCACACCTCTTACACGCTGTTTCTCACCGCTGTGTTAAATTCAAATCTAAATTTCCACATCCGCTTAGACCCCATTTCTTGACAGCCTACGATTTTGGATCGTGTCAAACACCTTACCAAAATCCATGCCAGCTACATCGCAAAACATGGCACACCGTCCATCAGCCCCATCAGGCCATCAGGTACTAGCAGCCCATTTTTCAAAAATGATCGTAGTGGATAAGATTATCTCACTATAATATCTAGTCATGGATAAAACAGTAGTGGCCGTTTCCCCTGGTAGAAACGCTTCAGTTTGATAATCACATAATCCCACCAGTTACTTTTTCAAAGGCTCGCTGAGAAGGAAAAGGACGAGAAGAGTTAGAAATGGGTCTGTGAACTCTCACTTCGAGTAAAATGTTAGGACGCTGTGCTGAATGGCAGCGTTTCAATTTGGAGCTGAGATATCACAAGATGAGGTGTTGGATTTTGCTTAAAAATAAACAAATATAAATTATATTTACTTTCAGCTTTTCTGAGACACATGGCTTGCACAGTCCATGAAATTATATTAACATGAAGTCATTCGCTGGAATTCGGAACTGCAATCTCAGATCCAAAGAAAAGCAATAAGCTGGTGCATTTTTCCACAGTCAGTTTGCAGTCACAATATTTTACTTTGAATTCAAGGGGGACAAATATAATGATTAATTTTAAAACACTACTAAACTTAATGTTGCCGCTTTGAAATTGGATTGACAAGATTGAACAGTTCAATTCAACAATGTGGACACAGGTTGCGAGAAATATATTTGTTGTGGTGGGCCCAAGAGATTAATTAATCCTTCCAGATCAGATTCTGTCTGCTGAGCTGGACATGAATTGTTTGTGACTCATTCAATTGAGACGGTGCTTGCGTGCATAGCTCTTGAGCCCATGCACTGAGTGTGGTGAAGGTCTCCCCATGTTGCTGCTCGGGAGGGAGCTCCAGCTTTATGATCCAGTAATATTTGAACAATCAGCGATATATTTCCAAATTGGGATGGGGGAGGCATGGAACGAAACCCGGAGTTGATGGTGTCCGTATGTATCTGCTGAGACCTAATTATTAGTATCTTCATCTCGAGCCACAAACTATTCACCATATAGTGATTCCATCCCTCTGCCTGGCAGCTCCTTGAGGCTGAGCCAGACTGCTTACAAACTTGGTGCTAGATTTGACTCTGAATGGTGATTTGTTCCGAAAACTGCAATCCCTCATAACCGTTTTCCAGCAATTCCTCCGACACTGATTCTGCCTCAGTTAAGCATCTGGTGAAGCGTCCAATCAATGGTTGTCATAGCTCTAGACGTGTTGCTGCAATGAAGTCCAGGTCGGCACCAAAACTTCCAGCCTCAATATACTTGAATTTCACCAAAATTGTCACTCGTGAAAAGTCAATTTCACCCACAAACATTGTGCACAACTCCCCGTGCTTGGGGTACTGAAGTCTCCAAATCTCTCCCTCAACTACAACAATCTCCCTATGTCCTCCTGTTGGGCTATCCGCCCTAATATCTGCTTATGTCACTCCTGTTACATTCTGCTTTATCATGTGATCTATGAGGCACCAAGATATGAATCTCTAGGTTTAATGCTCTTTGTAATTAAAACAGTTATTTTCCTCTGTGAAACGCTTGGATACGAATGGGGTTACGTAGACAACTATAACTTTAGGTATGTCAATGTGTCTGGAATGCGGCGAAGATTGGCATTGCCAGAAATGTAACTGTAAAACAAGACAACAGCCTGTCGTGACGGAGGCCTCAGTGCTACAGCGATAGGATGAGAGGAGAGGTTGACGTGGGGAATGGACAGCACAATGTGATGTTTCTATTGTGATCAAGTTCTCTGACTGAAGACTCAGTCAACGAGGACTCAAATTCGAAAGGCTGTTAAGATTGTGATTGAGACAGGAATCAGCGCCTGGAATCCATTTGAAAAACCTGGGTGCTGGAGGAGGGTTATATCCGTTGCTGTGAGATTAGGCCTCAGCAGGGGTCGTGGTTAGGAAGATCGGAAATTGTGTAAGAGTGAGTGTCGGTGTGATCTTTGCATCAACAGTTTAAGAGGGATATTGATGGAACGCCCAGAGAATGCGAGGAGGGACATAGATTTCAGTTGTGGACTTATTCTCCAAAAAAAGCCAAGTTGGGACAACAGGAGAACGGGAAGGCCGATGAGGATGCATTGTTTTAAAGGTTTCAGAGGCGTCCAGTACTCAAGAGGGAAATACAAACAATGAACTATAAAGAATGTGATCGAAGGTGAAGAAAATATGATCCATCAAATGCTAGAGTCACTGTTAGTTCCATGGCAAACATTGACATTGAATTAGTTTGCAGAAAGTAACGCAAAATGTTAAATTCTAGAACAATGCTGACCTGTTGTAAAAAAAATGGCATTGTAAAATAGTTCGAAATGGAAGATTCTATTCACAAGGGGAGGGAACTAAGTATTGTTACGACCACAGCTGATGGCATTCCTGATCAAGCCAGCCAAAGCGTGAAATCTGCCCTGCTGATCACAAATTGCTGGGTCGATAGCAAACAATTAAACAACCTTTCTGTCAATAGACCCTTACAAATGCTTAGTCGTAAAAGTTCATTAAATTATCTCCAAGTCACGGAATTGTTTTCACTTTACTATACCTTTCATTACAAATTCACAAACCTAATATATTTAACCTTAAAGACAAGATGTTCTCGTTACCTTCCAGCTGTTTAATTAATCCTGGGCGCGCGCACACACACACACACACACACACACAAACACACATATTTCTACATAGAGAAAAATAATCACACATACAATAAAGTACACATCTCTCATCACACTATAAAGGAGGAGGTAAACTGCAGGAATGATAGGATGTCCCCCAATTGAAGGATGTGACTGAACGTGTCAGCCAAGGATCTGTACTGCAGCCTCAGCTGCCAGGTCAGTAAACGCAGAAACAACTTTGATTGAGGAATTTCGAGCTTAAGTTTGCTGCAGGGGCTAAGTTAGACGGTGACTAAGTTTTGTAGATGTATCCGAAAAATTGCGTTAGGCGGACATAAATCAATAATCCTTCTCTAAAACTGATCCCAGTCTCGCTCGCTCACCATTAATCACTGTGAAATCAGCTGAGGCAATTAATGGGAACAATAGAATCCAAAACGGATATATACCGCACCAAACTAGCTGTTGCATAAACACACCGACTTACCAGAAATTGGAAAGCTTCGGGCTCAGTCCACACTTTCTGTCTTCTCTGTGTCCATTCAACTATGTCGCACACTCCTAATCTGGTAGTTTTAATAGAAAACTGGTTCACTTTTCACAAGCAGCATTAGAAAACGGATGTATCTCCGTACTCGTTGAGCGACTTCAATACATAAGGAAGGCGTTTGCTGAATTTCAAAGCAGGCAGTGTAGACTGAGAGCAGAAAGTAAGCTGGAAGGATGTGAGGCTGTCACAATCATTACAGTAAAAACACGGAGTTTCATAAAACATGGAATGAGATAGGGTTAAGTGAGGAAAAGATGCAGGGAGGATGTAAGATTGTCTCAAACATTAAAGTGACACCAAGGAGTTTCTCAAAACATGGAGAGTGATATGGATGAGAGAAGAAAAGAATCAGAGGGAATGTGACATTGTCAACGTCATTATAGTAACAACATTGACGTTCGCATTACATGGAGTGAGATAGGGATGAGAAAGGAAAAAAAAAGCAGGGAGGATGTGAGATTGCCGCAATCATTACAGTAACAGCAGTGATTTTCACTGAATAAGGAGTGAGATAGGGAGGGGAGTGGGGAAGATGCTGGGAGGATATATGATTACTTTACTCTACAAGAATCACAGTGGGACAATACTTGTTGTTCAGTATCATAATCACTGATTATATCCGGTTGTTGTTCAGTGGAAAATCGCTGAAATTATTCATTTTTTCTTCAGTGTAACATTTGCTGTATTTGCTTAATTACCATTCAGTACAATTTTAACTGTAAATATCTAATTATTTTTAAAGGCAATAATCCCTGTAAATAACCATTTATTGAACAGTGCAATATTGCATGTAACTAACTAAATATTGTCCACTACAATAATCGCCATAACATTCAAATTATTCCTGTTCAGTACAAAATAATCACTGTAAGTAACAAAATATATTTCAGTTCAACATTCACTGTGCATATCTAATTGTGCACAGAATAGCAGAATATTAACCGCAGAGAAGGAGGCCATTCTGTCCAAAGTGTCTTCACCGACATAGCGTGTTCTAATTATAATAAGAACATTAAACACTAGATTATTATTCAGTACACTATTCTCTGTAAATATCACATTATTGTTCAGTTCAACTTTCACTGCAACTATCTAATGATTGTTGAGTACAGTATTCGCTGGAAATAATTAATTATGGATGAGTGCAATGTTCACTAAAATACCTAATTATTCTTCAACACAATATGCACTGTAAATATCAATTTATTGTTCAGGACAATATTCGCTCTAACCATCTAATTATTGAACGGTGCAATATTCACTGTAAAAACCCGGTAATGATTCGGTGCAATGATCACTGTAACTATCAAGAATATCTTCAAGTCAATAATATTTGTAAATATCGAATTTTTTCTCAATGCAACATTCACTGTAACTATCTAATTACTGTTCAGTACAATATTCACTGCCGATATATCATTATTGCTCAGCACAAAAAGCACTGTAAATACCCACTTTTTTTCAGGACAATATTCAGTTTAAAAACCCCATTTTTGCTCAGTACTATAATCACTGAAAATATCTAATTATCGTTCAGTGCAATATTCATTGTAAATATCCGATAAAAATTCAGTGCATTATTCAGTGCAACTATTCAATCATTGTTCAGTGCAATGATCACTATAAATTTCTAGTTGTTGCTCAGCAAAGTATTTATTGTAAATATCTAATTGTTCTTAAGCACAATAGTAAATTAAAGCAATCGGTTATTGTTCAGTGCAATATGAACTGTAAGTAACTATTTTTTTCCTGTAAGGTATTATGTGTTTTTAACCGATTATCTTTTGGTGCAATTTTCCCTGTAACGATCTACATATTGCTCAGTACCCTACTCACTGTAAGGACCAAACTATTGTTCAGTTCAATAATCATTGTAAATGTCCAATCATTCTTCTGAACAGTAAACATTAGAACATTTAATTTTTTTTTCAGTGCAATGATCAAGCTACTTATCCCGAAATGTTCAGAACAATATTCATTGTAAATGTATAATATTTGTTTTCTACAATATTCAATGCAAATATTGAATTATTTTTCAGCATAATATTCAGTGAGTGTAATTACCCGATTAATCTCCAGTGCAATAAATACTGAAAATGTCAATTGTGATCAGTAAAATATCCGTTGTAAATGTTTAATTATTGCTCAGTACAAAATTAACTGTAAATATCAACTGATTGTTGAGTACAATACTCACTGTCTATAGCCATTCATTGATCAGTACAACGTTCATTGTAAATTCCCGATGATTGCTCAGCACAATATTCACTCCAGCTATCGAATTATTGTTCAGTATAATATTCACTGGAAATGTCCGATTGTTTCTCAGTGCAATATTAACTGTAAATATCCAATTATTGTTCAGTTCAATCTTCAAGATAAAAAATCTATTGTTGTTCAATGCAATATTTGCTTTAACTGCCGGATTATTGTTCAGTAAAACATTCACTGTTATAATCAAATCATTATTAAGCTGAATAGTCACTGTAAATATCTAACTGTACCTCAGTACAATAATCACTTCGAACACACGATTCTTGTTCAATCCAATATTCACTGTAAATATTCCATTATTGTTCAGTACAATATTCACTGGAACTACAGGATTATTGCTGTTTAGAATATTAATTTTGAGTTGCATTTTTCTTTCTGAGCGCCATGTACACTTTAAGTATAAAATTACCGTTAAGTACTGCATTCGACGTAGTAATCTAATTATTACTCAGCTCAATATTCGCTCTAAGTATTTTATTGTTCTTAAGTACAATCATGGCTTTTAAAATCCAATTAATTTTCAGGATAATTTTAACTGCAACTATCGAATTTTTGTTCAGTACAATATTTATTGTAAAAACTTAATTAATGTTGAGTGTAATGTTCTATGAAAATAGCTAATTATTGTTCAATAATATAGACATATTAACTCCCTTGTTATTTTTGAATGCGATATTCACTCTATATATCCAATTGTTTTTAAGTTCAATGTTCACTTTAAACACTCAGTTTATATTTAGTACCTTGATTATTGTTATTATCACATTATTGTGCAATTCAATATAAAGTATAAATATCTATTTGTTTTGTTCAAAGATATATTCAGTGCAAGTATTTGATTATTGTTCAGTACAATATCCACGACAGTTATCTTATTATTGTGCTTCACAATAATCATCGTCAATACATAACTAATTATCAGTACAATAGCACCATATTGCCTGTAAATATATAATTATTCTTCAGTTTAATATTCACTGAAAATAATCGATTAATTTTCAGTACAACATTCACAGTAACTATCTTGCTATTATTCAGCACAATTAAGTTTAACTAACTTAGCATTTTTCAGGGTGCTAACAACTGTGATTATCTAATTATTGTTCAGTAAAATATTCACTCTAAGTACCCGATTATTGTTGAGTAGAATCTTCACTGTAACTATCTAATTATTGTTCAGTTCAATAGGCACTAACTATATATTTATTGTTCGGTACAATATTTATTGTAAATAACTAGTTATTGTTAAGCACGATAGTAAATGTAAATATTAGGTTATTCATCAGTACATTGATCACTGTGAATAACCATTTACTCAGCAGTACAATATTGCAAGCCGCAAACGAATTATTGCTCAGTATAATAATTGTTATAAATAACAAATTTTCCTTCAGTAGTATATAAACATTGTAAAAACCAAATTATTGTTCAGTACAATATTTGCTGTGCACATTTAATTGTTCTCAGAATCTCAGAATATTAACAGCACAAATGGAGGCCATTCAGGCCATCGTGTCTTCACGGGCATAGTGTGTCATTAATTATAATAGCAATGTTAAGCACCAGAATGTTGTTCAGCACAATATGCACCATATCCACCAATTAATTGTTCAGTGCAATATTCTCTCTAAACATCTGACTATTGTACAGCAAATGATCACCGCAACTCTCTAATTATTCTTCAGTGAAATATTCAATCTATCTATTTGATTTTCATTCAGTGCAATTTCCACGGTAATAATATCATTATTGTTCAGCGCATCATTCACTGTAAATGTCTGAATATTGTTCGGCACTATATTCACTGTAAACAAATATGTTTTCTTCACTACAATAATCACTCTAAATATCTCATCCCCTTTCAGTACAATGTCCAGCCTAATTGTCTAATTATGTTTTAGTGCAACATTAACTGTAAATGACCCATTATACTTTAGTGCAATATTCACTGTAACCCTCTTATTATTGTTTAGGAAAATATCCACTTTAAAAACCAGATTATTGTTTAGTACAATGTTAAATGTAATCATCCTGTTCAAACCTCTTGTTCAATGATCATACTGCTCATTCGGTATCCAGAGGATGAGGAGGTCTGTCTAGATTGTCTCCAGCCCTCGTTGCAAGCTCAATTCCTTACCTCCGGTCGCAAAGCATCTCCCTCACTCGTGTCTGACGCTGATCCAGGTTTTATTAAACTGGGTTCTATATTTCGCCTGGTCTTACAGCTTTGGATATGTGTTCTACATAAGCTGCCTATTTCCATTAGTAAAACATTGCAACATTTAAAGCCCGCTGTTGTCTTCATTTAAACAATTGTCATCTCTGCACTCAACTATTGCAGCATAGGTCCAGTTGGCCACGAATATTCTGCCCTCTACAAAATTAATAAAATGAAAACTTTGCAGCCCATGTCCTTAATCACACCAAGTTCCCGTGCACACATCACCAAATCTGCTCACTGAAATAGATCACCTCCATTAAAAGCCCCACTGCCCATATCCTCGCTCCAAAACCCGATTCACCCATCACCCACGCTGCTCACTGAACAACCGTTCCTCCCATTCAAAACCCCACTGCCCGTGCCCATACTCACATCAATTTCCCGTTCACACATCGCCCCTCTGCTCACTGAACTGCATTATCTCCCGTTCAAAGCCAATTTTTTCCTATCCCTACTCACACAAAGTCCCTGTTCACACGTCACGTTCTCTGGACATTGACATTCATTATATCTCCTTCAAAACCTCACTGTCCATGTCCTTACTAAAAGCAATTATCCGACATCACATTGCCCCCTCTGCTCCGCGCAGTACATTAATCCCCATTCAAATCCGTGCTTCCCGTTTCCATTCAACCACCAAATCATCTTTCATACGTCGCCCTCTCTGGTTGCTGACCGACATTATGTAGAGCCCATATGCTTGGAGTTAAGAAACAAAAATTGAATAATACACTGGTGGAAGTATCCTATAGCATCCCTAAGACTAGCCACAATGTAGCACATATAATGCATCAGGAGATAATCAGGGCACACGAAAAAAGCAGCACCTTCATAATGGCTGCATTCCCTATTCATGAGATTGGGAAAATCTAAGTTGCAGTGGTCGCCAGGAGGAAGAATTCAGAGAGTTCATTCGGGACAGCTTCCTAGAACAATTCTTCATGGATCTAACCGTGGATTAGGCTATATTTGTCTGGTAAGGTGTAATGAGGCAGGTTTAATAAATGATCCCCTAGGAAACAGTGACATGGTAGAATCGAGCATTCAGTTTGAAGGTGAGAAACTCGGGTCAGAAGCAACTCTGCTTCTGCCTCCGTCCTTATTCAAACTAAGTCCCTGTTCAGACCTTATCCCCTCTACCCACTAACCTCCATAAAAAAGCATAATTACAAAGGAGTAAGGATGGAGATGGCTGGAATAGGCTGTGAAGGAATTTACTGAAAAAGACGGTTGATAAGTGTTTATGAAAGTTATTCATGATTCACAACAATGGTATATCGCACAAAGGAAAACAAAATCTAGGAAGAAGATGAAACAACCATGGTTAACCAAGGAAGTTAAGAGCAGTATGAAATTGAAGAAAAAAAAAACTTTCAACGTTGCAAATACTAATGGTAAGATAGTGGATTGGGAAAAATTGAAAACCCAACAAAAGCTGACCAACAAAATCAATAAGAGGGGGAACATTAAACTTGCTGGGAAACTAGCAAATAATATAAAAAATACAATAATAACTTGTTGAAATATGTTTTATAAAAAGAAAGATAGAGGGCAAAGTGAATATAAGCCTCTTAGAGACTGAGGTTCGGTTAATAACAATGGGGAACGAGGAAATTGCAGATGTATTGACTAAATAGTTTTCATCAGTCTTCATGGCTGAAAGCACTAATAGCATTCCAAAAACACGAAATGATCAAGTTGCTAATGCGGGGTGAGGGAAAAAATAGAATATCTATCATTAGAGAAAATCTATCAATTTCAAATGAGCATGGAGAGCGAGCGGAGTTCATTTTAAAAAGAGTGCGGAGAGCGAGGGGAGTTCATTTTAAAAAGAGCACGGATAGCGAGGGGAGTTCATTTTGGAAAGAGCACGGATAGCGAGGGGAGTTCATTGTAAAAAGAGCGCGAAGAGCGAGGGGAGTTCATTTTAAAAAGAGCGCAGAGAGCGAGGGGGGTTCATTTTAAAAAGAGCACTGATAGCGAGGGGAGTTTATTTTAGAAAGAGCACGGATAGCGAGGGGAGTTTATTTTTAAAAGAGCACGGATAGCGAGGGGAGTTTATTATAAAAAGAGTGCGGAGAGCGAGGAGAGTTCATTTTAAAAAGAGCACGAAGATTGAAAACAAAAGGAGGGGAAGCTGATGAGGAGCGGCCACTGTGTGAGTGGCCCAGTGAAGGAGTGGAGCTTTGAGGCTTTGGCTCGAGAGGCTTTGGCAGAGTAGAGGCTGAGGAAGAGCTTGCTCCCAGTGGGGTAAGGCTGAGTAAGTTCCTTTAATTAAATTAGGAGTAGGTAATGGAGGCAGCAGTTAGGGCAGTCGAGAGCTCCGAATGCAGTATGTGGGAAGCCAGGGACAGCACAATTGTCCCTGGTGACTACACCTGCAAAATCTGCATCCAGCTGCAGCTCCTGACAAACCGAGTTAGGGAACTGGAGCTGGTGCTGGATGAACCTTGGATCATTCCGAGGCAGAGGCAGTTAGAGACAGGAGTTTCAGGGAGACAGTCACCCCTAAAAGTCAGGAGGCAGGTAGCTGGGTGACTGTCGGGAGAGGGAAGGGGAATAGACAGAAAGAGCAGAGCACCCCTGTGGCCGATCTCATCAATAATAGGTATACCGTTTTGGATATTGTTGGTGTGGACGACCAACAAGTTGTAGTGGTCGCGTCTCTGGCACCGACGCTGGACCTTCAGCTCAGAAAGGAGGGAGGGAAAAGAGGAGATTAGTAGTGATAGGGGATTCGATAGTTAGGGGGACAGATAAGAGGTTCTATGCGAGAGATCAACAAACCCGGATGGTCTCTTGCCTCCCTGGTGCCAGGGTCCGTGATATCTCGGATCGAGTTCTCAGTATTCTCAGTAGGGAGGGTGAGCAGCCAGAAGTCGTGGTCCATGTAGGGAACAATGACGTGGCTGGGAAGGAGGAAGAGGTTCTGTAAAGAAATTTTAGGCACTTAGGTGCAAAGTTGAAGGACAGGACCTCCAGGGCTGCGATCTCAAAAGTGCTAACCGTGCTACGTGCTAGTGAGGCTAGAAAGAGGAGGATAATGCAGCTAAATACGTGGCTAAGGAGATGGTGCAGGAGGGAGCGCTTCATGTTTCTGGACAATTGGACTCTGTTCCAGGGGAGGTGGGACCTGTTCCGACAGGACGGTTTGCACCTGAACTGGAGGGGGACTAACATCATTGCGGGTAGGTTTGCTAGTGCTGCTACGGGGGGTTTAAACTAGATTTGCAGGGGGAGGGGAACCAGAGTGTTAGAGCAGATAGCGGGTTGGAGGAGGATTAAGGTCAAGCGAGGAATGCATGTATAGACGGAAATCAAAGGTTTGTACGGGATAGAAACGTTCTCAGGTGCATCTATTTCAATGCAAGGAGTATTGTTCGAAAGGCAGATGAGCTTAGGGCATGGATTGGCACTTGGGATTACGACATTATTGCTATTAGTGAGACTTGGTTGTAGGAGGGGCAGGACTGGCAGCTCAATGTTCCATGGTTCCATTGTTTCAGACGTGATAGAGGGGGAGGGATGAAAGGGGGAGGAGTGGCATTACTGGTGAGGGAAAATATCACAGCTGTGCGTAAGCAAGACAGCCCGGAGGGCTCGTCTACAGAGGCCATATGGGTGGAGCTGAGGAGCGGGAAAGGTGTGACCACACTAATAGGGTTGTATTATAGACCGCCCAATAGTCAGAGAGAATTGGAGGAGCAAATCTGTAGAGGGATAGCAGACCGATGTAAGAAACAAAAAGTTGTGATAGTAGGAGATTTAAACTTTCCACATATTGACTGGGACTCCCAAACTGTAAAAGGGCTGGATGGCTTGGAGTTTGTCAAATGTGTTCAGGATTTTCTAAATCAATATATAGAGGTACCAACGAGAGATGATGCAATACTTGATCTCCTATAAGGGAACCAGACAGGCCAACTGATAGAAGTATGTGTAGGCGAACATTTTGGGTTGAGTGACCACAATGTCATTAGTTTTAAGTTAATTATGGATAAGGATAGGTTTGGTCCACGAGTTGAGATTTTTCATTGGAGAAAAGCCAATTTTGTGGAAATGAGAAAGGATCTAGGAAGAGTGGATTGGGATAAGTTGTTTTCTGGCAAGGATGTGTTCAGTAAATGGAAGGCAGTCAAAGGTGAAATTTTGAGAGTGCAAAGTTTGCTTGTTCCCGTCAGGATTAAAGGCAAAGTTAGCAGGCATAGGGAACCTTGGTTTTCAAGGGATATTGGCGATCTGGTTAAGAAGAAGAGAGAGGTGTATAGCAGGTATAGGCAACAAGGAGAAAATGAGGTATTTGTGGAGTATAGAAAATGTAAGAAAATACTAAAGAAGGAAATCAGGAAGGCAAACAGAAGACATGAGGTTGCTTTGGCAGATAATGTGAAGGTAAACCCGATGGTTCCTCCAGGTATGTTAAAAGTAAAAGGATAGTAAGGGACACAATTGGTCTCCTTGAAGATCAGAGTGGTCGTCTATGTGTGAAGCCTCACGAGATGGGGGAGATCTTGAACAGTTTTTTTGCATCAGTATTTACTCAGGAAACTGGCATAGTGTATAGGGAAGGAAGGGAAACAAGCAGTAGTGTCATGGAACATATAGAGATTAAAGAGGTGGAGGTGCTTGCGGCCTTACAACGAATAAAGGTAGATGAATCCCCCGGGCCTGACATGATATTCCCTCGGACCTGGAGGGAGACTAGTGTAGAAATTGCAGAGGGCCTGGCAGAAATATTTAAAATGTCCCTAGCCACGGGTGAGGTGCCGGAGGATTGGAGGGTAGCACATGTTTTTCCATTGTTTAAAAAAAGCTCCAAAAATAAACCAGTTAATAACAGGCCAGTGAGCCTGACGTCAGTAGTAGGTAAATTATTGGAAGGTGTTCTGAGACATCCGATATACATTTATTTGTACAGTCAATGGCTGATTAAGGATCGTCAGCATGGCTTTGTGCATGGTAGGTCGTGTTTAAAGAACCTTGTAGATTTTTTCGAGGACATTACGAAGAAAGTAAATGAAGGAAAGGTTGTGGATGTTGTCTACTTGCACTTTAGTAAGGCCTTTGACAAGATCCTACATGGGAGGTTAGTTCAGAAGTTTCAGACACTTGGTATCCATGGAGAGGTTGTAAACTTGATTCGAAATTGGCTGTGTGGGAGAGGACAGAGAGTGGTAGTGGATGATTGCTTCTCAGACGGGAGGTCTGTGACTAGTGGTGTGCCTCAGGGATTTTTGCTGGGAACATTGTTGTTTGTTGTCTATATCAATGATTTGGATGATAATATGGTAAACTGGATCAGCAAGTTTGCTGATGACACTAAGATTGGAGGCGTAGTGGACAGTGAGGAAGGCTTTCAAAGCTTGCAGAGGGAACTGGATCAACTGGAAAAATTGGGCCAGAAAATGGCAGATGGAATTTAATGCAGAAAAGTGTGAGGTATTGCACTTTGGAAAGACAAACCAAGGTAGGACATACACAGCAAATGCTAGGGCACTGAGGAGTGCGGAGGAACAAAGGGATCTGGGAGTTCAGATACATAATTCCCTGAAAGTGGCGTCACAGGTAGACAGGGTTGTAAAGAAAGCTTTTGGCATACTGGCCTTCATAAATCAAAGTTTTGAGTACAGGAGTTGGGATGTTATGGTGAGGCTGTATAAGACATAAGGCCAACTTTGGAGTATTCTGTGCAGTTCTGGCCGCCTAACTACAGGAAGGATATCTTTAAGATTGGGAGAGTGCAGAGAAGATTTACTAGGATGTTGCAGGGTCTTAAGGAGTTGAGTTACAGGGAAAGATTAAACAGGTGAGGACTTTATTCCTTGGCGCGTAGAAGGATAAGGGGAGATTTTATAGAAGTTTACAAAATTATGAGGGGTATAGACAGAGTAAATGCGAGTAGGCTATTTCCACTTAGATTAGGAGAGATAAACGCGAGAGGACATGGCTTTAGGGTGAAAGGGGAAAGGCTTAGGGGGAACATTAGGGGAACTTCTTCACTCAGAGAGTGGTGAGAGTGTGGAACAAGCTGCCATCTGACGTGGTAAATGCAGGCTCACTCTTAAGTTTTAAGAATAAATTGGATAGATACATGGATGGGAGAGGTCTGGAGGGTTATGGACTGGGTGCAGGTCAATGGGATTAGCGGAATAATATTTCGGCACAGGCTAGAATGGACGAATGGCCTGTTTTCTGTGCTGTAGTGATCTATGTTTCTATGGTTCCAAAATGTACGAGGGGAGCTAATGGATCTAAGGGCCTTGAATTGCCCTGGACCTGGCCGGTTGCAACCTATGATGTTAAAGAAATTAGCTACATATATTTTGAAAGCACAGATAATTTGGCAGAAAGAATAGAGAAGGTGATTTCATTAAAAGGATACATTCTGTATATTGCTGCAGCACGGGGGGATTTGGGGGGTCATCGTGCATGATTCACAAAGAGGTAGCATACAAGTTCAGTGAGCAATAGGGGAGGATAATTAATTGTTTGGTCTTATTACAAATAGAATGGAGTATAAAATAGGGAAGTTTTGATAAAGCATGCACGGTTCTAGTTAGACTACACCAAGCATACCGTAAAAATGTTGGTCAAACATCTAAGGAAAGATAAACGGACATGAATGGCAGACAAGAGAATGTTCACTTCGTTGATCGAGTGTATGGAGAGCTTTTCGTAGCAGGAGAGGTTTGGTAGTTTGGCCCTGTATTCATTGGACTTAGTAGAATGAGGGACGACCTTATTAAATCATACACGATTTATATGGGTTTTGGCAGGTTACATGTTGAGTGGTTGTTTCACCTTGTGGGAGATTCTGGGAACAGAATGCATAATTTCAGAGTAAGAGGTCGGCCATTTAAAACAAAGATTATGACTAATTTATTCTCTCAGTGGGCAGTTAACCTGTGGAATGATCTACCTTGTAATGCTGAAGAGTCTGGGTTATTAACTCTATTCCAGACAAAGATTGACCGATTTTTATTCAGTAAGGGAATCAAGTGTTAGGAAGAAACTTAAGGATTGTCAGTGAGGATTAGTAGATCAGCCATGATCTCATTACATGGAGGAGAAGTCTAGATGGACCTAATGGCCAACTTTGCTCACAAGTCTTATAGCCTCATGGCCTTAAGATCTCCCATTCAAAATCCCACTTCCCGTTTGATAGATCACATAAAGTTCCCCTTCATGCATCTTCCTCTCCGTACATTGACCTATCGTATCTCTCATTATGAGCCCCACTGCCTCCGTCCTTATTCACACTAAGTCTCCATTAACACCTTAAACCCTCTGCTAACTGACCTCCATTATTTCCCAATTTGAAGGGACTGCCCATAGGTTTTATAAGACCAAGTGCTCCTTCAAAATCCACAACTCCGCTCAATGAGTTACATTATCACTCATTCAATACCCCGCTGTCCGGCTCCTTACTCACACCAAGTCCCTATTGACACATCGATCCCTCTGCTCACTGAACCTCTACCTTGTCTCCCATTCAAAACCGCACTGTCCATGCCCTCACTCACATCAAGTCCCCGTTCTCACATCAAACCCTCTGCTTGCTGATCTTCATTATCTCCATTTAAATCGCCTCCGCCCATGCACTTACACAAAATGAGTCCGCGTTCAAACATCCCCCGCCTGCACACTGAGCTACATTATCTCACAATCTAAACCCCAATGCACATAGCAAGTCCCGGTTCACAAATCACCCGCTCTGCTAATTGACATACAATTTCTCTGTTTCGGGATCCCACTGCCCATCTCCTTAATAGCACCAAGTCCCCGTTCACAAATCACGCACTGTACATGCTGAGCTCCATTATCCATTTTTACAAATCCCACTGCCTCTGTCCTTGTTCAAAACAAGCCCTCGTTTATACATCTCCCCTCAGCTCACCCACTGACCAAAAATGTCTCCCATTGAATACAACACAGCCCATGTCTAAGTCACACCAAATCCCCGTTCACATATGTCGCCTCAGCTCACTGAACTACATTAGCTCGCATTCAAACTCAAGCCGACCATGTCTTTCCTCAGAATAGGTACACATTCACAGACCTTCCCCTCCGCTCAAGAACCTATATTAAGACGGGTTCAATATGCCACTCCCCGTCTCCTTACTCACATCAATGACCTCTTCACACATCACTTCCTTGGCACTCTGGCTCCATTTCCATAGAACCATAGAGCCATAGAACATTACAGCAAAGAAAACAGGCCATTCGGCACTTCTAGTCTGTGCCAAAATATTATTCCGCTAGTCCCATTGACCTGCACCTAGTGCATAACCCTCCAGAGCTCTCCCATCCATGTATCTATCTAATTTATTCTTAAAACTTAAGAGTGAGCCCGCATTTACCACGTCAGATGGTAGCACGTTCCACACTCTCACCACTCTCTGAGTGAAGAAGTTGGCCTACATTATCCTCTTTGCCGACATCCCACTGCACATTCCCTGGCACAAATAAATCTCTCTTCCCACATCTCCCCTCTGCTTCTAAAATACACTATTACCCATTGAAAACAACTCTGCCCGCGTCTAGGTCACGCCATGTCCCGGTTCGCGAATCTAAACCCTGCTCACTGAACCACAGTTTACTCCGTGGAAAACAACGCTGCCTACATCTAAAACACACCACTTCCGTTTACCTCTACTCCGTCTGCTCAATGGCCTACATTATTATACCACCGAAAACCCACTGTCTGTGACTCCTCTCACACCAAATTCCCATTCACGCATCAGCACCTCTGCTCATGACATACATTATCTGTCAGTCAAAACCACACTGGAAGTGTCGTTATTGATACTAAGCCCCGTTCACACATCATCCCCTCAGCTCACTGACCTACGTTATCACACATTATGAAACCGACTGCCAATGCCATTAATGAAACCAAGTCCGCATCCACAAATCACCCTCTCTGCTCCCTCAACCCCAGTATGTCGCGTGGGAAAAAGAACTGCCGGAGTCCTTATTTACATCAAGTTCCTGTTCATGCTTCCACGCTCATGCTCAAGGACTTACATTAACTGTTAATTAAGAACACCCCTGCCCGTGCCACAAATCACACTAAGTACTCATTCATACATGACCATGTCTTCTCACTGAAATTCATTATCTCCCAAGTAAAAACTCCATTGTCCATGATGCAATCACAGAAGTTGCCTTGCCACACATTACCCAATCTGCTCACGGACCCAGGTTCTCACCCATTTAAAAACGCATCGCTCGATATCCTTAATCATAACAAGTACCCATTGAAATGTCCATGCTTCTTCTCAATGATTTACATTATCTCCAATTGAAATCCCCACCGCCCATGTGCCGCTTCTCAAAATCGCCCGCTCTGCTCAATGAACTAAATGATCTCCCATTAAAAACCTGGCTGTCGATGTCCTTAATCACGCGAAGCTCCCGTTCAGACATCTCTCCCTCTACTCACAGAACTACCATATCACCAATTGAAAACCACTCTGTCCGTGCACACAGTCACACAAAGATCACCACCTCTGCTCGCTGACCTTCATTAACTCCACTTGAAAATCCTACTGACCGATGTCTTTCATCGCAGCAAATCCCCGTTCACTCATCACCCTCTTTGCACAGTGACTTAAATTACCTCCAATTCCATGCTCTAATGCTCGTGTCCTTAAGATCCGTCAACCGGAAAACTATTGCCCATGTCCTTGCTCACTTTATGTCCCCGCTCACACATCACCCCCTATGCTTACTGAAATACGTTATCACTCATTCAAATCTCTTCCTCTCGTCTCCTTGTTCAAACGAAGTACGTGTTCACCTATCAACATCTCTGCCCTCTGACCTAAAATATCTGCCATTGGTAACATCAGTGCCCGTGTAACGTCTGCAGCACTACCCGTTCGCTCTACACCGTCTAATCGATGGACTGCATTATTTCCCACTGAAATGCTACTGCCCGTATCCTCACACACACCAAATCCCTGTTTACTCATCAACCCCTCTGGTTACTGAGCTACATTATCCCATGTTCAAACACCCAATGCACATCACAAAGTCCCCATTCAGAAATCACCCGCTCTGCTCGCTGACATACAATCTTTCCATTTTGAGAACACACTGCCGGTGCCCTTATTAAAGCCAAGTCCATGGTTACACATCCCACTCTCCACGCTGGCCTTCATTATCCTCTTTTCCGACATCCCACTGCCCATCACCTGTGACAAACAAAACCCTCTTCCCACATCTCCCCTCTGCTTCTAAAATACACTATTACCCATTGAAAGCAACTCTGCCCGCGTCTAAATAACACCATATCCCGGTTCGCGAATCTAATCCCTCCTCACTGAACTACAGCTTACTCCATGGAAAACACCGCTGCCTACGTCTAAAACACACCACTTCCGTTTACCTCTACTCCATCTGCTCAATGGCCTACGTTATTATACCACTGAAAACCCACTGTCTGTGACTCCTCTCACACCAAATTCCCATTCACGGATCAGCACCTATGCTCATGACATACATTATCTGTCAGTCAAAACCACACTGGAAGTGTCGTTATTGATACTAAGCCCCGTTCACACATCATCCCCTCAGCTCACTGACCTACGTTATCACACATTACGAAACCGACTGGCAATGCCATTAATGAAACCAAGTCCGCAACCATAAATCACCCTCTCTGCTCCCTCAACCCCAGTATGTCGCGTGGGAAAAAGAACTGCCGGAGTCCTTACTCACATCAAGTCCTGGTTCATGCTTCCACACTCATGCTCAAGGACTTACATTAACTGTAAATTAAGAATACCACTGCCCGTGCCACAAATCACACTAAGTGCCCGTTCATACATGACCATGTCTTCTCACCGAAATTCATTATCTCCGAAGTGAAAACTCCATTGTCCATGATGCAATCACAGAAGTTGCCTTGCCACACATTACCCCATCTGCTCACGGACCCAGGTTCTCACCCATTTAAGAACGCACCGCTCGATATCCTTAATCATAACAAGTACCCATTGAAATATCCATGCTTCTTCTCAATGATTTACATTATCTCCAATTGAAATCCCCACCGCCCATGTGCCGCTTCTCAAAATCACCCGCTCTGCTCAATGAACTAAATGATCTCCCATTAAAATCCTGGCTGTCGATGTCCTTAATCACGCGAAGCTCCCGTTAAGACATCTCCCGATCTACTCACAGAACTACCATATCACCATTTGAAAACCCCTCTGTCCGTGCGCACACTCACTCCAGTATCTCACACAAAGATCACCCCCTCTGCTCGCTGACCTTCATTATCTCCACTTGAAAATCCTACTGACCGATGTCTATCATCGGAGCAAATCCCCGTTCACTCATCACCCTCTTTGCTCAGTGACTTAAATTACCTCCAATTCCATGCTCTAATGCTCGTGTCCTTAAGTTCTGTCAACCGGAAAACTATTGCCCATGTCCTTGCTCACTTTATGTCCCTGCTCACACATCACCCCCTATGCTTACTGAAATACATTATCACTCATTCAAATCTCTTCCTCTCGTCTCCTTGTTCAAACGAAGTACGTGTTCACCTATCAACCCCTCTGCTCTCTGACCTAAAATATCTGCCATTGGTAACATCAGTGCCCGTGTAATGTCTGCAGCACTACCCGTTCGCTCTACACCGTCTAATCGATGGACTGCATTATTTCCCACTGAAATGCTACTGCCCATATCCTCACACACACCAGATCCCTGTTTACTCATCAACCCCTCTGGTTACTGAGCTACATTATCCCATGTTCAAACACCCAATGCACATCACAAAGTCCCCATTCAGAAATCACCCGCTCTGCTCGCTGACATACAATCTTTCCATTTTGAGAACACACTGCCGGTGCCCTTATTAAACCCAAGTCCATGGTTACACATCTTACTCTCCACGCTGGCCTCCATTATCCTCTTTTCCGACATCCCACTGCCCATGCCCTGGCACAAACAAAGCCCTCTTCCCACATCTCCCCTCTGCTTCTAAAATACACTATTACCCATTGAAAACAACTCTGCCCGCGTCTAAATCACACCATGTCTCTGTTCGCGAATCAAAACCCTGCTCACTGAACTACAGCTTACTCCGTGGAAAACAACACCACCTACGTCTAAAACACACCCTTTCCGTTTACCTCTACACCGTCTGCTCAATGGCCTACGTTATTATACCACTGAAAACCCACTGTCTGTGACTCCTCTCACACCAAATTCCCATTCATGCATCAGCACCTATGCTCATGACATACATTATCAGTCAGTCAAAACTACACTGGAAGTGTCGTTATTAATACTAAGCCCCGTTCACACATCATCCCCTCTGCTCACTGACCTACGTTATCTCAAATTAAGAAACCCACTGCCAATGGCATCAATGATTCCAAGTCCGCGAACACAAATCACCCTCTCTGCTCCCTCAACCCCAGTATCTCGCGTGGGCAAACGCACTGCCGGAGTCCTTACTCACATCAAGTCCCGGTTCATGCTTCCACACTCATGCTCAAGGACTTACTTTAACTGTTAATTAAGAATACCACTGCCCGTGCTATAAATCACACTAAGTACCCGTTCAGACATGACCATGTCTGCTCACTGAAATTCATTATCTCCCAAGTCAAAACTCCATTGTCCATGATGCAATCACAGAAGTTGCCTTGCCACACGTTACCCCATCTGCTCATGGACCCAGGTTCTCACCCATTTAAAAACGTACCGCTCGATATCCTTAATCATAACAAGTACCTGTTGAAATATCCATGCTTCTTCTCACTGATTTACATTATCTCCCATTGAAATACCCACCGCCCATGTGCCGCTTCACAAAATCGCCTGCTCTGCTCAATGAACTAAATGATCTCCCATTTAAAACCTCGCTGTCGATGTCCTTAATGACGCGAAGCTCCCGTTCAGACATCTCTCCCTCTACTCACAGAATTACCATATCTCCAATTGAAAACCGTTCTGTCAGTGCACACACTCACTCCAACATCCCACACAAAGATCATTCCCTCTGCTCACTGACCTACATTATCTCCACTTGAAAATCCTACTGACCGATGTCTTTCATCGCAGCAAATCCCCGTTCACTCAACACCCCCTTTGCTCAGTGACTTAAATTATATCCAATTCCATGCTCTAATGCTCGTGCCCTTTATCATGCCAGCTCCCAATTTACACATGACCCACTCTTCTCGCTTAGCTAGGTTATTGCCCGTTCAAACCCCCACTGCACAGTCCCTCTCTCACATCAAGTGCCGTTCAACATTTCTCTCAACCACTTCTGACGTCTTTAATCTCACAATCGAAACCACTGCCCATGTTATTTCTCACAACAATTCCCCGGCCAAAACAAACTCATTTTGTTTGCTGAATTAACTTACCTGACTTTCGAAAACACCATGCACATTTCCTTACTCACATTAAGTCATGGTTCTCTCCTCAGCAACTCTGTTTACTGAGATACAATATCTCCCTTTCAACAGCATGCTGCCCGTTTGATAAATGACACAAAGTTCCTGTTCACACACCTTCCTCTCTGCTCATTGACCTGTGATATGTCATCATTAAAACACAATTGCTAACACCCTTATGTACTGCTAGATCCCGTTCACCAACACTGCTTGGAACCTACATTATCTCCAATTGAAAACCCATTGCTCATGTTTTTAATCAAAACTGGTCGCCGTTCGCACATAACCAACTCATCTCATTGACATGCATTATATCCCAATGAAAACCAACTGCCCATGTGTTACTCACACCAAGTCCCCGTTCACGCATCAACCCCTCTGCTCACTGAGATATATTACCCCACATTCAAACCCCCAATGTAGCTCAACAAGTCCCCGTTCAGAAATAAACTGTTTCGCTCCCTGACATAACATTTCTCCGTTTCGAAAAACAACTACCCGTGTCCTTAATCGGACCAAGTTCACGGCCACATATCACTCACTCTCCATGCTCACCTCCATTATCTCCATTTCGAAATCCCACTGACCAAACACTTAGAAAAAAAAGGCCCTGTTCACACATCTCTCCTCTGAAAAATGAACCACAATATCTTCCATTGAGAGCAACACTGCCCGTCTCTTAATCACACGAACCCCACCTTCGGAAATCTAACCTCTGCTCACTGAACTAGAGTATATTCCATTGAAATCACCGCTGAAAATGTCGAATTACCCCACTCCCCTTTAAGACTACTCTATCTTCTCAATGATGTATAATAATAGGCCACCGAAAAGCCTTTGCCTGTGTCCTCGCTCACACCAATTCGCCATTCATGCATCAGCCACTCCGATCATTGACCTAAGATATCTTACACTACTGCCCGTGCCAATAGTCACACCAAGTACCTGTTCGCTTATCACCCACTCTGTCCCTTACCTCCATTAGCTTGCATTCGAAAACCCAAGCTCCATGTCCTTACTCACACCATATCTCCTTTCTCAAACCTCCACACTGATCACTGAACTATAATATTTCCCATTGAAAGCACCGCTGCAGGAGGAAAATCCCCTTACTTCCCATTCGCACTACTCCCTCTGCTCAATGGCCTGCATTATTCCCCACTCAAAACGCCCTGCCTGTGTCCTCACTCACACGAATTTCCCGTTCAGGCAACAACTGCTCTGCCCACTGACTAACATTATCGCCCATTCCAAACCACACTACACTTTTCTTAAACACACTAAGTCCCCGTTCACACATCTCTCACTCTGCTCCATTACCTCTATTATCCCGCATGAGAAAACCCACTACTCATGTCCATACTCACACCATGTCCCTGTCCAAGCATCACCCCTTCAGCTCACTGACCTGCACTATATCCCATTTTCAACACCACTACCCGTGTCTTTATGCACAAGTCCCCATTCAACCATTTCCCCTCTGCTCACTGAAATATATTATCTCCCAGGGAAAACTGCACAGCTAATGACGTAATCAGACTAGTTCCACTTCACACATCATCCTTTCTGATCACTGATTCTCATTATTTCTCATTCAGAATGAAATACACATGCCCGTACCCACTACAAATCCTCATTCACACATTGGCCCATCTGCTCACGGACACAGATTATCTCCCATTGTAAAACCCGCTGCTCGATGTTCTTAATCACAGCAAGTGCCCATTCACGTATCAACACTTCTCTTCACTCACCTACATTATCTCGCATTCGAATCCCTACCGCCGATGTGCTTCTTTATGCCAAGTCCCTGTTCACACATCACCACATCTGCTCATTGACATAAGTTATGTTAAATTCAAAACACCACGGTTCATTTCCTTAATTGAACCAAGCCAACGTTCAGAAATTCGCCTGCTCTACTCAAAGAGCTACATGATATCCCATTCAAAACCTCGCTGCCCATATACCGTTCACACGCCTCGCCCTTTGCTCACTGAACTGCCTCATCCCCCATTGAAAAACCCACTGCCGGCTACTAACTCACACCAACATGCCATAGAAAAGCTAGTCTCTCTGCTAGCTGACTTAAATTATCTTCCATTAAAAACTCCATTAAACCAATGCCATTCATCACAGAAAGTGCCCGTTCACACATCGCCTCTTTGGCTCTGTGACCTAAGTTATCGCCCATTAAATGTGCCACTGTCAATGCCCTGAATCACATCAACCCCACGTTTACATATGAAGCACTCTTCTCACTGAGCTGCGTTATCACCCATTCAAACCCCCATGCACAGGCCCTCAATCACAACAAGTCCAGTTCACCTTTCACCCCCCTCTTCCGAACTCTTTAGTCTCACATTTGAAACCCACTGCTCATGCTCTTACTCACACCAAGTCCCCAGAAACAAGCAACTCACTGTGCTCACTGACTTCCTTTATCTGCCATTCGAAAAGCAAATGCCCATGCTCTTACTCACACTAAGTGACGGTTCAGACCTCATCCCCTCTTCTCACTGAGCTACATTATCTCCCTTTCAATACGATGCTTCCCATTTGCTTAATCACACAAAGTCCCCGTTCACACATCTTCCAGTCTGCTCATTTACCTATGTTATGTCATTTTCCAAACACCACTGCTTACGTCCTTACGCTCTGCAAGTCCCCGTTCACCAACTCTGTTCAAAACACATGCTATCTCCAATTGAAAACCCATTGCTCGTGTGTTTAGTCAAAACTAATCGCCGTTCACGCTTCACCCCCCTCTTCTAATTGACCTGTATTATTTCCCACTGAAAACCCATTGTCAATGTCCTTATTCTCACAAAGTCCCCATTCCAATACCACGCCCTTTACTCAATGATCTACATTACTCCTTATTCAAAACATCACCGTCCGTCTTCATACTCACACCAAGTCCCCATTCGCCCATTACCCCTTCTGCACGCTGACCTCAATTATCTCCGATTCAAAGGCCTACTGCCAAAGTCCTTACTTACATTAAGTCACCATGCAGGCACCACTCCCTTTGCTCCCTGGCCTGCATTTTCTCTCATTAAAATCATCTCTGCCCATGTGTTTATTCAAACCAAATGTGCATTCTCATTTCAACTACTTTGCTCTCTGATGTACATTATCTCGCATTCAAAGTCCCACTTCCCATGGCCTTACCCCAACCAAGTTCCCTTCACACACAAATCCCATTATGTGTTGAAATGCATTATCTCCCATTCAGCACCCTGCGTCCTTCATCAGATTAAGTCCCAGTTCACACATCGCCCCATCTGCTCACTGACATACATTATGTCCCTTTGAAAATCGAATTGCCCGTGTCCTTACTCAATTAAGTCCTCGTTCAAATATCCCACCTCTGTTCACTGACCTGCAATATCCCACATTCAATACACAACTTTATTTAATCACTTGAAGTTCGTGTTCACACATCACCTCCTTTGCACCGCGGCCTACATGATCTCCAATTCGGAAAAGCATCGCCCATGTCCTTAATTACACGAATTTCTCCTTCAAACATCACCTATCTGCCACTGAATTACATTATCCCCCCGTTCAAACCCCCAAGGCACATCACAAATCAAAAAACCCTCTTCACAAATCCCCCGTTCTGCTCGCTGACCTACAATATCTGCTTTTCGAGAATGCACTAACCCTTTCTTCAATCACGCCAAGTCCACGTTCACACATCATTCACTCTCCTCGCTGACCTTCATTTCCTCCATTCCGAAAACTCACTACCCACGCCCTTAAATAATTCAAGTCCCCGTTCACATATCAAGCTCTTTGCTCACTGACCTATAACATATCTCAGTGAAAACACTGCTGCCTGCGCGTAAATCACACCACTCCCCATTCACGCTTCGCCCAATGCTCAATGGCCTGCATTATTTCTCACTGAAAACCTACTGTCGGTGTCCTCACCTACACAAAGCCCGTGTTCACGCATCTAGCCCTCTGCTCATGACCTACATTATCTCATATTCAAAACAAAACTGCCCGTGACCTTAATCGCACCAAGTTACTGTCCACGCGTAACCTGCTCTGATCCGTTACATCCATTATCTCACGTTCGAAAACCTTCTATCCATCTGCTTATTCACACCAAGTCCCCTTTCAAGCGTCTCACCTTCTGCTCACTGACAATTATTATCCCACGTTTGAAACCGCACTGCACTTGTCCTTACACACACCAAGTCCCCATTCACACATCACACCCTCTGCTCACTGACCTACATTAACTACTAATTAAGAATATCATTGCCAATGTCCTCAATCAAACCAAGTCCCCGTTAATACATGACTCTCTCTGCTCACCGAACTACCTTATCTTTGGTTGAAAATATCTCTTTCCGTGATATAATCACACCAGTCCGCATTCATGCTTGGCCCCCTCTGCTAAATGGCCCACATTATTTCTCATTCAAAGCTCAAGGCACATGTCCTTACCCACACCAATTCCCCATTCATACCATGACCCCGCTGCAAACTGACACACATTTTCTCCAATTGAAAAACCATTTCTCTATATCCCATGTCACACAAAGTGCCCTTTCAAATATGAACCCCTCTCCTCACTGACCTACATTATCTAGCATGTATAAACCCACTGGCAATTTCCATCAGCAAACCACCCCTGTTCACACATCTACTCCTCTTCCCACTGAGCTAAAATCTCTACCATTGAAAACCTCACTGTTGTACCCTGACTCACATCATGATACCATTACACATATCATCCCCTGTTTCTACTCAGCTACATTGTCTCCCATTGAAAAAAATCCTACCCTCGGTTCTTCATCACACCAAATTCCCGTTAACACATCACCTCCTCTGCTCAGTGACCTAATTTACCTCCTATTCAATGCCCCTCTGTCCTTGCCCTAAATCATTCCATGCACCCGTTTATACATTAACTGCTCTTCTCGCCGACATACTTTATCGCCCAGTCTAACGCCCAATGCACAGCTCCCTACTCACAAATTCCACCCCCGTCACACATCACACACTCTGATCACTGGCCTCATTTGTCTTCCATTCGAAACCACAATGCCTATGTCCTCACTCAGGTTAAGTCATCATTCATTCATGACCCTCTGCTCACTGAGCTAAATTGTCTCCAATTCAATGCTCAACTACCCGTGTCCTTAACCGTATAAATCTCGCATTCACAGCCCCCTCCTCTGCTCACTGGCCTGCATTCTCTCCTATTCAAACCCCACATGCCCATGTACTTACTCAAACAAAGGCCCCGTTTCCAAATCACCCCCTCTGTTCCCTGGTCAACATTATCTCCAGTTCGAAAAAGACTCTGTTCGTGTCCTTAATCACACTAAGCCCACGTTCACACATCAATGAGTCTGCTCGCTTAATTCTATTAGCTCCCATTCAAAAATCTTACTGGCCGTATCGTTACTCACCAGAAGTCGACGTTCACACATCGTTCCCTGTGTTTAATGATCCAGATTATGATCCATTCAAAACTTCACTACCCATGCCCTTAACACACAAAGTCCCTATTCACAAATCACCCGCTCTGCTCAATTCTTACATTATCAACAATTCAAACCACAAATGTCCAAGTCCATCCTCAAACCAAATCCTCGATCATACATCACCCACTCTGCCCCCTGACCAACATTTTCCCCCATTCGAAAAACCATTGCCTGGGCATTTACTCAGACAGAGTATTCGTTCAAACATCATCACTTCTGCGCGCTGACATACTTTATCTCCCATTCAACAACAAGAAAAAACTGTCCGTGCCCATATTCAGACAAATCCCCGTTCATGTATCACCTACTCAGCTCCCTTATGCACATTTTCTCAGATTCGAAAACGGGGTGCCTGTGCCCTTAGTCACACAAAGTCCCCGTTCACACATCAGAACCCTTTGTTCACCGACCTACAGAACTCACATTTTGAAGGCAATTGCCTGTGTCCGTGTACACTCCAAATCCCCTTTCATACATAAGCACCTCAGCACAATGACCTATCTTACATTCCATTCAAAAGCCAACTTCCAGTCGTTCGTCGGACCAATCCCCCATTGACACATCAGGAGCGCTGCTCCTTATCACGCATTCAAAACCGTATTGCCCATGTCTTAATCATGCCAAATCCCTTTTCGCACATCTCCAGCTTAATGACATATATCCCTTTCCGTGCAAACCACTAATGCCTGTGACCTAACCTAGACCAAGACCCCGTCCACACATAACCAGCTTTGCCTCCTGACCTAGATAATATCCCATTCGATTAACCTCTGCCCTAAGTGCTTAATCATACAATGTTCCAGTTTACTACTCAGTCCATCTGCTCACAGACCAACTTAAACTCACACTCAAATCCAATTAACCATGTCATTATTCACACAGTCCACTTCGCTCACCACCTGTTCTGCTCCATGAATTAAATTACCTTCCATTAGAAAGAACACTGCCAGAGTCCTGAATCACACGATGCCCACGTTAACACCCCACACACTCTAATTGTAGACAACATTATCTCACATTCGAAAATGCACAGCCAATATCCGTAGGCACACCAATCTACGTTGACATTTCAACCGCTCTGGTAACTGACCTACATTATCTCACATTTAAAACCACACTATCCGTGTCCTTACTTAGTCAAAATCCACAGCCAAGCATTAAAAACCCTGGTCACTGAACTGCAACAACTGCCTTTCCAAACCCAATTCCCGTGCCATTAACCATACCACTTCCAAGTTCACACATTTCCCCCTCCGCTCGCTGACCTACATTTACTGTGTTTTGAAAACCCACTGCCCATGTTTCAACGAAATCCAAGTCCCCGTTCTCATATCAATTCCTCTGCTCACTGATTTACTTTATGTTCCATTGAAAACAACGATGCTCTATGTTCTTTATGACACCAGGTCCTGGTTCGCACATCTCCACCTTTGCTCAGTGAGCTACAATATCACCTATTGGAAACATTACTGCCCTTGTCAAAATCACACAACTTTCTGTTCACACAACTCTGTCAGCTCAATGGCCAATTTCACACTGAAAATAGATACCCTTGTCCTCAATCGCACATGTTCCTCGTTCATGCCTCAATTCCTCTGCTCACTGACCTACATTATCTCCCATTCAAAACTACAATTCCGATGGCATTACTCACACCAAGTTTCCGTTCACGAATCAACCCGTCTGCTCATGGTGTCAGGTAAATTTTATTCAAATCCACAGAGCCCGTGACCTTAATCTGATCAAGTCACCTTTCACACATCACCCTCCCTGCTGTGTTATCTCTATTATGTCATATTCGAAAATCCACTGTCCATGCCCTTACTCAAATCAATCCCATTCACACGTCACCCATCTGCTCAATGACATATATTAACTGCTAAATTAGAATAATGCAGCCCATGTCCTCAATCAAACCAAATTCGTACCTAACCCTCTCTGTTCACTGAACTACATAATCCCCATTCAAAACAACACTGCCCGTGTCATTACTCACACCAAGTCCCGTTTCACACATCAACCCCTCTGCTCATGAATTACATTATCTCTCATTCAAAAGAACACTGCTAATGACCTTACTCACAAGGAGCCCCGTTCACATATCACTCCTTTTGTTCAGTAACGTACGTTATATTACATTTAAAACTCCACTCCCATGTCCTTAATCACACATGGCCCCGGTTCAAGCACCACTCACTCTGCTACATTAAGTCTGTTCTCTCATGTTCGATAGCACACTGTCCATCACCTTCTCACAGTAATTCCAGTTCAAGCAGCATCCCTTCTGCTCACTGAAACCTGTAATATCGCATTTGAAAACCCACTGCCCGTGTACTCAGTCACATCAATCTCCATTCTTACGTTGCCCCCTCTGATTACTGACCTACACGTACTGCTAATTGAGAGTGAAAGTTTCCATGTCCTCATTCAAAGCAAGAGCGCTTTCATATATGAGACTCTCTGAACACTGAAGTACATTATCCCCCAGCGAAAAATCCACTGCCCGTGATGTAATCACATCAGTCCCCGTTCACATTTCACCCACCCCCCACCACCGACCCCCCCACCGCTAACTGACCCTCATTATTTCCCATTCAAATCCCAAGGCCCATGACGTTAACCACGCCAAGTCCTCGTTGACAAATCATCCCCTCTACTCAGTGACAAAAAAATTCTCCTATTGAGAAGCCCACTTATCTATATCCTCAATCACACCAATTGCCCATTCACATCTCAATCCCTCTCCTCAGTGCCCTACATTATCTCGCATTGAAATCCTAACTGCACGTGTGCTTCATCAGAAAAAGACACCGTTCACACATCACCTCATCTGGTTAATGACTTAAATAATGACAATTCAACAAACAACTGGCTGTTCTCTTAATGAAACTAAGCCCCCGTTCACACATCTGCCCCTGTGCTCTCCGAAGTACACTATATTCCATTCAAGACTCCACTTCCCGTGCTCTAACTCAAACCAGGATTCCATAAACAGTTCACACCCTATGCTCATGACGTACATTATATCCAACTGCAAAGCCCACTATCATCTGTCCTTCATCACACCAAGTCCCCGTTCACACATCACCCCCTCTGCTCAGGGGCCAAATTTATCTCCCACTCAATGCGCCACTGCCTGTGTCCTTAATCACACCACGCCCCGTTTACAATTCAAAACCCTAAAGTGCATGACCTCACACTTACCCACATTATATTCCATCTGCCAATTCTTTGCCAATTCTCCTAACCTGTCCAAATCCTTCTGCAGCCTCCCCCGCCTCCTCAATACTACCTGTCCCTCCAGATATCTTTGTATCAGCTGCAAACCTAGCCAGGATGCCCTCAGTTCCTTCATCTAGATCATTAATGTATAGATTGAAGAGGTCTAGTCCCAACACTGCACCTGTGGAACTCCACTAGTCACCGGCCGCCATCCTGAGAAGGGCTCCCTTATCCCCACTCTCTGCCTCTTGCCAGACAGCCAATCTGATATCCATGCTTGTACCTTGCCTCTAACACCAGGGGCTCTTATCTTACTGAGCAGCCTCCTGTGTGGCAACTTGTCAAAGGCCTTCTGGAAGTCCAAGTAGATAACATTCATTGGCTCTCCTTTGTCTAACCTACTCGTTACCTCCTCAAATAATTCTAACCGATTTGTCAGGCATGACATCCCCTTGATGAAACCATGCTGACTTTGCCCTATTTTACCATGCACTTCCAAGTATTCTGAAATCTCATTCTTAATAATGGACTCTAAAATCTTACCAATGACTGAGTTCATCAATCGGCCTGTAATTTCCCGTCTTTTGCCTCATTCCCTTCTTAAACAGGGGGGTTACATTAGCGATTTTCCAGTCCTCTACGACCCGCCCTGACTCCAGTGATTCCTGAAAGATCACCACTAACGCCTCCACTATCTCTTCAGCTATCTCCTTCAGAATTCTGGGGCGTAATCCATCTGGCCCAGATGATTTATCCACCTTCAGACCTTTCAGTTTTCCTATCACCTTCTCCTTGGTAATGGCCATCATACTTACCTCTGCCTCCCGACTCTCTGAACTTTGTGGATGTTACCTGTGTCTTCCACCATGAAGACTGACGCAAAGTAACTATTCAGTTCCTCTGCCATTTCTTTTTTCCCCACTACTACTTCTCCAGCTTATTTTTCCAGCGGCCCAATGTCCACTTTTGCCTCTCTCTTACCCTTTAAACATCTAAAAAAACAAAATCTCTTGCAATGTTATTTTATATTACTGGATAATTTACCCTCATATTTAATCTTCTCCCTCCTTATTTATTTTTTAGTTGTCCTCTGTTGGTCTTTGTAGGCTTCCCAATCCCCTGGTTTCCCACTGCTCTTCGCCACATGTATGCTTTCTCTTTAGCTTTTCTGCTGTCCCTGACTTCTGTCTTCAACTCGTGACATCAACAGGGGCGTATGCTCACATGCAGGGCACTCCTATAATTTCCGGCTTCTTGATCCCTGTCCGTGTTATTCCCTCCTGGACTCTCTCCCATAATTTGCTTATTACACACTTCAGAATGTTGTTGTTTCATTGACTCTCTTTGAGACTCCCCGCCCGTGTTACTGCCTCCTGGGATGTCTACTAAACTATTTTTCATGCACTTTAGAATGCTGCTGTTACATGTACCCCCTTTCAGACTCTCTGTTCTCATTGTTGTCTCCTGGATTGTCTCCCAGGATGTGTTTATTATAGACTTTAAAATGTTGTTCTTACATTGACTCTCTTTGCGACTCCCTGCCGCCTTCCTGGCCCCTGGACTCTCTCCTAGATTGTGTTTATCTCACACTTTAGAATGATTCGTCCAGAGGGCATAATCTCAGAATAAGGGGCGCCCATTTAAAACAGAAATGTGGCGGATTTTCTTCTCTAGGCGGACATTCAATCAGTGGAATTCTTTACCACAGAGTCATGTAGTGTACTGATATTTAAGTATATTCAAGGTTGAGATAGACAGGTGTTTAATCATTAAGGGAAATAATGGTGTTGGGCAACGGCAGGAGTGTGGAATTGAGGATTATCAGATCAGCAATGTTCTCATTGAATGGCGGAACAGACTTCTGATCCTATATCTCATGCTGTTATGGATGCACTTGCACTCACACTCTTGAACTTCCCTGCCCGCGTTCCTGTCTCCTAGCTCCCTCCTAGTCTGTGTTTAGAATACACTTTAGATTGACTGTATTACATTGATTCACGTTAGGTCTCCCTGCCCGTGTCCCTGTCTGCTGGACTCTCTCCTAGGCTGTTTTTATTGTACACTGCAGAATGTTTCTCTTACATTGGCACTCTTTGACACTCCAGGCCCGCGTTCCTGTCTCCTGGGGACTCTCCTTGGCTGTGTTTATTATAGACATTAGAATGGACGCTGTGACATTGACTCTCTTTGAGACTCCCTGCCAACGTTGCAGTCTCCTAAACTATATCCTAGACTGTGCTTAAATGACAATTTAGGTTGGGTGTTCTTGCATTGTCTCTGTTTGAGATCACTGACTGTGTCCTTTTATCCTGTACTGTATCCTACAATTTATTTGTTATAAATTATAGAATGTTTGCTCTTATATTGCTAACAAATAACCATTTCAAAACCCCATTATGTCTCCCCCGTGGTTACACAGGCTGCTGCTACCAGGCAACATCTGATATTTAGGACACTTTTCCATTCTCGGGAGAACTCCGAGGCAGCAGGTTTCCAGGCAGGCTGCAGAACACGTTTGCCTCATCGTGTCGTTTTGAACATTCAGTACAACAGAATATTTGCTGAATTAATACCTTTAACTAAACTAGGCTCCTTTAGCAGAAATGTAATACAGGGCTCTTAGCCAAATCTGGAGTATGCATAAAACTGTCAGTGAACAGTCCATCATCCTCCTCGAGAAAGCAGATGAAGGAAAGCAGGTACAACCATTGAGCCTAATGCCTGGTGGATCTACAGTCAATCAGGTTCAAACCTGTACCGAGAAACCACATTGAATTTGCAGACCAACGCCTCAGTGACTCGTTTATTTGCAGTGACATATATGCAGTGTTCAGAACTTTAATATCTCAATCATGGACACTGTGCTGAGTGTTCAATCCCCAAAAAGTATTCATTGTGCTGCTTTTCTGAAGATCAACTTGCTAAAAATTTATGAACTCAAAAATAATTGCAGTGAGAATTAAAATACTCACAACCCACCTGATATCAACAACATATAGCACAACATGCTGAGAGGTATTACAAATTAAATGTTAAACCTTTTAATATACTTGCTTTAATCGCTTGTATTGCCTTGCTCCAAATTAGTTTTATGAATAAGACACACTGATGAAAGCAGATTTCTGTACAGAAGGATTGTGGTCACACCCGTATTTTTTGTCCAGATTGGTGGACAATCCCATCATCTGCCCCATCACCGACTTTCCCTTTTTGATATACTTTCCACCGACTTCGCCACTTCCCCACGACAAGTCTCTGCCCTACCTGCTGCACATAACAGCCCCGCCCCCCCAGAACCCTCCCCCAATCCCTGTTTCTCTCTCTACTAGTTGTTTCAGGCCTGCTATGAATTTGCACCGTATAGTCCGTCATCTGTTTTAATGTAATATTCCGTTCCTAGTATTTGTGGAACCTCTTGATCCACTTGTACACAGATGAGGACTTGTGTGTGTGCGCATGTGCGTGTGTGTGTGTGTCTGCACGCGTGTACGTGTGTCACAATGAACTGGTCTCCCTCCAGCAATCCTGGTTAGAAATTATTTTCCATTGACCAGCTCAATAAATACTGAACTTGGAATAAGTTCTCATTTACTGAGATGTTATTTTTAAACAGTTGTTTTATTTCTGCTGCAGGAACTAATAAAAACATAGTAACTAAGAGCAGGAGTATTCTATTCAGCCTTTCGAACCTGTTCCAGAATTGAATATGTCCATGGCTGATCGCCTATCTCAACATCATATCATTGACTTCTATCCATACCTCTTTATGTCCCGAATGTTCAATAAAATATCATTTTCTTTCTTGAATATATTCAGTGACACAGCCTCTGCAGCCTTCTGTGGTAGAGAATTCCACAGGTTGATGGAACTCTGAGTGAGCAGTTTTCCAAACCTCAGTACTAAATGGCCTGCCCCGTATCCAGGGGTCGTGGCCTGTTGTTCCAGACTCCCCAGCAAAGGGGAACACGCTCCCTGAATCCAGCCTGTAATGCCCTGTTAGAATTTTATACGTTTCAGTCAGGTACCCTCGCAATCTTCTAAACTCTAGTGAACACAGACCCAGTCAAACAAATCGCTCCTCATACGACAATCGTGCCATTCCCGGTATAAGTCCAGTGAACCTTCGCTGCACACCCTCTTTGGCAAATATATCATTTCTTAGGTTGGGAGACCAAAGGTTGATCACTGCGGTACACCACTAGTCAGCGCCTGACATCTGGAAAAAAAAAGACTTATTTATTCCCGCTCTCTGTTTCCTGTCTGTCAACCAATCCTTAACACATGCCAGTATACTGCCCCACAACCCATGTGTTGTAATCTTGCCTACTAACTTCTTATGTGGAACCTTATGAAAAGTCTTCTTAAAATCTGAATATACCACGTTCACTGGTTCACCATGATCTGTTCCATTGGTTACAATCCCAAAATGCTGCAGTAGATTTATTAAGCATGATGTCGCTTTCAAAACCCATGCTGACTTTATGTAATCATGCTAATACCTTCCAAGTGTTCTTTTACCGCCTCTATTGTAATAGTTCTCTCGCATTTCCTCCGCTACTGATGTTAGGCTAACTGGTCTGTAATTCTCTGTTTTATCTCTCCCTCCTTTTTATAAATAGTGCGTTTTCATTTGTCACACTCCGATCTGTAGGAACTGCACCAGAGTCAATAGAATTTTGGAAGATTTCACACAATGCATTCAATATTTTTAGGGACACTCCCTACGATACTCAGCGGTGTAGATTATCAGACCCTGGGGATTTGTTTGTCCTTTAAACACGGTCATTTGCCTAGCGCCTTTTAAAAACATATTGCTTTCTTCAATTACTCCCTCTTACTAGACCACTGGTTACCTAACAGTTCTGGGAAATTATGTCTGTCCTCTTTTGTGAAGGCAGAACCAAAAATGTGTTCAATTATTCCGCCATCTCTTTGCAACCCAATATAATTTCCCAGTGTACTGACTGTCAGAGGCCTACATATTCAATTGCTAATATTTTACTCTTCACATATTTATAAAAGATTTTACAGTCAGTTTTTATGTTCCCTGCAACTTTACCCTCATACTCCATTGCCTCCTTTTGCTCAATTACTTTGACCACTTTTGCTGAATTCTAAACTTCGCCCAGTCCCGTCGCTTGCTGCATTTTATGGCAATTGTATATGTCTCATCTTTTGATCTAATATTTCCCTATATTATTTTTAATCGATGGTTGAGCTACCTTTCTTGATTTAATTTTTCGCCAAAGGGTAATGAATGCTTCTTGTCATTCATGCATACGTTCCTTAAATAATAGTCGCTGTCTATCCACCATCAACCATTTTAATAAGGCTCCCCAATCCATCATTGTCGAATAATGCATCACGGCCTCGTAATTCCCTTAATTTAGATTCAGGAGCCTAGTTTTGTCTCCATCCAAGGAGACTTTTCTCCCTCATTCCCACTGAGTCCAATTTTATGCAGGCTCCGTGATGTAACACTCAGTAAAATACTGCTGTGAATCAAGGGCAGTCACTCAAGCTCACCTCTGGAGTTCAGCTCTTTTGTCCGTATTAGAAGAAGGGCTTCAATGATGTGAGTTGCTGAGTTGCCATCTGGACCCTAATTTTAGCCTCAGTGAACGGCATGCGTCAGCGCTACACCATGACAATTTCAGTATGAACCACTGGGAAGGGGCAAAGGGAATGACAGTGAGAACTGGGAGAGAATTCAGAAGAGGGCCTAAGGGGGAAGAGCAAATGGCAAGAGTCGTGTCAATGCATGCGACATGGAGCCGGTGTGTTAGGGTGAGGCTTTGCACAAGGACAGGGTTTGGGAAGATAGAATTGATGGCAGAGGGACAATTGTGGGGTGTTTAGAATTCAGAAAAGTTGGCAGGAAGAGGGAAGCTAGATGTGAGGGAGGTTTGGAGCAGATGTATGAGGGGATAACGAGATTGGGAGTGGCCGGGTAGAATGAAGTGTGGTGAGAGCGAACCAAGCGAGTGTTTGAGAGAGGGGATGAGTGGGAAAGAGTGAGCGTAGAAGGGCATGTGATTGAATTGCCTAGAGGCTGAAATGTGAATGTAAAATGCAAAGATAGAGGTAAGGGAAGAGTGGGAAGGAGGTGTGTGTGTGTGTGTGTGTGTGTGTGTGTGGGGGGGGGGGGGTGGTGGGGGGGGGGGGTGGGGTGGTGGTGGTGGGGGGGAGGTGCAAAGCGAGAGGAAGTTTGACAGTGGGGGGGAGAGGCTGAGAGGAAAGTATTAATTGTGAGAAGTGGAGGGGCTACTGGTGTACATCAGAGATCGGTTCTTGGGCTCCAGCTACAAAATGCATGGAGGTGGCTGTATATCATGAATAATTCTGAAATTATTTAATTCAGCAGGAAAAGCAGAATTGGCAGAGTATTATTTGTTTTGTTTTACAAAGAGGCCTGGGTGTCTTGCACACCAATCATGGAAAGCAAACATGCAGGTGCAGCAAGTGCTTAAATAGACAAATGGTATGTTGGTCTTCATTCTGGGAGGACTTGAGTAAAGCAGCAAGGCTGCTTTTCTGCAGCTCTACAATGTCTTGGTAAGACCACACCTACAGTTTTGTGTGCAGTTTTGATCTCCTTATCTATGAAAGAACATGTTTTCCATCGAGAGAGTGCGGTGAAGTTTTACCAGATTGATTCCTGGAATGTCAGGGTTGCCGTATGAAGAGCATTGGGCCGACTAAGGTTGTATTCGCTGGATTTTAGAAGAATGGGAGGTGATCTCATTGAAAAATAAAAAAAGAAAATTTGACAGAGAAGGATTGACTGGGTGCAGGGATGATGTTTCCTCTGCCTGGGGGCTCGAATAAATGTGGTCATAATCTCAGGATACCAGGTAGGCCATTTTGATTTGGGATGAGGAGAAACTGCAGACTCAGAGGCTGGTGAATCCATAGAGTTCTCTACAACAGAAGGTTGCGGAGGCCAATTACATGATTATATTTAAAAATGAAGTAGGCGGGTTTCTGGACGCTAAAGGCTTCACGGGGTATGGGGAGAGCGCGGGAATATAGCATTGAGATAGGGGGTCAGCGATGATCATATTGGAAGATCAGGTTCCAAGTATCGAATGACCTCCTCCTGCTCCCATTTTCTTTGTTTCTATAAATCTTGCGAGTCTCTGAACAGATTCCTTAACCGGAACTTCATGCATCCAATTATCCTAAAATTAACTTCACGAATCAGTTTATTCAGACGAGATTCTTATTTGAACCGCCAGCATCAGGAGCATATTAACTACTAATTTTTAAGGCTGCTGTCTCAGTTTCAACTGAGGCTTCACTTCCGTGCAATAATTCATCTGAAGATTTTTGTTTTTTTGCAGGAACATTTTCTGGGTTACATTGCTGTGATGTGATGGCCAGTGGTCATTTGTTGGTGAGCTGTAGATTTATTTTTGCGGCGGTAAGAGAGGAAAACCTTGTAATTTTGTTTGCTGGGCTATTTTTTTTTGCGTTCATCATTCTGTGAAGGTTTACTGATTGATCTGCTCATTTACATTTGCTTTGATTAGGTGCTGAAAACTAGGACAGTGTCGTCCTAGTGGGGCATACTTTGTGCATTTGGATCGATGGTGGTGACTTGACCAGTTTCTGGGTCCTCGGACAGGTTGCTCATGTTGGCCTCATTGATGGTGAAATGGCCAGTTTTTCTGTTATTGTTCAGTTTTATTTCGATCAGCATTTTCTCAGTGTCCTTTTGGTGTGTAAATGTACATTTGCTGGGTTAAAAGTTTTCTCAGCTCCTGCCTGATGTGACTGAGATTCACCTTCAGGTTTCAGCAACGAAAAGTTTTCGAATTTACCTAAGTTTCATTTCTTGCAAAGAAGTGATTGAAATTTCTGTTTGAAAATATCGACAACCTGTTATGGTATTTTTATCACACTGACCACGTTCCCCTGAAACAGCCTTGACTATTAAGCCAAACTGTGATTTCCATGAAGATTTTTTTTTCACACTGCTCTGAATGATTGCATCACAACTCGAACTCACAATGCCATGATTACATTCTGACCATCACTGAAGTCAAGCTCTATACATATTGGTCCATGAAGTTATCTCCCTCAGTTTTCAGATCAACGAATCTGAAGCAGTGTCCCGAGGAAGAAAGAGTTCCATAACATGTGACAATGCATGTTTGTCCTAGTCTTACCGGTTGTTGTTTTCTCAGACTGTTTTTCTGTCATCTGGTGCTGTTTGGGCAGAAATTCCTTCCAATACAATATTGGGAATGTTGAAGCTATTACATTGTGTTCCACCGTTACAACCTCCATTCCCTAACTTCATATTCGTGGACACCGGTCGGTTACAAACATTTTAGTACTTATCAGCCAATTTATTCAGCATCCAGTGGATCAGTGGAGATTTCTACAAATGAATTATTGTGATCACAGAATCGAAATAATTCTATCCCCACTCCAAATTCAGTTCCTTTGCACTGGGCTTCACCCCTTCCCTTGTCTTTACCTGAGACAGGAACAGGTTTTCACAATCTTGTTGTCGCACTTGACCCCGAAATGACCTTACATCCTCATTTAAGTAAGCTCGCCAAGACAACCTATTTACACCTTGAGATAACCGCAAGATTTGAACCCTGCCTCGGTTCATTTGTTGCTGAAGTTCTCATTTAACCCTTTGTTAAAGCGGAACTCCATCATTCCAACGCCCTCCTAGCTGGACTCCAACATTCTACCCTCTGTAAACTTGAGAGCATCCATGACCCGGCAGCCCGTCACCTGAATCACAGCAAGTCCCCGTTCAAATATCACCCCCTCTGCTCAGTGACCGACCTTATCTCCCATTGAAAAGCACACTGCCCGTGCCCTCACTCACCCGAAGACTCCTTCACACATCACTCCCTCTGCTCACTGACCTACATTGTCTACCATTGAAAACCCACTGCTCTTGCCAATACCAACTCCAAGGCCTGACTCACACATCACTCCCACTACTCGTAGATCTACATTATATCTGATTTAAAATACTCATCGTCAGTGTTCTAAATCACACCAAGTTGCCGTGCATACTGCACCCCTTCTCCACAATGATCTTTGCTCCCTCCAAATCAGAGAAAGGTTCGATTTTAAATTTGTCATCGTTGTTAGCCAGTCCCTCCATTGACTGAACCGTCACTACCTTGGTAATCCTCTCGACCCTCAAAATCCCAATTGTATATCCACTCTTATCTAATTTTGGCAAACTGAGGATTCACGAATTTAATCACTCCACCATTGGCGGCCGAGCCTTTATTCGCCTCGACCCTAGAGTCTGACATACGCTTCCCACACCTCTCTACCTCTCCATCTCAATTTCCTTCTTTTGGACGCTCCGTGAAACCAATATATTTGATCCACTTTCTTAGATATATATGTAACCACTGCTGAAGCTTTTTTTTTAAGGCAGCATTTTTCGAGAACCAAATAATTATTCTTCACCGCAGTGAATTAATCTTCATTACTTAGGCAGGTACCACTGTCCAGTGGGCCAGCTTACCTCTCACAGTGGATTCGATACCCCCTGCTGTTGCTCAAGCAGGCGGTTTTCTTTTTAAAGTAATCAGGTTTCATTATTGCATTATCTGTTTTCTTCTACCAAATATTCCTGTTTAACTGGAACCTGTGACCTGTACAGGAGTATCATTTGTTCTGTGTAACAGACTGGCACTAATAGGATTATGGACCTGAGAGGCGCTGTACAGGTTTTTCTTTGTCTGCAAATCAGGTGTCCTGTGAACAGAACACCTGCTTCTCCGAGGGGAAGCAGTGAATCGTTTTTCATCTGTCGGAAAAGAGGCTGAAAATAGATTTTTTTTTCTCTGAAAATGATTTCTGCCAGAATTTCTCATCTACTGTGTACGGTTGGTGTTTCTGAGCAACAGTTTCTAGCTGTGTTCATTTTCATCTCGGGTATAGTTGTCTTGCTTTGCCGTCTTCTGCGGATTCAGTCCCTTTATTATGAGCTGCTAAGATTTTCCAGTGATTATCCATTCCAAGCGATCACTTTATTCAGACTAGAATATTCTCCAACATCAGTAATGCATTCATTGAGCATTTAACGATACTAACTAAGCCTGAGCATGCCTTCAATTTTTGGAAATGATTCACTTCGCGTTATCCGGTTCAGTTTTTTTTTAATGGGAACAATTTCCGGGTGATATTTCCCTTGATCTGTGATGAATCATATGAAGGACACACGGTTAGATTCTGCTGATTGATCAGTTCTCCTACCCTACTAGATGATTGTAACTTAGTAATTTTCCAGTCACATCAACAGGCCTCCATTCAACAGCTGCTGGGGCCTTCCTTCCAGAATGTGTTACCCCTCAATGTGACTATTCCAATACAACCCTGGCTGGTCATCCGAGTGGACATCCACAGCTCCTCCGCCTGTGTCCTTTCACTCATCAACTCGTGCTCACACATCAACTCCATGGATCACTGGCCAGCATTGTGCACCTTCGAAACTCGATTTCAAAATTCTTTTTCTTGATTTCCTATCCCTCCATGGCCTTGCCCCAGCCTTTTTCTGTAATACCCTGCACCCCAAACCTCTCAAAGGTATCAAATCTTTCTCTGGCCTTGTCCCACCATCCCGCTGTAATATTATGCAGTTCCATACCTCTCCCAGGTATGAAACATTTTCATGGCCCTTCCTCACCCTCTCTCTGTAATACCATGCAATCCCACGCCCAGCTCAGCAATCAAGTCCCTCCATGGCCTTTTCCCACCCTATCTCTGAAATACTCAGCAGCCCGACACCACTCCCATTTACCAAATTCCTCCACGGCCTTTTTCAACATTATTTCTGTAATAGTCTGCAGTCCCACAACTCTCACAGTATCCACGTCTGGTGATGATTCCTGAATTTAATCTCTCCACCACCGCTGAATCTAACTTCAGTCGATTTGGCCCTAAGATCTGACATTATGTTCCTACAGCTCCCCGTCCCTATTTCCTCCTCTGAGACACTCCTTTAAATTTTCCTGATTCTCCAAGCTGTTCGGCTCCACCCCTATAAACGTGTTCATGTAGCTCACAGTCACTTTCTCATAATTCCCCATGTGAACCAAGTCGAAAAAATTCTACCATGTTTATTGCTCTGTGCACATACAGGTTGTTTGACGAAGCTTTCTATCTTTAATGTTATTTAAATGTGTTATTGTTTAAAAATAGGGTTTTTTAAAATGGTAAATCTTGCTCTTCAAACTATGGAATGTCTTATTTAGTCATGAGCCAGTCTCCGCAATTTGACAGGCGTGTTTACCTACCTCACTATTGCATTTGTATCAGGACTGTCCAAAGGGACAGTTTATTTTTTTGAGTGATAAGGATCGTATTACATCATTGCACTGAATGATTCTGCTTAATGCGGCATTGAAATGCCTGATGTTATCCGATAGTCTCTTGTTACTTATGCAATTGAAGGACATTAATAGAATAATATATCCTACAGTGCAGTTATCCATTGTCTGAGAATGAGGCGTCCACGGAACTGAACACTTGTATCAGTAATATATTAAATGCTGCAAAATTATGTCCATTAATACAATTTGTTGTACCCCTTTAAGACACAGGTTCACAGGTTTGCACCCATTGATTTCGTGTCAGTATCAGCGCCCTGGCTTAAGGAAGAGCAGATCTGATTGTTAAATAATCCGTATTACGAGGTGTTCAGAAAAGGTATATATGTTGGAAAAAAACGAGGTGGAGTGAAGTTTTTTTTATTAAGGAGAACATTGCAGCATTGGAGAAAGAGGATGAGGCAGAATAATCCAGGACAGAATCGAATTGGCTAGAGCTAAGACATATAAACTGTGCGATTACATTGCTCGGTGAAATATAAAGACCAAGAGCTAGAGGGAAAGATATAAATGAACTAATCTGTAAGCAAATTAAAGAGAGGTGTTGACAGCGTTGAATAGTTGTAATGTGGTAATTTAATTACCTAATTGAGGCTGGGGTTGTGGTAACGTATGGGGCAGTGTGGGACATGCGTTCCTAGATTGTGTTCAGGACAATTTCAAACAGAATTATGTGTCCAGTCTAACTGGAAAGGTGGCAATGCTGGACCTGGTCCTTGGGACTGAGATGGGCCAAGCAGGTGAATTGACATTGGGAAATATTTAGTCAACAGTGACAACTTTATCATAAGGTTTAGTGCGGCGGTGAAACATCACATTTGTCAAACATAGAACCATAGAACCATAGAAAAGTTACAGCCCAGAAGGACGCCATTCGGCCCATACTGTCCATGCCAGCCGCAGGAAACGCAGTTGCCCTTTCTAATCCCACCTTCCTGCACCCGACCCATTGCCCTGCAGTTACAGCACTTACAGTGAAGTTCCATGAACTTTAAAAATAGTTTAGGGTTTCTGCCTCTACCAACAACTTTGCAGGGAATTCCAGACACCCACTTTCTTCTGCGTAAAAATGTTCTTCCTCATGTCCCCTCTACACCTTCTGCCACTTATCTTGAATCTATTTACCATGGTTCTATAATTCTATGCCAAGTGAAACAATTTTATCGTGTCCACTATATCTATCCCCCTCGTAACTTTACACACCTCAATCAAGTCACCTCTCAGCCTTCTTTATGCTAAGGAAAATAAACCCAACCAATCCAATATTTCCTCGTAGCTACACTTCTCTAATACTGGCAACAATCTTGGAAATCTCCTCTGCACTCTCTCTAAACCTATTACGTTCTGCCTGTAATGTGGGTGACCAAAACTGCACACAACACTTCAGTTGCGGCCTCACCAGTGTTTCATACAATTCCAACATTATGTTCTTACTTTTATATGCTATACCTCTGCCAATGAAGGAGAGCATTTCATATGCCTTCGTTACAGTAAGGTCTACTTGCACTGCTGCCTTAACGGACCAATATAAGTGAACGCCAAGATTTCTCAATTCATCTACACCTCTTTGCATATTCCCATTTATTGTGTAATCGCTCTAACTGTTTGACCTCCCTAAATGTATGACCTCACACTTCTCTATGTTAAACTCCATCTGTCATTTAACCCTCCACTCCACCTATCCATCTATATATTTTTGGAGATTATGGCTATCCTTCACATTATCCACAAATCGGCGAATCCTTGTGTAATCTGCAAATTTCCCAATCATGTCCCCCATGATCACGTCCGAATCGTTATATTTAATACAAAGAGCAAGTGTTCTAACACTGAACCCTGTGAAACGCCACTTGAGACAATTTTCCATTCGCAAGGGCATCCATCAACCATTTCTCTTTGCATCCTGTTACAAAGCCAAACTTTTATCCAGTTTGCCACATTACCATGAATCTCATGGGCTTTTACGTTCCTGACAAATCTCCCATGTGGATTCTTGTCAAATTCATTGCTAAAGTACACGTAGATAACATTAACGGCACTACCTTCATCAACCCGTCTTGTCACTTCCTCAAAGAATTCAATAAAACTTGTGAGGCAAGATTCTATGCCTTTCCACATGACAGTTAATCCTATCCCCCAGGTTTGATTCTACTAATTTGCTCACCACCGATGTCAGACTAACTGGGCTATAACTGTTTGTAATTTAATTTGAACTTATGTTAATCAATGGAACTACGTTTGCATTTTTACAATCTTGTGGTACCTCCCCTGTATCTAGTGAAGATTGGAAAATCATCCTCAAAGCATCTGCTATCTCCTCTCTGTCTTCCCTATTAGCCTCAGAAACAATCCATCTGGCCCTGATGGCTTATCATCTTTCATGATTTCAAACCTTCGAGTACTTCCTCTCTCTTTATGACTATCCCGTCCAATATCTCGCTGTGTTCCTCCTGTACTACTATATTTACATCCTCCCTTTCCTTTTTCAACACAGAAAAAAATATTCATTCAAAACCGTTCCCACAGCTTATGCATCTACATCTTTTGTGTCAATTTTCATCTCTGATAGCTCCCACATTCCAAAACTAACCTGTTAGCATTAATGTATTTTTATAACATATTTGGGTTATCTTTATCATAACTTTCTCATCTTTTTTCAAGCCCTCTCTTTGATTTCCATATTTCCTTTTATACTTCATCGCTGCACTTGCACTGTTCCTCTAGGCTATTTGCAGCGCTTAGATCTTTATGCCTATCGTACGATTTTTTTTTTCAGTTTCATCTTCCCGTGTATTGATCTAGACAACCAGGGGTCTTGATTTGACAGTATCACTCTCAGTTATTTAGGGGACACGCCTACTTTGCACAATTAGGATCTCGCTTTTTAGTTTTTCCTATTGGTTTTCCAGTGTTTATTTTCCAGCACTGCTGTCCAGTACACCTCAGCCAAGTCCATTCTCATTTCTGCAATATTTGCCTTCCCCCAGTTTAAAACATTTTCCCCTGCCTTATCTCTGTCATTTTCCATGGCAGTGCTAAATCTAACTGAATTGTGATCACTGTATCCGATATGGTCGCCAACTTTCACTTTACCCACTTGCCCTTCTTCTTTTCCCAAGGCTTGGTCTAGAATTGCATCTCCTCTCGTTGGGTTTGTCACTAACTGGTTGAAAAAAAGTTCCTGGACAAACTGCAAGAATCTTTCTCCCTCTGTGTCCCTTATATGGTTTGAATCCCAGTTGATATTACGATAGTTGAAGTCTCCTACTATTATGGCACTCTTGTCCTTACAAGCCGACAATTGCCTACCTGTTTGATCTTCTATCTCCATTTCACCATCTGGTGGCCTGTAGTATACTCGCAGAAGTGTGCCAGCCACTTTTTTTTTGGTTCTATGCTCAATCCTTAAAGACATGTTTGTTGACCCATTTAGTATATCATCCCTTCTCACAACTGAAATGGATTCTTTAAACAATAGTGCTACCATCCCCCCCTATTCATCTCCTACTCTATCGTGCCTGAAGACTCTGTAACCAGGGATATTAAGCTCCCAGTTTTACTCTTTTTTAGCCGGGTCTCCGTTATTGCAATGAGTTGAATAATCAACTGGCAGGGAGTGGAATTTAAATGGGTAAGATTGGAGCAGGGCCGAATTGACTCGAACCAAATGTTGTCGGAAAATCAGTAGCTGAACAGTAGCTACCTTCAATTAGGAGGTGGTTTGTGCACAGTCAAGGTTGTTCACCAGAATGGAAGGGTGGGAGAAACAAATCCAGATCTCCCTGGATTTCCCTAAGCCAGGGAACTATAGGACAGTGAGTCTCAGGTCAGTGGTAGGGAAACTACTGGAGAAAATTCTGGAGGAGAGTATCTATCTCCACTTGGAAAGGCAAAGTTTGACCAGGGATAGTCAGCATGACGTTGTCAGAGGGAGGTCATGCCTAACAAATATGATTATTTTTTTTGAGTAGGTGACCAGTTGTGTAGATGAGTGTAGCGCAGTTGATATAGTTTATATGGATTTCAGCAACACTTTTGATAAGGTTCCACATGGGAGATTTAGAATAAGGCAAATGCATATGGGATGCATGGTAATTTGATTAGGTGGATTCAAAATTGGCTTAGTTGTAGGGGGTAGAGGGTGGTGACAGAAGGATGCTTTAGTGACTGGAAGCCAGTTTCCAGTGGTTTACCTCAGGTATCTGTGCTCGGCCCCCTATTATTTGTCATTTACATAAACGAGATAGATGACTATGTAGGGTTTAGGATTAATAAATTTTCAGATGACACAAAGATTGGCCGAGTGGTTAGCTGTGTGATTGAGTGTCTTGGGCGTCAGGAAGATATAGAAGGAATGGTCACATGGGCAGATAAGTGGCAGATAGGAATTAACCCAGAAAGGTGTGAGGTGAAATACTTTGGAAGGAGTAATTTGACAAGGGAGCATTCAATGAACGGCATGGCCCTAGGAAGTCCTTAGCAACAAAGGGGCCTTGGCACATGTGTCCATGGATCTCTGAAGGTGGAGGGGCATATTAGTGTGGTGGTGAAAAAGCCATATAGGAAAATTGCCTTTATCAATCGAGGCAGAGATTGCAAAAGTAGGGAGGTCATGTTGGAGTTGCATAGAACCTTGGTGAGGCCACACCTGATGTACTGTGTGCGGGTCTGGTCGACATATTAAAGGAAGGATGTGAGTGCACTGGAGGGAGTAAATAGGGGATTCACCAGGCTGTTGAATGGAATGAATCATTTAAGTTTTAAAGAGAGGTTAGATAAAATGGATTTTATTCATTGGAGCAGAGAAGACTGAAGGGCGAGATCATCGAAGTGTATAAGTTTATGAGGGGCATGGACAGGCTGGATAGGGAGCAGCTGTCCCCCTTAGCTGACTTGGCCGTCACATGGTAGCTAAAATTCAAGGTGAGGGGCAGGAGTTTTAGGGGGGATGTGAGGAAAAACTGTTTTACCAAGAGGATGGTGATGGTCTGGAATGCACGGCCTGTGAGGGTGGAGGAGGCAGGTTGCCTCACATCCTTTAAAATGTACCTGGAAGAGCACTGGGCACGTCATAACATTCAAGGTTATGGGCCAAGTGCAGGTAAATGGGATTAAGTCGGTAGGTCAGGTGTTTCTCACTTGTCGGGGAAGACTCGATGGGCCGAAAGGCCTCTTCTGTGCTGTGATTCTGTGAATGGGAAAGGGTGAGGGGTGCAGAGGGAGAGAGAGAAATCGGAGAGAGTGAGGGGAAACATAAATAGAGTGATGGGGAGAGATAAAGAATGAGTCAGGGTTAGAAAAGGAAGTGAAGAACGTGATGGGTTGCGTTACTGTTGGGAAGGGTGTTGAAGAAAGACAGGTCCTCAGATGTCGCCAGGGCATCTTAACTGCCCAACGTCAGTCACATCCTTCCACAAATTGTGATTTGCTTAAACAAATTCCTGGTTGGTGTACATAAAATGTATCATAAAGGAATAATTTGCTTCTTCCCACTCTAAAGACGGATTTTAACAGTTTGTGGGGCAGAAGGGGGCGCGAGGGAGTCAGGGTGCCCCTAAAATTTGACAGACAATAAAAACACCAATGTGGTTTGACAAAATTTTAATTGTGGGAGCATGCAAGGGGAGGTTTCGAGGGCGGAGGTCCGGTTCCAAATTGCCGTCTGTTCATAGCAGTCCTGTCTGTGAGGTGTTGGTGGTATACTATGGATAGAGTGGATTGTTCTATTTGACTGGCCCCTGTTCTTGGTGCTGAGGTTTTAGTGCAGGTCCTGTGACTGGGTCTCAAAGAGTTAGAACTAGTCAAACTGCAGCTTTTTCGTGCACTCTGACATTATGGACAAGATTAAAACCTAGAAACATAGACAAAAGGAGCATGAGTATGTCGATCGGCCGTTCGAGCCTGCTCCATCATTCAATATGTTCACAGGTAATCCTCTATCCCACCAAATTTCCCCCGCTATCTCCCCATATCCCTTGACTGCTCTAGCGTCCAGAAATATATATTCTCCCTTTGTAAATATATTCAGTGAGTTGGCCTCCACAGTTTTCTGCAGGAGAGAATTCCAGGGTATCACCACCATGTGAGTGATGACATTTCTCCTCATCTCAGACCTTAATGTTTTACCGTGGATATTTAGATATTTACCCATTCTTCCAGACACCCCAGCCAGAGGAAGCATCATCCGTGCACCCAGTCTGTCCAGTCCTTTCATAATTTAATACGTTTCCATGCGATCCCCTCTTACTCTTCGAAACTCCAGCGAATATTGGCCTAATCGGCTCAGTCTCTCCTCAGATTAAAAACCCTGCCGTTCACGGCATCAGGCTGGTAAAACTTTGTTCACTCCCTCTAAGGCAAATATATACTATATTAGATAAGGAAAACGAAACTGTGCACAATACTCCAGGTTGTGGTCTCAGTAATGACTTGTATAGCTGCAGGAATACATCCTTGAAAATGTATTGAAGTCTTCTTGCCATGAAGGCCAACACATAATTTGCCTCATTCACCGCTTTCTGCACCTAAATGTTTACTTTCAATGATTGGTGTACAAGGAAACCCAGGTCCCTTTAAACATCAGTATTTCCCAATCTATCGGAATTTAAATAATACCTTGACATTGTGGGTTTTCCACCAACGTGTGTTACTTCAAACTCGTCCGCGGTATAATGCACCTCCAATGCATTTACCCATTCATTCAGCTTGTCTAAATCGCCTAGAGGGCTCTTCACAACCACCAAACCATCGACATTACCATCTAGATTTGTGTCGTCAGCAACATTGGAAACATTACATTTGGTTCTCTATTTCAAATAATTGAGATTTATTCTGAATATTTAGGGTCCGAACACCTATCCTTGTGATACAAGTCACTGTCTGCCATTCCTAAAGTACTCATTAATTACCATTCTCTGCTTCCTCCCTGCGAACTAATTCCCAATAGATTCTAACTAATTTCTAATTGCATGCTATAACTTTGCACATTAACCCCTTAGAACATAACAACACAAGAATTAGATACAAGGGTAGATTAAACCCAACCAGCCTGCTCTGCCATTCAAGAAGACCATGGCAGATTTTCTTGTGTTTCTCTTTGCGCATTCCTATCAAACGCAAATAACTCTTTGACCTCTGCCTTGACAATACACACTGACACCGCCTTCAAATTTTCTGTGGCTGAGTATTCCAAAGTCGCCCACTCAGAGGGGAAAGAAAATCTCCTCATCTCTGTCCTAAAAGGGCCGCCCCTAATTTTCAAAAAGTGTCCGCTAGTTCTGGTCTCACCCAGAAGAGTAAATGCCCTATCGACGTCCACCTTGTCAAGATCGTTCATGATCTTATATATATCAATAAAATCACCCCGTACTCTTCTAAACTCCAGTGAAAACAAGCCCAGTCTGTCCTAAGTTTCGTCATACAACATCCCACTCATTCCAGGTATCAATCGAGTAAACCTCCTCTGAAATGGATACCATGCATATATATCCTTCCTTAAATAACGAGGCCAAAACCGTCCACAGTGTTCAAGGTGCAGTCTCACCAATGCTCTGTACTACTGTAGGGTAACCTCCTTCCTTTTATGTTCAATCCGTCGCTCAATAAAGGATAACATTCTATCAACCTTCTTAATTACTTGCTATACCTGCACATTAAATTTTTATTGACTCATGTACCAGAGCAAGTAGATCACAATGGACCTCAGAATTATGAAGCAGTTCTCCATTTAAGTAATAATCTGAGTTTTCATTCTTCCTTGGAAAATGAGCTACTTCGTACTTTCCCAAAGCAAATTCCATTTGCCAGCTCTTTGCCTTATATAGTTTATCAAAAGCTTTCTGAAAAACCATATGCACACATCCATTGGTTCTGTCTAATGAATTATGATAATTACGTCCTGTTATTACATACTTTATAATAGAACCTAGCATTTTCACTGCTACTGATGTTCAACTAACCAGTCTAAATGTCCTGCTTTTCTCCCTCCCTCTTTCGTTTAAAAAAATAGTTGGGTTACATTTATCATCCTCCAATCTGCCGGGACTGTTCCAAAATCTACGAAATTTTGGATAAGACGAACAACGCAGCCATTATTTCACTGGCCAAACCCTTTAGTACTCTGTGATGTAGATTATCAGGTCCAGGTGATTTATCAGCTTTCAGTACATTAATTTATCCGGGCCTGTTTTTTTTAGTAATATTAATTTCATTTAAATCGACCTTCTCACTAGACCCACGATTCACTAGCATTTCTGAAAAGTTTTTTGTGTCTTCCTCCGTAAATACAGAACTGGTGTATTTGTTTAATTCGTCAGCCATTTCGTTGTCCTCAATTAAAAATTCTCCCGTCTCGGATTGTAAGGGATCTACATTTCTCTTCACTACTTTTTCCAAAACACTTTGAAAGCTTTTACAGTCTTCATTTATGTTCCTCACAAGTTTACTCCGTCGCTCTATTTCCTCCCTCTTAATCAATTTATTGATTCTCCTGTGTTGAGTTATTAGCCGTTGCCAATCTTCAGGTTTGCTGGTTATCTCCAGCGGCTTCATATGACTCGCTTTTGATTCTAATTCTATACATTTTTTTTTTGTTACCCATGGGTGGCTCGCTTTCCTGCTTTGTTTTTGGCGCCAGAATGGAGTATATATCTGTGGCAATGCATAGATTCGTTCCCTAAATGTTAGCTATTGGCTATCTACCTTTTAATGAAGCTCCTCTAAATATCTTAGGCAATTTGCGCCTCAAAAAACTATGTTTAACTTTGATTAGATTTATGGTCCCAGTGCCGGATTGAGCTACATCACTTTACAGCCTTAGGAAGAATTATATCATGTTATGGTAACTGTTCGCTAAACGGCCCCATACAACAAGATTATAAGTTTACCCCTTCTCATTGCACAAAACTAAACCAAGTATTTTATGTTCCCTAGTTGAACCCTCGATGCACTGGTCTAACAAAATCGTATGCCTAATTCGAGTAATTCATTCAAAAACGTATTAATGCTAATTTTGTTTGCCCAGTCTATATGTAGATAAAAGCCACTCATGATAACTACAGCACTCATGTTTCTTGCATTTTAAATTACTGTTTAATGCCGCCCCCTACCTAACCACTACTTTCCGGAGGCAAGTTCCCGCATGTTCTAATGCCGTCTTGGCTATAATTGTTCCCAAACTCTCAAGAATCTACATCCCTCCTGCCCGCACCATCTCTGCAGACACGCATTTATCCAGTCCATTGTCCAATTCTGATCTCAAAAGCACATTACACTAGGAATAATCCTGAGATTACTACCTTTGAGGTTCTGGTTTTTTTAATATATTTCCTAGCTCCCAATATTTTGCTTGCAGGGCCTCATCCCCCCTTTTTAACTAGTTCATTAGTCTCGATATGAACCATGATCAAAGCCTGTTAAACCATGCAATCGAAAGCACTGTGACAGATGCAACTGCAGGAAAACCACTTGCAGCATCTGGGACCTTGCTCTGTGCATAAAATGTCTGCATCCTTCTCCACAGAAAGGGAAGTTTGGGGGAGAACAGGGAGAGAGAGCAAATTAGAGGGGGCCAAGAATGGGGGATGCGGTTGGGTCTGAGGGAAAAAGATCAGTGTGTCACAGAGAGTGTCGTCACTGCCCAGATCCCAGTCTCAGGAGAAACAAAGCCTCACTCACGTTCTCCCAGTAGAGCGAATCTGTCGCAAAAAATAATACTGCAACATTGAGAAAGTGAATCCCTCGCTTTTACTGTGCTATTATGTTCGAAAGTCATTTCACCAGCCAGTGCTTTGATCAGTTTTCAACTGACAGTTGTAATGCTGGGATAAAAACAAAAAGCTAAAAGCTACTGCGGATGCTGGAAATCCAAAACAAAAACAGAATTACCTGGAAAAACTCAGCAGGTCTGGCAGCATCAGTGGAGAAGAAATCAGTTAACTTTTCGGGTCTTCATGACCCTTCGGCAGAACTGAGTATAGTTAGGAGAAAAGTGAAATATAAGCTGGTCTAAGGTGGGGGGGGCAGGGGGAGAGAGAAGTTGAGGGTGTGGTGACTCTCTGTCTCAATTTCTGTTGATAGACTGTCCACCAATATCCACTACAAGCCTACCCACTCCCACAGCTACCTCGACTACAGCTCCTCACACCCCGCTTCCTGTAAGGACTCCATCCCATTCTCTCAGTTCCTTCGCCTCCGTCGCATCTGTTCTGATGACGCTACCTTCAAAAGCAGCTCCTCTGACATGCCCTACTTCTTCCTTAACCGAGGTTTTCCACCCACGGTCGTTGACAGGGCCCTCAACCATGTCCAGTCCATATCCCGCGCATCCACCCTCATGCCTTCTCCTCCTTCCCAGAAACATGATAGGGTCCCCCTTGTCCTCACTTATCACCCCACCAGCCTCCGCATTCAAAGGATCATCCTCCGCCATTTCTTCCAACTCCAGCATGATGCCACCAGCAAACACATCTTCCCTTCACCCCCCCTGACGGCATTCCGTAGGGATCGTTCCCTCCGGGACACCCTGGTCCACTCCTCCATCACCCCCTACTCCTCAGCCCCCACCTATGGCACCTCCCCATGCCCACGCAGAAGATGCAACACCTGCCCCTTCACTTCCTCTCTCCTCACCGTCCAAGGGCCCAAACACTCCTTTCAAGTGAAGCAGCATTTCACTTGCATTTCCCCTAACTTAGTCTACTGCATTCGTTGCTCCCAATGCGGTCTCCTCTACATTGGAGAGACCAAATGCATACTGGGCGACCGCTTTGCAGAACACCTGCGGTCTGTCCGCAAGAAAGACCCAAACCTCCCCGTCGCTTGCCATTTTAACACTCCACCCTTTTCTCTTGCCCACATGTCTGTCCTTGGCTTGCTGCATTGTTCCAGTGAAGCCCAACGCAAACTGGAGGACCAGCACCTCATCTTCCGACTAGGCACTTTACAGCCTTCCGGGCTGAATATTGAATTCAACAACTTTAGATCTTAAACTCCCCCTCCCACCATCCCCACCCCGTTTCTCCCCCCTCCCTTTTTTTCAATAATTTATATAGATTCTACTTTTCCCACCTATTTCCATTATTTTTAAATCTAAAACTAAAACTTTGTTAGTCTTTCCACCCCACCCCCACTAGAACTGTACCTTGAGTATCCTGTCTTCCATTCTTAATTAGCACATTTCTCAGACAATATCACCACCTTCAACACCTCTTTGATCCTTTTGTCTGTGACATCTTTTGATTATCTGCTCCTATCACTGCTTGCTTATCTACACAATCACCACACCCTCAACTTCTCTCTCTCTCTCTCTCTCCCCCTACCCCCCACCCCGCCCCCCCCCCCCCCCCCACCTTAGACCAGCTTATATTTCACTTTTCTCCTAACTATACTCAGTTCTGCCGAAGGGTCATGAAGACCCGAAACGTTAACTGATTTCTTCTCCACCGATGCTGCCAGATTAGTTGTAATGCTGGTATGTGTGGCATCTACTGTGTGCAAACACCCACATAATTTCCTAAATTTTAACAGTGACCACACTTTGAAAATTCAATCCGTCGACTGTAAACCACTTGGGAGTTGTTAAAGTTGTTAATTTGCAGATGTTCTGCTTCCGAATAATGCTGGAGTCTTAGACAGTGCAATGCATTGAAAATTTAATGAAATTTCAATTCATTTCTTCAGGCTCAAAATGCTTTTCTCTCTCTATCCCTGTATATCCATCTGATGGCACATGAGAGATAGAGATAGGAAGAGACAGAGAGAGAGAGAGAGAGAGATGCAGATGGAGGGATGGACAAAGATAGGGAGAGGGAGGCGGAAGGAAAGAAGTAGAGTGAGACTGAAAATAGAGGGAGAGATAGATGGTGAGGTAAAGATGCTGGGAGAGAGGGACATGGTGCGAGAGAGAGTTGGTGAGAGAGAAAGAGACAATGAGAGAGAGAGAGAAGAGCGGGGGTGGGGGAGTGGTGCGAGAGACGTCGACTGCGCGAGGACTGGAAGGTTCTCTGTTCATTACTAATATTTAAACGGCTCCAATCCTCGACTGTTTATGTGCAGGGGGAATTGACTGCGAGAGGGGCAATCCTGGACACAGTTGTTATGGGAGGATATCAAAATCAATGACACTATTGAGTAGTGGCTAATGGAATTTGATATCAAAATCAATGACACTATTGAAAAGTGACCAATGGAATTCTAACCCGAGAGGTGTGAACTAATGAATTTGGGGAAGGAAACAAAGCAAGGCACGACTCAATAAATAGGGGACATTGAGAGGGATAGAGGAAGTGAGAGACATTAAAGTGCTTGTCCGCATGTCACTGAAGGCAGTAGCGTTGCCAGAGGTCACCAGCAACGGCTATTGGCTTAGTACACAGAGGAGAAAAGGCAATTCTCTCTTACTTCTAAATTCGTTTTATTCACGTTAGATCATCTACATATAGCCTATTCATCTGTTTAAATATAGACAAGCAGTTTACAGCAGGTTATACAGTTTTATACCCAAAACTAGGATCTAAACGCACACCCACTAGGTTTCCCTGACACTCCCTGGGTGGTCACAGAATATAAAAACTAATACACGAAAAGGAGTGCTGACGCTGGCTAGGCGTTCTGTTCTCTCTCTCCTGTGTCTCTACGTTGCTGACGTAGGTTCTTCTGCTTCTGCGATGGTTGGTCTCCGGAGTCTCGCTGCTCCACGCCCAAAATCCTCACAGTATTTTACTGAATCGTATCTCTTCAAGCTGTGCTGTCTCTCTCCTGTTAGTTTAGGCCTGCTTGCCTGACCTATGGCATCTTCTCTTTGGCTCTGTCCCAAGACTTCCAGTATCACCTCGTTCTTCCTTTTCTAAATAAGGACTCATCACATTTCCTTTGTCTTCAAGACTCTTAGCTATTCCAAAACCGGTTCCAGCCAGCTGACACCAGTGACTGGAACTTAGGTTTCAAAATTTGCTCTGGCCAGTAACTGCACTCAGGGTACTTCAGGTCAAATGTTGCTTTTGCCTGTGTCAGCAATTTAGCTGCAGCCCCTGGCCAACAGTGGGAAAGGTGGCCAAAAAGGTACATGTCATACTTTCCTTTATTGTGCACTATATTGCATACAAAAGCAATAATGCAATGCTGTAACTATATAAAACGCTGCTAAGGCCTCAGCTGGAATTTTCTGTACATTTCTGGTCATAATATTACAGGAAGGACATAATTTCTTTGGGGAGAGCGACAGAGGAGAATTACAAGGATTTTGGCAGGGTCCAAAATTGCAGCTATGAGAAGAGGATGGATAGGCTATTGTTGATTTCCTTGGAATCATGGCAGCGCAGAGGTGGTCTATTTGATGTGTAAAAGATCATAAGGAGCCACAAAAGGGTAGGCAGGGAAGACCTGTTTTGCTTAGTATAGTGGGCAATTACCAGAGGGCACAGACTTGAGGTGACTGGTAGAAAGATTAGAGGGGACATAAGGATAAACTTTGTTTTTCACACAGAAGGTGGTGCTTGTCTGGATTTCGGTGCCTGGGTCGGTGGTGATTGCAGAAACGCTCAACTCATTTGAAAAGATACTGGACAAGCACTTGATGTTCTGGAACCTGCAAGTATATGGAGCGAGTGCTGGAAGGTGGGATTAGAATGGGCGGCAATAAGGTTTCAGCCGGCATGGAAATATGGTCTGATTAACCACTTTCTGTGTCGTAGCATTTCAACGATACCATGGAGTGGAAGAGGAAAAGTCCTGGTCTGAGCGATTATGGGTTGTGTTGAGCGGGGGCATGTGAACTGATCAGGGGCAGTCCTGGGGTGATTGGGTTTTGGCTGTCGTGTGGCAGGGAGTGGCAGCGAGAAAGCTGTGGACTGAGTGGTGGGACGTGAATGGCAGAGGGGCAGTGAAGGACAGAGATGGTACAGGGAGGGTTAAAGGAGGGGGTGGCGTTGAGTTGGGCAGTGAAATATGATTTTAATTTGATCATGGATAGAGACGGGGGTTGGGGACAGAGATAGGGAGAGAGAGAGATAGAGTCTATATCTGTCTCTGTTTATGTTTCTGCATCTGTCTGTATCTCTCTGCATGTGTCTCTGTATCTGTATCTGTTAGTATCTACTTGTCTCAGTATCCGTCTGTCTATGTATCTGCCTGCACCTGCCTCTGTATCTTTCTGTCTCTGCACCTGCCTGTCTCCGTATATGTATGTTTCTGTATCTGTCTGTAGCTGCCTGTAGCTGTATGTATCTGTATATCTCTCTCCGTATCTGCCTGTATCTCTCTGTATCTGTCTCTTTATCTGCCTGTCTCTATATCTGTCTGTACCTGCCTCTCAATCTTTCTGTCTCAGGAGCTGTCTGTTTCACTATCTGTCACTGTATCTGTCTGAATCTGTCTGTCTGTATCTGTCTCTCTCTGTCTGTCTCAAGTATCTACCTGCCTGTGTATCTGGCTGTGTCTCTCTAAGTATCTGTCTGTATCTTTATCTGTCTGTCTCTGTCTCTTTATCTGCCTGTATCTGTTTCTGTATCTGCCTGTCCCGCTCTCTTTATCTGTCTATCTTATTCTGTCCGTGTCCGTCTCTGTCATTCTCCAGTAGCTATCTGCCCCTGTATCTGTCTACCTGTGCATTTGCCTACCTCTGTATCTGTATCAGTCTCCGTATTTGGCTGTGCCTCTCTCTGTACCTGTCTGCCTCTTTAACTGCCTGTATCAGCCTTTGCATCTGACAGTCTCTCTATCTGCCACTGTAGCTCTCTGTGTCTGTCTGCCTGTAGTATCTATGCATCTGTCGTTCTCTGTATTTGCCTGCCTCTGTATCTTTATTGGACTCTGTATCTGACTGTGCCTCACTCTGTATATTTCTGTCTCTGCATCAGTCTGTCTCTGTGCCTGTCAATCTCTGTATCTGCATCTGTGTCTGTTTCTGTTTGCCTTCCTCTAGTATCTAACTGCATTTGTGACTGTCCTTCTCTGTATTTTCATGTTTCTGTATCTGTATATCTATCTGTTGCTGGCTGTGCCTCCCTCTGTATCTGTCTGTCCCTTTATAAGTCTGTATCTATCTCTGTACCTGTCTAACTCTGTATCTGTCAGTCTCTTTATCTGTTAGTCCCTCCAAATGTCAGTCTCTCCATCTTCCAGTATCTGCCAGTCTATGTACCTATAGCTGCCTCTGTGTTGGTCTCTCTCTGCCTGTCCGTTTCTGTCTGTTATTGCATATGTTTGTGTTTGTTTCTGTATGTCTGTATCTGTCAGTCTCTGTCTAACTGTATCTGTCTCTGCCTGTCTCTGTCTGTCAGTATCTGTCCCTGTCTCCCTGTTTCTAGCTCTGTCTATCTCCGTCTGCATCTGACTGTCCATGTCTGTATGCCTCTACTATCTGTATGCCTCTGTATTTGTCACAGAAGCACATAATCACACAGTGAAGAAGAGGCCCTTCGGCCCATCGAGTTTGCACCGAAACGTGAGAAACACTTGACATACCTACCTAATCCATATACCAGAACTTGGCTCATAGCCTTGACTGTTACAACGTGCCAAGTGCTCATCCCGGTTCTTTTTAAAGAAAGTGAGGCAACCCACATCCACGACCCTCCCAGGCAGTGCAATGCAGATCGTCACCAATTTCTGGGTAAAAAAAAGATTTTCATCACATCACCCCTAAACCTCCTGCCCCTCAGCTTGAACTAGTGTCCCCTGGTGACTGCCCATTCAACTATGTGTAACAGCTGCTCCCTATCTGCCCTGTCCATGCCCCGCATAATATTGTACACCTCGATTAGGTCGATCCTCAGTCTTCCCTGCTCCAAAGAACACAACCCAAGTCGATCCAACCTTTGTTCATAACTTAGATGTTTCATTCGAGGCAGCATCCTATTGAATTTCCTCTGCAAACCCTCCAGCGCAATCACATCCTTCCCATAATGTGCGACCAGAGCTGCACACAGTACTCCAGCTGTGGCCTCACCAAGGATCTATACAACTCCAACATGATGTCCCTACCTTTGTAATCTATTCCTCGATTCATCAAGGCAAGTGTCCCATATGCCTTTTTCAGCACCCCACTAACATGCCCCACCGCCTTCAGAGATCTATTGACAGAGACGACAAGGTCCCTTTGTTCCTCAGAACTTCCTAGTGTCGTGCTGCTCATTGAAGACTTCCCTGTTAATTTACTCCTTCCAAAGTGTGTCACCACACACCTTTCAGGGTTAAAATCCATCTGGCACTTATCTGCCCATTTGACAATCCCGTCTATAACTTCCTTTATCTTAAGACACTCAACCTCCATGTTAACCACCCAGCCAATCTTTGTGTCATCCGCAAAATTGTTAATCCTGCTCCCTACATGGTCATCTATGTCGTTTATATAAATGGCAATAATAGGTGGGGGGGGGGGGGGGGGTGGGTTGGGGGTGGGGGGGAGTGTGGGGGGGATGTGGGGGGCGGTGGCAGCATAGATCCCTGAGGTACGCCACTCGGAACTGGCTTCCAGTCAGTAAAGCATTCTTCTGTCATTACGCTCTGTCTCCTACAAATAAGCCAATTTTGAATCCACCTTATCAAATTACCCTGTTTCCCATGTGCATTTGCCTTCTAAATAAGTCTTCAATGTGGGGACTTGTCAAAGGATTTGCTGAAATCCATATAAACTACAGCAAATGCACTACCCTCATCTACGCACCTGGCCACCTCCTCAAAAAAATCAGTCCAATTTGTTAGGCATGACCTCCCTCTGACAAAGCCGTGCTGGCTCTCCATGGTCAAACCTTGCCTCTCCAATTGGAGTTAGATTCGCACCTTCAGAATTTTCTCCAACAGTTTCCCTGCCACTGACATGAGACTTTTGGTCTATACTTCCCTGGTTTATCTCTACAACACTTCTTGAATAGCCGCACTACATTAGATTTCCCCCAGTCCTCTAGCACCACCCCCGTGACCAGAGAAGAAGTACAAAATTGGGTCAGGGCCTCTGCAATCTCCTCCCTTGCCTCCCTCAGCAATCTGGGACACAAATCACCTGGACCTGGAAATTTGTCCACTTTTAAACCCGCCAAAACTTCCAGTACATTTTAACTCCCTATATCAATTTTCTCAAAAACCTCGCAGCCTCTTGCACCTAGTCCGATACCTTCATCCCCGTTCTCTTGGGTGGAGATGGATGTGAAGCATTCGTTCAGCACTATACCGATGTCCTTTGGCTCCACCAAGCGATTTGCCCCCTTGGACCCTAATGGGCCCTAATCTTTCCCTGTCTACCCACTTCCCATTCATATACTTCTACAATATCTTGGGATTTTCCCTACTTTTACCAGCCAGAGCTTTCTCATATCTCCTCTTTGCTCTCCTAATTTCTTCCTTAATCTCTGCACTCCACTTTCTTTTCTCCGCTAATGCCCCCGCTGATTTGCTTCCCTTGTACCTGCTAAAAACCTCTCTTTTCATTCTCATCGTGCCCTGAATAACTCTGGTCGCCCTTGATTCCCTGCGCTTGTTCTTCCTTCCTATCACCCTAGCAGGAACATTTTGAGCCAGTTCCATCTGCACTGTTTCTCTCTCTATCTGCTGTGTCTATATCTGTGCCTGTCTGTCTCTGTATCTGTCTGACTTTGTATTTGTCAGTCTCCGTATCTGTCAGTCTCTGGAACTGACTCTGGGACAGTCTGTGCCTCTACCTGTGTCTTTCTATCTCTGTCTGTCCCTAGTATCTATCTGCCTCTGTATCAGTCCCTGCATCTGGCTGGCCTCTCTTTTATCTGTCTATATTTTTATCTGTCTGGACCTGTGTCTGTATCTGTCTGTCTGTATCTGTATCTGTATCTGTCCGTCGCCGTATCTGTCTGTCTCTATATCTGCCATTGTATCTCTCTGTATCTTAATCTGTCTCGGCCTGTCTCCGCCTCTGCCTGTATCTTTCTGTATCTGTATCTATTTGTCTCTATCTCCATCTCTGTCTGTATAAACATGTGTCTGCCTGTCTGTAACTGAATGTACCTGCCTGTATCTGCCTCTGTCTGTCTGTCAGTCTGTATCTGTCCCTGGCTGGCTAAACGTCTCTCTATCTGTCTGCGTTGCCTGTACCTGTCTCAGTCTGACTATGCCTCCCTGCATCTGTCTCTGTCTGTCTGTATCTTTCTGTATCTGCCTATGTCTGTCTCTTTCTCTGTCCGCCTCTATCTCTCTCTATATATCAATGTCAGATTGAATCTGCCTCAGTCTGCCTGTAACTGCCTTTGACAGTCTGTATCTGTCCATCTGGATCCACCTCTGTCTGTCTGTTTCTGCCTATGCCTGCCTCTGTATCTGTATGCATCTGTATATGTCAGTATCTGTCTCTGCATCTGTCTGTATCTGACTCAGAATATTTCTCTCTCCGCATCTGTCTGTCTCTGTATCTGTCTGTCTCGGTCTGTCTGTATCCATTTGTCTTTGTCTGACTGTATCTGCCGGTACATGTCTCTGTCTGTCTGTATATGCCTCTGCCTGTATTTATCTGTCCCTGTCTGTCTATGTTTACCTCTCCCTGTCTCTGTCTGGCTTTGTCTGCTGGTCTGTAGTATCTATCTGATTCTGTGCCTGTCTCTCTCTGTACATGGCTGCGTCTCTATCTGTATCTGTATGCCTATTTATCTGTAAGTTTCTGTATCTGTCCGTCTCTGTATCTGCCTCTGTGCCTACCTGTCTCTGTCTCTGTCACTGTCTGACTCGGTCTATATCAGTTACTTCATGTCTCTGCATCTGTCTGTCTCTGTATCCGCCTCTGTGTGTATCTGTATCTGTGTCTGTCTATCGCCTTCGCTGTCTGTAACTGCCTGTCTGTATGTGTTTGTGTCTGTTTCTGTCTCTCTGTACCTCTCTCTGACTGCCTATAGCTGCCACTATATGTCTGTGTTTGCCTCTGTCTGGTTCTGTACCTGCCTGTTTGTATTGGTGTTTGTCAGTTTCTGTGTCTGTTTGTCCCTGTCTCTGCCTGTATCTGTCTCTGCCTGTCTCTGCCAGTCTGTATCTCTCTCGCTTTGCCTTCCTGTTTCTGGCTCTATCTATCTGCGCCTGCCTCTGTCTGGCTCTGTACCTGTCTGTCTGCATCTGCCTTTGTCTGTCTCTGGCTCTATCTGCCTCTGACTCTGTCTGCCTGTAACAGTCTCTGCTAGTCTTTATCTGTCTCTGACTGGCTGTTTCTGTTTCTATCTGTCACTGTCTGCATCTATCTGTCTCTGTCTGTCTATATATCGCTATATATGACTCTGTCCTTTCTCTGTCTCACTTTACCTGTCTCCGTCTGTCAATGGCAGTCTCTTTCTGGCTCTGTCTGCCTGCGTCTATATCTCTCTGCCTGTAAATGTATCTGTCTCTGTCGTTCTGTCTGTCTGCCTCGTTTTATAACTGTCTGGCAGAATATGCATCTGTCTGTATCCGTCTCTATCTGTCTCTATCAGTCTCTATGACTTCCTATCACTGCACCTGCCTCTCTCTTTAACTGACTGTATCTTCATCGGTCTGCATCTGTCTCAGAACCTTTATGTCTCTGAATTTGTCTGTCTCTGTAACTTTCTGTCTCACTATCTATCTCTATCTGCCTGTCTCTGCATCTGTCTGTCCCTGTATCTGTCTGTGTCTGTCTTTCTATCTGTCTGCCTCTATACCTATTTGCCTATTTACATGTCTGTCCCTGTATCTGCCTGTCTACGTATCTGTTTGTCTCTGAATCTGTCACTTTGCATCTCTCTCTGCCTGCCGTTATATGTGTGTCTTCCTCTGTAAGTATCTAGTATGCATTTGACTGTGTATCTGTCTGTGCCTCTCTCTGTATCTATCTCCCTCTTTATCTGCCTGTCTCTGCCTGTCCCTGCCTGTCTCTGCCTTTCCCTAGTGTATATCTGCCTGTGTTCATCAGTCTCTCTATCTGCCACTGTGACTGTCTCTGTCTGTCTCTAGTAGCTATCTGCCCCGGTGTCCGTCTCTGTCCGTCTCTCTTTTTGTTTGTCTCTGGTTTCTATCTGCCTCTCATTTTGTTTCATCTGGTACTGTCTCTGTCTGTCTCTATATCTGCTTGCCACTGTATCTGTATCTGGCTGTGTCTCTCTCTGTCTCTGTCTGTCTCTATCTGTCTGTATCGGTTACTTTATCTTTATGTCTCTGCATCTGTCTGACTACTTAACTGCCTGTCTCTATATTTGCACGTATCTTATTTGCATGCATCTTTCTCTGCATCTGTCTGTATCTGTCTCAGAATATTTCTGTCACTGGTTTTGTCTGTCTCTGTTTCTGTCTGTCTCAGTGTCTATCTCTATCTGCCTGTTGTGTGCCCTTCTGTCCTAGTAACTGTATGCATATGTACATATCTGTCTCTGTTTCTGCCTGTCTCTGTATCTGTCACTTTTTTTCTCTCTCAGCCTGCCTGCGTCTGTATCTAGCTGCCTTTACCTATCGTTCTCTAGTGTCCATCCGCCGTCGTGCCTGTCTGTGTCTCTCTATGTATCTGTCTGTCTCTTTATATGCATGCCTCTGCCTGTCTGCCTGTCTCTATTATCTATCTGCCTCTGTGTCTGACTATCTCTGTAGCAAACTATCGCTGTATCTGTATCTTTTCCTGTATCAGGCTATTTCTCCCTCTTCATATGTCTGTCTCTGAAGCATGTCTGTCTCTCCATCTACCTCTCTGCCTGCCTTTGCCTGTCTCTCTTTCTCTCTGTCTGTCTCTGGTAACTATCTGCCTCTTTGTCTGACTCTGACTGTCTCTCTCTGTCGGTATCTAGTGTATATGTACCTTAGTTTCAGGTTGTCTCTGTATCTGCTTTCATCTGTATCTGGCTGTGCCTCTCTAAGTCTCTCTCTGCCTCTGTATCTGTCTGCATTTCTCTCTGCATCTTTCTGCCTCAGCTTCTGTCTGTCTCTTTACCAGTCCGTATCTCTATCCGTCTGTACGTGTATTTGCTTGTATCTATGTCTGCAGTTGTCTGTATCTATCTCAGAATCATTTTGCCTTTACATCTGACTGTCTCTTTATCAGTTTGTCTCTGTCTGTCTTTATCTGTTTGTCTCTGAATGTATTTGTCTATATCTTTCTGACTTCTCTAAGTCTGTCTATCTTTGTATCAACCTGTCTCTGTACCTGTATATGTGTCTGTATCAGGCTGTTTCTCTCTTTTCATCTGCCAGTCTCTGAATCATGTCTGCCTCTGAATCTGACAATTTCTCTATCTGCCTCTGTGCCTTTCTTTGTCAGTCTCTAGTAGCTATCTGTCTCTCTGTCTTTCTCTGTCTGTCTCCCTCTGTCAGTCTTCAGTATCTAACTGCTGCTGTATCATTCTGTTGGTGTTTAAGCTTGCCTCTGTATTTGTGTCTGTATGTGTCCCTCTCAGTCTCAGTCTGACTCTGTATCTGTCTGCATCTGCCTCTTTATCTTTCTGCCTCAGCATCTGTCATTATTTTTATTAGCCCATCTCTGTATCCGACTGTATCGGTATCTATTTGTATCTGTGTCTGTATCTGTCTGTATAAGTTTCAGAATCTTCCTGTCTCTGCATCTTTCAGTTTCTGGTATCAATCTGCCTCTTTATCTGTCTGTTTCTGTATCTTTCAGTGTCAGTCTGTCTTTATCCGTTTGTCTCTGAATGTCTCTGTCTGTATCTGTCTGTACCTTTCTCCGCCTGTCTATATATGCCTCTGCCTTTCTATATCTGGCTCAGTCTGTCTATAGGTGCCTCTGTCTGGCTTTGTTTGGCTCTGTCTGGTTTTATCTGCCTGTCTGTAGTATCAATCTGCCTCTTTATCTGTCTCTCTCTGTACCTGGCTGCGTCTCTATCTGTATCTGTCAGTCTCTGGATCTGACTCTGGGTCAGCCTGTACCTGCATCTGTGAGTGTTTGTCTCTGTCTCCTTCTGCCTGCCTCTGTCTATCCTTAACTGTCCCTAGCATCTATCTGCCCCTTTATCACTCTGTCTGTGTGTCTGCCTGCCACTTTATCTGTATCAATCTCTGTATCTAGCTGTGTCTCACTCTGTGTCTGCCTGGCTCTTTATCTGTCCATATCCGTCCCTGTATCTTTCGGTCTCTGTACCTGGCTCAGTGCCTATCTGTCTCTGTCCCTGTCACTGTCTGACTCGGTCTGTATCTGTTACGGTCTGCCTCTGTATCTGTCTGTCTCTGTATCTGCCTGTGCCTGTATCTGTATATGTGTCTATGCCCGTCGCTGTATCTATCTGCCTCTGCCTTTATGTTTGTCTCTGTCTCTGCCTGTTGGTACCTCTTTCTGCCTGCCGGTATCTGCCTCTGTCTGTCTGTGCTTGTCTCTGTATGATTCTGTACCTGCCTGCCTGTATCCACCTTTACCTGTCTGTCTCATTCTGCCCCTGTCTCTGTATGGCTGTATCTGTCTGTGCAAGTCTGTATCTGTCTCCGACAGGCTACATCAGTTTCTATCTGTCATTGTCTGTCTGTACCTTTCTCTGTCTGTCTATATCTCTCTGCATCTGATTATCTTTCGGTGTATTTAGATAGAGTCTTCGGCTGTCCTTTCTCTGCCTCACTTTATCTGTCGCTGTCTTTCTATGGCAGTCTGTATCTGACCCAATCTGCCTGTATCTATCTCTCTCTATCTGTAGATGTCTCTGCCTCTGCCTGCTGTATCTGTGTCAGCCAGTCTGTTTCTGTCCCTGACTGGCTGTATCTGCCTCTATCTTTCACTGTCAAACTGCATATGTCTCTCTCTGTTTCCCTCTCTCCGTATGTGACTCTGTCTGCCTGTATATTTATGTATTGTCTTTGTCTGCCCTTTCTCTGTCTCACTGTATCTGTCTCTGTCTGTCAATGGCAGTCTGTATCTGTCTCTGCATGCCTGAATATATCTCTCTCTGCCTGTACATGTCTCTGTCCCTAACGGTCTCTGTCTGTCTGCCTCTCTATATACCTGTCTGTCAAAATCTCTATTTCTCTGTAACGTTTTTCTCTGCACCTGCCTGTCGCTTTAACTGGATCTCTTTGCATCTGCCTCATTTGTCTCAGAACCTTTATGTTTCTGCATTTCTTTGTATCTGTATGTATCTGTCTCAGTATCAATTTCTAACTGCCTGGCTCTGTTTCTGCCTGTCACTCTATCCGTCTCTTTCTGTCTTTGGATCTAACTGTTTCTGTATCTATCTGTCCATATACAAGGCTGTCACTGAATCTGCCTGTCTCTATACCTGCCTGTCTCTGAATCTGTCACTTTGATTCTCTCACTGCCTATCAGTAGATGTCTGTCTTTCTCTGCATTTATCTGGTATGTATGCGACTGAATATTAGTCTATGCCTCTCCCTGCGTCTGTCTGTCTTTTTGTCTGCCTGTCTCTGCCTGTCACAGTCTTTCGCTGCCTGCCCCTAGTATATATCTGACTCTGTGTCTGTCAGTCTCTCTATCTGCCACCGTGCTTGTCTCTGCCTCTCTCTGTTAGCTATCTGCCTCTGTGTGCGTCTCTCTCTGTCTTCTTCTTTGTTTTTCCCTGTTATCTATCTGCCTCTGTGTCTGTTTCTGGATGTCTCTCTTTGTCTGTCTCTTGTATCCATCTGTTTCTCTTTCTGCCTGTCTCTGTAACTGCTTGCCACTGTTTCTGTATCTGGCTGTGTCTCACTCTGTTTCTGTCTGTCTCTGTATCAGTCTTTATCGTTCGCTGTATCTTTATGTCTCTGCATCTGTCTGACTATTTAGTTGTCTGTCTCTTTATCTACCCATATCTTATCTGGACGTATCTTTCTCTGCAGCTGTCCGAATCTGTCTCAGAATCTTTCTGTCACTGGTTTTGTCTGTCTCTTTTTCTGTCTGTCTCTGTATTTAACTCTATCTGCCTGTCTCTGTATCCGTCTGTCCTAGTAACTTTCTATGTACATGTCTATCTGTGTTTCTGCCTTCTCTGTATCTGTCGCCTTTTTATGTCTCTCTGCCTGCCTGCTTTTGCATCTGACTTCCTTTCTCTATCGTTCTCTGGTGTCTATCCGCCACTGTATCTGTCTGTGTCTCTCTATGTATCTGTCCCCCTCTTTATATGTCTGTCTGCCTCTCCGTAGTATCTGTCTGCCTCTGTGTATGACTATCTGTGTAGCAACCTATATCTGTATCTGTTCCTGTATCAGGCTGTTTCTCCCTCTTCGCCTGCCTGCTTCTGAATCATGTCTGTCTCTCTATCTACCTCTGTGCCTGCCTTTGTCTGTCTTTCTCTCTCTGTCTTTCTCTGGTAACAATCTGCCTCTGTTTCCGTCTCTGTCTGTCTCTCTCTCTGTCGGTCTCTAGTATATATTTACCTTTGTTTCAGTCTGTCTCTGCATATGTGTGCCTCTTTATCTGTATCTGGCTGTGCCTTTGTAAGTCTCTGTCAATCTATTTATCAGTCTGTATTTATCTCTGTATCTTTCTGCCTCAGCATCAGTCTGTCTCTTTACCCGTCCGTCTCTGTATTCGCTTGTATCTGTGTCTGCATCTGTCTGTATATGTCTCAGAAACTTTCTGTCTCTACATCTGCCTGTCTCTGTATCTGTCTGCCTCTGTCTGTCTTTATCTGTTTTTCTCTGAATGTCTCTGTCTATATATTTCTGACAGCATCTCTCTGTACCTGTCTCTGCCTGTCTATATATGTCTCTAACTGTCTGTATATGTCTCTGTCTACCGATTCCTTCCTCTGTCTGGCTCTGTTTGTCTTTGTCTGCTTCTGTCCATCTGTTGCTAGAATCTATCTGCCTCTTTACCTTTCCCTCTCTGTACCTGGCTGCGTCTCTATCGGTATATGTCTGCCTCTTTAACTCTCTGCCTCTGTATCTGTCTGACTCTCTATATGCCAGTTTCTTTATCTGCCAGTCTCTGGATCTGAATTTGTGTCATCCTGTATCTGCATCTGTGAGTTTCTGTCTCTGTCTCTGTCTATCTACCTCTGCCTGTCTCTACCTGACCCGACTATCTATCTGCCTCTGTATCTGTCTGTCTCTGTGTCTGCCTTTCTCTGTATATGTATCAGTCTCTGTATCCGGCTGTGTCTCACTCTCTGTCTGTATGGCTCTTTATCTGTCTGTATCGGTCTCTGTATTGCTAGTCTCTGTTTCTGCCTCTGTGCCTATCTGTCTCTGTCTCAGCAACTGTCTGACTCGGTCTGCATCCGTTACGGCCTGCCTCTGTATCTGTCTGTCTCTGTATCTGCCTGTGTGTGTATCTATATATGTGTCTGTCTATGCCCATCGCAGTATCTATCTGCCTCTGCCTTTATATGTTTGTCTCTGCCTCTGCCTGTCAGTATCTCTTACTGCCTGTCTGTATCTGCCTCTATCTGTCTGTGCTTGCCTCTGTCTGATTCTGTACCTGCCTGCCTGTATCCACCTTTGTCTGTCTGTCTCTCTCTTTCCCTGTCTCGGTATGTCTGTATCTGTCTCTGCCAGTCTGTATCTGTTTCTGACAGGCTGCATCAGTTTCTATCTGTCACTGTCTGCCTGTACCTTTCGCTGTCTGTCTATATCTCTCTGCATCTGATTATTTGTCTGTGTATTTAGATATTGTCTTCGGCTGTCCTTTCTCTGCCACAATTTATCTGTCTCTGTCTTTCTATGGCAGTCTGTATCTGATCCAGTCTGCCTGTATCTATATCTCTCTATCTGTATATATCTTTGTCTCTGTCTCTGCCTGCTGTATCGGTGTCATCCAGTCTGTATCTGTCTCTGACTGGCTGTATCTGCCTCTATCTGTCACTGTCAACCTGCATCTGTCTCTGTCTGTCTCCATCTCTCCGTATCTGACTCTGTCTGCCTGTTTATTTATGTATTGTCTTTGGTCTTTGTCTGCCCTTTCTCTGTCTCACTGTATCTGTCTCTGTCTGTCAATGGCAGTCTATATCTGTCTCTGCCAGCCTGTATATATACATCTTTGTCTGTATATATCTCTGTCTCTAATGGTCTCTATCTGTCTGCCTCTCTATATACCTGTCTGTCAAAATCTGTACTTCTCTGTAACGTTTTTCTCTGCATCTGCCTGTAGCTTTAACTGGATGTCTTTGCATCTGCCTGTATCTGTCTCAGAACATTTATGTCTCTGCATTTCTCTATATCTGTATCTGTCTGTCTGTCTCAGTCTCAATCTCGATCTGCCTGGCTCTTTTTCTGCCTGCCCCAGTATCCACCTGTTTCTGTCTTTGTATCTAATTGTATCTGTATCTGCCTGTCTATGGTCAAGCCTGTCACTGAATCTGCCGGTCTTCGTACCTGTCTGTCTCTGAATCTATCACTTTGATTCTCTCACTGCCTACCAGTAGATGCCTGTTTTTGTCTGCATTTATCTGGTCTGTATATGACTGAGTATCAGTCTGTGCCTCTCTCTGTGTCTGTCTGTCTTTTTATCTGCTTGTCCCAGTCTGTCTATGCCTGCCCCTAGTGCATATCTGTCAGTCTCTCTATCTGCCACTGTGCCTGTCTCTGTTTGTCTCTAGTAGCTATCTGCCTCTAGGTCCTTCTCTGTTTGTCTTTCTCTTTGTTTGTCTCTGTTATCTATCTGCCTCTGTGTCTGTTTTTGGATGTCTCTCTTTGTCTGTCTCTTGTATCCATCTGTTTCTCTTTCTGCCTGTCTCTGTATCTGCTTGCCTCTGTATCTGTATCCGGCTGTGTCTCTCTCTGATTCTGTCTGTCTCTTTATCTGTCTTTACCGGTCGCTATATCTTTATGTCTCTGCATCTGTCTGACTAAGTAATTGTCTGTCTCTTTATCTACCCATATCTTATCTGGACGTATCTTTCTCTGTATCTGTCTGAATCTGCCTCAGAATCATTCTGTCACTGGTTTTATCTGTTTGTTTTTCTGTCTGTCTCAGTATTTAACTCTATCTGCCTGTCTCTGTATCCGTCTGTCCTAGTAACTGTATATCTAAGTACATTTCTATCTGTGTTTCGGCCTGTCTATGTATCTGTCGCTTTGTATGTCTCTCTGCCTGCCTGCGTTTCTATCTGCCTGCCTTTCTCTATCGTTCTATAGTGTCTATCCGTCGCTGTAAATGCCTGTCTATGTAGACATAGTCTCTGTCTGTCTATATATGCCTCTGACTGTCGGTATCTGTCACTGTCTGTCGATACCTGCCTCTGTGTGGCTCTGTTTGTCTTTGTCAGGCTCTGTCTTTCTCTCACTAGTATCTATCTTCCTCTTTAATTGTTCCCCTCTTTATCTGGCTGCGTCTCTATCTGTATTTGTCTGCTTCATTATCTGTCTGACTCTGTATCTCCTTGCCTCTGTACCTGTCAGTCTCTGTATCTGCCAATCTCTGGATGTGACTTTGTGTCTGCTTGTGTCAGTCTGCATATCTGTGAGGGTCTGTCTCTGTCTCCGTCTGTCTGCATCTTCCTGTCTCTACCTGACCCTAGTAACTATCTGCCTCCGTGCCTGTCCATCTCTGTGTCTGCTGCACTCTGTATCTGCATCAGTTTGACGGTCTACGTACATGCCTGTCCCTTTATCTGTCTGTCTCCGGATCTGTCTGTCTCTATGTCTGTCACTTTGTATCTATCTCTGCCTGCTGGTCTCTGTCTGTCTTTCTCTGTCGGTATCTATTATATATGTGACTCTTTATCTGTCTGTGCCTCTATCTGTGTCTATCTGTCTCTTTACCTGCCTGTCTGTGCCTGACTCTGCCTGTCCCTAGTGTAAATCCGTCTCTGTGTTTGTCTGTCTCTGTATCTGCCTGTCTCTGTACCTCTCACTCTCTATATCTGCCTCTGTGCCTGTCTTTGTCGACCCCTAGTCGCTATCTGCCTCTGTGTCCGTCTTGGTCTGTGTTTCTCTGTGTTTGTTTCTGGTATCTATCTGCCTCTGTGACTGTCTCTTTCTGTCTGTCTCTAGTGTCTATCTGGATCTGTTTATATCTGTCTCTGCATCTGCTTGCCTCTGTATCTGTCTCTGGCTAACTCTCTCTCTGTAACTGTCTGTCTTTGTATCCGGCTGTATATGTCTCTGTATCTTTGTGTCTGTGCATCTGTCTGTCTCTTCAACTGTCTGTAGCTGTATCCGCCCGTATATTATCTGCCTGTCCCTGTCTTTACACCTATCTGTATCTGTCTCAGAATTTTTCTGTCTCTGCATTTCCCTGTCTCTGTATATTTATGTCTCATTATCTATCTCTATCTTCATGTCTCTGCATCGTTCTTTCCCTGTATCTGTCTTATCTGTCTTTGTATCTATCTGCCTCTGTATCTCGCTGTCTATGTACATGTCTGTGTCTGTATCCGTATGTCTCTGTATTTGTCTGTCTCTGTATCTGTCAATTTGTATCTCTCTATGACTGCCTGTGTCTGTATCTGTCTGCATTTCTCTGTTGGTCCCTGGTGTCTATCCTCCTCCATATCTGCCTGTGTCTCTCTATGTATCTGTCTGTCTCTTTATCTGTCTGTCTCTCTTCTCTGTTTGACACTACTATCTACCTGCCTCTAAGTCTGTCTATCACTGTATTAACCTGTCTCTGTATCTGTATATGTGTCTATATCAGGCTGTTTCTCTCTTTTCATATGCCTTTCTTTGAATCATGTCTGCCTCTGAATCTGACAATTTTTCTATCTGACTCTGTGCCTTTCTTTGTCAGTCTCTAGTAGCTATTTGTCTCTCTGTCTTTCTCTCTCTGTCTCTCTCTGTCAGTCTCTAGAATCTAACTGCTGCTGTACCATTCTGTTGGTGTTTATGCTTGCCTCTGTATTTGTATCTGTATGTGGCTCCCTCAGTCTCTGTCTGACTCTGCATCTGTCTGTATCTGTCTCTTTATCTTTCTGTCTCAGCATCTGTCTGTACCTTTATTTGCCCATCTCTGTATCCGCCTGAATCAGTATCTATTTTTTATCTGTGTCTGTATCTGTCTGGAAAAGTTTCAGAATCTTCCTGTCCCTGCATCTTTCTGTTTCTAGTATCAATCTGCCTCTTTATCTGTCTGTTTCTGTATCTTTCAGTCTCTGTCTGTCTTGATCCGTTTGTCTCTGAATGTCTCTGTCTATATCTGTCTGTACCTGTCTCTCCTTGTCTATGAATGCCTCTGCCTGTCTATATCTGGCTCCGTCTGTCTATAAGTGCCTCTGTCTGTTTTTGTTTGGCTCTGTCTGGTTTTATCTGCCTGTCTCTGGTATCAATCTGCCTCATTATCTGCCTCTCTCTGTACCCGGCTGCGTCTCTATCTGTATCTGTCAGTATTTGTATCTGTCAGTCTCTGGATCTGACTCTGGGTCAGCCTGTACCTGCATCTGTGAGTGTCTGTCACCGTCTCCTTCTGTCTGCCTCTGCCTGTCCTTAACTGACCCTAGAATCTATCTGCCCCTTTATCACTCTGTCTGTGTGTCTGCCTGCTACTTAATCTGTATCAGTCTCTGTATCTGGTTGTGTCTCACTCTGTGTCTGTCTGGCTCTTTATCTGTCCGTATCCATCCCTGTATATTTCGGTCTCTGTACCTGGCTCAGTGCCTATCTGTTTCTGTCCCTGTCACTGTCTGACTCGGTCTGTATATTTATCTGCCGATCTCTGTATCTGTCTGTCTCTGTATCTGCCTCTGTTTGTATCTGTATCTGTATCTGTCTATACCCATCGCTGTATGTATCTGCATCTGTCTGTTTTTTTTTGTCTCTGTTTCTGCCTGTCTGTATCTCTCTCTGCCTGCCTGTATCTGTCTCTATCTGTCTGTGTTTGCCTCTGTCTGATTCTGTACCTGCATGTCTGTATTTGTTTTTGTCTCTCTCCCTCTTTCTGCCTGCCCCAGTATCTCTCTGCCTCTATCTGTCTCTGCCTGCCTCTGTCAGTCTGTCTCTGTCTGGCTGCATCTGCTTCTATCTGTCACTGTCTGCCTGCATCTCTCTCCGTCTATCTATATCTCTCTTTATCTGACTCTGCCTGTCTGTATATTTAAGTACTGCCTTTGTCTGTCCGTTCTCTGTCTCACTGTATCTGTCTCTGTCTGTCAATAGCTGCTGTGCCTGTCTCTGCCTGACTGTATATATCAACCTCTGCCTGTATATGTATCTGTCTCTGCCTCTTAAAGTCTCTTTCTGTTTGCCTGTCTACACACATCTCTCTGTATCTGTGTCTGTATCTGCCTGTATCTCTCTCTGTAACGATCTTTCTCTGCATCTGCCTGTCTCTGTATCTCTCTCTGCCTGCCTGTATCTGTCTCTAACTAAATGTATCTGCATCTGTCAGTATCTGTCTCAGTACCTTTCTGTCTCAGCATTTCTCTGTCTCTGAACCTGTCTGTCTCAACTTCTACCTCTATCTGCCTGCCTCTGTATCTGTCTGTCCCTGTATTCGTCTGTGTCTGCCTTTGTATCTCTCTGTCTCTGTATCAATCTCTTTATGTACATGTCTGTCCCTGCATCTGCCTGTCTGCACATCTGTTTGTCTCTGAATCTGTCACGGTGTATCTCTCTCTTCCTGCCAGTATCTGTCTATCTTTCTCTGTCGGCATCTAGTATGTATCCGACTCTGTATCTGTCTGTGACTCACTCTGTATCAGCCAGTCTCTTTATCTGCCTGTATCTGCCTGTCCCTGACTGTCCCTAGTGTATACCTGCCTCTGCGTGTGTCTGTTTCTGTACCTGCCTGTCACTGTATATGTCTGTCTCTCTATCTGTCAGTCTCTCTATCTGCCTCTGTGTCTGTCCTTGTATGTCCCTAGTAGCTATCTGTCCCCGTGTCCATCTCTGTCTGTCTCTCTCTTTGTTTGTCTCTGGTATTAATCTATCTCTGTGTCTGTCTCAATCTGTTTCTATCTGCCTCCCTCTAGTATCTATCTGACTCTGTTTCTGTTTGTCTATGTATCTGATTGCCTCTATATTTGTATCCGGTTTTGGCTCTCTCTGTGCCTGTCTGTCTCCCTATATGTCTGTATCTGTCTCTGTATCATACTGTCTCTGTATTTGTCTGTCTCTTTAACTGCTTGTCGCTGTATTCACCAGTATCTTACCTGCCTGTACCTGTCTCTGCATGTCTGTATGTGTCTCAGAATCTTTCCGTCTCTGTATTTGTCTGACTCTGTATCTGTCTGTCTCAGTATCTATCTCTATCTGCCTGTCTCTGTACCCGTCTGTCCCTGTATCTTTCAGTATCCGTCTTTGTATCTAAATGTCTCTGTACCTGTATGTCTATGTACATGCCTGTCTCTGTACCTGTCTTTCTTTCTACCTGTCTGTCTCTGTATCTGTCACTTTGTATCTCTCTCTGCCTGCCTGTGCCTGTGTCTGTCTGCCTTTCTCAGTCGGCCTCTAGTATCTAACCGCCTCCGTATCTGGCTGTGTCTCTATATTTATATGTCTGTCTCTTTATCTGTCTGTCTCTGCCTGTCTGTCTGTCCCTAGGATGCATTGCCTCTGCGTCTGTCTACCTCTGTACAAACCTGCCTCTGTGTCTGTATCTGGCTCTGTAACAAGCTCTTTCTCTCTCTTCATTTGTCTCTACCTGAATCATGCCTGCCTCTTTATCTGACTGTCTCTCTGCCTGCCTCTGTGCCTTTATTTGTCTGTCTCTAGTGGCTATCTTCCTCTGTGTCCATCTCTGTATGTATGTCTCTCTGTTTGTCTATGCTAGCTATCTGCCTCTGTGTCTGCCCCTGTCTGACCCATTCTGTCGGCCCCTAGTATCTATCTGCCTCTCTTTCAGTCTGTCTTTGTATCTGCTTGCCTCTATATCTGTATCTGGCTGTGTCTCTCTCAGTCTCTGTCTGTCTCTGTATCTGTCTGTATCTGTCTCTGTATTTTCCTGTCTCAGCATCTCCCTGTCTATTTATGTGTCCGTCTCTGTATCCTCCTGTCTCTGTGTGTGTTTGTATCTGCATCTGTCTGTATCTGTCTCAGATGTTTATGCCTCTGCATGTGCCTGTACCTGTATCTGACTGTCTCAGTATCTGTATTTATCTGCCTGTAGCTGTAGCTGTCACTTTGTATATCTCTCTGCCTGTCGGTGTCGGTATCTGCCTGTCCCTATCGCTGTCTCTAGTATCTAGCTGCCTCTGTATCTGGCTTTGTCTCTCTCTGTATCAGTCTGTCGCTTTGTCTGTCTGTCTCTGCCTGTCTCTGCCGCCCATAGTATATATCTGCATCTGTGTCTTTCTGTATCTCTATCTGCCTGTCTCTGTATCCGAACCCTTCTTTGTGTCAGGCTCTGTCTCTCTCTTCATCTGTGTGTCTCTGAACCTGTCTGCCTCTGTATTATCAGTCTTTCTACTGCCTCTGTTTCTGTCTTTGTCTGTCTCAAATAGCTATCTGCCTCTATGCCCGACTCTCTCTACCTGTCTGTAGTATGTATCTGAATCTGTTTCTGTCTGTCTCTTACCTGCTTGTCTCTGTACCTGTATCTGGCTGTGTCTCTCTCTGTACCTGTCTGTCCCTTTATCTGTCAGTATCTGTTTCTGTCTGACTCTGCATCTGTCAATCCCTGTACATGTCAGTCTTTCCATCTGTCTGGGTCTGCCTGACTCTGTATCTATGTCTGTCTGAATGTGCCTCAGTGCTTGTCTGTTTCTGTATCTGCCTCAGTCTGTGTCTTTCTGTATATCTGTCGGTATCTGTCTGTCTCTGTTTGTCTGTCGCTGTCTGTCCGTATCTGCTTCCGTCTGTCTGTATATGCCTATGTCCATCTCTGTCTGTCTCTGTCTGTCAGCTTCTAATATCTTTCTGCCTCTGTATCTGTCTTTCTCTGTAACTGTATGTATCTGCCTCTGTCTCTGCCTGTCTCTGTAACTGTCAGTCTCTGTATCTGCCTCTGTGTCCCTCTGTATCTGTATCTGTGTCTGCCAGCCCGTGTCACTGTCTGCCTCTTCCTGTCTCTGTCTGCCTTTCTTTATCTGAGGTATCTATATGTCTCTGTTTCTTTCTGTCTCTGAATCCGCTTGCCTCGGAATCTGTATCTGGCTGTGTCTCTCTCTCTGTACTTGTATGCCCCTTTATGAGTCTGCATCTGTCTCTTTTTCTGTCCGCCTCTGTATCTGTCAGACTCTGCACATGTCAGTCTATCCATCTGCCTGCATCTGCCTGCCTCTGTAACTGTCAGTCTCTGCATCTGCCTCCGTGTCTCTCTGTATCTGTACCTGTATCTGTGTCTGTCTGCCTCTCCCTGCCTCTGTCTGCCTCTGTTTTTCTCTAGTATCTAGATGCCTCTGTTTCTGTCTGTCTCTGATTCTGCCTGTCTCTGTATCTGTATCTGGCTCAGTCTTGTATTTTTGCCTCTGCCTGTCTGAATCTGCCTGTGTCAGTATCTGTCTCTGTATGTCTCTGCCTATCAGTATCTGTCTCTTTCAATCTGCTAGTCTCTCTCCGTCCATATCTGCCACTGCCTGTATACATATGTCTCAGTCTGTCTTTTTCTATCACAGTCTGTATCTGCCTGTACCCCACTAGTATATATCTATCTCTGTATTTGTCTCTCTCTGTATCTGTCTGTATCTGACTCTGTGTCTGCCCGTCTCTATACCTGTATATGTCTCTGTATCTGCCTGTGTCTCTCTCTCTCTATATGTCTGTCTATGTATCTATATCTATCTGCGTGTGTGTCTGTCTGTCTGTGCCTGCCTGCCTCTGTACCTGCCAATATCTGTATCAGTCTCTGTGTCTATCTGAATTTGTGTCTGTCTGTCTCTTTCTCTGCATTACTCTGTCTGCCTCTTCCTGTCTGTCTCTGTATTTGATTGTTTCTGTATCTGCCTGTCTCTGTATGTGTATATGTCTCTATACCTGATTGTGTCTCTATATTTCCATCTGTCTGTCAATGATACTACACTTACCTGCCTCCGTATCTTTCTGTCTGTACCTGTCTGGTTCTGTACCTGCAGTTTCTGCATCAGTCTCTGTGTCTGTCTGAATTTGTGTCTGCTTGTCTTTGTCTGACACTGTCTGACTCTACCTGTCTGTCTCTGCCTGTCTCTGTATCTTTCTGTCTCTATATCTGCATCTGTGAATGTCTGTATCTGAATTTGTGTCTGTCAAACTCTGCCTGCATCTGCCTCTGCCTGTACCTTTTTTTTCTGTCTCTGTTTGACTCTGACTGTCTGCATCTATCACTGTCTGTCTGTGCTTGCCTCTGTACCTGTCTTCCTGTATCTGCCTCTGAGTGTCTGTATCTCACTCTGCGTGTCCCTTTCTGTATCTGTCTCTGCTTCTGTATGTTTGCAACGGTCAGTCTGTGTAGCTGCCTCTGTGTCTATCTGTATACATATATGTATTTCCCTGTATTTCTCTGCCTCTGTATTACTCATCTGTCTCTAGTATAAATCTGCCTCCTTAACTGTCTGTCCATGTAGCTGTCTGTGTCGCTCACTGTGTCTGTCGGTCTCTTTATCTGTCTGCCTGTATCATTCTTTTTCTGTATCTGGCAGCCTCTGTTTCTGCATTTGTGTCTGTCTGGCTCTGCCTCAATCGCTGCCTGACTCTGTCTCTGTCTCTATCTGCCCGTCCCTCTATCTATTTATATCTCTGTATCTGGCTGTTGTTCTCTATCTGTCTGTCTATGTACCTGTATCTGTCTGCCACTGTATCTATCTGTCTGTACCTGTCTGTCTCTGTACCAGCCAGTATCTGTATCAGTCTCTGTGACTGTGTGAATTTGTGTCAGTCTGTCTCTGTCTCTGCATTTCTCTGTCTGCCTCTGCCTGTCCTTGTCTGTCTATCTTTGTATTTACCTGTTTCGGTATCTGCCTGTCTCTGTATCTGTATATGTCTCTGTTTCCTGCTGTGTCTCTATCTCTCCATCTGTCTGTCTATGACCCTGTACATATCTGCCTCTGTATATTTCTGTCTGTAACTATCTGGTTCTGTATCTGCCAGTCTCTGCATCAGTCTCTGTGTCTGTCTGACTTTGTGTCTGCCTGTCTCTGTCTGACTCTTTCCGACTCTGCCTGTCTGTCTCTGTCTGTCCCTTTATCTTTCTGTCTCTGTATCTGTGAATGTCTGTAACTGAATGTGTGTCTGTCTGACACTGCCTGCATCTGCCTCTGCCTGTACACTTTTTTATCGGTCTCTGTTTGACTCTGACTGGCTGAATCTGTCACTGTCTGTCTGTGCCTGCCCCTTTACCTGTCTGCCTCTATCTGCCTCTGTGTGCCGCTTTCTCACTCTGCCTGCTACTTTCTGTAACTGTCTCTGTTTCTGTCTGTTTGCAACGGTCAGTATGTGTATCTGCATCTGTGTCTATCTGTATCCGTATATGTTTCTCTCTGTCTCTCTCTGCCTCTGTATTACTCATCTGTCTCTAGTATAAATCTGCCTCCTTAACTGTCTGTCCATGTAGCTGTCTGTGTCGCTCACTGTGTCTGTCGGTCTCTTTATCTGTCTGCCTGTATCTTTCTGTCTCTGTATCTGTCAGCCGCTGTTTCTGCCTTTGTGTCTGCCGGCTCTGCCTCAGTCACTCCCTGACTCTGTCTCTATCTCTATCTGCCCGTCCCTGTATCTCTGTATTTCTTTGTATCTGGCTGTCTCTCTCTATCTGTCTGTCTATGTACCTGTATCTGTCTGCCTCTGTATCTGTCTATCTGTACCTGTCTGTCTCTGTACCTGCCAGTATCTGTATCACTCTTTGTGACTGTGTGAATTTGTGTCAGTCTGTCTCTGTCTCTGCATTACTCTGTTTGCCTCTGCCTATCTACCTTTATCTGTCTCTGTATTTGCCTGTTTCGGTATCTGCCTGTCTCTGTATCTGTATATGTCTCTGTTTCCTGCTGTGTCTCTATCTCTCCATCTTTCAGTCTATGATCCTGTACCTATCTACATCTGTATCTTTCTGTCTGTCACTTTCTGGTTCTGCACCTGCCAGTCTCTGCATCAGTCTCTGTGTCTGTATGACTATTTGTATGCCTGTATCTCTCTCTGTCTGACTCTGCCTGTCTGTGTCTGCCTGTCTCTGTATTTGCCTTTTTCTGTATCTGCCTGTCTCTTGTATCTGTATATGGCTCTGCATCTTGCTGTGTCTCTATCCCCCCCATCGGTCTCTCTATGACCCTGCACCAATCTTCCTCTGTATCTTTCTGTCTGTAACTATCTGCTTCTGTACCTGCCAGTCTCTGCATCAGTCTCGGTGCATGCCTGAATTTGTGTCTGCATGTCTGTGTCTGTGCCTGATTCTGTCTGCCTCTGCCTGTCTGTCTCGGTATCTTTCTGTCTCTGCAGCCTCATCTGTGAACGTCTGCATCTGAATGAATCTGCCTGTAGCTACCTCTGCCTGAACCATTTTTTAACTGTCTCTGTTTGACTCTGACTGTCTGTATATGTCACTGTCTGTCTGTGCCTGTCCCTGTACCTGTCTGCCTGTATCTTCCTCTGTGTGCCTGTACCTCACTCTGCCTGTCCCTTTCTGTAACTGCCTCTGTTTCTGTCTGTTTGCAACGGTCAGTCTGTGTATCTGCCTCTGTGTCTATCTGTATACGTGTATGTATCTCTCTGTCTCTCTCTGCCTCTGTATTACTCTGTCTGTCTCTAGTATCAGTCTGCCTCCGTAAATTCCTGTCCCTGTAGCTGGCTGTGTCGCTCTCTGTGTCTGTCTGTCTCTTTATCTGTCTCACTGTATCTTTCTGTCTCTGTAACTGTCAGCCTCTGTTTCTGCATGTGTGCCTGTCTGGCTCTGCCTCAGTCACTCCCTGACTCTGTCTCTATCTCTATCTGCCCGTCCCTGTATCTCTGTATATCTCTGTATCTGGCTGTCTCTCTATATCTGTCTGTCTATGTACCTGTATCTGTCCGTCTGTACCTGTCTGGCTCTGTACCTGCCAGTCTCTGTATTAGTCTCTGTGTCTGTATTTGTATCTGTCTGTCTCTGTTTGACTCTTTCTGCCTCTGCCTGTCTGTCTCTCTCTGTCTCTGTATCTGTCTGTTTCTGTATCTGTCTCTCTCTTTATTTATATCTCTGTTTCTGCCTCTGCATCTGTCTGTATCTGAATTTGTGTTTGTCTGTCTCTGTCTTTATCTGCCTCTGTCTGTACCTTTTCATCTGCCTCTGCTTGACTCTGATTGTGTGCATCTGTCACTGTCTTTCTCTCCCTGCCTCTGTAACTGCCTGCCTATGTCTGCATCTGTCTGCCTCTATCTCGCTCTGTCTCTCCCTGTCTCAATCTTTCTCTGTACCTGTCTGTTTACAACTTTCAGTTTCTGCATCTGCCTTGTTTCTATCTGTATCCGTGTATTCTGCCTCTGTCTCTCTCTGCCTCTGACTTTCTCTCTCTGTGTCTACTATATATGTGCCTCTGTATCTGCCTGTCCCTGTAGCTGGCTGTGCCTCTCTGTGTCTGTTCGTCTCTTTATCTGTCTGCCTGCAACTCTCTGTCTCTGTGTCTGTCTGGCTCTGCCTTAATCAATGACTAACTCTGCCTCTATCTCCATCTGCCTGTCCATGTATCGGTCTCTCTCTGTATCTACCTCTGTGTGTAACTATATTTATATATGTCTCTCCCGTCTCTGTCTCTGTCTGCCACTGATTGTGTATGTTTGTATCATTTTCTTACTGTCTGTATCTGTCCCTGCCTGTTTGTATCTGTCACTACATGTCTGTGCCTGTCTCTGTCTGTGTGTGTCTCCGCCTGTCTGCATCTGCCTTTGCTTGTTTCTGCCTTTGTCCCTCTGTCTCCGTCTCTGTCCATCTGTAGATGTCTATATGTCTCCCTGTCAGTCTGCATCTGGCTCCAGCTACCCTTATATGCTTCTTTCTTTCTCTGCTTGTACCTGTGTCTGTCTGTCTATGTCTGGCTGTATCCCTCTGTCTATCGGTATCTTTATTTATTGGTTATTCCTGTCCCTTCTCAGTCTGACTGTATATGACTTTGCCTGTCTGTGTCTCTACCTATCTGCCTGTATCTGTCTATATCTTAAACGGTCTCTATCTGTATCGGCCTGCCACTGTATCTGTCAGCCTCTGTATCTACATCTGTGTCTGTCTGCCTCAGCCTCTGTCACTGTCTGACTCTGTCTCTGCCTGTATCTGCCTGTCCCTGCATGTGTATCTGTATCTGAGTCTGTGTGTATCTGTTTCTATGCCTGTCTGCCTCTGCCTCTGTCTGTATCTACCTCTGCCTGTATATGATTCTCTCTGTCTCTGACTGGCTGTATCTGCCCCTGCCTGCCTGAATCTTTCTCTATCTGCCTGTGCCTGTCTCTGTCAGTCTTTGTCTGCCTATGACTGTGCCTGTCTCTGCCTGTCTGTATCTGCCTTTGTCTCTCTCTGCCTCTGCCTGACCCTGTATCTCTCTGCCTGTATCTGTCTGAATCTGTCTCTGGCTGGTTTTATCTGCCTCTATATGTCTCTTTCTGCCTGTACCTGTCTCTGTCTGTCTCTATCTCTCTGCATAAGTCTCTGTCTGTCTATATCTTTGTGTATTCTCTATGTCTGCCCTTTCTCTGTCTGACTGTATCTGTCTCTGTATAGCAAAGGCAGTCTGTGTCTGCCTCTGCCTGCCTGCATTTGTCTCTCTATGTCTCTGTCTGTTATGGTCCCTGCCTGTCAACCTCTGTCTATATCTGGATCTGTGTCTGCCTGTACATGTCTCTGTATCTATCTGTATCTGGCTTTGTATCTATCTGACTCTGTATGTGTTTATCTATGTACATGTCTGTTTCAGCATTTGTCCCCGTGCCTGCCTCTTTCTATATCTGTCTCTTTCTATCTATCTCTGCCTGCCTGTTTCTGTAACTGTATTCATTTCTCTCTCGATCTCTAGTATTTATCTGCCTCTGTATCTGGCTGTGTCTCCCTCTATACGTGCCTGTCTCTTTAACTCCCTGTCTCTGCCTAGCTCTGCCTGTCCCCATAATCTATATGCCTCTGTGTCTGTCTGTCTCTGCATTTGCCTGTCTATATATCTGCATCTGTCTCTATATCAGGCTCTCTCTTCATCCATCTGTCTCTGAATCATGTATGACTCTGTATCTACCCGTCTCTCGATCTGGCTCTGTGCCTGTCCTTGTCTGCCTCTAGTAGCTATCTGCCTCTCTGTCCTTCTCTCCCTGCCTTGCTCAATATCTGTCTCTGTTATTTTTCTACCTCTGTGTCTGTCTCTGTCTGTCTCAATCTGTCTTTGTCTAGTATCTATCTGAATCGGTTTCTGTCTGTCTGTGTATCTGCTTGCCTCTGTATGTATATCATGCCATGGCTCTCTCTGCACATGTCTGTCCATATACCCGCCTGGATCTGTTTCTGTTTCTCTCTGCCTCTGTATCTGTCAGTCTCTGTACATGTCAGACATACCATCTGCCTATATCTATCTGTCTTTGTATATGTCTGTCTCTGTATCTGTCTGCCTCTGCCTCTGTCTGTCTCTGTATCCGCCTGTACCTGAAACGGCTTGTATATGTCTCTACATCTATCTGTGTCTGTCTGAGAATCTTTCTGTCTCTGCCTTTGTTTGTATCTCTATCTGTATATCTCAGTGTCTGTCAATATCTGCTTGTATCTGTATCTGCCACTTTGTATCTCTCTCTGCCTGTCTGTGTCGGTATCAGTCTGTCCCTATTATCTATCTGCCTCTGTATCTGGCTGTGTCTCACTGTGTCTCTCTGTCTCTTTATCGTTCGGTCTCGTCCTGTCCCTTCCTGTCCCTACCATCTATTTGCCTCTGTGTCTGTCTGTTTCTGTAAATACCGGACTCTGAATTCCTCTCTGTATCAGGCTCTTTCTCTCTCTTCATCTGTCAGTCTCTGAAACTGATTGCCTCTGTATCTGTCAGTCACTCTATCTGCATCTGTGTGTCTCTGTATGTCTCTTTTATCTATCTGCCTCGGTTTCCATATCTGCCTGTCTCTCTCTGTCTATCTGTCTCTGGTAGCTATCTCTCTCTATGTCCATCTCTGTCAGGCTCTCTGTCTCTCTCTAGCATCTATCTGACTCTGTTTATGTCTGTCTCTGTATCTGTTTGCCTCTGTATCTGGCTGTGTCTCTCTCTGTACCTGCATGTCCCTTTATCTGTCTGTATCTATCTCTGTTTCTGTCTGCCTCTGTATCTGTCAGCCTCTGTACATGTCAGCCTTTCCATTTGACTGTATCTGTCTATTAATGCATCTGTCTGCCTTTGTATCTGTCTGTACCCATCTCTTTCTTTTTCTATCTTTTCATATATCTGCGTCTGCATCTGTCTGTCTGCAGCTCTCAGTGTCTGCCTCTGTCCGTCTATGTCTGTCGCTGTATCTTCCTCTGCTTTTGCCTGTATCTGAATCTGTGTATATATGCCTCTGCCTTTATATTTCACCATCTGTGACTTGTTGTCTCTGCCTCTGTCTGCCTCTACCTGTCTGTATCAGTCTTCTGCCTGTCCGTGTCTGTCTCTGCCTGCCTATGCCTGTATTTGCCTCTAGCTGCCTATATCTGCCCCTGTATGTCTGTATATGGCCATGCCCGTATATATTTCTGCATCTGTGTGTCTCTGTATATATCTGCCTCTGTAGTTGTCTGTATCTGTCTGTGGAACTGTCTGTACCTCTCTCTGAATCTTTATGTTTCTGCATGTGTCTTTCTTTGCAACTGTCTTTTTCTGTATCTGTCTGTTTCTGCATCTGTCTGTATCTGCCTGTGTCTGTATATGTCTGTAGCTGTATCTTACTTTATGTCTCTATACATTGTTGTCCCTCTTTGTATCAGTCTCTGCATCTGTTTGTCTCTGTATCTGTCTGTATCTATGTATATATATTTCTGGCTCTGTATATGCCTGCCTCCGTATTTGTCTGTTTCTATATTTGTCTGTATATGTCTATCTGTTTCAGTCTGTCCTTGTCTGTCTGTATCTGTCTCTGCCTGTCTGTATATGTCTCTGTCTGCCTTTTCCCGCCCTTGCATCTGTCTGTCTCTGTATCTGCCTCTGTGTCTGCCTGTAACTGAATACGTGTCTGCTTCTCTCTGTCTGTATCTCTCTCTCACTGTATCTTTTTGTTTCTGTCTGTTTCTGTCTGTGTCTGTCTCTACCTGACTCTGCCTTTTTGTGGCCGTCTCTGTCTGTCTCTGTAACTGGCTGTATGCATCTGCCTCTGTTTGTCTGTATGTGTGTCTCTCTCCGTCTTTGCCTATCCCTGTCTTTCACTCCCCCTGGCTGTGTGTATCTGTCTCTGACAGTCTCTACATCTGCCTCCCTTTTTATATGCCTGTCTCTGCATCTGTCTGTATCTGCCTCTGCATCTGCCTGTTTCTGTCTCTGAATCTTTTTGTACCTGCATCTGTCTGTCTCTGTACCTACATGTCTCCGTTTCTGTCTTTATATGTCTGTCTGTGTATCTGTCTGCATCTCTCTATATAACTCTGTACCTCTCTGTATATTTATCTGTTTCTGTCTGTCTCTATATATGTCTGTATCTGTCTCTGAATCTTTCTGCCTCTGTACCTGTCTGTATCTGTATATGTCTGTCCCTTTATCTGTCTGTTTCTGCCTATCTGTTTCTCTGCACTATGTCTGTACCTGTCGCTGTCTGTCTCTGTTTGTCTCTGCCTGTCTCTAGTACCTTTCACCTCTGTATCTGTCTGCCTCAGCATCTGCCTGCCTCTGTATATGTATATGTTTCTATATATAGCTGTGTTTATCTCTGTATCTGTCTGTCTCTGTTTCTACCAGTAATTTTATCTGTATATATCAGTCTCTTTTTCTGCCTCTGTGTTAGTTTTTCTCTGTCTCTATCTTTGCCCCTAGTATACATTTTCCTTTGTACATGTCTGTCTCTGTATCAGATTGTCTCTGTTTCTGTCAGTATCAATATCTGCCTGTGTGTCTCTCTCTGTCTGTCTCTCTCTGTCTGTCTGTAGTGTATACCTGCCTCTGTGACTGTCTGTCTCTCCCTGTCTACCTCTAGTATCCATCAGCCTCTGTGTATGTCTGTCTGTGTATCTGCCTGTCTCTGTATCTGTCAGACTCAGTATCTACCTTTGTGTCTGTTTATATCTGTCTCTCTCTCTCTGCTTGTCTCTAGTATCTATCTGTCTCTGCATCAGTGTCTGCCTGTCTCTGTATCTGCTTGTCTCCATATCGATATCTGTCTCTGTATTAGTCATTATTTCCTCCTGCCCATATCAGTCCTTCTCTGTATCTATACCTGTGCGTATCTGCCTCAGCCTCTGTCCGCCTGTCTGTATCTGCCTGACTGTACCTGACTCTCTCTGTCTGTCTCTGTCTGTATCTGCCTGTATCTGTGTCTTTATATGTCAGTATCTTTACTTGTGTCTGCGTTAGTCTCTCTCTGTCTCTGTCTGCCTGTCTCTATTATCTAATTGCCTCTGTAACTGTATGTCTCTGCGTTTGTCAGTCTCTGTGGCTGCATATGAGATTGTCTCAGACTGTCTCTCTCTGTCTGCCTCTACTACCTTCCGCCTCTGTGTCTGTCTCTGCCTGTCTTTCTCTCTCTGTTTCTAGTACCTTTCAGCCTCTTTGTCTCTCTCTCTGTGCACCTGCATGTCTCTGTACCTGTCAGTCTCTGCATCTTGCACTGTGTCTGTCTCTGCCTGCCTCTCTCTGTATGTTTCTTGTGCCTATCTGCCTCTGTGTCTGTATGTCTGCCGATGGTATACATCAGCCTTTTTATCTGTCTATTTCTGTATCTTCCAGTCTCTGTATCTGTCAGCATCTGTGTCCGTCTCTGTATCTGCCTTTTCTGTCTCTGTCTGTCTGTCCCTATTATATATCTGCCTCTGTATCTGTTTGTCTCTGCGTTTGTCAGTCTCTGTAGCTGGCTATGTGATTGTCTCTGTCTGTCTCTCTCTGTCTGTCTCTAGTAGCTTTCTGCCTCGGTGTCTGTCTCTGTCTGTCTCCATCTGCCCGACTCTAGTATCTATCAGCCTCTTTGTCTGTGTCTCTCTGCATCTGCCTGTCTCTGTATCTGTCAGTCTCTGCATCTTTCTCTATGTCTGTCTCTGTCTGCCTCTCTCTTTACGTTTGAACTATCTATCTGCCTCTGTATCTGTATGTCTGCCACTAGTATATATCAGCCTCTTTGTCTGTATGTTTCTGTATCTGCCAGTCTCTGAATCTGTCAGCCTCTGTGTCTGCAAATGTATCTGCTTCTGTCTATATCTCTTTCTGTCGCTAGTATCGATCTGCCTCCGTGTCTGTCTCTGTATGTCTCTCCCAGTCTGCCTCTGGTTTCTATCAGCCAATTTGTCTATGTGCCTTTGTATCTGCCTGGCTCTGTGTCTGTGTCTGTATCTCTCGGTCTGTATCTGTATCTCTCTGTCTGTATCCCTTTGTCTTTGTATTTTAAATGTCTGCATCTGACTCTGTCTGTCTCTCTCTGTATCTACTACCGTCTATGTAAGCCTGTCTGTATCTGTCTGTCTCTGTCTGGCGATCTATGTTTGTATATGCCTCTGTTTGACGTAATCTGTCTGCATATGTCTCTGTATGACAATATATGCCTCTGTGTATCTCTGCTTTTTTTGTCTCTGGCATCTACCGGTCTCTGTATCAGTCTCTATCTCTTTATGAGGTGGTGTCACTCCCGGTATCTGCCTGTCTGTAAAACTGTCTTTATCTGCCTCTGTATCCGTCTGTCTCTGGATCTGTCAGCCTCTGTATCTGCCTCTGTTTCTGTCTGTAATTGTGCCTTTGCGTCTCTGTCTCTGCCTCTGTCTGTCTGTGTCTGTCAGTCCCTGCCTGTCTCTGTCTCCCCGTATATGACTCTTCCTGCATTAGTTTCTTTCTGCATATGTCACTGCCTGCCTGTAACCAACTCTGTATGACTCTGTCTGCCTGTATCTCTCTTTGCATGTCTGTAATTGCATGTGTCTGTCACTGCCTGCCTGTAACTATCCGTGTCTGTCAGTGTCCGTCCCTCTCTCTGCCTGCCTATATCTGTCCCTGTCTGCCTCTGACAGTCTGTATCGTTCTCTGCATGTCTGAATCTGTTTCTGCCTGCCTCTGTCTGCCTGTGCCTGTCCCTGCCTGCCTCTGTTTGTATCTGTCTGCATCTGCCCATGACAGTCGGTATCTGACAGCCTGTATAGGTTTCTCTCAGTCTCTGTTTGTCTGTATCCGTCTTTCTCTATCTATATCTGTCCATCTGTATCTGCCTATTTCGGTTTGCTGCTGTTAATAATCTGTCTGTCTGTATGTGTCTCTATCTGCCTAGCTCTGCCTCTGACTGCTTGCATCTGCCTGTGCCTGTCAGTTTCTGTATGTCCCTGTCTTTTTCTGTCTGTCTCTATTTGTCCCTGACTGTCTCTGTCTGTCTCTAACTTTCTCTGTCTGTCTCTCTGTCTGTCAGTTTCTGTTTGTATCTGTCTCTGTTTTTAATAATTTCTCTTTGCCTGCCTCTGTCTGTCACTGTCTTGGTCTATCTCTGTAACCATCTTTCCGTATTTGTCTCTGTCAGCCTGTATCAGCCTCCCTCAGTCTGTCTGTATCTGTCTGCCACCCTCTGGCTCTGTTTATCTGTATCTCTCTGTATATGTCTTTCTCTGAATCACTATCTGACTCTGTGTCTGTATGTGTCTCTTTCTGTAACTTTCCGTTTCTGTATCTGCCTCCTTGTCTGCCTCTGACAGTCTGTCTGTCTCTGTCTCTGCCTGAGTCTGTATCTGTATCTGTCTCTGCATCTGACTTTATGTCTCTCTCTGCATTTATCTGTCCCTTTCCCTGTCTGTACTGCCTCTGCGCCTGTCTGCCTCTGCCAGTATTTTCCAGTCTCTGCATCTGACCGCCAATGCATCTGTCGGACTATCCATTTGCCTGTATCAGCCTTTGTATCGGTCTGCCTCTGTGTCTGCCAGTCGCTATGCCTATATATGTCTCTATTGGCCCCTGTGTCTGTCTGCATCTGTATCTGCCTCAGTCTCTGTTTGTCTGTCTCTGTTTGAGTCAGCATGTGTCTCTGCCTGTCTGTGTCTGTATTTCTCCGACTATCTCCAATTGCCTCGCTCATTCTGACATTATATGGATGTATCGGTATCTGTCTGCATCCGCGTCTGTCTGTCTGTATCTGTGTACATGTATCTGCCTCTGTCTGTATCTGTCTGTGTCTGTCTCTGTCTTCCTGCATGTGCGTCCCCTGGCCTCTACCTGTCTGCTTCTGTCCCTTTCTGTCTGGCATATCTGCATCGCTCTATCTTTCTCTGACTGTATCAAACTCAGTATGTCTGCATTTGTCAGTCAGGTACAGCCTCTGCCTGTCTGAGTCTCTCTCTGTATGTATGTTTCTTTATCTGTCTCAGGCCGTCTCTGATTGCCCGTATCTGCCTTTCTCTATCTTTGTCTGTCTGCCTCTGCCTGTCTGTCACAGTAAGTCGTTGTGTGTCTCTGACTGTCTCTCTCTCCCTCTGTCTTTCTATCTGTTCATGTCTGCCTCTGTCTGTCTGTGCCTTACTCTTTCTGTATGTCCCTGACTGTCTGAATATGTCGGTTTCTGTCTCTGAGGATATCTGCCTCTGTTTGTCTGTATCTGTCTCTGTTTGTCTCTGCCTGTCTCTGCCTGCCTCTGTTGCTTCTGTCTCTGCCTGTCTGTTTTCGTCTCTGTCTGTCTATCCAAGTCTCAGTCTGTCTTGGTCACTCTCCATGTTTTTCTGTCTTTCTGTATATCTCACTGTTGGTCTGGGTCTGTCTCAGTCTTTCCTGTATATGTCACTTTCTGCCTGTGCCTGTCTCTATACGACTGTCTCCGCCTTTCTCTAGTATCTTTCTGGATCTGCATTTGTCTGCCTCTGTATCTACTCTCTCTGTATCTATATTTGTCTCGGTATCTGTCTGTGCCTCTCTCTGTATCTGCCTGTCTCTTTATCTGTCTGTATTTTTCCCTGTGTCTGTCAATCTCTTTATCTGCCTCTGTGGCGGCTCTGTATGTCTCTCTCTAGTATCTATCTGCTTCAGTGTCTTCAGTATCACCCTGTCCCTTAATTTGTCTGTATCTCTCTCTGTATCTTTCTGACCCTGTACTGGTTAGCCTCTGTATCTGTCAGCCTATCCATCTTTCTGTATCTGTCTGTCTCTGTACCTATATTTGTCTGTATCTACCGCTGTATCAGCCTGCCGCTGCCTGACCGTCCCTGTGCCTGCATCCGACCATGTTTCTCTCTGTCTGTCTTTTTCTGCCTGCCTCTGTCTTTCTGTATCTCTCCATCTCTGTATGTCTCTGTCTGGCTTTAACTGACTGTATCTGTTTCTGTCTGTCTGTATATGTTGCTATCTGTCTGTTTCTGTCTTTGTACGTCTGTACCTTATTGCTTTATATCTGTCTGTCTCTGTGTGACCGTCTCTAGCTTTTTATTGTCTCTGCATCTCTCAACTCTATCTCGCTCTGTCTCTATCTATATATGTATGTCTCTTTATCTGTCAGTCTCTGTAATTGTCTGCCTCTGTGTATGTCAATCTCTCTAACTGTCAATCTCTGTATCTGTCAGCCTCTGTATGCGACTCTGGGTTTGTCTGTGTCTGAATCTTTGTCTATCTGTCTCTGTCTGTCTCTAGAACATATCTTCATCTGTATCTGTCTGTCTCTGTATTTGCCTGCGTCTCATTTCTGTGTCTGTATCTGTCTCTGTATCCCGCTGTGCCTCTCTCTGCATTTGTGTCTCACTTGTTATGTCTGTATCTGTCTGTCTATGTCTGTCAGTCTATGTATGTGGCTCTGTGTCCCTCTGTATCTGTATCTGTGTCTGCGTCTCTCTCTCTGTTTCTGCATGTCTCTAAAATATATATATATATCTGCCTCTGTAACTGTCTGTCTCTGTATCTGGTTGTGTGTCTCTCTGTATCTCGCTGCCTCTTTATCTGTCTGAAACGGTCACTGTATCAGCCTATCTGTACTTGTATGTCTCTGTGTCTGTCAATCACTTTATCGGCCTTTGTAACTGCCTGTCACTGTCTATGCCTCTAGCTGTCTCTGTATATGTCTGCCTCTGTATTTGCCTGTCTCTTTGTTTGCCCCTATGTATGCCTGCATTGGGAACTGTGCCTGTCTGTCCCTGCCTCTGTCTGCTTGTATCTGCCTCTGTCTGCCTGTCTGTATTTGTCTCCGTCTGTCTCTGCCTATCTGTATCTTTCCCTGTCGGACTGTGTCTGGCTCTGTCTGTCTCTTTATCTGCGTCTTTTTCTGTCTATATATGTCCCTGTCTCAGCCAGTCTTTATACATCCCTGGCTGGCTTTATCTGTCTCTGCCTGTCTCTGTCTGCCTGAATATGTCTCTGTCTATCTTTATCTTTCTGTATTTATATTTGTCTGTCTGTATCATTATGTCTGTCTGTGTCTGTATGTCAATGTCAATCAGTTTATGTTTTCCCCTGCCTCTGTCTGTCTGCACCTGTCTATGTCTGTCAGCCTGTATCCGTCTCAGTTTGTCAGTATTAGTCTCTGTCTGTCTGCACCCGCCTGCCTCTGTCTGTATGTGCCTGTCACTTTCTGTGTGTCTCTGTTTATACCTGTCTGCCTGTATCTGTATGGACGTCTCTCTGGCTCTGTACCTGTCTGTCTCTGTGTCTCTCTGTACTTGGCTCTGTATCTGTCGGTATCTTTCTCTGTATCTTTCTACATCTGTCTTACTCTTTATCAGTCTGTACCTGGATCTGTGTCTGCATCTGTCTGTATCAGACACACAATCATTTTGTCTCTGCATCGGTCTGTATCTGTATCTGCCTCTTTATCAGTCAATATTTCCATCAGTTCATATCTGTCTTTCTCTTTACCTTAAAATGCCTCTATCTACCTCTGTGTATGTCTCTATCTGCATCTGCCTCAGCCCACCATTCTGTAGCTACCTGTCTCTGTCTGACGACACCTGTCTGTTCCTGTCTGTTTGATGATATCTGTCCGTATCTGTCTGTCTCTGTCTTTCTGATTCTACTTTCTATCTACCTCTTTATCTGTCCCTCTCTCTGTATCTGGTGGTGTCTCTCACTGCATCTGCCTGTCTTTTAATCTGTCTTCATCAGCCTCTGTATCCGTCAACCTCTGTATCTGTCAGCCTCTGTATCTTCCTCTGTGTCAGTCTCTACGTGTACCAGTACCTGTCTGTCTTGCCTCTGCCTGACACTGCCTGTCTCTGTCTGCCTATGGACCTGACTGATTCTGTATCTGCATCTGTCTGTTTCTGAATATGTCAGTCTCTGTAATTGTCTCTGTGTCAGCCTGCACGTTAATAATTTTCTGTCTGTAACTTTTTTGCCTCTGCCTTTCTCTGGCTACCTGTACCTGTCACTGTCTATCTGTTACCTTATTTGCTCTGTCTGCCTGTATTTTCCACTGTATGTCTGCGTCTCCACTTATCTGTCTCTGTTTGTATCTCTCCATATCTATCAATGTCTGTCCTTTTCTCTGCCTGCCTCTGTCGGTCTGTATAGGTCTCGGCCCGTCTGAATCTGTTTCTGCCTGTCTCTCTCTGCCTGTGCCTTTACCTGCCTGCCTCTGTCTGTCTCTGTACGTATCCATCTGCATCTGTTACGATCAGTCTCTATCTGTCTCACTCGAACTCTGCCTGTCTCTGTCTATCTCTGTCTGTCAGTCTCTGTAAGTCATTGTCCGTCTCTATTTGTCACCGTCTGTCTCTATCTGTTCCTGTATGTCTCCGTCTTTCTGCACCTGCCTCTGCCTGTGTGTCTCTGTCTGTATCTGCCTGTACCAGCCTGTATTTGTCTATGTATATACCAGTCTCTTTATCTGTCTCTGTGATAGTCTCTCTATGTCTCTGCCTGTCTGTCTCTATTATCTGTCTGACTCTGTATCTGTCTGTCTCTGCATCTGTCAGCCTCTGTACCTGCCTATATATTTCTACCTGCCTGTCTCTCTCCGTCTGTCTCTAGTACCTATCTGCCTCTGTGTCTGTTTCTGTCTGTCCGTCTCTGCCTCTCTCTAGTACCTATCAACCTGTCTGCCTGCCTGTCCCTTCATCTGCCTGTCTCTGTATCTGTCAGTCTCTGTGCTTGGCTCTCTGTCTGTCTCCGCCTTTGTCTCTGTGTCTCTAGTATATATCTGACTCGGTATCTGTCTGTCTGCCTCTAGTATCAATCAGCCTCTTTGTTTGTCCGTTTCAGCATCTGTTGGTCTATGTATCGGTTAGCATATGTATCTGCCTCTGTGTCTATGTCTGTAAGTCTCACTTTGTCTGCCTGTGGTATCTATCAGCCAATTTGACTGTCTGTCTCTGTATCTGCCTGTCTCGGCGGCTGTCTATGCATTCGTGTATATCCTTCTGTCTCTGTATCTATATCCGTCTGTTTCTGCTTCTGTGCCTGCCTCAATATGTATCTGCCTCAGGCTATGTCCGCCTATATGTTTATGCCTGTATCCATCTTGCGATACCTTTCCGTGCCTGCCTCTGTTTGAATATATCCATCTGTATATGTCTCTGTCTGACGATATATGCCTCTGTCTGTCTCTGCCTGTCTGTCTCTAAATTATATGTGACACTATATCTGTCGCCCTCTCTGTATATGGTGGTGTCTCAATTTGTATTGGCCTGTCTCTTAATCTGTCTTTCTCTGTCTCTGCATTCGTCTGCTTCTGTATCTGTTAGTCTCCGTATATGCCTCTCTGTTTGTCTGTATCTGTGCCTCTCTATCTCTGCCTCCGCTTGTCTCCATCTGTCTGTCTCTTGTCTGCCTGTCTCTGTATCTGCCTGCCTCAGAAACTGCTTCGGTGTCAGTCTGTGCCTTAATATGTGCATGTCTGCCTCTGCCTGTATCTGCCTCTGCCTGTATAATGTTGTCTTTGCCTCTGCCTGTCTATGATTGCCTGTATCTGTCACTGCCTCTCTGTTTCTGCTTCTGCCTGTCCTCGTCTCCGTCCGTATGTGGCACAAACTGCCTATGACCATTTCTGCAGGACTATGTTTGCCTGTATCTCTCTTTGCATTTCTGTGCCTGCATGTATTTGTCTCTGTCTGTCTGTATGTGTCAATGCATGTCCTTGTATCTGACTGCCTGTATCTTCCCTGTCTGCCTTTGCCAGTCGGTATCATTAGCTGCCTGTCTGAATCTGTTTCTGCCTATCTCTGTCGGCCTGTGTCTGCCCCTGTCCTCCTCTGTCTGTCCAGGTCGGTATCTGTATGCATCAGTCTCTGACAGTTTGTATCTTTCTCTCTTGGTCTCTGTCCGTCTGTATCTGCCTCTTTCCGTCTGTTCCTGTCTATATCTGTCTACTGTATCTGTCTTTTTCTGTTTGTCTTTGTCTAAATCTGTATGTCTGTATCTGTCTCTATCTGGGAATCTCTGTCTCTTACTTCTTGCATCTGTCTTTGCCTGTAAGTTTATATAAGTCCCTGTCTGTCTCTGAATGTCCCCGTCTGTCTCTATCTGTCTCTGTCTGTCTGCACCTGTCTCTGTCTGACTGTATTTTTCTGTACGTTTCTTGCTGTATCTGTCTCTGACTGTACCAATCACTGTCTGTCTTCTGTCTCTATCTGTCATTGTCACTGTCTCTGCCTGTGTCTCTATCTGCCTGTCCATATCTGTTTCTCTCTGCCTGTATCTGTCTCAGTCTGTCTGTATTTGTCTTTCTCTGAATCCGAATGTTTGTATCTATTTGTGTTTTGCTCTGTCTTTCTCTTTCTGCCTGTGACTGTCTGCCTCTGTCTGGCTCGAGTATTTGTCTGTCTCTTGATATGCCTGTGCCTGTATCTGTAACTCTCAGTCTCGTTATCTGCCTCTGTCTGTTTGTCACTAGTATCTATCTGGCTCTGTACCTTTCTGCCTTTGTATCTGACTTTCGCTGTACCTATATCTGTCTCTGTATCTGGATGTGTCTCTTTCTGTGACTTACTGTCTCTGTAGCTGCATCAATGTCTGTATCTGTCTGTCTGTCTCTAGTATGTATCGGCCTCTGCGTCTGCCTGCCTCTGTATATCTATCTGTCTGTATCTGCCGCTGTGTTTCTCTGTATCTGTATCTGCCTCAGTCTTTGTTTGTCTGTTTCTGTTTGTGTCAGCATATGTCTCTGTCTCTCTGTAGCAGCCTGTTTTCTTCAATCTGCAACTGGCTCTCTCAGCCTGGCATTATATGTATGTAACAAAAACAAAAAATACCTGGAAAAACTCAGCCGGTCTGACAGCATCTCCGGAGAGGAATACAGTTAACGTTTCGAGTCTGAATACTTCTTCAATAGAACTAAGGAAAAATAGAAAAGAGGTGAAAGATAAGCTGATTTAAGAAAGGGTGGGACATGTAGAGCTGGATATCCAGCTTTACCTGTCCCACCCAACCCCACCCCCTTACACCAGCTTATATTTCAGCTATTTTCTATTTTCCTCAGTTCTGATGAAGAGTCATTCGGACTCGAAACATTAACTGTATTCCTCTGAGCAGTTGCTGTCAGGCCTGCTGAGTTTTTCCCGGTATTTTTGTTTTTGTTTTGGATTACCAGCATCCGTCGTTTTTTTTTGCCATTATTATATGTCTGTATCTGTCTCTGCCTATTTGTATCTGCCTCTGTTTATCTCTATCTGACTGCCTGTATCTTTCTCTGTCTTCCTGTCTCTGTCTCTGTCTGTATCTGTCTGTATCTATCTCTGATTGCCTGCATGTGCCTCTCTTTGTCTCTGCCTGTTTTTAACTGCCTCATTCTGTCTCCCTCTGACTATTTCTGTCTCCCTCTATCTCTCTCTGTCTCTCTGTTTCTACCTCTGCCTGTTTGCGTTTGTCTGTCTGTTGCTGCCTCTGTCTGTTGCGTCTGTCTCTGACTGGCTGTCTCTGCATCTGTCTCTCTCCATGTCAGGCAACCTCTGTCTGCTTATATATGTCTTTCTCTATCTTTTTCTGTCTGTCTCTTTCTCCCTCTGTCTCTCTACCTGTTCATGTCTGTCTCTGTCTTTCTGTGCCTTTCTCTTTCTGTATATCTTTCTCTGTCTGTATTTTTCGTTTTCTGTCTCTGTCTGTCTTTGCCTGACTCTGCTGCTTCTTTCTGTATCTGACTGTCTACATCTCTGCCTGTCTGTTTTTGAATATGTCTGTCTGTCCAAGTCTCAGTCTTTCTTGGTCACTGTCTGTATCTGTCGCTGTCTTTCTGTTTCTCTCTCTGTCAGTCTGTGTCGGTCTCTGTCTTTCTCTTTCCGCCTCTATATGCCTGTGTTTGTCTTTTCCTGTCTGTGTATATCTGCCTCTGTCCATCTCTTGTATCAATCTGCATCTGCATCTGTCTGTCTCTGTAACTATATTTGTCTCTGTATCTGGCTGTCCCTCTCTCTGTGCCTGTCAGTCTCTTTGTCTGCCTCTGTGGCTGCTACTGTCTGTCTCATTATAGTATATATCTGCCTCAGTATCTGTCTAACTCTGTACCTGTCTTTGCCTGTATTATTGTCTGTCTCTGTTTCTGGCTCCGTCTCTCCCTGTATCTCCATGTCTCTTTATTTGTCCGAAACTCTCTCTGTATCTGTCTGCCCCAGTACCGTTTAGTCTCTGTATCTGTCAGTCTATCCATCACTCTGCATCTGTCTGTCTCTGTATTATATTTGTCTGTATCTGCCGCTGTATCTGCCTGCCACTGCCTGACCGTCTGTATCCGTGTCTGTATCTGACGATGTTTCTATCTGTTTGTCTTTATATGCCTGCCTCTGTCTTTCTGTATCTCCCCATCTCTGCATGTCTCTGTCTGGCTGTATATGGATGTATCTGTATGTGTCTGTCTGCACATGTCGCTGTCTGTCTGTTTCTGTCTCTTTATATCTGTATCTAAACGGTATGCAATTGTCTGTCTTTGTCTGTCTGTCTCTAGTATATATCTGATTCTGTGTCTGTTTGTATCTCTATTAACCTGTCTCTCTATCTGTATATGCATCTGTCTCAGTATCTGGCTGTGCCTCTTTCTGCATCTGTCTCTCTCTTTTTCTGCCTGTATCTGTCTGTCTGTGCCTGTCAGCTTCTGTATCTGCCTATGTGGTTGTCTCTAACTGTATATATGTCTGTCTGTCTCTGTATGCCTTCGTTTGTCTCTAGTATCTACCTGCCTCTTTATCTGTCTGCCTCTTTATCTGCCTTTGTCTGCTTCTGTACCTGACTATCTGTATTTGTAAGTCTCGGTATCTGTCAGTCTCTTTATCTGCCTCCGTGCCTGTCTGTCACTGCCTATGTCTCTGTTTTTTTTCCGCATTTGTCTGTCACTGTGTCTGGCTCTGTGTATTTCTGCATTTGGATCTGTGTCTTTCTGTCTCCAACGCTGTCTGTATCTGCCTCTGCCATATTTTTTGCCTCTGTCTCTGTCTGTCAGTTAACTGTCTCTGCCTGTCTGTATCTGTCTGTGTCTGTCTCTGTCTCTGTCTGTCTGCATCTGTCTCTTGTCGGACTACGTCTGACTCTGCTTCTCTCTGTACCTGTGACTGTATCTGCCTATGTCTGTCCCTTTCTATGTCTGCTTCTATCTGTCTCAGCCAGTCTTTATCCATCCCTGGCTGGCTGTATCTGTCTTTGTCTGCCTGTATATGCCTCTGCCTGTCTATACCTGTCTTGTCTTGTCTCTGACTGTCTGTAGCATTGTATATCTGTTCATGTCTGTCTCTGCCTCTATCTGCCTGCACATGTCTCTCTCTGCCTGTACGTGTATCTGTGTTTCTGCAAGTGCCAGTCTCTATCTTTGTCTGTCTGTAGCCATCTCTTTCAGTCTGTCACTGCATATATCTGCCTGCCTGTATATGAATCAGTCCCTGACTGCCTCTGTTTCTGTCTGCCTCTGTTACTGTCAGTCTCTCTCTCTCTCTGTATCTGTCTGTACCTGTCCCTGTATATTCCTGCCTCTGCATCTGTCAGTCTCTGTATCTGTCTGTTTCTGTTTCTGTTTTTAACTGGCTCTTTATCTGTCTGTATCTTTTCCTTTATAATTCTGCATCCGTCTCTCTCTGTATCTGCCTGTTTCCGTATCAGTCTGTACCTACTTCTGTATCTGCATCTGTCTGTATCCGCATCACACTCATTCTGTCTCTGCATCTGTCTCTACCTGCCTGCTTCTGTATATGTGTCTGTCTCTGTATCTGTCAGTCTTTCTATCCGTCCATATCTGTTTATTTTCTCTGCACCAATATCTGGCTGCCTCTGCCACTGTCACAATCTCTGTCTGAATGTGAGTCAGTCACTGCCCGCCTGTCTTTATCTGCCTGTCTCTATCTGACAATATATTTCTGTATCTCTCTCTGTCTGACTATATTTGTCTGCATATGCCTCTGCCTGGCCCTTTCTGTCTGACTCTGATAAATATCTGCCTCTGTATCTGTCCCTCACTCTGTATCTGGTGGTGTCCCTTTCAGTGTCTGCCTGCCTCTTAATATGTCTTTATCTGTCTCTGTATCCATCTTTCTCTCTATCTGTCAGTCTCTGTACCTGCCTCTGTGTATGTATGAATGTGTATCTGCGCCTGTCTGCCTCTGCATCTGCCTGACTCTGTTTGTCTCTGCCTGTCTTTGTATCTGCCTGTCTATGTATCTGTCTGTCTCTGTATTTGATTCTGAATCAACCTGTCTCTGTAGCTGTCAGTCTTTCCATCTGTCCGTATCTGTCATTCTCTGTATCTATATCTGCCTGTATCTGCCTCTGTGTCTGTCTGTATGTGTACCTGTGCCTGACTGCCTGTGGCTCTGCCTGATTCTGTCTCTCTCTGTCTGCGTCTGTACCTGTCTGCCTCTGTATATGTTTCTGAATCTACCTGTCTCTGTATCTTCCAGCCTTTCCATCTCTCTGTATATGTCTTTTTCTGTATGTATATCATTCTGTATCAGCCTCTGTGTCTGTCTCTATCTATATCTGCCTCAGTCTCTGTCTGCATGCCTGTATCTGCCAGTCTGTCTGACGATATATGTCGTTATCTGCCTCTTGTCAGACGATATCTCTCAGTATATGTATCTGTCTGCCTTTGTCTATCTTACACGTGTGTCTATTTGCCTCTGTATCTATCGCTCTCTCTGTGTCTAATGGTGTCTCTCTCTGTACCTGCCTTTCTCTGAATCTGTATTTAGCTGTCTCTATATCCGTCTGACTCTGTAAATTCAGTCTCTGCATCTGCCTCTGTGTCTGTCTGTATGTGTACCTGTGCCTGTGTGCCTCAGTCTCTGCCTGACACTATCTGTCTGCTTCTGTCTCTATATCTGTCTGCCTCTGCAACTGTCTATCTTTGTATCTGTTTCTGAATCTGTCTATCTCTGTATCTGTCTCTATGTCAGTGACTTTGACTGTCTGTATCTTTTTTGCCTCTGCCTGTCCCTGGCTGTCTGTACCTGACACTATATGTCTGTAGCCGTCTGTCTGCCTGTGTCTTACTTTGTATGTCTGTGTGCATCTATCACTGTCTGTATCTGTCCATATATGTCAATGTCTGCCCAGTTTCTGCCTGCCTGTTTCTGTCCCTGTCTGCCTCTGGCAGTTTCTATCGGTCTCTGCCTGTCTGAAACTTTTTCTGTCTGTCTCTGTCTGCCTTTGTGTGTCTCAATCATTATCTGTCTGAATCTGCCTCGGACAGACTGTATCTGTCTCTATCGGCCTCTGCCAGTCTCTTTCTGTCTCTGTCAGACTCTGCCTGTCAGTCTCTGTAAGCCCCCATCGGTCTCTGTTTATCTCTGCCGGTCTCCATCTGTCCCTTTCTTTCTTTTTGTCTGTCCAAACTTTTCTCTGTCTGTCTGTCTCTTCTGTATCTGCCTACATACGTCCCTCTATATATCAGTGTATTTATCTGCTTCTATGCTAGTCTTTGTCTGTCTCTCTCTGCCTGTCACTAATATTTATCAGCCTCTTTGTCGGTATGTCTCTGATTCTGTCTGTCTCTGTATCTGTCAGTGTCTGTACCTTGCTCTGTGTCTCTCTCTGTCCATTTCTACCGTCTACCTCGCTCTGTGTGTGTGTGTCTGGCTCTAGTGTCTATCAGCCTTTTTTTCTGCCTGTTTCTTTATCTGTCAGCCTTTGTATCTGCCTTTATGTCTGCCCCTGTCCCCCTCACTCTGTCGGTCTCTAGTATCTATCTGCTTTGTACCTTTGTCTGTATGTCTCTCTCTATCTGCCTGTGGTATATATCAGCCAATGTGTTTGTCTGTCTCTTATTCTGCCTGTCTCTGTTTCTGCCTCTGTATATGTCTGCCTCTATCCCTCTGCCTCTGTATTTATATCTGTCTGTATCTGCCTCTATATCGGTCTCCAAATGTATCTGCCTCAGTCTATGCTCTCCTATCCATACCTGTCTGTCTCTGCCTTGTTATATCTGTTTGTATCTGCTTCTGTTTGACGCTGTTGGTCTCTCTATGTCTCTGCCTGACGATATGTGTCTCCGTCTGTCTGTTTCTAGTAAACATATTCATCTGCATCTCTCCCTCTCTCTCTCTTTCTCTCTCTCACTATCTATCTATATGTAGCGGTGTCTCTCTTTGTATATGCCTGTCTTTTTATCTGTCTTTATCTGTCTCTGTATTCCTAAGTCTCTGTATAAACATCTGTTTCTGTTTGTATCTGTGCCTTTGCATGTCTGTCTCTTCCTCTATCTATCTTTGTTGGTCTGTCTCTGTCAGTCTCGGTATCTTTCTGTCTCTGTATCAGCTTCTGTGTCAGTTTGTACCTTAGTATTTGTTTGGCTGTCTCTGCCTGTATCAGTCTCTGCCTGCCTCTTTCTGTTGGTATCTGTTTCTGTCTGCCTCCGTCTCTGTCTGTATATCACACTGCCTGCCTGTAACCATCCGTGTGTGACTCTGTCTGCCTGTATCTCTTTTTGTATGTCTGTGTCTGCACCTATCTGTCCCTGTCTGTCTGGATCTGTCTGTATTTCTCCAGGTCTGTTCCTCTCTATGTCTGTCAGTATCTCTCCCTGTCTGCCTCTGTCTGTCTCTCTCTGTGTCTGTATGCATCTTTCTCTGTCAGTCTTTATCTGCCTCCCTCGGTGTCTGTCTGTATTTGTTTCTTTCTGTCTGTGTCCATCTGATCTGTCCATCAGTACCTGTCTCTTTCTGATTGACTATGTATATATATGTCTGTCTGTATATATATGTCTGTCTGTATATGTCCCTATCTGTCTAACGCTGTCTCTGCCTGCTTGCATCTGCCTCTACCTGTCAGTTTCTGTAACTCCCTGTCCGTGTCTGTCTGTCTCCGTCTCTCTCTGTCTGTACCTGTCTCTGCATCTGTTTATGTCTGTCTGTCTCTAGTATATATCAACCACTGTGTCTGTCTGCCTCTGTATCTACCTTTCACTGTATCTGTATCTGTCTCTGTATCTGAATGTGTCCCTTTCTGTAACTTTATTTCTATGTATCTGCCTCCATGTCTGTCTCTTTCTGTCTGTCCCTTGTATCTATCGGCCTCTGTGTCTGTCTGTCTCTGTATCTGACTGTCTATGTATCTTTCTCTGCATCTGACTGTGCCTCTCTCTTCATATATCTGTCCCTTTATCTGCCTGTACAGTCTCTGTAACTTTCTGCTAGTGCCAGTATCTGCCAGTCTCTGTATCTGTCCGTCTCTGTATATGCCAGTCTATCCATTTGCCTGTATCAGCATCCGTATCCTGTCTGACTCTGTATCTGCCTGTCTCTGTACCTCTATCTGTCTGTATCTGCCTCTGTATCTGCCTGAATCTGTATCTGCCTCAGTCTCTGCTTGTCTCTATCTGTTTGTGTCAGCATGTGTCTCTGTCTGTCTGTATCTGCCTTTTCCGTCCCTCTGCAATTGTCTGTCTCAGTCTGACATTATCTGTCTGTATCTGTCACTGTCTGTCTGTATCTGTCATGGGCTGGCATTATCTATCTACCTGTATCTGCCCCTGGCTGTCGCTGTCTGTATCGTTCTTTATCTGTCTCTTACTGGCTGCATTTGCCTCTCTCTGCCTCTGCCTGGCTGATTCTGTATCTTTCTGCTGGCTCTGTCTATATCTTTATATCTCTACCTGTCTCTCTCTGTCTGTATCTAAAACTGTCTGCCTACATCTTTCTGTTTGTAACGGCCTCTACTTGTCTGAGTCTGTCTCTGTCTGTCTGCCTCTGAATCTCTCTCTCTCTCTGTCTCAGGCCGTCTCTGTCTGCCTCTCTCTGACTTTCACTATCTTTGTCTGCCTGTCTCTGTCTGTCAGTCTCTGTAAGTCATTGTCTGCCTCTGTCTATATCTGCCTCCCTGTCTTTCTATCAGTTTATGTCTGTCTATGTCTGTCTGACCCTTTCTCTGTCAGTATGTCTCTGTCTGTCTGTATCTGTAGAATTCTGTCTCTATCTGTAACTGGCTCTCTCTGTCTGTGTCTGTCTCTGACTGCCTCTCTCTGTCTCTGCTTGCCTCTGTTGCCTCCATCTGTATCGGTCTGTCTTTTTCTCTGCATGTCTGTTTTTGACTATGTCTGTCTGTACAAGTCTCAGTCTGTCTTGGTCACTGTCTGTATTTGTCACTGTCCTTCTGTATATCTCTCTGTCGGTCTGTGCCAGTCTCTGTTTTTCCCTATCAGCTGAATATGTCTGTTTCTGTCTTTCGCTGGCTGCATATGTTTGTCTCTGCCTGTATCAAGTATCTATCTGCATCTGCATTTGTCTGTATCTGTATCTGTAGCCTCTGTATCTGGATGTGTTTCTGTATCTGGCTTTGCCTGTCGCTGAATCTGTCTGTCTCTTAATCTGTCTGTATTCACCTCTGTGTCTGCCAGTCTCTTTATCTGCTTCTCTGGCTGCCACTTTCTAATTGCCTTAGTGTCTGTATATCTCTGTATCTTGCTTCCTCTGTCTCTGTATCTGTCTCTGTGGCTGACGGTGATCCTCTCTGTATCTTTCCACACCGTCATTTGTCCGAATCTCTCTCTGTATCTGTCTGCCCCTGTACCGGTTATTGTCTGTATCTGCCAGCCTATCCATCACTCTGCATCTGTATATCTCTGTACCTACATTTGTCTTTATCAGCCGCTGTGCGGTGTCTGCCTCCCGCTGCCCGGCCGTCTCTGTCTGTTTCTGTATCTGACTATGTTTCTCTCTGTCTGTCTGTATCTGCCTGCCTATGCCTTTTTCTATCTTTCCATCTCTGTATATCGTTTTCTGGTTGTATCTGGTTGTGTCTGTCTCCGTCTGTCTATATTTGTCGCTGTCTGTCTGTTTCTGCCTCTTATATCTGTATCGAATCGGTATATCGCGGTCTGTCTCTGTCTGACTGTCTCTAGTATCTATGTGACTCTGTATCTCTCCCTCTCTCTATCATACTGTGCCTCTATCTGTATCTGTATGTCTCTTTATATGTTAGCCTCTGTTACTGTCTGCCTCTGTATATGTCAGTCTCTCAATAAGTCAGTCTCTGTATCTGTCACTCTCTGTAAACGACACTGTCTATTGTCTATTCCTGTATATCTGTCTGCCTGTCTCTCTATCTGTCTGCCTGTCTCTGATTGTCTCTAGCTTGTATCTGCCTACATATATGTCTGCCTCTGTATTTGCCTATTACTTTACCAGTATTTGTTTCTGTCCCTGTTTCTGGCTGTGCCTCTCTCCGCATCTGTGTCCCTCTTTTTCTTACTGTATCTGTATGTCTGTGCCTGTCAGTCTCTGTAACTGCCTCTGTGTCTGTCTGTATCTGTATCTGCCTTTCTCTGTCTGCCCCTGTATGTCTCTTATCTATCTGCCTCATCTGGATGTGTGTGTCTCTCTCTCTATCTGTGTGTTTATTTATTTACCTCGTTGCCTGTCTCTCACTGTCTATGTCTCTGTCTGTCTCTGCATATGGCTTTCTCTGATTTTTTCTTTCTCTGTGTCTGCATCTGTGTGTGCTTTATTTTGGGTCGGTGTCTGTCTGTATCCGTCTCTGTCTGTATCTGTATCTGTCTTGTTAATTTTTCTCTGTATCTCTCTCAGTCTGTGAACCTTCTCTGTCTGTCTGTGTCTGTCTCCATCAGTCTGTGCCTATATCTAACTATCTCTGTACCTGTCTGTCTGTATCTGTTTCTGAATGTCTCAGTCTCTGTCAGCCTGTACCTGTCTCCGTATGTCTATGTCTGTCTGTATCTGTCACTGTCGGACTTTCTCTCTCTCTCTGTCTCTGCCAGTTTCTGTCTATGTCTGTCTCTGCCTATGCCTGCCTGTGGCTGTCTCAGCCAGTCTTTATCCACCCCTGGCTGCCTGTATCTGTCTCTGTCTGTTCCTGTTTGCCTTTATATGTCTCTGTCTGTCCATATATGTCTGCATTTATCTCTGTCTGTCTGTATCATTATATATCAGCCTATGTCTCTCCATGTCTCTGTCTTTCTGTACCTTTCTCATTCTGTCTGTAACTGTTTCTGTCTGTCTCTGTCTCGGCCTCTGTCTCTCTCTGTTAGCACCTATCACTTTCTGCCTGTCTCTCTTCATATATGTCTGCCTGTATCTGTATCAGTATCTGTCTGTCCCTTTATCTGTAAGTATCTGTATCTGTCTGTTTCTTTCTCTGTATCTGTCTGCACCTGTCTCTGTATCTTCTTGCCTCTGCAGCTGTCAGTCTCTGAATCTGTCTGTCTCTATTTCTGTCTGTATCTGGCTCTGTATCTTTCTCTGTATCATTCTGCATACGTCTGTCTCTGTATCTGCCTGCCTCTGTAAATGGTGATGTCTCTCTCTGTATCTGCCTGTCTCTTATTCTGTCTTTATCTGTGTATGTATCCGTCATTCTCTGTATCTATCAGCCCCTGTATATACACGTGTCTGTCTGTATGTGTACCTGTCCCTTTCTGTCTCTGCCTCCGCCTCTGCCTGACTCAGTCTGTCTCTGTCTGTATCTGTATCTCTCTGTCTCTGTATATGCCTGTCTCTGTTTCTGTTTCTGAATCTGTCTGTCTCGGTATCTGCCTCTTTGTCAGGCTGCACCTTAATCATTGTCTATATATTTTTTTGCCCCTGTTTGTGTCTGACTGTCTGTACCTGTCAATGTTTTTTTTGTAACCGTCTCTGCATGGTGCAGTCTGCCTGTATCTTCCTTTGTAATTCTGTGTCTGCATGTATCTGCCTCTGCCTGCCTGTATCTGTCCATATCTGTCAATGTCTGTACCTGTTTCTGCCTGCCAGTATATGTCCTTGTCTGCATCTGGCAGTCTATATTTGTCTCTGCCTGTCGGAATCTGTCTTTCTGTCTCTGTATGTGTGTATGTCCCTGTCTGTCTCTGCCTGCACTTGTCCGTATCTCTCTGCATTGTGTCAGACAGTCTGTCCCTGTATCTCATGCTCTCTGCCTGTCTCTGCCTCTCTGTCTGTCAGTCTCTTTAAGTCCCTGTCTATCTTTGTTTGTCTCAGTCTGTCTCTAACTGTCCCTGTCTCTCTCTTTCTGTCTGTACTGCCTCTGTCTCTATCTGCCTGTATCTGTCCGTGTATATATCAGTCATTTTATCTGTCTCTGAGTTAGTCTCTCGCTGTCTGTCTCTATTATCAATCTGCCCCTGTATCTGTCTGTCTCTGCATCTGTCAGTCTCTGTATCTACCTATGTGTTTCTCTCTGTATTGCTCTATCTCTGTCTTTCTCTTGTACCTATCTGCCTCTGTGTCTGTCTCTTTCTGTCAGCCTTTAGTATCTATCTGCCTCTTTGCCTGTCCTTTTTCTGTATGTGATGGTCTCTGCACCTGTCAGCCCCTGTTTCTGCCTCTGTGTCTGCCTCTGTCTGTCTCTAGTATCTACCTGCCTCTGTGGCTGGGCCTGTATGTTGCTCTCTGTCTGCCTCTGGTGTCTAGCAGCCAATTTGTCTGCCTGTTCTGTATCTGTCTGACTCTATATCTGTCTCTGTATCTGTCTGTCTGTATCCCTCTGTCTCTGTATCTATATTTGCCTGCCTCAGTGTCAGACTCTATCTGTATCTGCCTCTGCTGATGTCCGCCTGTTCATGACTGCCTGTCTCCACCTGGCAATATCAGCCTGTACCTGCCTTTGTTTTAGGATATCTGTCTCTCTAAGTCTCTGTAAGTCTCTGTCTAATGATATGTGTCCCTGTCTGTCTCTGTCTGTCTCTGCCTGTTTTTAAAATCTACATATCTCTGTATCCCTCTCTCTCTCTCTCTCTCTCTCTCTCTCTCTCTCTCTCTCTCTCTGCCTCTCTCCATGTAGTGGTGTCTCTCTCTATACCTGCATCTCTCATAATATTTATTCATCTGTCTCTGTATCCGTCTGTCTCTGAATCTGTCAGTCTCTATATCTGCCTCTGTGCCTGTCTGTATCTGTGCCTGAGCATGTCTGTCTCTCCCTGCCTGTGCCTGTATGCCTCTGTATCTACCTTTTGCTGTATCTGCCTGTCTCAGTATCTGCCTCTGTGTCAGTTTGTACCTTATTTTTTTCTATCTGCCTCTGCCTGTATCTGTCTCTGACTGTTTCTTTTTTAACTTTGCCTCTGCCTGTCTGTATCTGAACCTGCCTGCCTGTATCTTTCTCTGCCTGTATGTGACTCTGAATGTACATGCCACCGCCCGTCACTGTCTCTGTCTCTGTATGACTCTGTCTGCCTTTATCTCTCTTTCTATGTCTGTGTCTGCATGCATCTGTCTCTGCCTGTCTGTATCTCTCCCTGCCTGACAATTTCTGTCCCTGTCTCTGCCTGACTATATCTGCCTGGTCTGCCTCTGTCAGTCTGTATCGGTTTCTGCCTGTCTGAATCTTATTCTCTGTCTCTTTCTGTCAGTGTCTGTCGCTATCATCCTCTGTCTGTCTCTGTCTGTATCTCTGCACCTGTCTCTGTCTCTCTCTAGTATATACCTGCCTCTATATTTGTTTGTCTCTGTATTCGCCTGTCTTTCTATCTGTGTGTGTATCTGTCTCTGTATCTGGCTGTGCCTCTCTCTGCGTCTGTCTCTCTATTTTTCTGTCTCTGTATCTGTCTGTCTGTGAATGTCAGTCTCTGTTTCTGCCTCTCTGCCTGTCTGTATCTGTGCCTGTCTGTCTTTGTCTGCCTCTGTATGTCTCTAGTATCTATCTGCCTCTTTATCTGTCTGTCTCTGTATTTGTCTGTGAACCTGGTTGTGTGTATCTCTGTAGCTGTATGCCTCTTTATCTGACTTTATCTGCCTCTGTATCTGCCTATTTGTGTTTGTATGTCTCCATATCTGTCAATCTCTTAATCTGCCTTTATGCCTGTCTTTCACTGTCTATGTCTCTGACTGTCTCTGTATATGCCTGTCCCTGTATGTGCCTGCCTTTGTGTCTGCCTCTGTTCATGTCTGCATTTGGATCTGTGTCCTTCTATCTCCGTTTCTGTCTGCATCTTTCTCTGCCTGAATTTTTGCCTCTGTCTCTGCCCGTCGGTTAACTGTCTCTGCCTGTCTGTGTCTGTCTCTAGCTGTCTGTGCCTGTATCTGTCTGTCTCTGTACCTGTATGTCTGTATATGCCTCTGTCTCTCTCTGTCTCTGTCTGTCTGTATCTGCCTCTGTCAGTCTGGACCGTCTGTCTCTGTCTGCTTTTTTCTGTCTCTGTCGGGCTGTGTCTGTCACTGTAAATGTGTCTGTGTCTGCGTAGGTATGTCCCTGTCTCTGACTGCCTGTGTCAGCCTCAGCAATGATTTGTCAATTCATGGCTGGTTGTATCTGTCTCTGTCTGCCTGTATATGTATCTGTCTGTCTATATCTGTCTGTATTTGTCTCTGTCTGTCCGTATCATTATGCATCTGTCTATGCCCCTACCCCTACCCCTGCTCTGTCTGTCAATGTCTGCCTGTAACCATCTCTGTCTGTCTGTTCCTTTTCTCTTTCTGTCTGTCTCTGTTTATATCTGTCAGCCTGCATTTTAATTAGTCTCTGTCTGTCGCTGCATCTCTCTATCGATTTAATTGTCTGTCTCTGTATCTGCCTGCAACTGTCTCTATATTTTCCTGCCTCTGAATCTGCTTATCTCTGTATTTGTCTGCCTCTGTATCTGTCTGTATCTGGCTTTGTATCTTTCTCTGTATATTTCTGCATCTGTTTATATCTGTCGGTCTCTGTATCATTCATTATCTATATATGTGTGTTTCTGTATCTGTCTTTTTTCTGAATGTGTCTGTCTCTGCTTCTGCCTCTGTGCCAGCTTGCAACTTTTCTGTATCTGCCTCTTTCTGTCTATTTCTCTATATCTGACTGTATCTGTCACTACCTGTCTATCTCTTTATCTGACTGCTTTCATCTGTCTCTCCGTGTCAGTTCATGTAAGTCCCTGTCTGTCTCCGCCTGTCTCTATCTTTCTATGGCAGCCTCTGTCTGTCTGTACCTGTGTCTGTTTGTCCGCCTTTGTCTGCCTGTTTCTGTCTGAATCTGTCACTGTCTGTAACAATATCTGTCTGCCTGCCTCTGTCTTTCACTGTCTCTGTCTGTCTCTGTGTCTGTCCCTCTCAGCCTATATCTGTCTCAGTCTGCCTGTATCTCTATGTCCCTCTCTGTCGCTGTCTTTCTGTATCTCTCTGTATCTGTCTTCATCTGCCGCTGTTTCTTTCTGTGGCTTTCTCTGTCTTTCGCTTTCTGCCTGTAGCTGCCTGTGTATGTCTGTCTCTGTCTTTCTCTGTCTGTCTTTGTCTTTCTCCATATCTGTCTGTTTCTGTACTTCTCAGTCTCGGTATCTGCCTCGGTCTGTCTGTCTCTATATCTATCTGACTCTGTATCTGTTGGTCTCTGTATCTGCCTTTCTCTTCATCTGTATCTGTCTCTGTATCTGGATGTCTCTTTCTTTAACTATCTGCCTTTGTATCTGCTTCCGTTTCTGTCTGTCTCTAGTATCTATCTGCCTTGTGTGTCTGCCTGTCTCTGGATCTGTAGTTGACTGTGTCACCTCTGCACCTATCTGTCCTTTATCTGTCTGTATTGTTTCTGTATCTGTCTGCCTCTGCCGGAATCTGCCAGTCTCTGTATCTGCCCGTCTCTGTATCTGTCAGTCTATTCATTTGCCTGTATCAGACTTTGTATCTGTGTGCCTCTGTATCTGCCTCTCTCTGTATCTCTATATGTCTCTTTCTGCCACGGTGTCAGTACGTATCAGTATCTACCTTAGTCTCTGTTTGTCTGTATCTGTTAGTGTCTGCATCTGTCTTTGTATGTCTGTATCCGCCTGTGTCCGTCTCTCTGCAGCTGCCTCTCCCAGTCTGGCATTATCCGTCTTCATATGTATTTATCCATCTCTTTCAGACTGTACCTGTCTACATGTATCTGTGTCTGTCTGCCTCTGCCTGTTTCTGCCTGTATCTGTCTCTGACAGCCTGCATGCACCTATCTTGGCCTCTCCCTGTCTGCTTCTGTCTCTTTCTGTCTGGCTCTGTCTATATCTGTCTCTCTATATCTGTCTCTATCTGTATGCATCGAGCTCTGTATGTCCGCATATGTCTGTCTGTAACTGCCTCTGTCTGTCTGCATCTGTCTCTGTCTCTCTGTCTCTGAATCTGTCTCTCGCTGTCTCAGGCCGTCTCTGTCTGCCCGTTTCTGTCTTTCTCTGTCTGTCTCTGCCTGTCTCTGCCTGCCAGCTTCTGCATTTTTCTGTCTGGCTCCGTCTATACCTGTCTCTCTTGATCGTCCACTATCTGTCTGTATCTACCTCTGTATGTCTGCATATGACTTTCTGTAACTGCCTCTGTCTGTCTGCATCTGTCTCTGCGTGTCTGTCTCTGAATCTGTCTCAGGCCGTCTCTGTCTGCCTGTATATCTATTACTCTGTCTTTCCCTGTATGTCATTTCCTGTCTCTGCCTGTCAGTGTCTGTCTGTCTCGGTTTGTCTCTGCCTCCCTCTATCTGTTCCTGTCAGTCTCTGTCTGTCTGTGTCTTTCTCTGTCTGTATATCTCTGTCTGTCTGTATCTGTCAATTTTTGTTTCTGACTATATCTGCCGCTGTCTGTCTGTCTCTGTCTCTGTCTGTCTCTCTCTGCCTCTGGCTGCCTCTGCTGAATCTGCCTGTAACTTTCTGTCTCTGTCTCTCCCTCTGCCTCTGTCTCTGTTTTTGAATCTATCTGCCTGTCCAAGTCTCAAACTGTCTTGGCCAATGCATTTATCTACCTCTGTCTTTCTGTATCTCTCTCTGTCTGGCTGTGCCTATCTCTGTCTTTCGCTGTCTGTCTGTATGTGTCTGTTTCTGTCTGCCTCTTGTATCTATCTGCATCTGCATCTCTCTGTCTCTGTATCATTATTCGCCTCTCTATCTGGTTGTGCCTCACTCTGTATCTGTCTGACTCCTTATCTGTCTGTATCTGTCTCTGGGTCTGTCAGTCGCTTTATCTTCCTCTGTTGCTGCCTCTGTCTCTCTCCCTCTAGTATCTATCCGCCTCAGTGCTCGTCTATTTCTGTATCTGGCTGTCCCTTTATTTGTATCTGTCTTTGTTTCTGGCTGTATCTCTCTCTGTATCTCTCTGTCTCTTAATCTGACCATATCTCTCTCTGTACCTGTCAACCCCAGTATTGGTTATTCCCTGTATCTGCAAGTCTATCCATCTTTCTGTTTCTGTCTGTCTCTGTAGCTATATTTGTCTGTATCTGGCGCTGTGTCTGTCTGCCACGGACTGACCATCTCTGCCTGTGTCTGTATTTGACTATGTTTATCTCTGTCTGTCGGTATCGGCCTGCCTCTTTCTTTCTGTATCTCTCCAATTCTGTATGCCTCTGTTTGTCTGTATCTGGCTCTATCTGTCTGCCTGTATATGGCGCTGTTCATCTGTTTCTGTCAGTGTATGGCTGTACCTGATCGGTATATCTCTGTCTGTCTCTGTCTGATACTCTCTAGTATCTACCTGCCACTGTATCTCTCCCTCTGTCTATCTCGCTGTGTCTCTCTGCCTATCTGTCTGTCCCTTTGTCTATCATTATCTGCAGCTGCCTGCCTCTTTATACGACTCTGAGTCTGTCTGTATGTGATTCATTGTCTGCCTGTCTATGTCTGCCTGTCTGTCTCTGCTTCTGTCTGATTATGTTTATCTCTCCCTGTCTGTATCTCTCTGTCTCTGTATCTGTATGTCTGTCTTTCTCTGTATTTTCCTGTCTCTCTATCTGTATCTGTATCTGTTTCTGTATCTGGATGTGCCTATCTGTGCATCAGTCTCTCTCTTTTCCTGACAGTATTTGTCTGTCTGTGCCTGTCAGTCTCTGTATCAAAATAGGTCTGTCTGACTCTGTCTGCCTCTGTATTGGACTGCCTCTATATCTGTCTGTCCCTGTATCTGTTTCTGAATCTGTCTGTCTCTGTGCCTGCATCTCTGTCAGCCTGCACATTAATCTTTTTTCTTCTTGTATCTTTGTGTCTCTGCCTCTGCTTGTTTCTCACTGTCAGTATCTGTCACTGTCTATGTGTAACCATCTTAGCATGACCCAGCCCGCCTGTATCTTCCTTTGGAGGTCTGTGCCTGCATGTATCTGCCTCTGTTTGTCTGTATCTGTCCATATCTGCCAATGTATGTTCCTGTTTCTGCCTGCCTGTATCTGACCCTGCCTGCCTCTGTCTACCTGTGTCGGTCACTGCCTGTATGAATCTTTTTCTGGTTGTCTCTGTCTGCCTGTGTCTGCCCCTGTCTGCCTCTGTATGCATCTGTCCGTATCTGTCTGCATCTGTCTCGAACAGTCAGTACCTTTCTCTCTCGGTCTCTGCCTGCCTCTTTCTGTTTGACTCTGGCTTACAGTGTTTGTAAGTCCCTGTCTGTCCATCTCTGTACCTCTGTGTCTGTACCTGTCTCTGTTTGTCTGTCGCTGTCTGTATCTGTCTCTGTGTATGCCAGTCTCTTTAATTGATTCGGTGTTAGCCCAATACTAGCACTAGGTGCTAGTATTAGGTACTAGCATGGATAGAGGATTGGCTGTCTGGCAGGAGTCAGAGAGTGGGAATAAAGCGGTCCTTCTCAAGATGGCGGCCGGTGACTAGTAGAGTTCCGCAGGGGTCAGTGTTGGGACCACAACTTTTCACTTTATACATTAATGATCTAGATAAAGGAACTGAGGGCGTTCTGGCTAATTTTGTAGGTGTTACAAAGATTGATGGAGGGACAGGTAGTTTTCAGGAGGCGGGGAGGATGCAGAAGGATTTGGACAGTTTAGGAGAATGGGAAAAGAAGTGACAGATGGAATAAAATGTGGGGAAGTGTGAGGTCATGCACTTTCATAGGAAGAATAGAGGCATTGACTATTTTCTTAACGGGGAGATAATTCTGAAATCTGGAGTGCAAAGGGACTTGGTTGTCCTAGCCCAGAATTTTCTTAAAGTTAACTTGCAGATTGAGTCGGTACTTAGGAAGGCAAATGCCACGTTGGCATTTATTTTGAGAAGACTAGAGTATAAAAGCAGGGATGTTCTCATGAGACGTTATAAGGCTCTGGTCACACCACCTTTAGAATATTGTGAGCAATTTTGGGCCCGGTATCTCAGGAAGGATGTGCTGTGCCTGGAGAGGGTCCAGAGGAGGTTCACAAGAACGATCCCAGGAATGAAAGGCTTAACATCTGAATGAACGTTTGAGGACTCTGGGTCTATACTCGATGGAGATAAGAGGTATGAGAGGGGAATTGATTGAAACTTACAGAATACTGAAAGGCCTGGATAGAGTGGACGTGGGGCAGATGTTTCGATTAGTAGGAGAGACTAGGACCCGAAGGCACAGCCTCAGCGTAAAAGGAAGACCTTTTAGAACAGAGATAAGGAGAAACTTCTTAGCCAGCGAGTGGTGAATCTATGGAATTCATTGCAAAAGAAGGCTGTGGAGGCCAGGTCATTGAGTGTATTTAAGACCGAGGTAGATAGGTTCTTAATTGGTAAGGGGATCGAAGATTATGGGAGAATGGGGTTGAGAAACTTATCAGCCATGAGTGAATGGCGGAGCAGACTCGATGGGCAGAATAGCCTAATTTCTGCTCCTATGACTTATGGTATTATGGTCTAATGGTCTCTCTCTGTCTCTGTCTGTCTGTCCCTATTATCTACCTGCCTTTGTAGCTGGCTGTCTCTGCATCTGTCTGTCTCTATCTGCCTATGTCTTTGTCTCTGTCTGTCTCTCTCTGTATATCTCTAGTACCTATATGCCTCTGTACCTGCCTTTGCCTGTCTCTCTCTGCCTCTCGCTAGTATCTTTGAGTTTTATTTTTGTCTCTCTGTCTCTGCACCAGTCTGTCTCTGTACCTGTCAGTCTCTGTGCCTTGTTCCGTGTCTGTATATGTCTATTCCCTCTGGCTGTCGATAATACTATTTCCCACTGTGTCTGTCTGTCTGCCTTTAGCATCTATCATCTCTTCGTCTATTTATGTATCTGCACGTCTCTGTATCTGGTGGCCTTGTATCTGCCTCTGTGTCTATCTCTGCTTGTCTCTCTCTGTCTCTGTCAGTCTGTACCTTCCTTTTTCTGTCTGTCTCTGTTTATATCTGTCTTCCTGTATTTGTATCAGTCTCTGTCTGTCTTTGCATCTGCCTGTCTCTGTATATGTGTGTTCTCTGTCTCTGTATCTGTCTTCACCTGTCTTCAACTCTCTCTCTATCTTCCTGCCTCTGCATCTGACAGTCTCTGTACCTGTATGTCTCCGTCTCTGTCTGTACCTGGCTCTGTATCTGCCTATATCTTTCTCTGCATCTGTCTGTCTCTGTATCTGTACGTTTGTCTCCAGTGTCTATATGCTTCTCTCTCTCTCTCTCTCTCTCTCTCTCTCTCTCTTTCTGTCTGTGGCGGTGTCTCTATATCTATCTGCCTGTCTCGTTAACTGCATTTATCATTCTCTGCATGTGTCAGCCCCTGTATTTACCTCTGCGACTGTTTGTATATATGCCTGTGCATGTCTGTCTCCGCCTCTGTCTATATCTGTCTCACTCTGTATCTCTCTGTCTCTGTATCTGCTTCTGTGTCAGTCTGTACCTTAGTATTTGTCTGGCTGTCTCTGCCTGTATCTGCCTCTGCCTGTCTTTGTCTGTTGGTATCTGTTTCTGTCTCTCTCTGTCTGTATATTAGAGTGCCTGTAGCCGTCTCTGTATGTCTGTGTCCGCATGCATCTACCCCTGTCAGCCTGTGTCGGTCTCTGCCTGTCTGAATCTGTTTCTTTCTGTATCTCTCTGTCTCACTCCGTATCTGTATGCATTTGTCTCTGAAAGTCTGTATCTGTCACTCTCGGTCTCTGACTGTAATTGTCTCTTTCTGTCTGTTTCCGTCTTATCTGTCCTTCTGTAACTGTCTCTTTATGTTTGTTTATGTCTATATCTGTCTGTCTGTACCTGTCTCTATCTGTCTATCTCTGTTTCTGCATGCTTGCATCTTCCTCTGCCTGTCAGTTTCTGTAAGAGCCTGTCTGTGTCTGTCTGTCTCCGTCTGTCTTTGTCTACCTCTGTCTGTCAGCACCTGTCTCTATATCCGCTTCTTTTTTTCTGTCTCTGGTATCTATCTGCCTCTGTATCTGATTTTCTTTGTATCTCTATCTGTCTCTGTATGCGGCTGTGTCTCTTTCTGTAACTTTATGTTTCTGTATCTGCCTCTGTGTCTGTCTCTGTATCTGTATCTGTCTCTGCATATGACTGTGTCTCTCTCTTCATCTATCTGTCCCTTTATCTGCATGTACTGTCTCTGTAACTGGCTGCCACTGCCAGTATCTGCCATTGTCTTTATCGGTCCGTCTCTGTACATGTCAGTCTACCTATTTGCCTGTATCAGCCTCTGTATCTGTCTGCCTTTGTAGCTTCCTGCATCTGTAACTCTATCTGCCTCTCTGTCTGTCTTTATATGTATCTGCCTCAGTCTCTGTTTGTCTGTATGATTGAGTCAACATGTGTCTCTGTCTTTCTGTATCAACCTATCTCCGTCTCTCTGCAACTGTCTCTCTCCATCTTACATTATATGTCTACCTGTATCTGCCTCCGTCTGTCTCTGTCTGTATCGTTCTGTATGTGTTGGAGACAGACTAGACACAGACAGACAGGGAAATTGTATGCACACTCAGGGACAGAGGTGGGAATCTGTGTGCGGAGATAGAAGAAATGGGGGAGATGCTAAATAAGTACTTCTCATCAGTAGGCACCAAAGAGAAAGACTTAGCGCAGACTTTTCTAGGGAAGAGTGCGCAGTTGGCCTGGATCTTGTTTAGATCAAAAAAGAGGAGGTGTTAGGCGTCTGGAAGAATATTGAGGTGGATAAGTCCCCAGGGCCAGATGGGATATACCCCAGAGTACTTAGAGAGGTAAGGGAGGAAATTGCTGGGGCCTTGACCGAAATCTTTGTATCCTCACTGGCTACTGGTGAGGTCCCAGAGAACTGGAGAATGGCCAAAGTTGTTCCATTGGTTAAGAAGGGTAACAGATATAATGCAGAAGATTACTGGACCGGTGAGCCTTAAGTCACTGGTAGGGAAATTATTGGAGAAGATTCTTCATGTTAGTAATTACTACCATTTGGAAGCATTGGGCGAATTAATGAGAGGCAGCATGGATTTGTGAACGGGAGGTCTTGTCTCACTAACTTGATCGAGTTTTCCGAGGAAGTGACAAAGGTTATCGACGATGGAGTGAGTGGATATTACCTACATGGATTTCAGTAAGGCCTTTGACAAGGTACCTCATGGCAGATTGGTACAGAAGGTAAAGTCGCAGGGGATCAGAGGTGAGCCTGCAAGATGGATACAGAATTGGCTTGTTCAAATAAGACAGAGGGTAGCAGTGAAAGGGTGCTTTACTGAATGGAGAGCGGTGACTAGTAGTTTTCCACAGGGATCAGAACTGTTTGTAGTATACTTAAACTATTTGGAGGAAAATGTAACTGGGCTAATTAGTAAGTTTGCAGACAACACTAAGGTTGGAGGAGTTGCAGATGGTGATGAGGATTGTCAAAGGCTACGGCGTGCTATAGGTTGTTTGGAGACTTGGGTGGAGAAATGGCTGATGGGATTTATTCCATGCAAATGTGAGGTAATGCATTCTGGAAGGTCTAATATAGCTCGGCTTTATGCAGTAAATGGCAGAACGCTTAAGTGCATCGACGGGCAGAGGGATCTCGGTGTACAGATCCACAGGTCACTGAAAGTGGGAACGCAGATGGATAAGTTGGTCAGGAAGGCATATGGCACGGTTTCCTTCATCAGCAGCGGTATTGAGTATGAAAGCTGGGAGGTCATGCAGCAGCTATACAGAAACTTGGTTAGGCCACACTTGGAATATTGCTTGCAATTTTGGTCGATACATTACCGGAAGGATATGGAGGAGTTGGGCAGGGTGCAAAGGAGGTTTGCCAGGGTGCTGCCTGGTCTGGAGGTTATTAGCAGTGAGCAGAGGTTGGAGAAATGCAGATTGTTCTCACTATAGCGACGGAGATTGAGGGGCGACTTGATGTAAGTTTACAAAGTTATGAGTGGTCTGGGCAGATAGATAATCAGAAGCTTTTTTCCCAGGAAGGAAGAGTCAATTACTACAGGACCTAGATTTAGGGTGAGAAGAGAAAACTTTAGAGGAGATGTGCGCAGCAAGTTTTTTTTTTTACGCAGAGGGTAGTGAGTGTTTGGAATTCGCTGCCAGAGGAGGTGGTGGAAGCAAGTACAATAGTGATGTTTAAGAGGCAGCTTGACAAATACATGAATAGGATGGGAATAGAGGGATACGGACCCCGGAATTGCAAAATGTTTTAGGTTGACGGGCAATATGTTCGGCGCAGGCCTGCAGGGACAAAGGGTCTGTTCCTGTGCTGTACTGTTCTTTGTTTTTTGTTCTTGTTCTGTCTCTGACTGTCTGCTTCTGTATATTTCTGTCTGTCTCTCTCTATACCTTTCTCTCTCTATCCATCTCTCTCTGTTCTTACCTAACTCTGTCTGTCTGCATTTGTCTGTCTGTAACTGTCTCTGTTTGTCTGAATCTGTCTCTGTCTGTCTGTCTCTGAATCTCTCTCTCTCTCTCTCTCGGGTATCAATCTGTATCAGTCGATTTCTATCCCTGTCTGTATCTGCCGCTCTCTGTCTGTAACTGCCTCTGACTGTCTCTGCCTGTCTCTACTGCCTCTGTTGCCTCTGTCTGTATTTGTCTGTCTCTGTCTCTGAATGTCTGTTTTTGACTATGCTTGTTTTTCCAAGTCTCAGTCTGTCTTGGTCACTCACTTTATATGTCTCTCTATTTCTTTATATCTCTCTGTCGGTCTGTGACAATCTCTGTCTTTCCCTGTCTGCCTGCATATGTACGTTTTTGTCTGTGGCTGCCAGTATATGTCTGTCTCTGCCTGTATCTAGAATCTATCTGCATCTGCACTTGTCTGTATCTCTATTTGTCTCTGTATCTGGCTGTGCCTCTCTCTCACTCTGTCTGTCTCTTAATCTGTCTGTATCCGTCTCAGTGTCGGCCAGTCTCTTTATCTGCCTCTGTGGCTGACTCTGTCTGTCTCTCTGTGGTAGTTATTTGCCTCAGTGTCTGTATGTCTCTGTATCTGGCTGTCTCTGTATCTGTATCTGTATCTGTTCCTGGTGGTGTCCCTCTCTGTATGGTTCCATACCTTTATTTGTCCGAATCTCTCTCTGTATCTGTCTGCCATGGTAACAGTTTTTCTATGATTCTGTCAGTCTATCCATCACTCTCTCTCTGTATATCTCTGTAGCTATATTTGTCTGTACCTGCCGCTGTGTCTGCCTTCTGCTGTCTAGCCATCTCTGTCTGTGACTTTGTCTGACTATGTTTCTCTCTGCTTGCCTGTATCTGCCTGCCACTGTCTTTCCGTAGTTCTCCGTCTCTGTATGTCTTTGCCTGGCTGTATCTGATTGTATCTGTCTCTGTCTGTTTATATATGCCGCTTTCCGTCTGTTCCTGTCTCTGTATGTCGGTATCTAATCGGTATATCTCTGTCTGTCTCTGTTTGACTGTCTCTAGTATCTATCTGCCTCCGTATCTTTCCTTCTATCTATCTCACGGTGCCTCTATCTGTATATGCCTTTTTCTTTTTCTGACAGTCTCTTTAACTGCCTGCCTCTGTGTATGTCAGTCTCTCAATCTGTCAGTCACTGTATCTGTCAATCTATGTGTACGTCCCTGGGCCTGTCTGTTCCTGAATATTTGTCTGCCTGTCTCTATGTCTGGCAGTCTATGTCTGTTTCTAGAATATACCTGCCTCTGTATCTGTCTGTCTCTGTATTTGCCAATTTTTTTTATCTGTATCTGTCTCTCTATCCGTCTGTGCCTCTCTCTGCATCTGTCCCTCACTTTTCCTTTCTGTTTCTGGCTGTCACCGTCTCTCTGCAGCTGTCTCCCCCAGGCTGAAATTACCTGTCTGTTTCCGTTTGTATCCATCTCTGTCTGTCTCTGCCTATTTCTGTCTGTATCTGTCTCTGACTGCCTGCATGTGCCTATCATGGCCTCTGTCTGTCTGCTTCATTCTCTTTATGCCTGTCCCTGCCTATATATGTCTCTCTCTATCTGCCTCTACCAGTCTGTATCTACCTCTTTATGTCTGCATGCGTCTCTGTCTGTCTACATCTGTCTCTGTCTGTCTTTCTCTGAATATGTCTTCTCTCTGTCTCAGGCCGTCTCTGTCTGCCTGTATATGTCTTTCTCTGTCTTTTTCTTTCTGTCTCTGCCATTGTTAGTCAGTCATTGTTAGTCTCTGAAAGAAAAATAGAATTACCTGGAAAAAATCAGCAGGCCTGGCAGCATCAGCGGGGAAGAATAAAGTTGACGTTTCGAGTCCTCATGAGAGGGGTGAAATAAAAGCTGGTTTAAGGTGGGGTGGGGGTTGGGGGGTGGGGGGAGAGAAGTGGGGGGTGGTGGTTGTAGGGACAAGCAAGCAGTGATAGGAGCAGATAATCAAAATATGTCACAGACAAAAGAACAAAGTGGTGTTGAAGGTGGTGATATTATTGAAGAGAATGTGCTAATTAAGAATGGGTGGCAGGACACACAAGGTACGGCTCTAGTGTGGGGTGGGGTGAAAAAAGGCTAACAGGGCATAAAAGGTATGAATTTAAAACTAATGGAAATAGGTGGGAAAATAAAAATCTATATAAATTATTGGAAAAAACAAAAGGGAGGGGGAAGAAACGGAAAGGGGGTGGGGATGAAGGAGAGAGTTCAGGATCTAAAGTTGTTGAATTCAATATTCAGTCCGGAAGGCTGTAAAGTGCCTGGTCAGAAGATGAGGTGCTGTTCCTCCAGTTTGCGTTGAGCTTCACTGGAACAATGCAGCAAGCCAAGGAGAGACATGTGGGCAAGAGAGCAGGGTGGAGTGTCAAAATGGCAAGCGGCAGGGAGGTTTGGGTCATTCTTGCTGACAGACCGCAGGTGTTCTGCAAAGCGGTCGCCCAGATTGCTTCTGGTGTCTCCAATGTAGAGAAGACCGCATTGGGAGCAACGAATGCAGTAGACTAATTTGGGGGAAATGCAAGTGAAATGCTGCTTCACTTGAAAGGAGTGTTTGGGCCCTTGGACGGTGAGGAGAGAGGAAATGAAGGGGCAGGTGTTGAATCTTTTGCGTATGCATGGGGAAGTGCCGTAGATGGGGGTTGTGGAGTAGGGGGGGTTGGACGAGTGGACCAGGGTGTCCCGGAGGGAACGATCCCTATGGAATTCCCTCAGGAGGGGGGTGAAGGGAAGATGTGTTTGGTGGTGGCATCATGCTGGAGTTGGTGTAAATGGCGGAAGATGATCTTTTGAATGCGGAGGCTGGTGGGGTGATAAGTGAGGACAAGGGGGACCCTATCATGTTTCTGGGTGGGAGGAGAAGGCGTGAGGGTGGATACGCAGGAGATGGGCCAGACACAGTTGAGAGCCCTGTCAACGACTGTAGGTGGAAAACCTCGGTTAAAGAAGAAGGAGGACATGTCAGAGGAACTGTTTTTGAAGGTACCATCATCAGAACAGATGCGACGGAGGCGAATGAACTGAGAGAATGGGATGGAGTCCTTACAGGAAGCGGGGTGTGAGGAGCTGTAGTCGAGGTATCTCTGGGAGTCGATAGGCTTGTAATGGATATTGGCGGACAGTCTATCACCAGAAATTGAGATAGAGAGGTCAAGGAAGGGAAGGGAAGTGTCAGAGATGGACCATGTGAAAATGATGGAGGGATGGAGATTGGAGGCAAAATTAATAAATTTTTCCTGGTTCGGACGAGAACATGACGTAGCACCGAAGTAATCATCGATGTACTGGAGAAAGAGTTGTGGGAGGGGGCCGGAGTAGGACTGGAACAAGCAATGTAACACATACCCCATAATGAGACAGGCATAGCTGGGGCCCATGCGGGTACCCATAGCCACACCATTTATTTGGAGGAAGTGAGAGGAGTTAAAGGAGAAATTGTTCAGTGTGAGAACAAGTTCAGCCAGACGGAGGAGAGTAGTGGTGGATGGGGATTGTTCGGGCCTCTATTCGACTAAAGAGGCTAAGGGCACTCAGACCATCTTGGTGGGGGATGGAATTATAGAGGGATTGGGCGTCCATGGTGAAGAAGAGGCGGTTGGGGCCAGGGAACTGGAAATTGTTAATGTGACGTAAGGTGTCAGGGGAATCACGGATGTAGGTGGGAAGGGACTGGACAATGGGAGAGAGAAGGGAGTCAAGATAACGAGGAATGAGTTCGGTGGGGCAGGAAAAGGCTGGCATGATGGGTCTGCCGGGACAGTCCTGTTTGTGGATTTTGGGTAGGAACTAGAAGCGACTATTAGGTTGGAGGCTGTGGGAGGAATATCTCCAAAGGAGATGAGGTCAGTGACAGTGCTGGAAACAATGGCTTGATGTTCAGTGGTGGGGTCATGGTCCAGGGAGAGGTAGGAGGAAGTGTCTGTGAGTTGACACTCAGCCTCCGCGAGGTAGAGGTCAGTTCGCCAGACAACAACAGCACCACCCTTGTCAGCGGGTTTGATGACAATGTTAGGGTTGGACCTGAGAGAACGGAGTGCAGTAAGTTCAGAGAGAGACAGATTAGAATGGGTGAAATGAGAAGAGAAATTGAGGCGACTAATGTCAAGCCGACAGTTCTCAATGAAAAGATCAAGAGAAGTTAAAAATCCAGAGGGAGGAGTCCAGATGGAGGGAGAATATTGGAGGTGGGTAAAAGGATCCGTTGAACGGGGAGAGGACTCCTGCCCAAAGAAGTGAGCACGGAGACGAAGGCGGCGGAAGAAGAGTTCAGCATCGTGCCGAGCCCGAAATTCATTGCGATGAGAGCATAAGGGTATGGAACTAAGTCCTTTTCTGACCACTGAACGTTCAACAACTTTAGATCTTGAACTCCCTCCTCCATCCCCACCCCCTTTCCATTTCTTCCCCCTCCCTTTTGTTTTTTCCAATAATTTATAAAGATTTTTGTTTTCCCACCCATTTCCATTATTTTTAAATTTATACCTTTTATGCCCTGTTAGTCTTATTTCAACCCCCCCCACTCGAGCTGTACCTTGTGTGTCCTGCCATCCATTCTTATTTAGCACATTCTCTTAGATAATATCACTACCTTCAACACCTCTTTGAACCTTTGTCTGTGACATCCTTTGATCATCTGCTCCTATCACTGCTTGTTTGTCCCTACAAACACCCCCCCAACGTCTCTCTCTCCCCCCCCCCACCCCACCCCCCATCCCCCCCTCACGCCCCACCTTAAACCAGCTAATATTTCACCCCTCTCCAAATTTTACTCAGTTCTGTTGAAGGGTCATGAGGACTCGAAACGTCAACTTTATTCTTCTCTGCCGTGCTGCCAGAGCTGCTGAGAGATTCTACAGGTAATTCTGTTATTGTTAGTCTCTGTCTGTCTCTGTCTATCACTGTCTTCCGCTAACTTTTCTTGTCAGTCTTTGTCTCTCACTGTCTTTCTCTGTCTGTATATCTCTGTCTGTCTGTATCTGTCAGTTTCTGTTTCCATCTGTATCTGCCCCTGTCTCCCTGACTCTCTCTCTCTCCCTCTCTCTCTCTTTCACTCTCACTGCATCTCTCTGCCCCTGCCTGCCTCTGCTGCCTCTGTATGTAACTGTGTGTCCCTGTCTCTGCCTCTATCTCTGTTTTTGCCTCTGTCTGTCTGTCCAAGTCTCAATCTGTCTTGGCCAATGCAATTATCCGCCTCTGTCTTTCTGTATCTCGCTCTGTCGGTCTGTGTCTGCCTCTGTTTTTCCCTTTCTGACTGTATGTGTCTGTCTCTGCCTGATTCTAGCAACTATCTGTATCTGCATCTACCTGTTTTGGTATCTGCTGTCTCTATATCTGTATTCATCTCTGTATCTGGTTGTGCTTCACTCTCTATCTGCCTGACTCTGTATCTGTCTGTATCCGCCTCTGTGTCTGTAAGTCTCTTTATCTGCCTCTGTGGCTGCTATTGTATATATCTCTCTCTCTCTCTAGTATCTATTTGCCTCAATGCCCCTCTATCTGTGTCTGGCTGTCCCTGTATCTGTATCTTTCTTTGTTTCTTACTGTATCTCTCTCGGTATCTCTCTGCCTCTTTATTTGTCCATATCTCTCTCTGTACCTGCTAACCCCAGTATTGGTTAGTTCCTGTATCTGCAAGTCTACGCATCTCTCTGTCTGTTTCTGTCTATGTATCTATATTTGTCTGCATATGTCGCTGTGTCTGAATGCCGCTGCCTGACCGTCTCTGCCTATGTCTGTATCTGACTATGTTTATCTCTGTCTCTCTGTATCTGCCTGCCTCTGTCTTTCTGTATCTCTCCAAATCTGTATGTCTCTGTTTGGCTGTATTTGGCTGTTTCTGTCTCTAGTCTGTCTTTTTCTGTGTCTATATGTCTGTAACTAATCGGCATAACTCTGTCTGTCTCTGTCTGACTGTCGTTAGTACCTATCTGCCACAGTATCTCTCCCTCTCTCTATCTCACTTTTTGCCTCTCTTGTATCTGTCTGTTCCTTTATCTATCAGTCTCTGTAGCAGTCTGCCACTGTATACGATTCTGGATCTGTCTGTATATGATTCTTTGTCTGCCCTTCTGTCTCTGTCTGCCTGTCTGTCTCTGCCACTGTCTGTTTATATCTACCTCTGGCTACCTGTATTTGTCTGTCTCTGTATCTATCTCTCTTTGTGCCTCTCTGTCTCTCTCTCTGTATTTGCCTGTCTCGCTATCTGTATATGTATCTGATTCTCTATCCGGGTGTGCCTATCTGTGCAACTGCCTCATTCCTTTTCTGACTGTATCTGTCTGTCTGTGCCGGTCAGTCTCTTTATCTGCCCGTGTCTGTCTGACACTGTCTGTATCTGTCTGCCTCTGTATAAGCCTGCCCCGTATCTGTTTCTGAATCTATCTAACTCTGTGCCTACCTCTGTGTCAGCCTGCACATTAATCTTTGTCTTCCTGTATCTTTTTGCCTCTGCCTCTGCCTGTCTCTGAATGTCTGTATCTGTCACTGTCTGTCTGCCGTATCTCCATGACTCTACCTGCCTGTATCTTCCTCTGTTTGTCTGTGTTTGCATGTATCTGCCTCTGTGTGTCTGTATCTGCCCATATCTGCCAATGTCTGTCCCTGTTTCTGCCTGCCTCTATCTGACCCTGCCTGCCTCTATCTGTATCGGCCTCGCCTGTCTGAATCTGTTTCTGTCTGTCTCTGTCTGCTTGTGTCTGCCCCTGTCTGCCTCTGTCTGCAACTGTCCGTATCTGTCTACATCTGTCTCGGACAGTCAGTATCTGTCTCTCTCGGTCTCTGCCTGTCTATGGCTTTCAGTTTCTTTAAGCCCCTGTCTTTTCCTGTCTGTCTCTCTCCATATTTACCTGCCTCTGCATGTCTGTCCCTGTCTGTTGCTGCCTGCATCTGTCTCTTTATGTAGCTCAGTGTTATTCTCTCAAAGCCTCTTTCTGTCTGTCTCTATTATCTACCTGCCTCTTTACATGGCTGTCTCTGCATATGTCAGTCTCTGTATCTGCCTATGTCTTTGCCTCTGTCGGTCTCTCTCTGTCTGTCTGCAGTATCTATCAGACTATTTGTCTGTCTGTTTATGTATCTGCTGGTCTCTGTATCTGTCGGCCTCTGTATCTGCCTCTGTGTCTGTCTCTGGTTGTCCCTCTCTGTCTTTCTCTCGTGTCTATGTGCCTCTGTGCCTGTCTCTGCTTGTTTTAATTTGTCTATCTCTGTCCCTGTCTGTCTGTATCTGCCTCTATCTCTCTGTCTTTGCTCATATCTGTCTGACTGCATTTGTACCAGTCTCTGTCTGTCTCCGCATCTGCCTCTCTCTGTATATGTCTGTCTCTGTATCTGTCGTCACCTGTCTCCGTATCTTCCTGCCTCTGCATCTGTCAGTCTCTGTACGTGTATGCCTCTGTGTCTGTCTGTACCTGGCTCTTTATCTGTCTGTAGCTTTCCCTGGATATTTACACATCAGTCCATATCTGCATCTGTCTGTCTCTGTATCAGTCTCTACCTGTATCTCCCTCTGCATCTGTCTGTATCTGTCTCACAATCATTCTGTATCTGCACATGTTTGTATATGTATCTGTCACCGTTGGTCTGTACCTGCCTGTCTCTGTATCTGTATCTGTCTCTGTATCTGTCTGTGTTTCCATCTCTCCGTTTTTGTCTTTCTCTGGACCTATATCCGTCTGTATCTTCCTGTGCCTGTCTCTATCTGTATCTGCCTCAGTCTCTGTCTGGCTGTCTGTAATTGCCTGTCTCTGTCTGACGACATCTCTCTGTATTTGTCTCTGTATGCCTGACTCCAGTAACTATCTGCCTCGATATCTATCCCTCTCTATGTATCTGGTGGTGTATCTTTCTGTATCTGCCCACCTCTTAATCTGTATGTCACTGTCTGTGTATCCTCTGTTTTTGTAACTGTCAGTCTCTGTATCTCCCTCTGTGTCTGTCTGTATGTGTACCTGTCTGTCTCTGCCACTGTCTGTCAATGTCGGCCTCTGTCTATCTCTTTATCTGCCTGTCTCTTTATCTGTTTCTGAATCTGTCTGTCGCTGTTTCTGCCTCTGTGTCAGCCTGCACCTTAATCTTTGTCTGTCTGTATTTGTTTGCCTTTGCCTCGGCTTGCCTCTATATTTCACGGTCTGTCTGTAACATTCTCTCTATGACTCTGCCTGGCTTTATCATTCATCGTATGTCTGGGCCTGCATGTCTCTGTCCCTTTTGGTCTATATCTGTCCGCATCTCTCAATGTCGGTCCCTGTCTCTGCCTGCCTTCATCGGTTCGTGTCTGCCTCTGTCAGTATGTATCGCTCTCTGCCTGTCTGACTCTGTTTCTGTCTGTCTCTGGCTGCCTGTGTCTTTCCCTCTCCGCTTTTGTATGTCTCTGTCTGTATCAGCCTGTATATGTCTCTGAATATATCAGTCTCTTTATCTGTCTATGTGTTCGTCTCGCTCTGTCTCTGTCTGTCTGTTTCTATTATGTACCTGCTGCTGTATCAGTCTGTCTCTGGATCTGTCGGTCTATGTATCTGCCTATGTGTTTGTCTCTGTCTGTCTCTCCCTAGTACGTATCTGCCCCTGTGTCTGTCTCTGTCTGTTTTTCTCTGCCTGTCTCTAGCAACTATCAGCCTGTTTGTCTGTCTGTCTCTGCATATGCCTGTCTCTTTATCTGTCAGTCTCTGAATCTTTTTTGTATCTGTCTCTGCCTGTCTCCCTCTGTCAGTTTCTAGTTTCTATCTCACTCTGTGACTGTCTGTCTGCCTCTAGTATCTATCAGCCTCTTTGTCCGTTTTTTTCTGTATCGGCTGTTCTCAGTATCTGTCAGCTTCTGTATCTGTCTCTCTCTCTGAATGTCTCTTGTATCTATCTGCCTCTGTGTCTGTCACTCCATATCTCTCTATGTCTGCTTCTGGTATTAATCAGCCAATTTGTCTGGCTGTCTCTGTATCTGCCTGTCTCTGTCTGTCTAAATCCCTCCATCTCTGTATCTATAACTGTCTGTATCTGCCTCAGTCTATGTCCAACTGTCTGTATCTGTCTGTCTTTCTGGTGATATTTGTCTGTATCATGCTCTGTTTGACGATATCTGTCTCGATATGTCTCTGTCTGACGACTCATGTCTCTGTCTGTCTCTCTCTCTGTCTCTGTCGGCCTGTCTCTGGTACGTATCCGCTACTGCATCTGTCTCTCTCACTGTATGCGGTGGTGCCTCTCTCTGTATCTGCCTGCCTCTTAATGTGTCTTTATCTATCTCTGTATCCATCTGTTTCAATATATGTCAGTCTCTGTATCTGCCTCTGTATCTATCTGTATCTGTGCCTGTGCCTGATTGTCCCTGCCCCTGTCTGTCTGTGTCTGTCTGTCTCGGTATCTGTCTGTCTCAGTTTGTGCTTCTGTGCCAGACTCTAACTTAACCTTTGTTTGTCTGTCTCTTTTTGTCTGCATCTGTCTCTGTCTGTCTCTTTTTGTCTTTGCCTCTGCCTGTGTCTGACTACCTGTACCGGTCGCTGCCTATATGTATCTGTCTCTCACTGTCTCTGTCTGTCGGTATCTCTTTATGTATGTCTATGCCTCTGTCTCTATATGACACTTCCCGCATATAACCGACTCTGTATGGCTCTGCCTGCCTGTATCTCTCTTTGTATGCCTGTGCCTGCATGTATCTCTCTTTGTCTGCTTGTATCTCCCAATGCCTGTTCTGCTTGCCTGTATCTCTCCCTTTCTGCCTCTGTTAGTCCTCCTCGGTCTCTGCCTCTCTGACTCTGCTTCTGTCTGTCTCTAGCTGCCTGTGCCTGCCCATGTCTGGTTATGACTGTTTCTGTCTTTACCTGTCTCCTGCAGCCTGTATCTGCCTCTCTCTGTCTCTTTCCATCTCTATCTGTCTCTTTCTGTCTGTCTCTGTTGACATATTTACATCTGTATCTGTCTCTCTCTGTTTGTCTCTGTCTATATCTGTCAATCTATATCAGTCTCTATCTGCCTACGTCTGTCTCTGTCTGTTTGTATCTGTCACAGACAGTCTTTATCCATCCCTGGCTGGCTGCACCTGTCTCTGTCTGTCTCTGCCTGCCTCCATATTTTGCTGTCTGTTTCTGTCTGCCTGCATCTTTCTGTCTCGGCCGCTGTCAGTCTGTACCTTTCTCTGTCAATGCCTGTCTGTATCCGTATCTGGCTGGCTGTATCTGTCACCGCCTGTGTGTATATGTCTGTCTCTGCCTCTGTCTGTCTGTAGCTGGATCTTTCTGTCTCTGTTTATAGATGTCTGCCTGTATCTGCATCAGTCTCTGCCTGTCTCTGTATCTGTCTGTCTCTGTCTCTGTAACTGTCTGCACCTGTCTCTCTATCTTCCTGCCTCTGCATCTGTCAGTCTCTGCATCTGTCTGTACTTGGCTCTGTATATGTCTGTATCTTTATGCATCTGTCTGTCTCTGAATCTGTCTGTCTCTGTATCAGTCTGTACCTGTATATGTCTCTGAACCTGGTTGTATCTGTCTCACAATCATTCTGCCTCTGCATCTATCTGTCTCCGTCTGTCTGTACCTGCCTGTCTCTGTATCTGTCTGTCTCTGTATATGTCTATATCTGTATCTGTATCTGCCTGCATATTTCTCTGTTTCACTTTGTCTCTGTATCTATCTGTAATGTTCTGTCTCTTTATCTGTTTGTATATGTGTCTGTTTGCCTCTGTATCTGTGTCTTTCTATCTCTGTATCTCTCTGCCTCTCCACCCATCTGCCTCTGTATCTGACTGTTTCTGTATCTGTCTGTACTTCTCTGTGTATGTCTTTGTATCCGTCTGTCTCTGTATCTGTCTGTCTCTGGCTCTGTATCTGCCTGTATCTGTCTCTGTATGTTTCTGCCTCTGCACCTGTCTGGCTCTGTATCTTACTGTCTCAGTATCTGTCTGTTCCTTTATCTGCCTGCATTTGTTTCTTCATCTGTCTGTACCTGTCTCAGAATCATTCTGTCTCTGCATCGGTCTGTATTTATTCCTGATGCTGTCTGTAGCTGCCTGTCTCTGTATCTGTCTGGCTTTATATATGTCTTTCTATGTATCAGTCTATATCTGTCTCTGTATCTGTCTGTATCTGTCTCCGTATTTGTCTGTAACTGCCTACCTCTTTTTAATTGCCAGTATCTGTATCGAAATGTATCTGCCTGTACCTCTCTATATCCTTTCACGTCTCTCTGTGTTTGTCTCTGTATCCTTCTGCCTCTGTATCTGTCTGTCTCTGTATCTGTATTTTTCTGTCTCTGTTTATTCCCGTCTCTGTATCTGTCTGCCTCTGTATCTGTCTATATCTGTCTCTGTATATGTCTGTCTCTGCTTCCATATCTGTCTGTATCTTCCTCAGTATTTTCCTGCCACTGCATCTCTCTGTCTCTGTATCCATCTTTCCCTGCATCTGTCTGCCTCTGGCTCTGTACCAATTTCTGTCTGCCTCAGTATCGTCCTGCCTCTGCATCTGTCTGTATCTGTATCTCACTGTTTCTGTATCTGCCTGTTGCTTCATACGGACAGATACAGACAGTAATATATGAACAGTATCTGTCTTTGTTTGTCTGTGCCTGCCTGTCTCTGTATCTGTCTGGCTCTATATATGTATTTCTCTGTATCTGTCTATATATGTCTCTGTATAGGTCTGTGTCTGTCCCCATATCTGCCTGTAACTGCCTGTCTCTTTAACTGCCGGAATCTGTATCGATCTGTATCTGTCTGTATACCTCTGCATCTCTCTGTGTTTGTCTCTGTTTCTTTAACTGTATTTGATGTCTCTGCTTATGCCTGTCTCTGTATCTGTATTTTTCTGTCTCTGTATGTTTCTGTCTCTGTAACCATCAGTCTCTGTATCGGTCTGTCTCATATTTGCCTGTATATATCTATTTATCTCTGTATCTCTCTGTGCCTGCCGCTGTGCATTTCTGTATCTGACAGTGCATCTGCCTGTCTCTGCCTCTGTATTTGTCTGTGCCTTTCTCTGTACCTTTCTGCCTCTGGATCTCTTTGTCTCTTTATCCACCTGTCTATGGCTGTGCCTGTCACTGGCTCTGTATTTGTCTGTCTCCCTCTCTGTCTGTGTCTTTCTCTGTCTGATTGTTTTTATCTATGTCTTTGTCTTTTGTCTGTCTCTTCCTGTCTCTAACTGTTTCTGTCTCTGTCAATATGTGCCTGTCTCTCTCTGTCTGTTTGCATCTGTTGGTCTACCTTTATCTGTTTAAGTTTTAATGTGTCTGCCTCTGTCTCAGTTTTTGCATCTGTATCTGCCAATGACTGTCCCTGTTTTTGCCTGCCTGTATCTGTCTCTGCAAGTCAGTATCTATCTCTGGCTGGCTGTATCTGTCTCTGTCTTTCTCTGTCTACCTGGATATGTCTCCATCTGTCTATGCCTGTCTGTATTTTTCTCCACCTGTATATTTCTGTGTCTTTCTATTTCTGCCTGTATCTGTCACTGTCTTTCAATGCCAGCCTGTATCCACCACTGGCTGTCTGTATCTGTTTCAGTTTGTCTGCATCTGTCTGTCTCTGTAACTGTCTGCATGTGACTGTCTATTTCTGTCTGCCTCTGTTTATATATATCTGTCTGTATCTGTACCTGCCTCTGTCTCTGTTTGTCTCTGCAACTGTATCTTTCTGTACCTTTCTCTGCAACTTTTTGCCACTGCATCTCTCTGTCTCTGTATCCGTCTGTCTCTGTATCTGTGTGTCTCTGGCTGTGTATCTATTTGTATCTGTCCCTATATTTTTCTGCCTCTGCATCTGTCTGCCTCTGTGTCTGAAAGCCTCTGTATTTGTCTATTGCTGTATTTGTCTGTATCTGCTTCTTCATCTGTCTGTATCTATCGCAGAATCATTCTGTTTCTGCATCTGCCTGTATTTGCACCTGTCTCTGCCTGTTTGTAACTGCCCGTCTCTGCATCTTTCTAGCACTGTATATGTCTTTCTCTGCAACTGCCCATACCTCTCTCTGGGTCTGTCTGTGTTTGTCTCTGTATCTGTCTGTACCTGCCTGTCTCTGTAACATGCTGTATATGTATCGATCTGTATGTGTCTCTGCCTGTATATTTCTGTATTTGTCTATGTCTTTGAATGTCTGCCTGTAACCATGCCTGTCTGTCTGCATATCTCTCATTCTGTCTGCATCTGTCTGTCTCTGTCTCTGTCTGCCTGTACGAGCCTCTTTCTGTCTGCCTCTGCCTGTACCTGCCTGCCTCTGTATATCTTTGTCTCTGCTTCTGTATCTTTCTGCCTCTGCATCTCTCTATCTCTGAATTTGCCTGTCTCTGTATCTGTCTGTCTCTGCCTCTGCATCTTTCTGTATCTGCCTCTGTATCTTTCTGCATCTGCATATGTTTGTCACTGTATCTGATTGTCTCTGTATCTGTCTGTTGCTATACCTGTCTGTATCTCGTTCTTCATCTATCTGTATCTGTTTCTGAATCATTCTATCTCTGCATCTGTCTGTATTTGTGCCTATCTCTTTATGTCTGTACCTGCCTGTATCTGTCTGGCTCTATGTATATCTTTCTCTATATCTGTCTATATCTGTCTCTGTATCTGTCTGCATCCGTGTATGTCTTTCTCTGTATCTGCCTACATCTGTCTCTGTATCTGTCTGCATCTGTCTCCATATCCGTCCCTATCTGCCTGTCTCTGTAACTGCCTGCATCTGTATCTGTCTGTACCACCGTGTATCTCTCCACATCTCTCTGTCTTTGTCTCTGTATATGTATATTTCTGTCTCTGTATCTGTCTGACTTTGTATATGTTTATTCTGTCTCCGTGTTTTTCAGTCTCCATATCTCTCTGTCTCTGTATCTGTCTGTCTCGTATGTGTCTGTATACAGCTATATATCTCTGTATCTCTGTTTCTGCCTCTGTGTCTGTCAGTATCTGTTTCTCTATCTTTATGAATATGCCTCTGTACCTGACTGTATATTTCACTGTACCTTTCAGCCCCTGTAACTCTCCGTCTCTGTATGCGTCTGTCTATGTATCTGTCTATCTCTGGTTCTGTATATCTCTGTATCTGCATCTGCATAGTTCTGCCTCTGCATCTGTCTGTCCCTGTATCTGATTTTCTCTGTGTCCGTTTGTCGCTGTATCAGTCTGCATCTGTTTCTTCATCTGTCTGTATATGCTTCAGAATCATTCTGTCTCTGCATCTGCCTGCATTTGTACCAGTCTCTGTCTGTCTGCACCTTCTTGTCTCTGTAACTGCCTGTATCTGTATCGATCTGTATATGTCTGTATCTCTCTATAACTCTCTGTGTTTGTCTCTGTATCTGTCTTTATCTGACCCTGTATCTTTCTCGCTCTGTATCTGTCTGTATCTGTATTTTCTGTCTCTGTATCTTTCTGTCTCATATCTGTCTGTAAATTTCTATATATCTCTGTACCTCTCTATGTCTGTCTCTGTATCTGTCTGTATCTTTCTCTGTATCTTCCTGTCTCTGTATCTGCCTGTCCCTGTCTGAATCTGACTGTCTCCCTCTGTCTGTCTCCAGTATTTATCTGCCTCTGTATCTGCCTGTGTCTCTCCTCTGTACCTGCCTGTCTCTTTGTCTGTCTGTCTCTGCCAGACTCTGCCTGCTTCTCCCTGCTTCTGCCTGTCTCTAGTATATATCTGCTATCTTTAACTGTCTGTCCCTGTCCCTCTATATGGCTATGGCCCTCTCTATACTTGTCTGTCTCTATATCTGTCTGCCTCTGCTGCATATAAGGTCGATTCTCTCTCTGTACCTGTCTGCCCCTAATCTGTCTGCCTCTTCCTCTGTGTACGTCAGCCTCTGTTTCTGCCTCTGCGCCGGTCTCTCTCTGTATCTCGTATCTCGTTGTGCCTCTCCCTGTATATGTCTGTCACTGTATCTGCCTGTTTTGGTATCTGCCTGTCCCTGTACCTGTACATTGCCCTGTATCTGGCTGTGTCTATCTGTCTGTCTCAAGTATCTTTCAATCTCCCTGTCTGTCTCTGTCTGCATGTCACAAGTAAAAATCTGCCCCTATGTATGCCTCTCAGTCTGTCTCTTTAAGTCTGTCTCGCTCAGTGTGTCCCTCTCAGGCTGTCCCTCTCAGCCTGCCTCTCACAGTCTGTCTCTCTCAGTCATCCTCTTTCTGACTCTGTCTGTCTCTTTCTGTCTCCCTCTGTCTGTATTACTCTCCTTGTATTTCTCAGTCTCTATATCTCTGTCTGTCTGTCTCTGTATCTGTATGTCTGTATCTATCTCTGTATGTCTGTATCTGTCAGCCTCATGGTGCTGCTGTCTGTCTCTATTTGTCTGTCTGTGTATATAGGGCAAAGTAAGCATGGTTTCATCAAGGGGAGATCATGCCTGACAAATCTGTTAGAATTACTTGAGAAGGTAACGAGCAAGTTAAACAAGGAGAGCCAATGGATGTTATACACTTGGACTTCCAGAAGGCCCTTGACAAGGTTCCGCACAGGTGATTGCTCAGTAAGATAAAAGACCAGGTGTTAGAGGCAAGGTACTCGCATGGATAGACATTTCGCTGTCTGGCAGAAGGCAGAGAGTAAGGATAAGGGGGGCCTTCTCAGGATGGTGGCTGGTGACTAGTGGAGTTCCGCAAGGGTTAGTGTTGGGGACGCAACTTTTCACTTGATACACTAATGATCTAGATGATGGAACTGAGGGCTTTCTGGCTAAGTTTGCAGAAGATACAAAGCTAGGTGGAAGGACAAGTAGTATTGAGGAGGCGGGGAAGCTACAGAAGGATTTAGATAGGTTAGGAGAATGGGCAATGAAGTGGCAGATGGAATACAATGTGGGGAATTGTGAGGTTATGTACGTTGGTAGGAACAATGGAGCCATGGGCTATTTTCTAAATGGGGAGAGAATTCAGAAATCTGGAGTGCTAAGGGACTTGCAAGTCCTAGTCCAGGATTCTCTTCAGGTTAACTTGTAGGTTGTGTCGCTAGTTAGGAAGGCAAATGCAATGTTGGCATTTATTTCGAGAGGACTAGAATATATAAGCAGGGATGTGCTGCTGAGATTTTATAAGGCTCTGGTCAGACCACATTTAGAATAGTGTGAGCAATTTTCGGCCCCGTATCCCAGGAAGGATGAGCTGGCCCTGGAGAGGGTCCAGAGCAGGTTCACGAGAACGATCCCAGGAATGAAAGGTTTAACATATGAGGAACGTTTGAGGACTTTGGGTCTATACTCGATGGAGTTTAGAAGGATGAGGGGGGATCTGATTGAAACTTGCAGAATACTGAAAGGTCTGGAAAGAGTTGACATGGGTAAGTTGTTTCCGAAAATAGGAGACTAGTAACCGAGGGCACAGCCTCAGAGTAAAGGGAATACCTTTTAGAACAGAGATGAAGAGAAACTTCTTCAGTCAGAGAGTGGTGAATCTATGGAATGCATTGCCGCAGAGCGCTGTGGAGGCAGGTCATTGAATGCATTTAAGACCGAGATAGATTGGATCTTGATTGTTAAAGGGATGAAAAGTTTACAGGGAGAAGGCAGGAGAATGGGGAGAGAAACTTATCAGCCATGATTACATGGCAAAGCAGGCTCGATGGGCCGAATGGCCTAATTTCTGATACTATGTCTTATAGTCCCTTATGGTCTTGTATGTCTGTCTGTATATCTCTCTGTTTGTTTGTCTGCATCTGTCTGTATCTGTAAGTATCTGTCTGCCTCTGACTATCCCTTTCTGCCTCTGTCTGCCTCATAGTGCCTGAATCTGCTTCTGTATGTCTGTTTCTGTCTATTTCTGTCTCTCCCTGACTGTTACTGTCTGCCTGACTCTGTTTCTCTCTGTATCAGTCTCTATATTCCTGCATCTTTCTGAATCCCTCAGTCTCAGTCTGCATCTGTCTGTCTTTATTTCTTTCTGTCTGCCTCTGTCTGTCATATTTTGTCTCTGTCCGTCTGTACGTGTCTGTAACTGTCTCTGTCTGTCTGGATCTGCCTCTGTCTGCCACTATTGTCTATTTGTATATGTCTCTGTCTGTCTTCATCTGTCTCTGCCTGCATTTACTTGAATCTGTTTGTCTGTATCTGACTCTGTCTGTCAGTACTGCATGTATCTGATTGACTCTGTCTCTGTATCTCTCTGCCTGTATCTGATTGACTGTATCTTTCTGCCTGTATATTTCAGTGTCTGTCGGTGCATGTTTGTTTTTTTCTCTGCCTGTATGTTTATGTCTCTGTCGGGCTCTGTCTCTGTCCTTCTGTATCTGCCTGGCTCTACCTGCTTGCCTGTATCTGTCACTGTATTTCTGTATTGGTCTCTGTGTATCTGCATTTTATAAATTCTGTCTGTGTCCAGCTATGTCTTTGTCTGACAGTCTGTGCTTGCCTGTACAAAAGCAAAAATAGCTGGAGAAACTCATCAGCTCTGTCAGCATCTGTGGAGAGAGCACAGTTAATGTTTGGACTCCGCATGACTCTTCAACAGAACTAAGGAAAAATAGAAAAGGGGTGAAATATAAGCTGGTTTAAGACGGGGTGCGGGTTCTGAGACAAGAAGAGCTGGATAGAGGGCCAGTAACAAAACGGGGGTGGAGGAATCGAAAAAGGTGAAAAGTTAGAGATAAAAAAATGGATGGAAATACATTTAAAAAATAATGCAAATATGTGGGAAAATAAAAATCTATATAAATTATTGGAAAAAACAAAAAGGAGGGGGAAAATCGGAAAGGGGGTGGGGATGGATAAGAGAATTCATGATCTAAAATTGTTGAACTCAATATTCAGTCTGGAAGGCTGTAAAGTGCTTGCCGGTGTCTGTGTCTGCCTATCAGTTCTGTCTGCCTGGATATTTATCTGTCTGTCTATCGATGTTTCTGTTTCTACCTGTGGCTGCCTTTGTATCTGTCTGTCTCTGCTTTTGTCTGTCTTTGTCTTTCTCGGTCTGTGACTGTCCCTGTCCGTGTCTGTCTGTCTGTGTCTGTTCCTGCATGTGTCTGTCTCTACTTGTTCGTGTCGCTGCTGTGTCTGATAGTACTGTCTGCATGTAAATGTCTCTTCCTATATGCGGCTGTACCTGTCTGTGTCTGTCCCCGTCTGTGGGTCTCTTTCAGTAATGTCTGTCTTTATCTGTCTCTTTCTGTCTCTGTCTGTTGATGTGTTTTTCTTTTTGTGTCTGTCTCTGCCTGCGTCTGTAGTGCCTGCCACTCTCTCTGTCTGTTCCATCCCTCCCTCCTCCTCAAACCTAAAAAAATAGAGAGAGAGGAAGAGGCAGTACCTTCATGAATGCACCAGACATGCGTGGGACACTCTTCTGAAAGTTGATTTTAACGAAAAAGCAGCTGATGGGTGAGTAAATCCTGGGAGCAGACTCAGAATGAGGAACACTGGAGCAGTGAATATAAATCTAGCTTGCCTCGGGGATTCGCGGCCTTGTCTCTAGGGAGCAGACTCGGAGGGCGGAGCACCAGAGCGGTAACCTCGGGGCACAGAGTAACTGAAGCCAAAACTGAAAAAGTGACGTCACAGGAAAGCTGTGACCTGAATGGTTGGTAGGAAATCTGCACTAAATTTGAAAAAAAAAACACTGCAAAGCTAATTAATAAATTACTTATCTAAGTAGAGATGGCTGGGCAGGTGATGTGCTGTCGTTGTATGATGTGGGAGCTGGCAGATCCCATTGTGAGCAGCAGTGACCACATCTGCAGCAAGTGTTGGTTGCTGGAGGAACTCCGGCTCAGAATTGAGGCTCAGCTCCTGATGTTGTGGCACATCCGGGAGGGGGAGAGTTAACTGGACGCTTTGTTTCAGGAGGTGGTCACACCCGGTAGATTAAGTATCTCAAGTCCAGTCAGTGGTCAGGGTCAGCAGGGTGTGACTGCAAGTGAGGCAGGTACAGGGGATCCTGTATTCAGGAACAAAGGAGCCTCAGCTCTTGACCTTGTCCAACGGGTGCGAGGTACTTGCTCCCAGTGTGGATGAGGAAGAGGGCTGTAGGGAGGATGAGCTGTGGAGGCCAGGTCATTGAGTGTATTTAAGACAGAGATAGATAGGTTCTTGATTGGTGAGGGGATCAAAGGTTACGGGGAAAAGGCGGGAGAATGGGGTTGAGAAACTTATCAGCCATGATTGAATGGCGGAGCAGACTCGATGGGCCGAAAGGCCTAATTTCTGCTCCTATGTCTTATGGTCTTATGGTCTGTCTCTGCATCTGTTTATAGCTGATTCAGTGATTCTGCCTGTATGTGTCTGTCTGTCAGTACAGTCAGTATTGTCTGTATCTGCCTCTGTCTGCCTGTCTCTGTCTTTGCCTGTGTTGGTCTATGCCTGTGTCTTTCTGTACTGTCTGTTTGTATCTGCCTCTGCCTGTCTTTCTCTGCCTTTCTGCCTCTGTGTCTGTCTGTGCCTGAATCCTCCCATGCCTGTCCTTGCCGGGGTGGGGGGGTGGGGGTGGGGGGGGGGGGGGGGGGTGGAGGAGGCGGGGGGGTGGGGGGGCGTATTTCATTAACGTCCGTCTGTAACCGTCTCTGTCTGTTCGTGAATGTCCCTTTTTATGTTTGTATCTTCCTGTGTCTGTCAGTGCCTGTCTCCCTCTGTGTTTGTATGCCCGGCCTGTCTGCCTGCACCTGTATCCGACTGTTTTTATCATCCTCAGTCTGTGCCTGTACCACTGTGTGTCAGGCCATCTCTGCATCTCATTCTTTCTGCCTGTGCCTGAGCCTGTCCCTGTTTCTCTCTGCGTCAGCCTCTGTCTGTGATTCTGCCTTTATGTGTCTATCTGTCAGTGCTGTCTGTATCTGACTCTGACTGTCTGCTTTTGTCTGCCTATGCCTGTCTCTGCATGTGTCGGTCCTTGTCTGTGTTGGTCAGTCAGAGCTGTCTGTCTGTATCTGTCCTTATCTGTGTCTGCGTTTGTCATTGTCTGCGCCTATCTGTCCCTGTCTCGTTCTGCCTGTGACTCGCTCCGTCTGTGTCTGTTTCTGTCCGTGTCTGTGTCTGCCTGCCTCCTTCTATGCCTGTGTACCTTCTGCCTGTTAATGCCTGGCTCTTCTGTCTGTATCTGTCTCTGACTGCCTGTCTCTTTCTGCCTGTGACTATATGTCTGTCTGTTTGTGTCTGCTTTTGCCCGTGTCTCTGTCTGTGTATGTGTCTGTCTGTGCCTGTGTCTGTTTTTGTCTTTTCCTGTCGCTATCAGTGTCTGTACCTGCCTGGAGCTGTCTCTTTCTGACTGGATCTGCCTATGTCTGCCAGTAATGTCCGTCTGTATATGTATCCACCTGTCTGCATCTGACTCTGCCAGCATATGCCTTTATCTATCTGCCTGAATCAGACTATTATATGTCAGTACTGGCTGTATAAGTCTCACTCTGTCTCTATATCTCTCTGCCTGTATTTTCTCTGTCTTTCGTTACCTGTCTATTTTTGTCTCTTCCTGCATGTATATGTCTCCGTGTGACTCTGTCTTTCTGTACCTGTCTGGCTGTATCAGTGTGCTTGCAGCTGTCAATGTATGTCTGTGTCGGTCTCTGTCTGCCTGCATCTGCGTCTATTCTGTCCGTGTCCGTCTATGCCTTTTTCTGACTCTTTATAAGTCTGTGCTTCTCTGTGTCTGTGTCTGTGTCTGTCTGTGTCTATATCTGTCTGCATTTTTCTCAGTCTGTGTCTGCCTGGCAGGACTGTCTCTCTGTATACTTATCTCTCTGTCTATCGCTGTATGTATGTATCTGTTTCTATCTGTATCTGTCTCTGTCGCGGTCTGTGCCTGAATTTGTCTGTCTTTTTCCATCTCTGATGTGCCTGTCCCTGTCCATGCCTGTCTGTATTTGTCTGTGTCTATCTGTGTCTGTCTGTTTCTGTTCAAGTCTCTGTCTGTGTCTGTCAGCACTGTCTTTTTTTATCTGTCTCTGTCTGCGTTTGTCTTTTTGTGTCTTAATCTGTCCTTGCCTGTCCCCGTCTGTGTGGGTCTTTCACTAATGTCTGTGTGTATCTGTCTCTTTCTGTCTCTGCCTGTTCGTGTATGTCAATTTCTATGTTTGTCTCAGCCTGTGTCTGTCTGTGCCTGTCTCTCTCTGTGTCTGTCTATCAGTATTGTCTGGCTGTATCCATTTCTGCCTGTATTTGTCGGCCTCTGTCTGTGCCTGCCCCACTCTGTGTCTGCCCCTGTCTGTTTTTGTTCCTGTCGGCCTGTGCCTCTTCCTGTATGTTGCTGTCTCTGTGTCTGTTTCTGTCTCTGTCAATCTCTCTCCGTGATTCTGCCTGTATGTGTCGGCCTGTCAGTACTGGCTTTATATGTCTCAGTCTGTCTGTTTTTGTCTGTGTATGCCTGCCGCTGCCTGTGTTGGTCTATGTCTGTGTCTGTTAGTACTGTGTGTTTGTACATTACTCCTCCTGTATCTCTGCCTGTCTGCCTGTGTGTATCTGTTTCTGAATCTGTCCGTATCTGCCCCCTTCTGTGGTTTAATTTCATTAATATCCGTCTCTATTTGCCTCTTTCTGTCTCTGTCTGTTCGTGTATGTTTATTTTTAATTCTGTATCTGCCTGTGTTTGTCTGTGCCGCTCTCTATCTCTGTCTCTGTCTGTCAGTACTGTCTGTCTGTATCAGTTTCTGCCTGTCTTTGTCAGTATCAGTCTCTGTCTGTACCATTCTATGTTTGCTCCTGTCTGTATCTAGTTATTTCTTCCTGTGCCTGTCCCTGTCTGTGTCTGTATCTGCGTCTGCTTCTGTCTGTGTCAGACTCTGTCTGTGATTCTGCCTGTATGTGTCTGTCTGTCAATACTGTCTGCATCTGACTCTGTCTGTCTCTGTCTGCCTATGCCTGCCTCTGCTAATGTCGACCTATGCCTGTGTCTGTCAGTCAGTGTTGTATGCCTGTATCAGTCTTTGTTTGTGTCTGTCCCCGTATGTGTGGATCTTTCATTAATGTATGACTGTATCTGTATCTTTCTATCTATGTCTGTTCGTGGTTTGTCTTACTATATCTGCCTCTGTCTGTGTCTGTCTGTGCCTTTCTTTCTCTGTGTCTGTCTATCAGTGCTGTCTGCATGTGTTTCTGCCTGTCTGTAAAGATCTCCGTCTGTCTGTGCACCTGCCTGTCTAGCTGAACTTGTGCTCACACTGAACAATTTCTCCTTTAAGTCCTCTCAATTCCTCCAAATAAAAGGTGTGGCTATGGGTACCCGCATGGGCTCCAGCTATGCCTGTCTCTTTATGAGGTATGTGGAACATTCCTTGTTCCAGTCCTACTCCGGCCCCCCTCCCACAACTCTTTCTCCGGTACATCGATGATTACTTCGGTGCAGCTTCATGCTCTCGACGGGACCTGAAAAAATGTATTAATTTTGCTTCCAATCACCACCCCTTCATCATTTTCACATGGTCCATCTCTGACACTTGCCTTCCCTTCCTTGACCTCTCTGTCTCAATTTCTGATGATAGACTGTCCACCAATATCCATTACAAGCCTACCGACTCCCACAGCTACCACGACTACAGCTGCTCTCACCCCCCTTCCTGTAAGGACTCGATCCCATTCTCTCAGTTCCTTCGCCTCCATCACATCTGTTCTGATGATGGTACCTTCACAAAAAGTTCCTCTGACATGTCCTCCTTCTTTCTTAACCAAGATTTTCCACCCATGGTCGTTGACAGGGCCCTCAACCGTGTCTGGCCCATCTCCTGTGCATCCACCCTCACGCCTTCTCCTCCCTCCCAGAAACATGATAGGGCCCGCCTTGTCCTCACTTATCACCCCACCAGCCTCCGCATTCAAAGAATCATCCTCCGCCATTTCCGCCAGCTCCAGCATGATGCGACCACCAACCACATCTTCCCTTCACCCCCCCTGGTGGCATTACGTAGGGACCATTCCCTCCGGGACACCATGGTCCACTCCTCCTTCACCCCCTACTCCTCAACCACCACCTATGGCTCCTCCCCATGCCCACGCAGAAGATGCAACACCTGCCCCTTCACTTCCTCTCTCCTCACCGTCCAAGGCCCCAAACACTCCTTTCAAGTGAAGCAGCATTTCACTTGCATTTCCCCTAACTTAGTCTACTGCATTCGTTGCTCCTAATGCGGACTCCTCTACATTGGAGAGACCAAACACAAACTGGGCGACCGCTTTGCAGAACACCTGAGGTCTGTCCACAAGAAAGACCGAAACCTTCCTACCGCTTGCCATTTTAACACTCTACCCTGCTCTCTTGCCCACATGTCTGTCCTTGGCTTGCTGCATTGTTCCAGTGAATCCCAACGCAAACTGGAGGAACAACACGTCATCTTCCGACTAGGCACTTTACAGCTTTCCGGGCTGAATATTGAATTCAACAACTTTAGATCTTAAACTACCTCCCCCATCCCCACCCCCATTTCTGTTTCTCCCCCCTTCCTTTTGTTTTTACCAATAATGTATATAGATTTTTCTTTTCCCACCTATTTCCATTATTTTTAAATCTATAACTGAAATACACTGTCAGTCTTTCCACCCCACCCCACACTAGAGCTGTACTTTGAGTGTCCTGCCATCCATTCTTAATTAGCACATTCTCTTATATAATATCACCACCGTTAACACCTCTCTGTTCCTTTGTCTGTAACATCTTTTGGTTATCTGTTCCTATCACTGCTTGCTTGTCCCTACAACCACCCTCCCCCTAACTTCTCCCACCCCCCATCCCCCCACCTTAAACCAGCTTATATATCATTATATTTCACCCCTCTCCTAACTTCACTCAGTTCAGCTGAAGGGTCAGGAGGACTCGAAACGTCCACTCCTTTCTTCGCCACCGATGCTGCCAGACCTGCTGAGTTTTTCCAGGTAATTCTGTTTATCTTTTGGATTTCCAGCATCCACAGTAGTTTTTTGTTGTTATCTCTGTTTCCATCTGTGTTTGTCTGTCAACACTTTCCGTATCTGTCTCAGTCTCTGTCTGTCTCTGTATGTGTGTGTCTGTCTGTTTCTGTGACTGTACCTGTCTGTGTCTGCCTCTGTATGAACCTGTATCTGGCTTCCTTTGTCTAACTCTGTCAGTGTCTGACTCTGTCTTTTTCTCTGCCTGTTTTTGCCTTTGTATTTCTCCGTCCGTCTCTGTGCCTGTAAGTGCCTGTCTGTCAGAACTCTCTGTGTCCGCCTCCTACTCTGCGTGTCGTTCTCTGTCTGTCTGCACCTGCATTTGACAGTCTGTGTCTGTCTCAGCCTGTTTCTGTCACCGCCTGCGTCTGTCTCTGTTTGTGTCTGTCCATGTCTGTGTTTGTTTATGTCTGTGAATAGGTCTTACTGTGTCTGTATCCGAGTCTGTCTTTCTCTATATACGTCTGGCTTTGTCGTTGTCAGTGTCTGTTTGCGTCTGAATCTGTCTGTGTCATGCCCTGTCTTATTTCTGTCCCTGCCTGTGTCTGTCTTTGTCTGTGTCTGCCTCTTTCTCTGTCTCTGCCTTTCTGTATCTGTATCAGTCTTTGTGCTTCTGTTTCAGTCTGTGTGTGTCTGTTTCTGTCTTTGCCTGTGTCTGTATGTGTATGTGCCATGTGCATCTGTCTCTGTATTTGTCTGTACTTGCCTGTGTCTGCCTCTGTATGTGTGGGCCTCTGTCTGTGTTTGGTTCTGCCAGTTTCAGTGTCTGTTTGCATCTGTTTCTGTCTGTATCAGCCTCTGACTTTTTTCAGTCCCTGCCTGTGTCTGTCTCTGTCTTCCTGTGTTTGTATGTTTCTGTATGTGCCTGTGTCTTCGTCTTTATGGATCTTTATCTGCCTGTCTGTATCTGTATCTGCCTGTCTTTGTCGGCCTCTGTCTGTTTCTGTCTCTGTCTGTATCTGTCCCTATATGTCTTTGTCTGTCAACACTGTCTGATTGTGTCTTTCTCAGCCTGTGTCTATCTATGTATGCGTGCGTGTGTCTGTTTCTGTCTGTGCTTGTAGGAGTCAGTTTATTTTTCTATCTGTGTCTGTACCTGTCAGTGTCTGTCTCCGTCTGAATCTGTATCTGCCTATCTGTGTCTGCCCCTGCCGGTGTCTGGCTCTGTCTCTGCACCTTTTGTTTTGCCTTTGTATGTCAAAGTCTGTGCCTGTGTCTCCAAGTCACTCTCTGTCAGCACTATCTGTGTCTGTCACTGTCTGCACCTGTCTCTGAATGTGTCTGTCCAAAGTTTGTGTATGAATCTGTAAGTGTCTGTCTTACTGTGCCTGTTCCTGTGTGTGTCTGTCTCTGTCTGTGTCTGGATCCGACTATGTCAGTGTCTGTCTGCGTCTGCCTCTGTCTGTGTCTCTCGTCTTTTTTATGCCCGTGTCTGTGTCTGACACTATCTGTTTGACTTTGTCAGTCTCTGTCTGTTTCTGCCTTTGTCTGTGTCTGCCTCTGCCTGTATGTATCTGCAACTGTCTTTCTGTCTGTGTATGCCTCTGACCGTTTCTGTCTCGGTCTGTACTGCCTCAGCCTCTGTCTGTCTGTCTCTGTGTGTCTGTGAATGTTTCTGTCTGTGCCTCTGTCTGTCTGTATCTGTTCGTGATTATCTCTGTCTGCATCTAGCTCTGCTTGTGCCTGCCTTTGTGTGATTCTGTTCTGTCCTTGAACTCCTCTCTCTGTGTATGTCTCTGCCTGTCTGTCTCTGTCCCTCTCCTGCCCGTTAGTGCCTTTGTTTTTCTCTTCTCTGTCTGTGTCCTCTTGTATCTGTCTGTATGATTCTGTGTCAGACTCTGTCTGTCTGTTTTTGCCTGTGTCTGTCTCTGTTTGTGTCTGCCTCTGTCTGTGCCTGCTTCTGCCTGTCTATTTCTACATCTCTCTGTCTGTTTCTACGTCTATCTGTTTCTGTCTGTGCCTGTATCAATCACAGTCTGTCCCTGTCTGTGTGTTTCTGCTTCTGTCTGTGCCTGTGTGTGCCTGGGTCTGTGTATGCCAGTATCTGACTCTGCCTGTGTCTGTGTTTGTGTGGATCTCTTTATTTCCATGAACACGTCTGTCTGTGTATGACTCTCTCTGAATAAGTCTCTACCTGTCTGCCACAGTCCCTCTCCACCTGTCTCTGTCTGTCATTACCTTTTTATTTCTCTGTCTCTGTCCGCCTGTATGTATCTCTCCATTTCTGTACATGTCTCTCTCTGTGTCTGTGCCTGTCTGTGTCTCCATCTGTCTCTGTCCGTGTCTGTCCATGTCTGTGTATGTTTCTACCTGTGTGGGTGCCTTACTATATCTGTTTCTGTGTGTGTCTTTCTCCGCCTGAGTCTCGCTTTTCCTGTGTCAGTACATCTCTTTCTTATTTCTGTCCCTGTCTGTGTCTGTCTCTGTCTCTCTGAGTGTATCTGTGTCTATCTCTGTCTGAGTCTGCCTCTGTCTGCGTCAATCTCTGCCTTTCTGTATCTGTATCAGTATGTGCCTGTCTATTTCTGTCTGTGTGTTTCTGTTTCTGTATGTGCCTGTGTTTGTATGTGTGTGTCTCTCTGTGTATCTTTATCTGTATTTGTCTGTACTTGTCTGTGTCTGTATCTGTGTGTGTCTGTCTGTCTGTGTTTGGCTCTGCCTGTGTCTGGGTCTCTCTGCGTCTTTCTCTGTCTGTGTCTGTCTCTTTCTTTTTTCTGTCCCTGCCTGTGTCTGTCTGTGATTGTCTGTTTCTGTCTCACCCCTTGTCTGCCTCTGTATGCGTCTGTTTCAGCCTGTCTGTTTCTGTCTCTGTCTGAATCTGCCACTATCTGTGTTGGTCTGTCAGCACTCTCTGTTTGTATCTGTTTCAGTCTGTGTCTGTTTGTTTATGTATGTGTGTCTGTTTCTGCCTGTGCCTGTCTCTATTTGTGGCTGTGCCTGTCTGTGTCTGTCTCTGTCTGAACCTGCATCTGCCTGCCTGTGTCTGCCTCCACCAATGTTTGACTCTGGCTTTGACTGTGCCTGCTTTTGACTTTGCATGTATAAGTCTGTGCCTGTGTTTGTAATTAACTGTTTGGCAGTTCTATCTGTGTCTGTCTCTGCCTCTGTCTGTCTGTCTTTGTCTGTACCTATATTTGACAGTCTGTGTCTGCCTCAGTCTGTGTCTGCCACTGTCTGTGTCTGTCTATGACTGTGTCTGTCCATGTCTGTGTTTGTGTCTTACCCGTGTCCGTGTGTGTGTTTGTCTGCCTCTGTCTGTACCTGGTTCTGCCTATGTCAGTGTCTGTCTGCGTCTGTTACTGTCAGTTTCTGTCGCTGTCTTTCTTCTGTCCCTGTCTGTGTCTGACCCGGTGTATATGTGTTCGCCTGTTTCTGTCACTGTCTGTGTCTGCCTCTGTATGTTCTGTCTCCGTCTGTATCTAGCTCAGTATGTGTCTGTCTTTTTCTTTCTGTGTCTGTCTGTTGCTGTCTGTGCCTGTTTCTGTCAGTGTCTGTATGCGTCTGTCTCTGCCTGTGTCTGTGTTTGTGTGAATCTGTTTCTGTCCTTGAATGCCTCTGCCTATGCATGTCTCTGTCTGTGCCTTTGTCCGCCTTTGTCTGTTTGTGTCTCTGTCTGTCTCAGTCTGTGTCTGTCTGTCAGTTCTGTCTGCACCTGCCCCTGTCTTACTGTCTGTCTCTGTACTACAGTTTGTTTGTTTGTCTATCTGTGTCAGTGTCTGACTGTGCCTGTCACTGTCTGCATGTGTCTCTGTCAGCGTTAACCTCTGTCTGTGTCTGTCTTTGCCTCTGTGATCTGTCATTACTCTCTGTCTGTATTTGTCTCTGTCTGCCTGTCTCTGTATGTGTGCGTCTGTCACTGCCTGCCTCTTTCCCTGCCTATGTCTGAGTGCATCCGTTCCTGTCTGTTTCTCTCTGCCTGTGTCTGTCTCTCTCTGTCTGTGTCGGCCTCTGTCTATTTCAGTCATTGTATGTTCCAGTATACTTTTATGTCTGCCTGTGACTGTCTCTGTCTGTGTCTGCCTGTATCTGTCTGCCTCTGCCTGTATCTGTGTCTGTCCATTTGTGTCGTTCTCTGTCTATGTCTGTTTCTGCCTGTCAGCACTGTCTTTATCTGTCTTTGTCTGTCTCTACCTGTCTCTGTTTGTCACTGTTTGTGTCTATGTCTGTGTCTGTCCCTGTCTGTGTCTGTTTCTTTCTGTGTCGGTGTCTGTCTCTGTATGTGTCTCTCTGTCATTACTCTCTGTATCACTCTGTATGTCACTACCTGTCTCTGTCTGTCACTGTCTGTGCCTATGTCTGCATGTGCCTGTCTATGCCCCTCTCTCTCTCTCTCTCTGTCTGCCCGTGTCTGTCTACGTATGTATCTGCCTTTAACTGTGCCTGCCTTTCAGTACTGTCTGCCCATATCTGTATCTGCCTGTCTGTCTCTGACAGACATTATCTATCTCTGAATGTCTGCCTCTGTCTCTTTCTGTGTCTGTCTCTGTCTGTGACTGCCTGTCAATATGGTCTGTTAATATATGCCCGTCTGTCTGTCTCAGCCTGTCTGTGTCCCTGCTGTCTGTCTCTGTCTCTGCCTGCCTGTATCTGTCTCTGTCTGTCTGTGTCTGTGCCTGCCTATGTCTCTGTCTGTCTCTGCCTGTCCCTGTTTGTCTCTGTCTCTGTCTGTTTGTCTGTCTGTCAGTAATGTCCGCCTCTAACAGCAACTCTCTGTCTCTGTTTGTCTCTGCCTATCTCTGCCTCTGCCTGTGATCATGCCTGCCTGTGCCTGTCTGTGTCTGTTTCTGTCTCAGTCTGTGGCTGTCTGTCAGTTCGGTCTGTACCTGCCTCTGTCTGACTGTTTGTTTTTATATGTCAATTTTTTTCTGTTCATGTCTGTCAGTGTCTCTCTATGCCTGTGTATGTCTCTGCCTTTGTCTGTCAGTAATATCTGCCTGTATATGCCACTGTCTGTCTATCTCAATATGTCTGTGTTTGTATCTGTCTGTGTCAGCCTCTGTATGTGTCTGTCTCTGCTTGTGTCTGTGTGCCAGTACTGCCAGTCTGTATCTGTCCATGTCTGCCTCTGTCTCTCTGTGTCTGACTCTCTCTGTGTCTGTCTCTGTCAATGTCTGTCTGTGACTGTATGTCCCTCTGCCTGTCTCTGCCTGTCAGTATTTGTCCCTTTCTGTACTTCTCAGTCTATATCGGTGTATTTCTCAGTATGTGTCTGTCTCTGTTTGTCAGTGCTGTCTCTATGTTTCTGTTTCTGTATGCCTGTGTCGGCCACTGTCGGGGGATGTCACTGTCAGTGTCTGTCTCTGACTTTGCCTGTCTGTGTTAGTCTCTGTCCGTGCCTGTCTCTGTCTTTTGCTGTGTCGGTTTTTGTCTTGTCTATCTCTGTCCGTGTACGTTCCTGTATGCTTCTGTCTGATAGTAGAACCATAGAACCATAGAACACTACAGCACAGAAAGCAGCCCATTCGGCCCTTCTAGCCTGTGCCGAAATATTATTCCACTAATCCAATTGACCTGCACCAAGTCCATAACCCTCCAGACCTCTTGCATCCATGTATCTATCCAATTTATTCTTAATACTTAAGAGTGAGCCCGCATTTACCACGTCAGATGGCAGCTCGTTCCATACTCTCACCACTCTCTGAGTGAAGAAGTTCCCCCTAATGTTCCCCCTAAACCTTTCCCCTTTCACCCTAAAGCCATGTCTTCTCGTGTTTATCACTCCTAATCTAAGTGGAAAGAGCCTACTCGCATTTACTCTGTCTACACCCCTCATAATTTTGTAAACATCTATCAAATCTCCCCCTCATCCTTCTATGCTCCAAGGAATAAATGCCTAACCTGTTTAATCTTTCCCTGTAACTCAACTCCTTAAGACCCGGCAACATCCTAGTAAATGTTCTCTGCACTCTTTCAATCTTACTGATATTCTTCCTGTAGTTAGGCGACCAGAACTACACACAATACTCCAAAGTTGGCCTCACCAATGTCTTATAGAACATCACCATAACATCCCAACTCCTATACTCAATACTTTGATTTATGAAGGCCAGTATGCCAAAAGCTTTCTTAACAACCCTGTCTACCTGTGATGCCGCTTTCAGGGAATTATATATCTGAACTCACAGATCCTTTGTTCCTCCGCAGTCCTCAGTGCCCTACCATTTACTGTGTATGTCCTACCTTGGTTTGTCCTTCCAAAATGCAACACCTCACACTTTTCTGCATTAAATTCCATCTGCAATTTTCCAGTTGGTCCAGATCTCTTTGAAAGCTTTGAAAGCCTTCCTCGCTGTCCACAACGCCTCTAATCTTAGTGTCATCAGCAAACTTGCTGATCCAATTCACCACATTATCATCCAAATCATTGATATAGACAACAAACAACAATGATCCCAGCACAGATCCCTGAGGCATACCACTACTCACAGACCTCCAATCTGAGAAGCAATCATCCACTACCACTCTCTGTCTTCTCCCACACAGCCAATTTCGAATCCAGTTTACAACCACTCCATGGATACCAAGTGTCTGAAACTTCTGAACAAACCTCCCATGTGGGACCTTGTTACAGGCCTTACTAAAGTCCATGTAGACAACATCCAAAGCCTTCCCTTCATCTACTTTCTTGGTAACCTCCTCGAAAAACTCTACAAGTTTCGTTAAACACGACCTACCATGCGCAAAGCCATGCTGACTATACTTAATCAGCCCTTGGCTCTCCAAATAATTGTATATCCGATCTCTCAGAACACCTTCCAATAATTTACCTACTACTGGCGTCAGGCTCACTGGCCTGTGATTACCTGGTTTATTTTTGGAGCCTTTTTTAAACAACGGAACAACATGAGCTACCCTCCAAACCTCTGGCACCTCACCCGTGGCTAATGACATTTTAAATATTTCTGCCAGTGCCCCTGCAATTTCTACACTAGTCTCCCTCAAGGTCCGAGGGAATATCATGTCAGGTCCGGGGGATTTATTTACCTTTATTCGCTGTAAGGCAGCAAGCACCTCCGCCTCTTCAATCTCTATATATTCCATGACACTACTGCTTGTTTCCCTTCCTTCCTTATACACTATGCCAGTTTCCTGAGTAAATACTGATGCAAAAATAAAACTGTTTAAGATCTCCCCCTTCTCGTGAGGCTCCACACATAGACGACCACTCTGATCTTCAAGGGGACCAATTGTGTCCCTCACTATCCTTTTACTTTTAATATACATCTGATACCCTTCGGGTTTACATTCACATTATCTGCCAAAGCAACGTGATGTCTTCTTTTTGCCTTCCTGATTTCGTTCTTTAGTATTTTCTTACATATTCTATACTCTACAAGTACCTCATTTGCTCCTTGTTGCCTATACCTGCTATACACCTCTCTCTTCTTCTTAACCAGATCGCCAATATACCTTGAAAACCAAGGTTCCCTATGCCTGTTAACTTTGCCTTTAATCCTAACAGGAACATGCAAACTCTGCACTCTCAAAATTTCGCCTTTGAATGCCTTCCACTTACTGTACACATCCTTGCTAGAAAACAACTTATCCCAATCAACTCTTCCTAGATCCTTTTTCATTTCCAACAATTGGCATTTCTCCAATTTAGAAACTCAACTCGAGGACCAGGCCTCTCCTTATCCATAATTAACTTAAAACTAATGACATTGTGGTCACTGGACCCAAAATGTTCGCCTACACATACTTCTGTCACCTGACCTGCCTGGTTCCCTAATAGGAGATCAAGTATTGCATCCTATTTCGTTGGTACCTCTATATATTGATATAGAAAACTTTCCTGAACACATTTGACAAACTCCAAGCCATCAAGCCCTTTTACAGTATGGGAGTCCCAGTCAATACGTGGAAAGTTAAAATCTCCTCCTATCACAGCTTTCTGTTTCTTACATCGGTCTGCTATCTCTCTGCATATTTGCTCCTCCAATTCTCTCTGACTATTGGGCGGTCTATAATACAACCCTCTTAGTGTGGCCACACCTTTCCCGTTCTTCAGCACCACCCATATGGCCTCTGTAGACGAGCCCTTCCGGTTGTCCTGCTTACGCACAGCTGTGATATTTTCCCTAACTAGTAGTGCCACTCCTCCCCATTTCATCCCTCCCCCTCTATCACGTCTGAAACAACGGAACCCCGGAACATTGAGCTGCCAGTCCTGCCCTTCCTGCAACCATGTCTCACAAATAGCAATAATGTCGTAATCCCACGTGCCAATCCACGCCTTAAGCTCATCTGCCGTTCCAACAATACTCCTTGCTTTGAAATAGATGCACCTGAGAACAATTCTATCCCGTACAAACCTTTGATTTTTGTCTATACATGCATTCCTCGCTTGACCTTTTTCCTCCTCCACCTCACTATCTGCTCTAACACTCTGGTTCCCCTCCCCCTGCAAATCTAGTTTAAACCCCCTGGAGCATCACTAGCAAACGTAAACGCAAGGACGTTAGTCCCCCTCAAGTTCAGGTGCAAACCGTCTTGTCGGAACAGGTCCCACCTTCCCTGGAACATAGTCCAATTGTCCAGAAACATGAAGCCCTCCCTCCTGCACCATCTCCTTAGCCACGTATTTAGCTGCATTATTCTCCTATTTCTAGCCTCACTAGCACGTGGCACGGGTAGTACTCCTGAGATCGCAAACCTGAAGGTCCTGTCCTTCAACTTTGCACCAAACTCCCTAAACTCTCTTTGCAGGACCTCCTCGTCCTTCCTATCCACGTCATTGACCCCTACATGGACCACGACATCTGGCTGCTCACCCTCCCTCCTGAGAATACTGAGAACTCGATCCGAGATATCGCAGACCCTGGCACCAGGGAGGCAACAGACCTTGCGGGCTTCTTGATCTCTCCCACAGAACCTCTTATCTGTCCTCCTAAATATCGAATCCCCCATCACTACTGGTCTCCTCTTTTCCCTCCCTCCTTTCTGAGCTGAGGGTCCAGCCTCGGTACCAGAGACGCGACCACTACAACTTGTTCCTGGTAGGTCGTCCCCACCACAGTATCCAAAACTGTATACCAATTGTTGATGGGAACGGCCACAGGGGTGCTCTGCTCTTTCTGTCTATTCCCTTCCCTCTCCTGACAGTCACCCAGCTACCTGCCTCCTGAATTTTAGGGGTGACTGTCTCCCTGAAACTCCTGTCTAATAGTGCCTCTGCCTCCCGAATAATCCGAAGTTCAGCCAGCTCCAGCTCCAGTTCCCTAACTCGGTTTGTCAGGAGCTGCAGCTGGATGCATCTTCTGCAGGTGTAGTCACCAGGGACAATTGTGCTGTCCCTGACTACCCACATGCTGCATTCGGAGCACTCGACTGCCCTAACTGCTGCCTCCATTACCCACTCCTAATTTATTTAAAGGAACTTACCCGGCCTTACCCCACTGGGAGCAAGCTCGTCCTCAGCCTCTGCTCACCGAAGCCTCTCGAGCCAAAGCCTCAAAGCACCAGTCCTTCACTTGGCCACTTACACACTGGCCGCTCACACACTGGACGCTCGTCTTCAGCTTCCCCTCCTTTTATTTTCAATCTCTGCGCTCATTTTAAAATGACCTCCCCTCGCTCTCCACGCTCTTTTTAAAATGAACTACCCTTGCTCTCCGCGTTCTTTTTAAAATGAACTCACCTCGTTCTCCGCGCTCTTTTTAAAATGAACTCCCCTCGCTCTTCGCACTCTTTTAAACAAAGTACTATTGTATCTGCCTATGACTGTCTGCCTCTGTCTCCCTGTGCCTGTTTCTGCCTGGCTGTGTCATCTTCTGTCTATATCTGTCTCTCTCTCTCTGTCTGTCACTGTCTGTGTCTGTGCTTGTCTGTGTTTGTCTGTTCCTATTTCTGTATGTGTCTTTATGTGCCTGTGTCTGCCTGTGTCTGTTCATCTCTGTCTGTCAGTACTGTTGCTCTGTATCTCTCTCTGTCTTTGCCGGTCGCTGTCTATGTCTATGCATGCCTGTGTCTGTCTCTGACCTAACCTGTGTCAGCCTGTCTGTGTCTGCCTCTGTCGGTGTCAGTCTCTGTCTTTGTCTGTGTCTATTTTTACCTTTGCCTGCCTCTGTCTTTGTCTGTATTTGTAAGTGGCTGTATCTGTTTCTGTCACTGACTGTCTGTCTCTGCCTGTCTGTAATTTTCATTGTCAGTCTGTTTCTGCCACAGTCTGTGTCAGTCTTTATATGAGTCTGCCTCTGTCTGCATCTGTCTCTCTCTGTGTCTGTCACTGTCAGTGCTTGTGCCTGTTTGTGTCTTTCCTTAACTGTCTCTGTCGGTGTCTGTGTCTACCTGTGTCTGTCCATCTCTGACTGTCTGTATCTGTCGCTGTCTTTTTGTGTATTTCTCCTTTCCTGCCTGGGCCTGTGTCTGTCTTTGTCAGTGTGTGTCTGTCTCTGGCTGTTCCTATACCTGTCTCTGTCTGAACCTGTATCTGCTTGCCTGTGTCTGCCTTTGTCGGTGTCTGAATCTGTCTGTGTCTGTGTCTGTTTTTTCCTTTGTATGTCTCTGTCTGTTTTACTGCCTGTTAGTGTCTGTCTGTCAGTACTATCTGTGTCTGTCTCTGTCTCTGTCTGCCCCTATCTGTCTGTACCTGTATTTGACAGTGTGCGTCTGCCTCAGTCTGTGTGTGTCACTGTCTGCATCTGTCCATGTCTGTGTCTGTCCCTGTCTGTGTATGTATTTGTCAGTGTCTGTGTCGTTCAGTTTCTGCGTCTGTGCGTGTTTGCCTCTGTCTGTGTATGGCTCTGCCTGTGCCTCTGCCTGCCTGTTTCTGTCTGTGGCTGTGACTGTCTCAGTTTGTGTCTGTCTGTCAGTTCGGTCTGTACCTGCATCTGCCTGACTACCTGTCCTTTGATGTATGTCTGTTTATGTCTGTGTTTGTCAGTGTCTCTCTCTGTCCATATATGTCTCTGCCTTTGTGTGTCTGTCAGTGATGTCTGTCTGCATATGTCTCTGTCTGTCTCATTGTGTATCTGTTTGGGTTTGTTTGTGTCTGCCTTTGCATGTTCTGTCTCTACCTGTTTCTGTCTTTCTCTATCTCGGCGTGTGTCTGCCTATGTATGTGTCTGCCTCTGACTGTGCCTCACTTTCAGTACTGCCTGTCATATCTGTATCTGTATCTGTCTGTCTGTCTGTCAATGGCAGGCATTATCTGTCTCTGAATATGTGCCTCTGTCTCTCTCTTACTGTCTCTGTCAGTGCCTGCCTGTGAATTCGGTCTCTTAGTATCTGTCCCTGTCTGTCTGTCTCAGCCTGCATGCGTCCCTCTCTGTCTGTGCATGTATCTGTCTTTGCCTGTATCTGTCTCTGTCCGTCTGCGTCGGTTCCGGCCTCTGTCTCTGTCTGTCTCTGCCTTTCTCTGTTTGTGTTGGTCACTGTTTGTGCGTCTGTTTGTCAGTAATTTCGGTCTGAAACAGTATTTCTCTGTCTGTCTGTCTCTCTCTCTCTGTCTGTGTCTGTGCCTGCCTGGGTCTTGCTGTGTCTATGTCTGTCTCAGTCTGTGTTTATCTCTCAGTTTTGTCTGTACCTGTCTCTGTCTGACTGTCTGCCTCTGTATGTCTGTCTGTTTCTGTCTGTGTCTGCCAGTGTCTCTCTCTGTCTGTGTATGCATCTGCCTGTGTTTTTATGTCAATAATGTCTGGCTGTACATGCCTCTGCCTGTCTGTCTCAGTATGTCTGTGTTTGCGTCTGTCTGTGTCTGTCTCTATATGTGTCTGTCTCTACCTGTGCCTGAGTGTTAGTACTGCCTGTATGTATTTGTCCCTGTCTGCCTCTGTCTGTCTGTGTCTGTCTCTCTCTGTGTTGGTCTGTGACTGTATGTCCCTGTACCTTTCTCTGTGTCTCTGTATCTTTCCCTGGCTGTTCTTTTCTGTCTATATCTTTGCATTTCTCTGTATGTGTCTCTCTCTGTGTGTCATTACTGTCTCCCTATAACTGTCTCTGAATGCCTGTCTCGTTCTCTGTTGGGGTATGTACCGGTCAGTGTCTGTCGCTGTCTCTGTCTGTCTGTGTTAGTCTCTGTCGGTGTTTTTCTCTGTCATTTTCTGAGTCTGTTTTTGTCTGTTTCTGTCTCTGTCTGTGTATGGGCCAGTCTGTTTCTATCTGATAGTACTGGCTGTACCTGTCTCTGTCTGGCTGTGTATTCATCTGTCTGTATCTGTCTGTCACTGTCTGTGCCTGTGCCTATCAGTGTCGGCACCTGTCTCTAATCTGTCTCTGCCTGCATCAGTATCTGCTTGCCTGTGCCTGCCTCTGTCGGTGTCTGAATATGTCTTTGTCTGTGTGCCTGTTTTTGCCTTTGTATGTCTCTTTCTGTGCCTTTGCCTGTAAGTGTCTGTCTGTCAGTACTATCTGTGTCTGTGTCTGTCTCTGTCCGTCTGTCTCTGTCTGTCTGTACCTGTATTTGACAGTGCGTGTCTGCCTCAGTCTCTGTTTGTCTCTGTCTGCGTCTGACCCTGTCTTTGTCTGTCCATGCATGTGTATGTTTCTGTCAGTGTCTGCGTATTCCAGTGTATGTGTCTGTGTCTGTGTCTGTATCTGTCTGTCTCTACATGTCTCTGTCTGTCACTGATTGTCTGTCTGTGTCTGTCTGTGCCTGTGTCTGTCTCACGCACTCTGCGTCTGCCTGTTCCTGTCTGTGTATGTGTCTGTCTCTGACTGTGTCTGTCTTTCGGTAGTGTCTGCCCATATCTGTATCTGCCTGTCTTTGTCTGTCTCTGCATCTGTGTACGTCTGTGTGTGTCACTGCTTTTGTCACTGTGAATATTTCCGTGTATTCTTCTATCTGTTTGTGTGTATGTCTCTGCCTGTCTCTGGGTATGTATTTGTATGTCTCTGTTTATGTCTGCCTCTATGTATGTCTCTGTCTCTGTGTCTATCCCTGTCTGTTTCAGTCTCAGTTACTGTCGTTGTGTATGCCTCCGTGTGCCTCTGTCTATCTTTTTGTATATCTCTGTTTGTCTCTATGTATGACCACGTATGTATCTGTGTCTGTCTCTATCTGTTTCTGTATTTCTCTGTGCCTCTCTCCGTCTGTATCTGTCTCTGTCACTCTATCTGCGAATGTCTCTGTGCGTCACTCCTTGTCTCTGTGTATGTCTCTGTCAGTTTCTATGTATCTCTGTCTATGCCTGTATATGTCTCTGCTGTTTCTGTGTATACCTTTGTCTGTCTCTAAGTTTGTCTCTACCTCTACATATGTGCATATCTGTGTCTCGGTCTGTCCCTGTCTGCCATTGTCTATCTCTGTCTGTCTCTGTCAGACTCTGCGTTTCTCTGCCTGAGTCTGCCTGTCTTTATCTGTCCCTGACTGTCTCTGTGTCTGTTAATGTGTCTGTCACTGTGTATGTCTCTGTATTTCTCGGTGTGTCTCTGATTATGTCTCTGTATGTCTCTAGCTGTCTTTTTGCCTGTCTTTCCCTGTCTCTGCCAGTCTCTGAGCCTGTCTCTGTGTTTGTCACTGTGCACATCTGTGCATGTCTCTATGTTTATTTGTATGTATGAATTACTACGTCTGTGCATGTCTCTCTCTCTGTCTGTCTCTGGCTGTCTCTGTATATCTCTGACACTCTCTGTCTGTCGCTGTGCCTGTCCCCGTGTATCTCTCTGTCAGTCTCTGTGCATGTGTATGTCTATCTCTTTCACAGTCTCTGCCTGCCTCTGTGTATGTGAGTATCTGTCACTGTGTATGTTTCTATGTAAGTCACGTTGCCTGTCTGTCACTGTCTGTGTATGTCTGTGTATTTGTTTCTAGCTCTGTGTATGTGCATGTCTGTCTCTCCGTCTGTCTCTGTCTGTCTCTCTCTTTGTATGCTCCTGTCTCAGTGTCTCTGTAAGACTGTCACTGTCTGTCTCTGAATGTTTCTATGTGTCTGTCATTGTGTCTGTCCCTGTCTTTCTCTGTGTCTATCTCTGTTTCTGTCTTTCACTTTGTATTCCTATCTATCTTTCCAGTGTCTGTATCTGTCCACCTCTGCCTGCCTCAGTCTCTGTCACTCTCACTGTGTATGTCTCTGTGTGACTGTGTCTATCTTGTTGCATGTCTCCGTCTGTCTCTTTGCATGTCTCTGTATGTCTGTGTGTATGCACACATATGTATCTGTGTCTGACTCTGTCGAATTCTGTCTGTCTCTGTGTCTGTCTATGTCTGTCCCTGTCTCTGTCACTCTCTTTGTGAATGCCTCTGTGTGTCACTGTTTGTCTCTGTGCATGTCTCTCTCTCTGTTTCTATGTATCTCTGTCTATATCTGTATATGTCTCTGAGGCCTCTGCATATGTCTGTGTCTGTCTCCATGTATGTCTCTGCTTCTATGTATGTGTGCGTGTCTGACTCTCGGTCTGCTCTGCCCCTGTTGTCATTTTCTATCTCTGTTTACTCTGTCTGTCTCTGTCTGACTCTGCCTGTCTCCGTTTGCCTCTGCCTATCTGTGTCTGTCACTGTGCCTGTCTCTGCGTATGTCTCTGGGTATGCTTCTGTCTATGTCTCTTTCCAACTCTCTTTCTGTATTTGCCTGTCACTGCCAGTCTCTGCCTGTCTCTGAGCCTGTATCTGGATATGGTTCTGTGTGCCTCTGTGCATATGTCTGTATGTCTAATTGTATGTCAGTCTCTGTGTATGTATATGTCTCTCTCTCTGCCTCTTTCAGGCTGTCTCTGTACGTCTCTGTCTCACATTGTCTGTCACTGTGCATGTCTCTGTTTCTGTGCATCTGTATGTCTGCCTCTTTGTCTGTCTCTGCCTGTCACTCTCTGCCCCTGTCTGCTGTGTTCCTGTCTCTGGCTGTCTCTGTCTTTGCCACTGTCTTTCTGCATGTGAGTGTTTGTCATTCTGTCTGTTACTATGTATTTAACTTTGCTTCTAACTCTCTGTCTGATTCTGTGTCTGTCTATGGGTGTGTCTCTGTCTCTGTGCATCTGCATGTCTGCCTCACTGTTTGTCTCTGGCTGTCATTTTCTGCCTCTGTGTACGTCCATAACTGTCTCTATGTATTTCTCTCTGTCCCTTTCTCTGTGCATGTCCCTGATCAGTTTATGTGTATGTTTGTCTCACTGTCTGTCACTGTCAACCTATGTCTGTGCCTCTGTGTCTGTCACTGTGGCTGTCTCTGTCTTTCTATTTTCCAGTCTCTGTATTTGTGTATTTCTATCTATCCCTATGTCTGTCTTATCCAATGTCTGTATCTGTATGTCTCTGCCTGTCTCTGTGTATGCGTATGTCTATCTCTCGGTCAGTCACTGTCGGTTTTTGTGCCTTTCAGTGTTTGTCTTTGTGTCTTTGCGTGCCTCAATCTCTGTCTCTCTCTCTGTTACTCTCTGTCTCTGTGTCTATCGCTGTGCCTGCCTCTGTGTCTGTCTCTGTGTCTGCCTCTGTGTCTGTCTCTGTGTATGTGTTTATCTGTCTCTCTGTATGTCACTGTCTGTCCCTGTGTCTGTCAGCGTTTGCCTCTGTGCCAGTCCCTATTAGTCTCTTTCTCTGCGTCTGTGTATGTGTGTGTCTGTCATTGTGTCTGAAACTGTGCATGTCTCTGTCTACCTCTGTGCATGTTTCTATTTTTTCTGTGAGTGTCTCTGTCTGTCTTTGTATATGTAAATGTGTGACTCTGTGTCTGGCTCTGTCTTTCTCAGTATTTATCAATGTCTCTGTGTTTGTCTCCGTGTGCCTCTGTCTAACACTCTGTATGTTTCTGCCTGTCTCTGTGCATGTCTCTGTGTATGTGTATATATGTCTCTGTCTGTCTCTGTCAATGTCTGTATCTGTGATTTTCTCTGTCTGCCTCTGTCTCTTTGTATGTCTCTGTCTCTTTGTATGTCTCTGTCTCTTTGTATGTGAAATTCTGTCTCTGTGTCTGTCGCTGTATGTCTCTGTGTCAGGCTCCATGTTTGTCTCTGTGTCTGTCTTTGTCTATGTCTGTCTGTCTCTGTCTATCTCTGTATACGTGTATGTCCGTCTCTCTGCCTGTCTCTGTCTGTCACTGTCTGTCTCTGTGTCTGTCAGTGACTGTTTCTGTGTACGTCTCTGTCGCTCTATATGGCAATGCCTGTCTCTCTCTGTCTCTGTCAGTCTGTCTCACACTGTCATTCTCCGTGTCAGGCTCTGTGTCTTTCTCTGTCAATATCGGTCTGTCACTGCCTGTCTCTTATGTCTGTCTCTGTGTATGTGTGTGCCTGTCTCTGTGTCTGTCTCTGTTTGTCACTGTCTGTTAATGTCTGCCCCCGCGTCTGCCTCTGGCTGTCCCTGTGTCTGCCTCTGTCTCTGTGTATGCATGTGTCTGTCACTCTGTCACTGTGTATGCTACTATGCATGTGAATTTTCCTTCCTGACTCTGTCTGTCTCAGTCAACTCTGTTTATGTCTATCTATGTGTCTTTCTCTCTCTCTGTGGCTATGTTTGTCACTGTCTGCCTATGTGTATGCACATGACTGTCCCTGTGTCTTTCACGGCCAGTTTCTGTCTCTTTGTATGTCTCTGTCTCGGTGTATCTGTACGTCTGTCTCTCTGTCTGTCAGCGTCTGTCCCTCTGTTTGTCTCTGTTTCTGTGCATGTGTCCATCTATTACTGTTCCTGTCACTGTGTCTGTCACTTTGTCTGTCTCTGTGTCTGTCACTGTGTTGGTCTGCCTCTGTCGGTCTCTGTTATGCATCTGTGTACCTCTCTGTGTATCTCTGTCTATATCTGTGTATGTCTCTGCCTGTCTCTCTTTATGCATCTGTATGCCCCTGTGTATGCCTCTCTCTGTGTATATCATTATCTCTGCGTATGCACATGTTTGTCTCTGTGTCTGTCTCTGTCTGTCCCTGTCCCTGTGTATGACTGTGTGTGTCTCTGCCTGTCTCTGTGTAGGTGCCTGTCTGTCTCTGTGACAGTCACTGTGCCTGTCATTCGCTGTCTGTCTCTTTCTGCCTCTGTCTGTCTATGACTGTCCCTGTCTGTCGCAATCTGCTACTGTGTATGTCTCTGTGTATTTCTCTTTGGATCTCTGTCTATCTCTGTGTATGCCTCGGAATGTCTTTGCGTATGTCTCTGTGCCTTGTAGTGTATGTCTCTGTGTCTCTGTCTCTTGCTGCCTATCTCTATGTCTGACTCCATCTGCCTCTTCCTCTGTGGCTGTCTCTGTGCTTGTCTCTGTATGCCTCTGTCTATGTATGTGTATATCTCTGTCTCTCCCTGTGTATCTATGTCTATCTCTGTCCACCTCTGTGTATATATCTGTCTCTGTGCATGTGTATGGCTGCCTCTTTGTCTGGCCCTGTCTGTCATTGTGCATGTGTATGTCTGTATTTTTGTCTGTATCTGTCTGTCACTGTCTCACTCTGTGTCTGTCTCTGTCTGTTGCTGCGTTTGCCTCTGTCTCTGTGTATGTGTTTGTATTTTACAGTGTATGTTACTATTTATCTAACTTTGCCTGTCTGTCTCTGTTTGTCTCTGTCTGTCACTGGCTATATCTGTGTACCCCTCTGTATATGTCTCCGTTTCTGTGTATGTGCATGTCTGTCTTTCTGTCTGTCTCTGTCTCTTTGTAGTGTATGTCTGTCTCTATGTCTGCCTCTGCCTATCACTCTCTGCCACTTTGTATGTGCATAAATGTCTCTGTGTCATTCTCTGTGTCTCTGTCTCTCTGTCTGTAACTCTGTCTCAATGTATGTTTATGTATGTATCTCTTCTGTCGTTGTGTTTCTCTGTCTGTCTCTCTGTCTGTAACTCTGTCTGTAGGTGTCTTTCTCTGTGTCTGTCTCAACCTCTGTCTTTCTCTGTGTATTTATATCTACCTCTGTGTCTGACTTATTCATTGTCTGTATCTGTCTTTGTCTGTCTGTCTCTGTCTGGCTCTGTTAATATGAATGTCTGTCTCGTTGTATGTCCCTGTCTGCGTTTGTGTCTGTCAATGTTTGTCACTGTGTATGTGCATCTGTCTCTGTGCATGTGTATATCTACCTCCCTGTCTGCAACTGTCTGTATCTGCTCTGTCTCTGTGTCTGCCTCTATGTCTGAATTTGTGCCTGCTTCTGTGTCTCTCTCTGTACGTGTGTTTGTGTCTGTCTCTTTCTGTGACTGTCTGCCTCTGTCTCTGTCAGTGTCTGTATCCGTGTCGGTCTCCGTTGGTCTCTGTCTCTGCCTCTGTGTGTGTGTCTGTCAGTCACTGTGTATTTCACGGTGTCTGTCCCTGTCCATCTCTGTGTATGTATATGTTTCGTTTTGAGTCTCTGTCTGCCTTTATATATGTAAATACGTTTCTCTGTGTCTGTCTCAGTCTATGTTACTGACCCTGTCTATGCCTCTGTGTCTCTGTCTATCTCTGGAATGTCTCTGCCTTTCTGTGTTTAAGTCTCATAATGTTTATATGTATGTCTCTCTATCTCTGTAAATCTGTGGATGTCCCTGCATGGCACTGTGAATGTCTCTGTCTCTGCGTTTGTGTATGTATGTCTCTCTGTCTGTCTCTGTCTCTCTCTCTGCCTGTCTCTGCTTGTCTTTTTCTGTCACTAACTCTCTCTGTGACTGTGTCTGTGTCTTTCTCTGTTTATGCCTCTGTATGTCTCTGTGTATGTCTATATTTATGTCTCTGTGAATGCCTCTGTCTGTCTCTCTGACTTCCTATGTCTATCTTTATCTGTCGCTGCCTGCCTCTTCCTGTCTCTGAGTCCGTCTCTGTGTTTATCTCTATGCATGTCTCGTAATGTCTCTTTGTATGTTCCCGTGTATGTGTATAACTGTCTATCTCAAGCTGCCTGTGGTAATATCTGTATCACACTGTTTATCCCTGTGTCTGTAGCTGTGACTGCCTCTGCGCCTGTCTCTGTCTGTCAATGCCTGTCTGTTTTGTCTGCCCCTGTGCCTATCTCTGTCTCTGTCTATCCCTATGCATATGTATGTCTGTCTCTTTCTCTGACTCTGTCTGTCACTGTTCGTCCCTGTCTGTCTCTGTTCTGTCTCTGTCTGTTTCTCTCTTTGCCTCTGCCTCTGTGTATGTGTGTGTATTTTACTGTGTATGTTACTTTGTATATCACTTGACCTGTCTGACTCTGTCAGTCTCTGTCAATATATATGTATCTCTCTGTGTATGTCTCCATATCTGTGTATGTGCATGTCTGTATCTCTGTCTGTCTCTGTCCCCGTCTCTGTGTAGGTGTATGGTTGTCTCTACCCCTGCCTTTGCATGTCACTGTCTGATTTTGTATGCACCTAACTGTCTCTTTCTCAGTCATTCTTTGTCTGTCTCTGTCTCTCTGTATGACTCTGTCTCAGTGTATGTGTATGTCTTTCTCTCTGTCTGTAAATGACTGTATCTGCCTGTATCTCAGTGTATGTAACTGTGTCTGTCCAGGACTTTCTCAGTGTCTGTCTCTGTCTCTGTCTTTCTCTGTATGTCTATCCCTGTGTCAGGCTATTCAGTGTCTGTATCTGTCTGTCTCTGTCTTTCTCTGTGCAGGTGTATGTCTGTCTCGCTGTCTGTCTCTCCTTGGCACGGTTTGCTTTTGTGTCTGTCAGTGTTTGTCTCTGTGTCTCTGTATGCCTGTATCTGTGCATGTGTATGTCTGTCTCTTTGACTGCCACTGTTTGTCGCTGTGCCTGCCTCTGTGTCTGTATCTGTGTCTGCTTCTGTGTATGTCTCTGAGTATGTTTGCCTGTAACTGTGTAAATTACTATGTATATCACTTGGCCTGTCTGCCTCTGTCTGTCTCTCTCCGTCTTTGTGTATGTTGCTTTCTCTGTGTATGAGCATGTCTGTCTCTCGTTCTGTCTATGTCTCCGTTTATGTGTAAGTATATATCCATCTCTACCCCTGCCTTGCATGTCACTGTCTGCCTCTTTGTATGCACCTACCTGTCTCTGTGTCATTCTTTGTCTGTCTCTCTGTATGTCTCTCTCTCTCAGTGAATGTCTGTCTCTCTTTCTGTCATTGTCTGTCTCTGTCTGTGTCTCTGTGTCTGTAACTGCGTCTGTCCGGGACTTTCTGTGTGCCTGTGTCTGTCTCTGTATTTCTCTGTGTATATATGTCTACCCCTGTGCCTGATGATTCCGTGTCTGTATCTGTCTGTCTCTGTCTGTCGCTGTACAGGTGTATGTCTGTCTCGCTGTCTGTCTCTCTCTGGCACTGTTTGCCTTTGTGTCTGTCAGTGTTTGTCTCTGTGTCTTTGTATGTCTGTATCTGTGCATGTGTATGTCTATCTCTCTGCCTGCCAGTGTTTGTCTCTGTGCCTACCTCTGTGTCTGTATCTGTGTCTGGTTCTGTCTCTGTCTCTGAGAAAGTGTATGCCTGTCTGTCTCTGTCAGTCACTGTCTGCCTCTGCGTATGACAGTGGCTTTCTCTGTTAGTCTCTGTCTCTGCCTCTATGTATGTGACTGTCTGTCATTCTGTATGTCACAGTATCAATTCCTGTAATAATTCTGTTTTGTTGGCGTCTCTGTCTGCCTTTGTGTATGTATATATATTTCTCTGTGTCTGTCTCAGCCTGTGTCACTGTCTCTGTGTGTGCCTCTGTGTGCCTCGGTGTTTCTCTGTGTATGTCTCTGCCCGTGTCTGTGTATGTATCAGTGTTTCTCTGTGTATGTCTCCCTATTAGTGTAACACTGCGTATGTGGCTGCATGTCTCTATGTATGTCTATATCTCTGTGTATGTGTATGTGTGTCTCTCTGCCTGTCCGTGTCAGTCGTTGTCTACCGCTGCCTGTCTCTGTGTGTCTCTGCCTGTCCCTACTTGCCTCTGCTTCTCTTTTTCTGTCACGGACTCTCTCTGTGTGTGTCTCTGTGTATGCCTCTGTATGTCTCTTTATGCCTCTTTGTATCTCTCTCTCTATGTATCTGTGAATGTCTCTGTCTCTCTCTCCGTCTCTGTGTATGTCTCTTTCTCTGTGTATGCGCATGTCCGTCTCTCTTTCTGCCTCTGTCTCCGTTTCTGTGTAAGTGTATGTCTGTCTCTACCCCTGCCTCTGCCTGTCACTGTCTGCCTCTTTGTATGCACCTAACTGTCTCTGTGTCATTCTCTGTCTGTCTCTCTATATGTCTCTCTCTCTCAGTGAATGTCTGTCTCCCTTCCTGTCATTGTCTGTCTCTGTCTGTGTCTCTGTGTCTGTAACTGTGTCTGTCCGGGACTTTATCTTTGTCTCTGTCTGTCACTGTCTTTCTCTGTGTATATATGTCTATCCCTGTGTCTGACTATTCAGTGTCTGTATCTGTCTGTCTCTGCCTGTCTCTGTGCAGGTGTATGTCTGTCTCGCTGTCTGTTTCTCTCTGGCATTGTTTGCCTTTGTGTCTGTCAGTGTTTGTCTGTGTCTTTATATGTATGTATCTGTGTATCTGTTAGTCTGTCTCTGTGTGCCACTGTTTTCCTCTGTTTCTGCCACTGTGCATGTGTCTTTCTGTCACTGTGTCTGTCACTGTGTATGTCACGGTGTCTATCTCTGTCCATCTCTATAATTTATCTGTTTCGTGTGTGTCTTCTATCTGCCTTTGTGTATGTAAATATATTTATTTACGTCTGTCTCAGTCTATGTCTCTGTCTCTGTCTATGCCTCTATGTGTCTCTGCCTAACTCTGTGTATGTCAGTCCCTGTCCCTGTGTATGTCTCAGTGTGTCTCTGTGTTTCTCTCTCTAACTGTGTTACACTGTGTATGTCTCTGTAGGTCACTGTGTATGTTTCTATTTCTGTGTATGCGCATTTATGTCTCTCTGTCTGTCCCTGTCTGTCATTTTCTATCTCTGTCTCCCTTTGTCGGCCTCTACCTGACTCTGCCTGCTTCTGCTTGTCTTGTTCTGTCACTGACTCTCTCTGTGGCTGTCTCTGTGGCTGTCTCTCTGTAGGCCTCTGTATGTCTCTCTGTATGTCTCCGTGAATGTCTCTGCCTGACTCTCTGACTGCCCCTGTTGGTCTTTCTTTTTTGCTGCTTGTCTCTTCCTGTCTCTGCCTGTCTCTGAGTCTGTATCTGTGTTTGTCTCTGTACATGTCTCTTATTGTCTCTTTGCATGTCCCAGTGTATGTGTTTAACTCTCACTCTGTCTGTCGCATGCTGCCTGTGTAAAGCACTGTCTCTCACTGTCTGTCCTTATGTCTCTATCTGTGTCTGTCTCTGTGCCTGTCTCTGTCTGTCAACGTGTGTATATTTTGTCTGCCCCAGTGCCTGGCTCTGTCTGTCTCTTTGCATGTTTATGTCTGTCTCTCTGTCTGTCTCTGTCAGTCATTGTCGGTCTCTTTGTCTGCCAGTTTATGTCTCTGTCTTTCTCTGTTAATCTCTGTGTCTGCCTCTGGGTATGTGTTTCTGTCATGGCGTATGTCACGGTGTCCAGCTCTGTCTATATCTGTAATGGTTCTGTTCTGTTAGTGTCCCTGTCCGTCTTTGTGTATGTAAATATATTTATTTGTGTCTAGATCTGTCTGTCTCAGTCTATGTCACTGTCGCTGTGTATGCCAGTTCAAAAGGAGGAGCAGGAGGTTTAGGGGGTATTTGAGGAAGAAAGAAAATACACAGAGTATGGTGAAGATCTAGAATGAGTTGCCTGTGAGGGAGTTGGAGGCGGGTTGCCTCACATCCTTTAAAAAGTACATGCATGAGCACTTGGCATGTTGTAACATCCAAGGCTATGGGCCAAGTGCTGGTAAATGGAATTAGATGGATAGGTCAGTTGTTTCTCACGTGTTGGTGCAGGCTAAATGGGCCGATGGGCCTCTTCTGCACTGTGTGATTCTGTGATTCTGTGTATATGACTGTCTCTGCGTACGTGTATGTCTGTCTCACTGCCTGTCATTGCCTGTCTCTGTGTCGGTCTCTGTCTTTCACTGTCGTATCTGTCTATATCTGTGTATGTAAATGTCCATCTCGCTGGCTGTCACAGTCAGTCATTTCTGTATCTTTGTTTATCTGTGTGCCTGTGTATGTCTCTGTCTCTGTGTATGTGTATGCCTAACTCTCTGTCTCTGCCAGCCTAGTCTCAAATTGTCTGTCTCTGTGCCAATATCTGTCTGCCTCTGTCTATCGCTGATCCTCTCTTATGTCTGGCTCTTATGTCTGTAGCTGTCTGCCTTTGTGTATGTGTCTGTAGCTGTTTCTGTCTCTGTTTCTGCCTCTGTATCTGTGTATGTGTGTGGCTGTCACTGTGTACGTTACTATGTATGCCACTGCGCCTGTCTCCCTCTGTCTGTCTCTGTGTAATTCTCTGTCTCAGTACATGTGCATGTATATCCCGCTGTCTGTCATTGTCTGTCTCCGTCTGTCTCTTTCTCTCTATGCAAATGTGTATGCCCGGGACTTTCTCTGTGTCTCTGCCTCTCTCTGTCTTTTCCTGCGTATATATGTCAATCTCTGTGTCTGAATATTCGGTGTCTGTACCTCTCTGTCTCTGTCTGTCTCTGCCTGCCTCTGTGTAGGTGTATGTCTGTCTCGCTTCCTCTCTCTGTCTGTCACTGTCTGCATTTATGTATGTCAATTTATGACTCAGTGTCTTTATATGCCTTTATCTGTGCATGTGTATGTCTGTCCTTCTGTCTGCCATTGTTTGCCTTTGTGTCTGTATATGCGTCTACTTATGTGCCTGTCTCTGTGTATGCGTATACCTGTCTCTGTGTCAGTCTCTGTCAGTCACAGGCTGCCTCTGCCTCTGCCAATGTCTGTCTCATGTCTGTCTCTGTTAGTGTCTGTCTCTGCCTCTGTGCATGTGCCTATCTGTCACTGTGTATGTCACGGTATCTAACTCAGTCCATCTCTCTAATGTCTATGTTTCGCTTGTGTCTCCTGTCTGACTTTGTTTATGTAAATATATTTCTCTCTGTCTGTCTCATCTATGTCACTGTCTCTGTCTATGCCTCGGTGTGTCTCTGTTTAACTCTGTGTATGTCTGTCCCTGTCTCGGTGTATGTCTGAGTATGTTTCTGTGTATTTCTCTCTAACTGTGTAACACAGTCTATGTCTCTGCAAGTCTCTGTGTTTGTCTCTGTCTCAGTGTATGTGTCTTTCGCTCTCTCTCTCTCTCTCTCTCTCTCTCCCTGTCTGTCATTGTCTATCCCTGTCTGTCTCTGTCCATCTCTGCCTGTCGCTGCCTGACTCTGCTCGCCTTTTCTGCTACTGAATCTCTCTGTGTGTCTCAGTGTCTGCTTTTCTGCATGCCTCTGTATTTCTCTGTATGTCTTTGCGTATGTCTCTGCCTGTCACTCTGACTGCCTCTGTCTGTCTTCATCTGTTGCTGCCTCTCTCTTGCTGTCTCTGCCTGTCTCTGAGTCAGTCTCTGTGTTTGTCTCTGTGCATGTCTCTTAATGTTTCTTTGTATGTCCCAGTGTATGTGCATAACTGTCTCTCCGTCTGTCTCAGGCTGCCTCTGTATATCTCTGTCGCACATGGTATGTCCGTGTGTTTGTATCTATGACTGTCTCTGTGCCTGTGTCTGTCTGTCTTTACCTTTCAATGACTGTCTCTTTTGTCTATCCCTTTGCCTGTCTCTGTCTCTGTCTGTCTCAGTACGTGTATTTGCTTGTCTCTCTGCCTGTCGCTGTGAGTCACTGTCGGCCTCTGTGTCAGCCAGTGTCTGTCTCTGTGTCTGTCCCTGTTAGTCTTTGTCTCTGCCTCTGCGTATGTGCCTGTCTGTCACTTTGTCTGTCACTGTGTATGTCATGGTGTCTAACTCTGTCTATATCTGTAATGTCTCTGTTTCGTTAGTGTCTCTGTCTGTCTTTGTGTATGCACATATATTTATCTGTGTCTGGATCTGTCTGCCTCAATCTATGTCACTTTTTCTGTTTATGCCAGTTCAAGGGGAGTAGCAGGAGATTTAGCGGAGATTTGTGGAAACACTTTTTTACCCAGGGGGTGATGAAGGTCTAGAATATGTTGCATGTTAGGGGCTTGGAGGCGGGTTGCCTCACATCCATTAAAAAGTACCTGGGTGAGCACTTGGCACGTTGTAACATCCAAGGTTATGGGCCAAGTGCTGGTATATTGAATTATGTAGGTAGGTCAGGTGTTTCTCACGTGTCGATGCAGACTCGATGGGCCTAATGGCCTCTTCTGCACTGTGTGATTCTGCATATGCGTCTGTCTATTTGAATGTGTATGTCTGTCTCACTGTCTATCACTGCCCGTCTCTGTGTCTGTCTCTGTCTATCTCTACCTGTGAATGTCCGTTTATCTACCTGTCACAGTCTGTTTCTGTGCCTGACTCTGTCTGCCTCTGTCCTTATGTAGGTGAGTGCCTGTCATGGCGTATGTTACTATGTATGTTACTTTGCCTGTCTCCCTCTGTGTGTCTCTGTCTCTCTATGTGTATGTCTCTGTCTCTCTCTGTGTATGTCTCAGTATGTCTCCGTGCCTGTGTATGTCTCTGTTTCTGTGTATGTGTATACCTCTCTCTCTGTCTCTGTCAGCCTGTTTCAAATTGTCTGCCTCTGTGTCAGTCTCTGTCTATCACTGCCTCTCTCTTATGTTTGTCACTTATGACTGTATATTTACGTCTCTGCGTATGTGTATGTCTGTTTCTGTGTCTGTCGCTCTCTATCAATGTCTGTCGCAGCCTGTCTCTGTGACTGACTCTGTCTCTGCCTTTCTCCCTGTGTAGATGTTTGCCTGTCACTGTGTATGTTACTATGTATTTTACTTTGCCTGTCTCCCGGTGTCTGTCTCTGTCTGTCTCTGTGTCATTCTCTGTCTCAATATATGTCTATGTCGGTCTCTCTGTCTGTCATTGTCTGTCTCCGTCTGTATCTCTGTGTATGTAACTGCGTTTGTCTGGGACTTTTTTCTGTGTCTGTGTCTGCTTCTGTGTCTGTCTGTGAGTAAGTGCATGTCTGTCTCTCTGTCTGTCTGTGTCAGTCACTGTATACCTCTGCGACTGCAAGTATCGGTCTCCATTAATCTCTGTCTCTGCTTTTTTATATGTGTGTCTGTCACTGTGTATGTCACGGTGTCTCTCTTTCTCTATCACTGTAATGTCTCTGTTTTGTTTGTGACTCTGTCTATCTTTGTGTATGTAAATATATTTCTCTGTGTCTGTCTCCGTCTATGTCACTGTCTCTGTGTATGCCTCTGTGTGTCTCTGTCTATCTCTGTGTTTGTGTGTGCCATGTCTCTTTGTATGTCTCAGTATGTTTCTGTGTATGTTTCTCTATCTGTGTAACTCTGTGTTGTCTCTGCATGTCTATGTGTATGTTCCTGTTTCTGTGTATGTAAATGCCTGTCTCTCTGTCTGTTCCAGTCTGTCATTGCTTACCTCTGCCTGTGCCTGCCTGCCTCTGCTTGTCTTTTTCTGTCAATGACTCTCTGTGACTGTCTCTATATATGCCTCTCTATGTCTCTCTATGTGTCTCTGTGAATGTCTCTGTCTATCTCTCTGACTATCTCCGTCTGTCCTTATCTGTCGCTTCCAGTGTCTTCCTGTCTCTGCCTGTCTCTATGTCAGCCTCTGTGTTTGTCTCTGTGGATGTCTCTTAATGTCTCTTTGTAAGTCCCATATTTATGTGAATAACTGTCCCTCAGCCTGTCTCAGGATGCCATTGCATATCTCTGTCTCACACTGTCTGTCCTTGTGTCTGTCTCGGTGTCTGCCACTGGTTGTCATTGTCTGTCACAGGCTGTCTCTGTTTCTGTCTCAGTCTCTGCCTCTGTCTCTGTGGATGTGTGTGCCTGTAACTGTGCATGTTACGATGTATGTCACGTTGCCAGTCTCCCCCTGTCTGTCTCTGTCTGTCTGTCACTGTGTATGTCTGTCTCTCTGCCTGTCTCTGCCTGTCACTGTCTGCCTCCGTGTTTTTGCATATCTGTCTCTGCCTGTTTCTGTCTCTGTATATTTTTTCTTTCTCTGTTGCTGTGCATGTTTGTGTCCGTTACTGTGCCTATCACGTGTCTGTCACTTTGGCTGCCGTGTGTATGTCACTTTGTCTGTCACTGTATCTGTCGCTGTGTTGGTCTGTCTCTGTCTGCGTCTGTTATGCTTCTGTGTCTGTCTCTGTGCATCTATCTATATGTCTCTCTGTATGTCTGTTTCTGTCTATGTCTCTTTATCTGTGTATGTGAATGTTTATTTCTGTGTCTGACCCGTTTGTCCTTATCTCTGGCACTGTCTCTGAGTATGCCTCTGTGTGTCTCTGTGTACATCTCTGCCTCTGTGTATGTGTCTGTCTGTCACTGTGAATGTCACTGCGTCTGTCTGTCACTACCTTGTCACTGTCTGTCACTGCGTATTTTTCTGAAAATGTCTCTTTGTATCTGTGTCTACCTCTGCGTATGTAACATTCAATCTCTGTGTATGTCTTTGCCTGTCTCTGTGCATATATCTTAATGACCCTATTCAGGTCTATGTCTGACTCGCTGCCTGTTACTGCCTGTAGCTGTGCCTGTCTGTGTTTGCCTCTGTGTCTGTCTCAGTCTATGTTACTGTCTCCGTGTATGCCTCTGTGTGTCTCTGTCTATCTCTGTGTTTGTCTCTGCCTCTCTCTGTGTATGTCTCACTATGCCTCTGTGTATGTTTCTCTATCTGTGTAACTCCGTATATGTCTCTGTCTCTGTGTATGTGAATGTCTGTCTCTCTGTTCCTTTCTGTCATTGCTTACCTATGTCTGTCTACGCCTGTCTCTGCCTGTGTCTGCCTGCCTCTGCCTGTCTTTTCCTGTCACTGACTCTCTCTGTGACTGACTCTGTGTATGCGTCTGTATGTCTCTGTATGTCTGTGCGTGTCTCTGAGAATGTCTCTCTCTATCTTTCTGACTGTCTCGTCTGCCTTTATCTGTCACTGCCTGTGTCTGCCTGCCTCTGCCTGTCTCTGTGTCAGCCTCTCTGTTTGTCTCTGTGCATGTCTCTTAATGTCTCTTTGTATATCCCATTTGTATGTGTATAACTGTACCTATGTCTGTCTCAGGATGCCATTGCATATCTCTGTCTCACACTGTCTGCCCCTGTGTCTATCTCAGTGTCTGTCGCTGGTTGTCATTTTCTGTCACAGGCTGTATCTGTTTCAGTCTCAGTCTCTGTGTCTGTCTCTGTGTATGTGTGTTCCTGTTACTATGCATGTTACAATGTATGTCACGTTGCCTGTCTCCATCTGTCTGTCACTGTGTATGTCTGTCTCTCTGCCTGACTCTGTCTCTCACTGTCTGCCTCCGTGTATTTGCATATCTGTCTCTGCCTGTTTCTGTCTCTGTGTATTTCTCTGTCTCGATCACTGTGCATGTTTGTGTCCGTTATTGTCTCTATCAGTGCGTGTGTCGATTTGGCTGCCGTGTGTATGTCACTTTGTCTGTCACTGTGTCTGTCACTGTGTTGGTCTGTCTCTGCCTGTGTCTGTTATGCTTCTGTGTCTGTCTCTGTGTATCTATCTGTATGTCTCTCTGTATGTCTGTTTCTGTGTATGTGAATGTTTGTTTCTGTGTATGCCTCTGTCTGTCTCTGTCTCTGAGTGTGCCTGTGTGTGTCTCTGTCTCTCTCTGTGTACGTCTCTGTCTCTGTGTATGTGTCTGTTTGTCACTGTGACTGTCAGTGCGTCTGTCTGTCACAATCTGTAACTGTCTGTCTACGCATGTGCCTTTCTGTAACTGTCTGTCACTGTGTATTTCTCTGAAAATGCCTCTTTGTATTTGTATCTACCTCTGTGTATGTGACTTTCAGTCTCTGTGCATGTCTTTGCCTGTCTCTGTGCATGTATCTTAATGAATCTATGCATGTCTATGTCTGACTCGCTGCCTGTTACTGCCTGTCTCTGTGCCTGTCTGCGTCAGTCTCTATATATCTCTGCCTGTATCTGTCTATATGAATGTCCATCTCTCTGCATGTCACAGTCTGTTTCTGTGTCTGCCAGTGTATGCCTCTGTCTCTGTGCCTGTGTATATCTCTGTCTCTGTATATGTGTATGACTGTATCTCTCTGTCAGCCTGTCTCAAATTATCTGTCTCTGTGCCAATCTCTCTCTGCCTCTGTCGATCACTGCCTCACTCGTATTTCTCTCTGCTATGTCTGTATTTGTCTGACGCTGTCTATGTGTATGTCTGTCTCTGTGTCTGTCGCTGTCTGTCAATTTCTGTCACAGCCTGTGTCTGTGCCTGTCTCTGTCTCTGTGTATGCGTGTGCCAGTCTATCTGTATGTTACTATTTATGTCACTTTGCCAGCCTTCCTCTGTATGTCTCTGTGTATGTCTCTTTCTCTGTGTATCTGCATGCCTGTCTCTTGGTCTGTCTCTCTCTCTGTCTCTGCGTATGTCTGTCTCTCTCTCTGTCTCTGCATATGTCTCTCTCTCTGTCTGTCTCTCTCTGTCTCTGCCTGTCTTAGTGTTTGTGCATATCTGTCTCAGTCTCTTTCTGTCTTTGTGTATATGTATGTCTCTGTCTCTGTGCATGTGCGTGTCTGTCACTGTGCCTATCGCTATGCCTGTCACTGTGTCTGTCACTGTGTTGGCCTGTCCATGCCTGCTTCTGTTATGTTTCTGTGCCTGTCTCTGTATATGTATCTGTATGCCCCGGTATATTTCTGATTCTGTGTATGCCTCATGTCTCTGTGTATGTGCCGTTCTTTCTCTGAAGCTGCCATTGTCTCCGAGTATGCCTGTGTGTGTCTCTGTCTGTCTCTGTGTACGTCTCTGTCTCTTTCTCTGTGTGTGTCAGTCTGTCACTGTGACTGTCACTGTGTCTGCTAGTCTCTGTCTTCCTCTGTTTGTCTATGTCTGTGCCTGTCCATAACTGTCTGCCACTGCTTCTTTCTCTGTGTAAGCTTCTTTGTATCTCTGTCTACTCTGTATATATCCCTTTCTGTCTCTATGTATGTCTCTTCCTGTCTCTGTGTATGTATTTTAGTGACCCTATGCATGTCTGCCTCTGTGTATGTCTCTGTTGATGTCTCTGTGTATGCCTCTTTGTGCCTCAGTGTATATCTGTGTATGTTTCTGTGTATGTCTATGTTTATATCTATATTTATTCTATGTTTATGGCCCTTTGTAACATTATCTCTGTGTATATTTCTGTCTATCTCTGTGCGTATGTGTTTCTTTAGCTCTGTCACTGTATCTGCCTTTGTGACTGTCAGTGTATGCCTCTCTGTCTGTCTCTGTCTCTGACCTTGTGTATGACTGTCTTTCACTATGTCTGTCACTGCGTCTGTCTATATGTAACCATATGCATCTCTCTGTGTTTTCAGTGTGTATCTCTGTATCTGTCCATCTAAATGTACGTCTCTGTGCCTGTCTCTCTCCGTGTCAGTCCCTGACGCTGTCTCTGTGTATGCCTCTGTGTGTCTCTGTCTATTTATTTGTATGTCTCTATCTGCCTCTATGTAAGTCTCAGTATGCCTCCGTGCATGTCTCTCTATCGGCGTATTTCTGTGTATATCTCTGTATGTATCTGTGTATGTCTCTTTCTCCGTGAATGTGAATGTTTGTTTCTGTGTCTGCTTATGTTTGTCTCTGTCTATGTTACTGCCTCTGAGAATGCCTGTGTGCATCTCTGTCTGTCTCTGTGTAAGTCTTTGTTACCGTGTATGTGTCTGCTTGTCACTGTGACTGTCACTGTGTAAGTCTGTCTCTATCTATGTCTGTCTGCCTATGTTTATGCCTTTCGGTAACTGTCTGTCACTGTGTATTTCTCTGAAAACGCCTCCTTGTATCTGTGTCTACCTCTGTATATGTTACGTTCAGTCTCTGTGTATGCCTTTTCCTGGTTCTGTGTATGTACCTTAATGACCCAATGCATGTCTATATCTGTCTCGTTTCCTGACACTGCCTGTATATGCGCCTTTTTGTGTCTGTCTCTATCTATCTCTGTCTGCACCTGTCTATCTCTGTGTATGTGAATGTCTGTCGCTCTGCCTGTCACAGTCTCTTTCTTCGTCTGCCAGTGTATGCCCGTGCCTCTGTGCCTGTGTATGTCTCTGTCTTTGTGTATGTGAATGACTGCCTCTCCATGTCAGCTTGTCTCAAATTGTCTGCCACTGTGCCAGTCTCTGTCTGCCTCAGTCGTTCGGTGTCTCTCTCTTATGTCTGTATCTTATGTCTGTATTTGTCTCTCTCTGTCTATGTGTATGTCTGTCTCTGTCTCTGCCTCTGTCTCTGTGTATGTGTGTCCCTGTAACTGTTTATATTAATATGTATGTCACTTGGCCTTTCTGCTTCTATCTGTCCCTCTCTGTCTCTGTGTATGTCTCTTGCTCTGTGTATGTGCATGGCGATCTCACTGTCTGCCTCTGTCTCTGTTTATGTGTATGTATGTCTCTCTCTCTGTCTCTGTCTGTCAGTGTCTGCCTCCGTGTATGCACATTTTTTGTCTCTGTCTCTTTCTGTCTCTGTGTATGTGTCTGTCTCTGTCTCTGTGCATGTGTGTGTCTGTTAATGTGCCTTTCACTGTGTCTGTAAATGTGCCTTTAACTGTGTTGGTCTGTCTCTGTCTGCCTCTGTTATGTTTCTGTGCCTGTTTTTGTATATGTATCTGCATGCCCCTGTGTATATCTGTCTCTGTGTATGTCTCCTGTACCTGTGGATGTGCCTGCCTTTCTCTGTCATTGTAACTGTCTCTGAGTATGCCTGTATGTGTCTCTGTCGGTCGCTGTGCATGTCTCTGTCTCTGTCTCTGTGTATGTGTCACTCTGTCACTGTGAATGTCACTTTGTCTGTCAGTCCCTGTCTGTCTCTGTGTGTCTATGTCTATGCCTGACGGTAACTGTCTGTCACTGATTATTTATCTGTGTATGCCTCTTTTTATCTCTGTCTACTATTTCCATTTCTGTCTCTGTGTATGTCTCTGCCTGTCACTGTTTAAGTATCTTCATCACCTCTGCATGTCTGCATTTGTGTATGTCTCTGTCTGTCTCTGTCTCCCTCGGTGTCTCTGTCTATGCCTCTTTGTGTCACAGTGTATATTTGTTCATGTCTATGTGTATGTCTATGTGTATAGCTATATTTATTCTATGTGTTTGGCCCTGAGTATCTCCAACCCTAAGAATAGCTCTGACTATATCTGTGTGTAAGTATGTCTTTAGCTCTGTCGCCATCTGCCTCTGTGTCTGTCAGTGCATGTCTTTGTGTCTGTCTCTGTCTGTCCCTGTCTTTCACTCTGTGTATGTGTGTCTGTCACTGTGTCTGTCACTGCGTCCGTATATGTCTATCTATTTGCATGTCTCTTTGTTTACTGTGTGTCTCTGTACCTTTCCCTATAAATGTAAGTCTCTGTGCCTGTTCCTCTCTGTCTCAGTATCTCTCACTGCCTCTGTGTATGCGTCTGTGTGTCTCTGTCTATTTCTGTGTATGTCTCTATCTGCCTCTGTGTATGTCTCAGTATTCCTCTGTGAATGTCTTTCTATCTGCGTATCTCTGTGTATGTCTCTGCATTTATTGGTGTATGTCTCTTTCTCCATGTATGTGAATTCTTGCTTCTATTTCTGCATCAGTCTGTCTCTGTTTCTATGACTGTCTCTGAGTATGCCTGTGTGTGTCTATGTCTGTCTCTGTGTGAATCTCTGTCTCTGTGTATGTGTTTGCTTGTCACTGTGACTGTCACTGCATCTGTCTGTCTCCATCTATATCTGTGTGCCTATTTATGTGCCTTTCTGTAACTATCTGTCACTGCGTATTTCTCTGAAAATGCCTCTTTGTATCTGTGTCTGCCTCTGTCTATGTAACTTTCAGTCTGTGTATTTCTTTGCCTGTCTCTGTGTATGTATCTTAATGACCCTATGCATGTCCATTTCAGTCTCGCTTCCTAACACTGCCTGTCCCTGTGCCTGTCTGTGTCTGTCTATGTCTATATCCCTGTCTATCTCTGTCTTTACCTGTCTTTCTATGTGTATGTGAATGTCTGTCTCTCTGCCTGTCACAGTCTGTTTCAATGTCTACCAGTGTCTGCCTCTCGCTCTGTGCCACTGTATGTCTCTGTTTCTGTATATATGTATCACTCTCTCTGTCTGTCAGTCTGTCTCAAATTGTAAGTCTCTATGCCAGTCTCTGTCTGCATCTGTCGTTCACTGCCTCTTATGTCTGTACTTATGTCTGTATTTGTGTCTCTGTGTCTGTGTATGTCGGCCTCTGTGTGTGTCGTTGTCCGTCAATTTCTGTCACAGCCTGTCTCTGTGTCTATCTCTGTCTCTGCCTCTGTATCTGTGTATGTGTCTGCCTGTAACGGTGTATCATTATGTATGTCACTTTGCCTGTCTGCCTCAGTCTGCCTCTCACTTTCTCTGTGTAGGTATCTTTCTCTGTGTATGTGCATGTCCGTCTCTCTGTCTGTCTCTGTCTGCCTCTGTGATGCGCATAATTGTCTGTTTCTCTTTCTGTCTCTGTGTATGTGTCTGTCTCTGTCTCTGTGCGTGTTTATTTCTGTTACTGTGTCTATCACTGTGTCTGTAAATGTGCCTTTCACTGTATTGGTCTGTCTCTGTCTGCCTCTGTTATGTTTCTGTGCCTGTCTTTGTATATGTATCGGCATGCCTCTGTTTATATCTGTCTCTGTGTATGTCTCCTGTCTCTGTGGATGTGCCTGTCTTTCTCTGTCACTGTCTCTGAGTATGTCAGTATGTGTCTCTTTCTGTCGCTGTGCACGTCTCTGTCTCTGTCTCTATGTATGTGTTATTCTGTCACTGTGAATGTCACTGTGTCTGTCAGTCCCTGTCTGTCCCTGTTTGTCTATGCCTGACGGTAACTGTCTGTCACTGATTATTTCTCTGTGTATGCCTCTTTTTATCTCTGTCTATTTTTTCCCTTTCTGTCTCTGTGTATGTCTCTGCCTGTCACTGTGTATGTATCTTCGTGACCTATGCATTTCTGCATCTGTGTATGTCTCTGTCTGGCTCTGTCTCTGTCGCAGTCTCTATGTATGCATGCCTCTTTGTGCCACAGTGTATATTTGGGTATGTATCTGTGTATGTCCATGTGTATATCTATATTTATTCTATTTGTTTGGCCCTGCGTATCTCCATCGCTGTGTATATCTCTGTCTATGTCTGTGCGTAAGTATGTCTCTATCTCTGTCACCTTCTGCCCCTGTGTCTGTCTTTGCATGACTTTGTGTCTGTCTCTGTCTGTCTCTGCCTCTCACTATGTGTATGTGTGTCTGTCACTGTGTCTGTCACTGTGTCTGTCACTGCGTCCGTGTATGTCTATCTATTTGCATGTCTCTTTGTTTACTGTGTGTGTCTCTGTACCTTTCCATATAAATGCAAGTCTCTGTGCCTGTTCCTCTCTGTCTCAGTCTCTGCCGCTGCCTCTATGTATGCAGCTGTGTTTCCCTGTCTATTTCTGTGTGTGTCTCTCTCTGCCTCTGTGTATGTCTCAGTATGCCACTGTGAATGTCTCTCCATCAGCTTATTTCTGTGTATGTCTCTGTACGTATCTCTGTATGTCTCTTTCTCCATGTATGTGAATGTTTGTTTCTGTGTCTGCCCCTGTCTGTCTCTGTCTCTGTTACTGTCAGTGACTATGCTTGCATGTGTCTTTGTCTGTCTCTGTGTACGTCTCTGACTCTGCATATGTGTCTGTTTATCACATTGACTGTCACTGCGTCTGTCTGTCTCTATGTATCTCTGTCTGTCTATGCATATGCCTTTCTGCATCTGTCTGTCACTCCGTATTTCTCTGAAAATGCCTCTTTGTATCTGTGTCTACCTCTTTGTATGTGACTTTCAGTCTCTGTGTCTCTCTTTGTCTGTCTCTGTGTATTACTCTGTTTTTCTCTGTCGGTACCAGTCTATCTCTGTTTATGTGAATGTCCGTCTCTCTGCCTGTCACAGTCTGTTTCTGTGTCTGCCAGTGTATGACTCTGTCTCTGTGCCTCTGTATGTCTCTGTCTCTGAAAATGTCTATGACTGTCTCTCTCTGTCAGCCTGTCTGAAATTGTATGTGTCTGTGCGAGTCTCTGACTGACTCAGTCGATCACTGCGTCTCCACTATGTCAGTCTCAAATGTCTGTATTTGTCTGTCTTGTTAATGTGTATGTCTATCTCTGTGTCTGTCGCTGTGTGTTAATTTCTGTCTGCCTGTGTCTGTGTCTGTCTCTGTATCTGCCTCTGTCTCTGTGTATGTGCGTGCCAGTCACTAAGTTACTATGTATGTCACTTTGCCTGTCTTCCTCTGTTTGTTTCTCTCTGTCTCTTGTTTATGTATCTTTCTCTGTGCATGTGCATGTCTGCCTCTCTGTCTGTCTCCGTGTATTTGCATACCTGTATCTGTCTCTTTCTGTCTCTGTGTATGTGCCTGTCTCTGTCTCTGTGCATGTGTGTGTCTGTTACTCTGCCTATCACTGTGTCTGTCAATGTGCCTGTCACTGTGTTGGTCTGTCTCTGTCTGCCTCTTTTATGTTTCTGTGTCTGTCTCTCTGTATTTATCTGTATGCCGCTGTCTATGTCTGTCTCTGTGTATGCCTCCTGTCTCTGTTTATGTTCCTTATGTCTTTTTCTGACGCTGACACTGTCTCTGATTATGCCTGTATGCGTCTCTGTCTGTCGCTGTTTACGCCTCTGTCTCTGTGTATTAGTCAGTCTGTCACTGTGCCTGTCACTGTGCCTGTCAGTCAATTTCTGACTCTGTTTGCCTATGTCTGTGCCTGTCCATAACTGTCTGTCACTTATTATTGCTCTGTGTATGCATTTTTGTATATCTGTCTGCTCGGTGTATTTCCCTTTCCGTCTCTGCGTATGTCTCTTCCTGCCTCTGTGTATGTATCTTAGTGACCTATGCATGTCTGCCTCTGCGTATGTCTCTGTCTGTTTCTGTCTCCGTCGCTGTCTCTGTGTATGCCTCTTTTTGTCTCAGTGTATACCTGTGTATGTCTCTGTATATGTTTGTGGGTATACCTATATTTATTTTTAGGTGCATGGCCCTACGTATCTCTATCTCTGACCATATCTCTGTCTTTGTGAGTGTGTAAGTATGCCTTTATCTCTGTCACTGTCTGCCTCTGTGTCTGTCAGTGTATGTGTTCGTGTCTTTCTCTGTCTGTCTCTGCATCTGACTCTGTGTATGTGTGTCCGTCACTCTGTCTTTTACTGCGTCTGTCTCTGCGTATGTCTATGTCAATCTATGTGCATGTCTCTGTGTTTACTGTGTGTGTCTCTGTACCTGTCCATGTAAATGTAATTCTCTGTGCCTGTTTCTCTCTGTCTCAGTCTCTGTCGCTGTCTCTGTGGATGCCTCTGTGTGTCTCTGTCTATTTCTGTGTATGTTTCTATCTGCCTCTATGTATGTCTTAATGTGCCTCTGTGCATATCTCTCTATCTACGTATCACTGTGCATGTCTCTGTATGTATATGTGCATGTCTCCTTCTCCTTGTATGTGAATATGTGTTTCTGTGTCTGCCTAAGTCTGTCTCTGTCCCTATTACTGTTTCTGATTATGCCTTTGTGTGTCTCTGTCTGTCTCTGTGTATGTCTCTGTCTCTTTGAATGTGTCTGCTTGTAACTGTGACTATTACGGCGTCTGTCTGTCTCTACCTATGTTTGTCTCTCTAAGTGTTTTCCTTTCTGTAACTGTCTGTAACTACATATTTCTCTGAAATTGCCTCTTGTATCCGTGTCTTCCTCTGTTTATATGACTTTCAGTCTATGTATACGTATTTTCCTGTCTCTGTGTATCTTAATGGCCATATGCATGTCTATGTCTGTCTCGTTTCCTGATACTACCTGTGTTTGTGCCTTTATGTGTCTGCCTCTGTGTATGTCTCTGTCTATCTCTCTCTGTACCTGTATATCTCTGTGTATGTGAATTTCTGTCGCTCTGCCTGTCACAGTCTATTTCTTTGTCAGCCAGCCTCTGTGCTTATGTATGTCTTTGTCCTTGTGTATGTGTATGACTGCGTCTCCATGTCAGGTTGTATCAAATTGTCTGCCTCTGTGCCAGTTTCTGTCGTTCGCTGCCTCTCTCCTATGTCTGTCTCTTGTCTCTGTATTTGTCTCTCTCTGTCTATGTGTATTTCTGTCTATGTCTCTGCCTCTGTCTCTGTGTATGTGTGTCCCTGTAACTGTTTATATTAATATGTATGTCACTTGGCCTTTCTGCTTCTATCTGTCCTTCTCTGTCTCTGTGTATGTCTCTTGCTCTGTGTATGTGCATGGCGATCTCACTGTCTGTCTCTGTCTCTGTTTATGTGTATGTCTGTCTCTCTGTCTGTCTCTGTCTGTCAGTGTCTGCCTCCGTGTATTCACATTTTTTGTCTCTGTCTCTGTGTATGTCTCTGTCTCTGTGCATGTGTGTGTCTCTTAATGTGCCTTTCACTGTGTCGGTCAATGTGCCTGTCAGTGATTTGGTCTGGCTTTGTTAAGTTTCTGTGTCTGTCTCTGTTTATATATATGTATGTCCCTGTGTATTTCTGTCTCTGTGCATGACTCCCGTCTCTGTCTCTGTGTATGTGTCATTCTGTCACTGTGGCTGTCACTGTTGTTGTCAGTCTCTGTCTGTCCCTGTTTGTCTATGTCTCTGCCTGTCCATAACTGCCTGTCACTGCTTATTTCTCTGTGTATGCCGCTTTGTCTCTCTGTCTAGTCTGTGTCTGTCCCATTCCGTCTCTGCGTATGTCTCTGCCTGTCTCTGTGTATGTATGTAATTGACTCTATGCATGTCTGCCTCTTTGTATGACTCTGTCTGTGTCTGTCTCTGTCGCAGTCTCTGTCCATGCTTCATTGTGTCTCAGTTTATCCCTGTGTATGTCTCTGTGTGTGTCTTTGTGTATATCTACATTTATTCTATGTGTATGGCCCTGCGTATCTCTCTCTCTCTGTATATACAGGGACAGAGACAGACAAAGACAGAAACAGACAGATGGATAGAAAGACAGAAATAACAGAAAGAGAGAGAGAGTCAGAGGCAGACAGAGACAGAAACAGAGGAAGGCCGTGAGAAATACAGTAATGCACAGAAAGCAAGAGACAGAGAAAGTCAAATACCACACAGAGAAAGGCAAAGTTACACACAGAGACACAGAGACAGACTCAGAGGCAGTCGGAGACAGTCAGTGGCACGCAGAGACAGATTCAGACAAAGACAGAGACAGACATAGAGAAAGACAGATACAAAGACATAGATAGACAGGCAGGGATAGAGACATAAACAGAGAGAGACAGAGACAGATAAAAACAGAGACGGACACAGAGAAATACAGAGACAGAGGCAGACCGATACAGAGGGAGAAAGTTGGAGACAGAGACACAGGTAGACAGAAAGAAGAACAGACTCAGAGAAAGAGAGAAATACACAGAGGCTGGCAGAGGAAGACCGAGACAGAGACAGTGACAGAGACACGAAGAGACAAGGAAAGAATCGTACATAGGAACAGACAGAGAATGGCAGAGACAGAGGCAGCGAAATGCAGAGGCTTACACAGTGACAGAGAAAGAGACATAGACACAATCATATGCAGAGCTATGCACGGAAACATGGATAGTGACAGGCAGAAACAGTGACAGAAGGAGTCAGAGGCATAAACCAACACAGAGACAGGCAGGGACAGAGTCAGTTACAAAGATGCACAGAGAAAGATACAGATAAAGACAGACACAGAGAAAGACTGACAAAGACATAGACAGAGAAAGACAGAGGCAGAGAAAGAGACAGAGGCAGAGAAAAATACAGAGAAATATACATAGACAGAGACGTAGGCAGAGACATAAAAAGACAGAGTCCGATACAGAGATATATAGAGATGAAGAGAGAGAGACAGATACATAGAAAGACAGGGAAAGACTGAGAGATAGAAAGACACAGAAGGAGACAGAGAAAGACAGAAACAGAGACAGAGGCCGAGACAGAGACAGAGTAAGACAGAGGCACACACAGAGACTTAGAGGCATACACACAGAGATATACAGAGGCAGAGACAGAGAATGACGGAGACAGGGAAGACTGAGAGAAACACAAAGAAATACAATGGCCGGAAAAGACAGAGACAGAAACAGAGAAAGACAGAAATACAAAGATACAGAAGAGACTGACACAGAGCAGCGCAGAGGCAGAGGCAGCCGGACACAGAGGTGCACAGATGGAGACAGAGACACAGATAGACCGTAACAGAAAAATAAACGGAGCAATAGAGAAATAGTCAGAGAGAGGCAGATACAGAGACAGAGACAAACAGAGACAGGAAATGAAAGGTACATAGACATTAACAGAGGATGACAGGGACAGAGACAGAGACAGAAACAGAGACAGAGACAGGCACAGAGAAATACAGACAAAGACAGAGACAGAGATAGACGCAGAGAATGACAAAAAAGAACAGAGAGAGAGAGACAGAGGCAGACAAAGACATAGGGAGACAGAGACAAAGATTCACACAGAGACAGAGAGACAGGAAGAGACAGAGACATAGACAGGCACAGAAAATTACAGTAATGCACAGAAACATACACAGAGAAAGGACGAGACGGAGGTAGGCAGAGACAGAGAATGACAGATACAACACAGAGAAAGACAGGGATAGACAGATAAAGTGACATACAGAGGCAGGCAGTGACTATTATAGGCAGGGGCAGAGCTATACACAGCAAAACACAGAAATGCACAGAGACAGACAGAGGCAGACACATACACAGAGAAAGGCAGAGACAGAGACTGACACAGACATATAGAGGCAGAGAAAAACTGTAATAAACTTAAACAGACACAGAGAACGGCTGAGACAGAGAAAGACAGATACGGAGATAGACAGAGATACACAGAGACAGAGACAGGCAGGGACAGACACAGAGACATCAGAAACAGTCAGAGACAGGCAGTGACAGTTACAGACAGAGACAAGGACAGATAGAAATGATGGCAAAAGTTCACATATACAGACAGAGACAGAGGCAGACACAGCGAAAGGCAGAGACAGAGATAGAAACAGAGAAAAATATAAATTCACAGAGACAGGCAGAAATAGTGACAGGTTCAGAAAGATAATGAAATACACAGCGAGAGGCAGAGACAGTGACAGACAGAGATGGAGAGACAGACAGATATAAAGACAGAATTAGACAGATAGACACAGTGACAGACAGGGACAGAGACAGACAGAGACAGATACAGAGAAGCGCAGAGGCAGAGACAGACAGACACAGAGGGGAACAGATGGAGACAGAGACACAGATAGACCGCTACAGAAACATACACGGAGCAATAGAGAAACAGTCAAATACAGAGACAGAGACAGAGAGAGACTGGAAAAGAAAGGTACATAGACATAGACAGAGAATGACAGGGACAGAGACAGAGGCAGACACAGATACAGGGACAGGTACAGAGAAACACAGACAAAGACAGAGACAGAGATAGAAGCAGAAAAAGACAAAAATACAGAGAGAGAGAGAGAGAGGTAGGCAAAGACAGAGGGAAACAGAGACACAGATTCACACAGAGACACAGAGAAAGGAAGAGAGAGAGACAGACAGAGACAGAGACAGGCACAGAGAAATACATTAATGCACAGAAACAGACACAGAGAAAGGAAGCCACAGAGAATGACAGATACAACATAAAGAAAGACAGAGATAGAAAGAGACAGAGACAGACAGAGACATACAGAGGCAGTCAGTGAAATAGGCAGAGGCAGAGACATACACAGCAAAACAGAGAAATGCACAGCGATTGACAGAGGCAGAGACATACACAGAGAAAGGCAGAGAGACAGAGACTGACACAGACATATATAGGCAGAAAAGGACTGTAATAATCCTAAACAGACACAGAGAACGGCTGAGACAGAGAAAGACAGAGACAGAGAGAGTCCAGAGATGCCCAGATATACACTGAGACAGAGACAGGCAGGGGCAGACACAGAGACATGCAGAGACAGTCAGAGAACGGCAGTGACAGTTACAGACAGAGACAGGGACAGAGAGAAATAATGGAAAAAGTGCAGATATACAGAATGAGACAGAGGCAGACACAGCGAAAGGCAGAGACAGATAGAAACAGAGAAAATATAAATACACAGAGACAGGCAGAAACAGAGACAGACGCAGAAAGATAATGAAATACACAGTGAGAGGGAGAGACAGTGACAGACAGAGAGAGGGACAGACAGACAGAAAGACAGAATTAGGCAGATAGACACAGAGACAGACAGGGACAGAGACAGACAGAGACAGAAACGGAGACAGTGTTAGGCATAAAGAAATACATGGACAGATACAGAGACAGCCACAGAGAATAGCAGAAATACAGAGAGATAGAGAGGCAGAAATAGAGGCAGGGACAGAGACAGGCACAGATAAAGACGGTAATTCAGACAAACAGACACAGAGAAAGAAATGGACAGAGAAAGGCAGAGAGAGCGAAAGGCAAATACAGCTCAGGGACAGATAAATATATACACAGAGAAAAAGAGACAGACAGATAGGAAGTCAGAGACAGTCAGTGGCACGCAGAGACAGGTACAGACAGAGACAGACATAGAAAAAGACAGAGACAGAGCAATATGGACACATACACAGAGAAAGAGAGATACAGTGAAAGAAACAGACAGAGACAGAGGGAGACATTTGGAGACAGACACACAGATAGACCGAAACAAAGACAGGCACAGTGAAAGACAGAAATACACAGGTAGACAAAGAGACAGACAGGGAGAGAGAGAGAGACAGATATACAGGAACAATTGCAGGCACAGAGATCGGCAGAAATGCACAGAGACAGACGGAGATAGAGACAGAGTCTGTCACAGAGACAAGCACAGAGAAAATCAGAAGTAAACAGAGACAGAGAAAGATAAACACAGAGACAGACACAGAGGAAGACAGAAGCAGAGAAGACAGAAACAGGGAAATACAGAGGCCTAGACCGACAGAGACAGACACAGCGAAATGTTGAATTACACAGTGACAGACAGAGACAGACACAGAGAAAGAAAGAGACAGAGGAAGACGGAGGCAGACACAGAAAAAGACAGAGGCAGACCCAGAGGAAGACAGAGACACAAACAGACACAGAGAGATACAAAGACAAACAGAGAAACACAGAGGCAAAGAGACAGACAGAGACATAAACAGGTACAGTGAAAGACAGACACAGAGAAAGTCTCTGTGAAAAGCAGAAAAACACAGTGAGAGACAGAGTCAGACAGCGACTGACAGGGACAGAATCAGAGCAGGCAGAGACAGTCAGAGGCAGAGGCAGATAAAGACATAGAGGCAGACACAGAGAAAAACATAACAGAGAAAGTCAGAGGTAGAGACAAAAAAACAGATGCAGAGACAGAGAATGACGGAGACAGAGACAGAGGCAGCGACAGAGAAAGACAGAGGCATACACAGAGACAGAGAAAGAGACAGACAGAGGCATGGACAGATATATACACAGAGACATAGGCAGAGACATAGAACAATAGAACTATTGAAAAATTACAGCACATGAGGAGCCCATTCGGCCCATCATGTCCATGCCAGCCAGAGGACACCCAGGTGCCCTTTCTAATCACACTTTCTTGCACCTGACCCATAGCCCTGCAGCTTACAGCACTTAAGGTGCAGATTCATTTACTTTTTAAAAGGGTTTAGACGTTCTGCCTCTACCACCAACTTGGGCAGCGTATTCCAGACACCCACTACCCTCTGCATAAAAAAAGTTCTTCCACATGACCCCGCTACACCTTCTGCCACTTATGTTGAATCTATTTTCACTGGTTTTAGAATTCTACACCAATGGGAACAATGTTATACTCTCCAATCTATCTATTCCCATCGTAACGTTGTACACCTCAATCAAACTACCTCTCAGCCTACTTTGTTCGAAGGAAAATAACCCCAAATTATCCAAACTCTCCTCATGGCTACACTTTTCTAACCCTGGCAAAATTCTTGTAAACCTCCTCTGCACTTTCTCCAGTGCTATTAAGTCCTTCCTGTAATTTGTTTACCAGAACTGCACAACATACGCCAGCTGTGACCTTACCAATGTTTTATACAATTCGAACATTATATATTCACTTTTATATTCTGCCAGTGAAGGAGAGCATTCCATATGCCTTCTTTACAATATTGTGTACATGAACTGGTGGCTTCAGGGACCTGTGTTCTTGTACACCAAGATATCTCACTTCATCTACTCCTCCTTTTATATTTCAATTAATTTTGTAATCCCTGTAACTGTTTTACCTTCCTAAATGTATGAACTCCCAATTCTCGATGTTAAAATCCATCTGTCACTTTACAGACCACTCCACCAATCCATCTATCTCGTTTTGAAGATCATGGCTAACCTCTACACTATCCACTACACGGCCAATATTTCTCTCATCTGCAAATTTGCCAATCGTGCCCCCCACGTTCATGTCCAAATCGTTGATGTATAATACAAACAACAACGGTCCCAACACCGAGCTTTTGTGGAACTTGAGACAACTTTGCATTCGCAAGGGCATCCATCGACCGTTACCCTTTGTTTACTGTTACAAAGCTAACCTATTTATCCAGTTTGCCAAATTACCCTGAATCCCATGGGCTTTTAATTTGCTGGCCAATCTGCCATGTGGGACCTTGTCAAATGCCTTGCTAAAATCCATGCACACAACATCCACTGCACTACCTTCAACAACCCCTCTTGTCACTTGCTCAAAGATTTCAATCACATTTGTGACGCAAGACCTTCCTTTAACAAATCCATGCTGACCATCCCTGATTATTCCATGCATTTCCACATGACAGTTAATCCTAACTCTCAGGGTTACTTCTACTAATTCGCTCAGCTCTGATGTAAGACTAACTGGCCTATAAATGTTTGGAATTTCCTTTGCTCCCTTTATAAACAATGCTATTAAGTTTGCATTTCTCCAGTCCTCCAGTACCTCCCCTTTGTGTAGCGAAGATTGGAAAATCATCCTCAGAGCATCTGCTATCGCCTCCCTGACTTCCTTCTGCAGCCTCAGAAACAATCCATCTGGCCCTGGTGACTGATCAACTTTCAAGGATTTTAACCCTTTGATTTCTTCATCTCTCTTTATTACCATCCCGTCCAATATCTCGCAGTGTTCCTCCTGGACTACTATATCTACATCGTCCCTTTCCTTTGTAAACAAGGAGACAAAATATTCATGCAAAACCCTTCCCATAGACTCTTCATCTATACACAACTTTCCATATTAATCTCTGATAGGTCTCTCTTTTTCCTTAACTAACCTTTTAGCGTTAAACATAGAAAGAGGCAGACAGAAACAGTGACAGACATAGACAAAGACAGAGACAATCATAGAGAATGACAGAGACAGAGAAAGACAGAGACAGGCACAGAGAAAGTCAGAAACAGAGAGAGACAAAGACAAAGACAGAGACAAAAACAGAGAAAAACAGAAATACACAGATAGAGCCAGGGACAGAAATAGACAGACACAAAGAAAGAAAGGCACACAGAGAGACAGAGACAGAGAGAGACAGAGACAGACACAGAGACAGAGACAGACCCGGGAACGTGAGGAATACACAAAGAATGACAGAGAAAGACAGAGACAGAGCCAGAGACAGAGACAGGTACAGAGAAAGACAGATACACAGAGACATGCAGGGACAGACAGAAAACAGTGACAGGCACAGAGAAAGGCAGAAACTCAGAGACAGATACAGAGACTGACACAGAGCAAGACAGAATTACACAGTTAGACACATGCACATACAGAAACAGAGACGCACTGAGACAGAAACATAGACAGAGACTGGGACAGAGAAAGAAAGAGACAGAGAAAGATAGGTAGAGGCACAGAGACAGAGACATGCACAGAGAAGGGCACATAGACAGAGATGGGCACACAGACAGAAGCAAACACAGAGACAGGCTCAGAGACAGAGATAGGCACAGTAAAATACATAAATGCACTCAGAGAGGCAGAGGCAGTCACAGACAGACGGAGAGAGTGACACAGATGGACATAGGGGCAGACAGTGGCAGAATGAGGCAAAGACAAAGGCAGACAGAGAGAGAGACAGAGCCAGAGACAGGCACGGAGAAATACAGTAATACACTGAAACAAACACAGAGAAACACAGAGACAAAGGAAGGCCAAAACAGAGAAAATCCGAGACAGAGAAAGATGGAGACAGAGAAAGACAGACATACAGAGAGACATACAGATATAGACACATAGACAATCAGAGACAGACAGAGACAGACACAGAGAACGACAGAGGCAGAAAAAGATAAAGACCAAAACAGACCGAGACAGAGATACAGGGTGACAGACAGAGACAGATACACAGATAGACAGAAAGAAATACAGAGAATCAGGGAAAGGCAGAAATTCGCAGAGAAAGGCAGAGGCAGATGCAGAGACAGAAACAGAGACAGAGAAATAAAGCTACCTAAACAGAGAGAGATGATGAAAGAGACACAGTCCGAGAAATGCAGAGGCACGCACAGAGATAGAGACAGAGACATAGGCAGACAGTTAGACAGAAGCATAGAAGGAGACAGATACAGGGAAAGACAGAAATGCACAGAGAGAGAGAGAGAGAGAGAGACATAGGCAGACTGAGGCAGACAGATATAGAAAGGCAGAGGCAGTCAGACACAGAGGCGGGGACAGAAAGAAAGGCAGACACAGAGAAAAAATAGTGACACGGAAAGGCAAAGGCAGATAAAGAAAGGTTAGAGACAGAGAATGAGAGAGACAGCGACAGAGAAAGACAGAGGCATATACAGAGACAGAAATTGAGACATAGGAATAGGTATAGACAGATATACACAGAGACATAGACGGAGAAATACACAGAGACAAGCAGAAGAAGTGACAGACAAATGGAACGACATAGTCAATCACAGAGAAAGACAGAGACAGAGAAAGACAGAGACAGTCACAGAGAAATTCAGACACACAGAGAGAGGAAGAGACAGAGACAGAGAAAGACAGAGACAGAAACAGAGAAAGACAGAGACAGTCGCAGAGAATGAAAGACACAGGCAGGGACCGAGAAAGACAAAGACAGAGACAGGAAAAGACTTAAAATACAGATAATGACAGAGGCAGACAGAGACAGAGACAGACACAGAGACTGAGACAGGCCCAGAGAAAGAGAGAAATAAACATAGAGAGATAGGCACAAAGAAAGAAAGACAGACAGAGAAAGAGACAGGCTCAGAGACAAACACAGAGACAGAGACTGACACGGAGAATGACAGAAAAAAACAGAGAGAGACTGAGACAGACAGGCAACTGAAACAGAGGCAGTGAGAGGCACAGAAAAAGATAGAGGGAGGCAGATACAGATACAGACACAGAAAAAGATAGAAATTCATATATATAAACAGAGGCTGATGAAGAATACAAACAAATACAGTGACAGGCACAGAGAAATACAGAGACAAAGGCAGACATAGAAAGGCACTGCAACAAATACAGGCAAAGACAGAAGCAGAAACAGGAAAAGGCAGAAATGCACAAGAAGAGAGACAGACACAACTGAGGCAGATCGAGACAGAGATACAGATGTACAAAGCGACAGAGACTGAAAGAGGCAGAGAGACATCAGACGTGGACAGAAAAAAAAGACAGAGACAGGCGCAGAGAAAAACAGTCATGCACGGAAAAAAACACACAGATAAAAACAGAGAAAGTGAAAGGCAGATACAGCGAAAGGAGAAGGCAGAAAAAGACAGACTGAGAAATACAGAATCTGACTCAGATGAATACAGACACAGTAACAGAGACAGGCAGAGACCGAGACAGGCAGAGAGTGTCAGAAACAGAGACAGGGACAGAAAGAGAGAAAAACTGAGAGAAAAACAGAGACAGGGAAAGACAGAGGCAGAGAAAGACAGGTCCAGATACAAAAGCAGACAATGACAGAGACAGAGACAGGGAAATATAGAGTCATGCACAGAGACAGAGAAAGAGACATATAAAGATTCATAGAGAGTTATATACATAGAGAAAGGCAGAAGGAGGGAAAGACAAAGGGAAAGACAGAGACTGAATACAAACTAGAGAAATTCAGAGACAGAGCAAGGCAGAGAAAGACACAGACACAGTCAGAAACAGGCAGAGGCAGGCAGCGATTGAGATAGACAGAGGCAGAGAAAGACAGTGGCAGAAACAGAAAAAGAGAAAGACAGAGATAAAGAAAGAGTGGGGCAGACACAGAGAAAGACAGAAACAGACAAAGGTAGAGGCAGTGACAGGGGCAGAGAAATAAAGAAATATAGAGAGATTTTCAGAGACAGATAGAGACAGAGGCAGACACAGAGACAGGCGCAGAGAAAGAAGAACAAACACAGAGAGAGACAGAGGCAGACAGAGTCAGAGACAGGCACAATGAAACACAGTAATACACAGAAACAGACACAGAGAAAAGCAGAGACAGAGAATGACCAAGACAGAGAAAGGCCAAGACAGAGAATGGACGAGACAGAAGATGAAAGAGACAGATAAAGACAGATACAACACAGAGAAAGACAGAGACACACAGAGACAGACAGAGACAGACACAGAGACAATCAGTGATAGAAAGAGACAGAGGCAGACACAGAGAAGGACAGAGGCAGAAAAAGATAGAGACAGAGGAAGACCGAGACAGAGACACAGCGTGAAAGGACGAGACAGAAACACATATAGACAGAAACAATGACAGACACAGGAAAAGGCAGGAATTTGCAGAGAAAGGCAGAGGCAGATGCAGAGACAGAAACAGAGACAGACAGAGATAGAGAAAGAAAGGTACCTACACAGAGAAAAAAGATGAAAGAGACAGAAACAGAGAAAAAAGAGGCATGCACTGAGATAGAGACAGATACATAGGCAGACACTCAGAAAGAAGCATTGACGGAGACAGATACAGGAAAAGACATAACTGCTCAGAGAGAGACATAGACAGAGTGAGACAGACAGAGACAGGCAGAGACAGTCAGACACAGAGGCAGGGACAGAAAGGAAGACACACACAGAGAAAAACACAGAGACACGGAAAGACAGAGGCAGTGTAAGGCAGGTCCAGAGACATATAATGACAGAAACAGAGACAGAGAAGGACAGAGGCCTACACAGAGACAGAGAAAGTGACATAGACAGAGGCATAGACTGAGTTATACACAGAGAAATAGACAGAGGCATACGCAGAAACAGATAGAAGCAGTGACAGACAATGGGAAAGATGGATTCAATCACAGAGAAAGACAGAGACAGGGAAAGACAGAGACAGGCACAGCGAAAGTCAGACACACAGAGAGAGACAGAGGCAGAGACAGAGAAAGACAGAGACATAAACAGAACAAGATAAGGGCAGAGACGTTCACAGAGAAAGACAGAGACAGACACAGAGAAAGACAGACACAGACAGGGACAGTGAAAGACAAAGTCAGAGGCAGAGAATGATATAAATACACAGAGAGATACAGTGGCAGAAAGAGACAGACACAGAGACTCAGACAGGCACAGAGAAAGACAGAAGTACACATAGAGAGACAGGGACAGAGACGGAAACAGAGAAATAATGAGACAGGCAAAGGCAGAGGGACAGACACAGAGAGAGCGACAGACACGGAGAAAGACAGAAATACAGACAGAGAGAGACAGAGACAGACAGGCAACTGAAACAGAGACAGTGACAGGCGAAGAGAAAGACAGGAAAGCAGAGACAGGCAGAAACAGTGAAATGCACAGAGAAAGACAGAAATACATATATAGACCCTGACACAGACAGGGAACACACAGACAGTGACAGGCTCAGAGACTGACAGAGAGAAAGGCAGACAGAGAAAGGCACGGAAACAAATACAGATACAGAGACAGAAACAGACACATGAAAAGGCAGAAATGCACAGAAAGAGAGACAGAGAAAACAGAGACAGCTGGAGACTGAGACACAGATGGACACAGACACAGAAACAGAAAGAGGAGTAGAAACAGTCAGACACAGGCAGAGACCGAGGCAGAGGCTGGCGCAGAGAAAGAGGGCGATGCACAGAAACGAACACCGAGAAAACCACAGACATTGAAAGACAGAGACAGTGAAAGGTGGATGCAGAGAAAGACAGAGACTGAGATACACAGAAGTAGACACAGAGAAATACAGGGACAGTAACAGAGACAGACAGAGACAAACAGAGGCAGAGACAGGGATAGAAAGAGAGACAGCCACAGAGAAAAACAGAGACAGGGAAAGACAGAGGCAGATAAAGACAGTTCCAGAGACAGAGCCAAAAAAGGACAGAGATAGAGGGCGTGAAAGATAGAGACATGCACAGAGACAGAGAAATAGACATAGACACAGGCATAGACAGGGATATATATAGCGAAAGACAGAAGCAGTGACCGACAAAAGGGAAATACAGAGAATGAGTACAACATAGAGAATGTCAGAGACAGAGAAAGATAGCGAAAGTCACAGAGACAGGCAGATACAGGCAGAGATTGTGATAGACAGAGACAGAGAGAGACAGAGACAGAAACAGAGAAAGACAGAGATAGAGGAAGAGTGGGGCTTACACAGAAAAACACAGACACAGACAAAGGCAGAGACAGAGACAGGCACAGAAAAAGGACATACACAGAGAGAGATAGAGGCAGACTGAGACAGAGACAGGCACAGTGAAAGAAAGGCTTAGGCAGAGACAGAGGCAGACACAGAGAGAGTGGGACAGGCAGAGACAGGCACACTGAAACGCAGTAATACAAAGAAAAAGACACAGAGAAAAGCAGAGATGAGAATGATCAAGACGGAGAAAGGCCAAAATGGAGAAAGGCAGAGACAGAGAAAGACAGTTACAAAACAGAGAAAAACAGAGACACACACAGACAGAGAGAGACAGACACAGAGACAATCATGGATAGACAGAGACAGAAACAGATTCAGAGAAGCACAGAGGCAGAAAAAGATAGAGACATTGGCAGACAGACACAGAGACACAGGGTGACAGAACGAGAGAGGAAGACATATAAACAGAAACAACTTCAGAGACAATTGATGGCAGAAATACGCACAGAAGGGCGGAGGCACATGCAGAGGCAGAAACAGAGACAGGCAAAGGCAAAGAAAGAAAGATACCTAGACAGAGAAAAAAGATGTAAGAGACAGGAACAGAAAAACAGAGGCATGCACTGAGATAGATACAGAGACTTAAGCAGACAATTAGACAGAAGCATAGACGGAGACAGATACAGGGAAATACAGAAATGCAAAGAGAAAGACATGGACATATGAGACAGACAGAGACACAGACAGGCAGAGACAGTCAGACACAGAGGCAGGGAATGAATGAAAGAGAGACAAAGAGAAAAAACAGACACGGAAAGAGAGAGGCAAAGAAAGAAATATCCGGAGACAGAGAATGACAGAAACAGAGACAGGGAGAGACAGCGGCATACACAGAGACAGAGAAAATGACATAGACAGAGGCATAGACTGAGTTATGTACAGAATGACAGACAGAGACATACACAATAACGGACATAAGCAGTGACAGACAATGGCAAAGACAGAGTCAATCACAGAGAAAGACAGAAACGGGAAAAGACAGAGACTGACACAGAGAAAGTCAGACACACAGAGAGAGACAGAGAAAGACAGAGACATAAACAGAGCAAGAGAGGGAGAGAGACAAATCACAGAGAAAGACAGAGACAGACACAGAGAACGACATCCACAGACAGGGGCAGAGAAAGACAAAGATAGATAGAGAGAAAGACATAAATAGACAGAAAGGTACATGGGGAGACAGAGGTAGAAACAGAGACTGCGACAGAAAGACAGCAAACACATAGAGTGACAGAGACAGATACAGGCACAGAGAAAGAATGTGACAGACAGAGACAGGCACAGAGACAGACAGAGAGAGAGACAGACATGGAGAAAGACAGAAATACAGAGAGAGAGAGAGAGACAGAGACAGGCAGGCAACTGAAACAGAGACAGTGAAAGGCGAAAAGAAATACATGAAAACAGAGACAGGCCGAAACAATGAAAAGCACACAGAAGGCAGAGCCAGAGACAGAAACAGATGCAAACACAATGAAAGACAGAAAGACATATTTAGACACTGAGACGGACAGAGAACACAAACAGAGACAGTGGCAGGGACAGAGAAAGAGAGAGACAAAGGCAGACTGAGAAAGGCACGGAAACAAATACAGACACAGAGACAGAAACAGACACATGAAAAGACAGAAATGCACAGAAAGAGAGAGAGAGAAAACAATGGCAGTTGGAGACTGAGACACAGATGGACACAGAGACAGAGACAGAAAGAGGAAGAGAGACAGTCAGACATAGAAACATAACGAGACAGAGACTGGCCCAGATAAAGAGAGTGAAGCACAGAACAAAGCAAAGAGTAAAACAGACAGAGAAAGGCAGTGACAGTGAAATGCGGAGCCAGAGAAAGACAGTGACTGAGATAGATAAAAAATAAACACAGAGTGGTACAGCTACAGTAACAGAGAGAGACAGAGACAAACAGGAGTAGAGAGAGACATAGAGAGTCAGAAACAGAGGCAGGGACAGAAAGAAAAACATACAGAATGAAAGACAGAGACAGGGAAAGACAGAGGCAGATTCAAAAAGTTCCAGAGACTGGGACAGACAATGACAGAGACAAAGGAAGTGAAAGATAGAGACTTGCACAGAGACAGAGAAATAGACATAGACAGAGACATTGACACAGATATACATAGAGAAAGACAGAAGCATTGACTGACAAAAGGGAAAGACAGAGAATGAGTACAACATAGAGAATGTCAGAGTCAGAGAAAGATAGAGAAAGTCACAGAGACAGGCAGAGATTGGGTTAGACAGAGACGGAGAAAGACGGAGACAGAAACAGAAGCAGAGAAAGACAGAGATAGAGAAAGAGGGGGACATACACAGAGAAAGACAGACACAGACAAAGGCAGAGACAGAGACAGGGACAGAGAAATACAGAAATACACAGAGAAATGAAGAGAAAGATAGAGACAGAGTCACACACAGAGACAGGCACAGATAAATACAGACGTACACACGGAGAGAGAGATGCAGACAGACACAGAAACAGAGACAGGAACAGAGAAACTAAGAGTTAGGCAGAGACAGAGACAGACACAGATAAAGGCAGAGACAGACACAGGACGAGTCTAAGAAAGATAGAGTCAGAGTCAGAGACTGGTTCAGGGAAAGACAGAAACACAGAAACAGACAAAGACAGACAGACATAGTGATAGAGACAGAAAAAGGCAGAGACATAGACAGATACAAAGACAGACACATAGAAAGACAGAAATACACAGATAGACACAGAGACAGACAGAGACAGAGACAGACGCGGAACAGAAAAAGAGACACAGCGCACAACAGAGACAGAAAATCAGGCAGAGAAAGGCACAGGGATAGTGACACACACAGAGACAGAGGTAGACATTTAGAAAGGTAGAGACAGTGAACAGTGAAATCAGAGAAAGACAAAATGAGAAAGGCACACACAACACAGCGAAAGAGAGGTAGACACAGAGAAATGTAGAGACAGATAAATAGGCAATCATAGTCACACAGTAAAAGCAGGCACAGATACAGAGAGAGACAGAGTCGGACACAGTGAAGGGCTGAGGCAGGAAAAGATAGAGACAGAGGCAGACAGAGACAGAGACACAGGGTGACAGAACGAGACAGAAACACATATAGACAGACACAACGACAGAGACGGAGAAAGGTAGGAATTCGCAGAGAAAGGCAGAGGCAGATTCAGAAACAGAAACAGAGACAGACTGAGACAGAGAAAGGAAGATATCTAGACAGAGAAAAAAGATGAAAGAGACATAAACAGGGAAACACAGAGGCATGCACTGAGATAGAAACAGAGACATAGGCAGACATTTAGACAGAAGTATAGACGGAGACAGATACAGGATAGGACAGAAATGCACACAGAGAGACATAGGCAGAGTGAGGCAGACAGAGGTAGACACAGTCACAGATAGAGGCAGGGAAAGAATGAAAGAAAGACAAAGAGAAAAAAACAGACAAGGAAAGTCAGAGGCAGAGAAAGACAGATCCAGAGACAGAGAATGGCAGAGACAGAGACAGGCCAAGAAAGAGGCATACACAGAGGCAGAGAAAATGACATAGACAGAGGCATAGACTGAGTTATGTACAGAATGATAGACAGAGACATACACAATAACAGACATAAGCAGTGACAGACAATGGCAAAGACGGAGTCAATCACAGAGAAGGACAGAAACAGGAAAAGACAGAGACTGACACAGAGCAAGTCAGACACACAGAGAGAGACAGAGACAGAGAAAGACAGAGACATAAACAGAGCAAGAGAGGGAGAGAGACAAATCACAGAGAAAGACAGAGAAAGACAGAGACAGACACAGAGAACGACATCCACAGACAGTGGTAGAGAAAGACAAGGATAGATACAGAGAAAGACATAAATAGACAGAAAGGTACATGGGCAGACAGAGGTAGAAACAGAGACTGAGACAGGCACAGAGAAAGACAGCAAAAACATAGAGTGACAGAGACAGATACAGGCACAAAGAAAGAATGTGACAGACAGAGACAGGCACAGAGACAGACAGAGAGAGAGAGAGACAGACAGAAATACAGAGAGAGAGAGAGAGAGAGAGAGAGAGAGAGAGCCAGGCAGGCAACTGAAACAGAGACAGTGAAAGGCGAAAAGAAATGCATGAAAACAGAGACAGGCAGAAACAACGAAAAGCACACAGAAGGCAGAGCCAGAGACAGAAACAGATGCAGACACAATGAAAGACAGAAAGACATATTTAGACACTGAGACGGACAGAGAACACAAACAGAGACAGTGGCAGGCACGGAGAAAGGGAGAGACAAAGGCAGACTGAGAAAGGCACGGAAACAAATACAGACACAGAGACAGAAACAGACACATGAAAAGACAGAAATGCACAGAAAGAGAGAGAGAGAAAACAGTGGCAGTTGGAGACTGAGACACAGATGGACACAGAGACAGAGACAGAAAGAGGAAGAGAGACAGTCAGACATAGAAACATAACGAGACAGAGACTGGCCCAGATAAAGAGAGTGAAGCACAGAACAAAGCAAAGAGTAAAACAGACAGAGAAAGGCAGTGACAGTGAAATGCGGAGCCAGAGAAAGACAGTGACTGAGATGGACAAAAATAGACACAGAGTAGTACAGCAACAGTAGCAGAGAGAGACAGAGACAAACAGGGGCAGAGAGAGACATAGAGAGTCAGAAACAGAGGCAGGGACAGAAAGAAAAACATACAGAATGAAAGACAGAGACAGGGAAAGACAGAGGCAAATTCAGAAAGTTCCAGAGACAGGGACAGACAATGACAGAGACAAAGGAAGTGAAAGATAGAGACTTGCACAGAGACAGAGAAATAGACATAGACAGAGACATTGACACAGATATACATAGAGAAAGACAGAAGCAGTGACAGACAAAAGGGAAAGACAGAGAATGAGTACAACATAGAGAATGTCAGAGTCAGAGAATAATAGAGAAAGTCACAGAGACAGGCAGAGATTGGGTTAGACAGAGACGGAGAAAGACGGAGACAGAAACAGAAGCAGAGAAAGACAGAGATAGAGAAAGAGGGGGACATACACAGAGGAAGACAGACACAGACAAAGGCAGAGACAGAGACAGCGACAGCGACAGCGAAATACAGAAATACACAGAGAAAGGAAGAGACAGATAGTGACAGAGTCAGACACAGAGACAGGCACAGAGAAATACAGACGTACAAGAGAGAGACAGATGCAGACAGAGGCAGAAATAGAGACAGGAACAGAGAAACAAAGAGTTAGCCAGAGACAGAGATAGACACAGATAAAGGCATAGAGAGACACAGAGCGAGACTAAGAAAGATAGAGTCAGAGTCAGAGACTGGTTCAGAGAAAGACAGAAACACAGAGGCAGACAAAGACAAACAGACATAGTGATAGAGACAGAGAAAGGCATAGACAAAGACAGATGCAGAGACAGACACAGAGAAAGACAGAAATACACAGATAGGCACAGAATCAGACAGAGACAGAGATAGAGACAGACACGGAACAGAAAAAGAGACGCAGCGCACGACAGAGACAGAAAATCAGGCAGAGAAAGGCACAGAGATAGTGACACACACAGAGACAGAGGTAGACACTTAGAAAGGCAGAGACAGTGAAAAGTGAAATCAGAGAAAGACAAAATGAGAAAGGCACACACAACACAGCGAAGGAGAAGTAGACACAGAGAAAGGCAGAGACAGATAAAGAGGCAATCATAGTCAAACAGAGAAAGCAGGCACAGATACAGAGAGGGACAGAGTCGGACACAGTGAAGGGCTGAGGCAGAAAAAGATAGAGACAGAGGCAGACAGAGACAGAGACACAGGGTGACAGAACGAGACAGAGACACATATAGACAGAAACAACGACAGAGACGGAGAAAGGCAGGAATTCGCAGCGAAAGGCAGAGGCAGATTCAGAAACAGAAACAGAGACAGACTGAGACAGAGGAAGAAAGATAACTAGACAGAGAAAAAAGATGAAAGATACAGAAACAGGGAAACACAGAGGCATGCACTGAGATAGAAACAGTGACATGGGCAAAAATTTAGACAAAAGTATAGACGGAGACAAATACAGGATAAGACACAAATGCACACAGAGAGACAAAGGCAGAGTGAGGCAGACAGAGGTAGACACAGTCATACATAGAGGCAGGGAAAGAATGAAAGAAAGACAAAGAGAAAAAAACAGACAAGGAAAGTCAGAGGCAGAGAAAGACAGATCCAGAGACAGAGAATGGCAGAGACAGAGACAGGCCAAGAAAGAGGCATACACAGAGGCAGAGAAAATGACATAGACAGATGCATAGATTGAGTTATACACAGAATGATAGACAGAGACACACACAGAAACAGACAGAAGCAGTGACAGATAATAGGAAAGAAGGAGTCAATCACAGAGAAAGACAGAAAGAGGAGAAGACAGAGACAGACACAGAGAAAGTCAGATACACAGAGAGAGACAGAGACAGAGAAAGACAGAGACATAAACAAAGCAAGAAGGGGAAAGAGACAAACACAGTGAAAGACAGAAACAGACACAGAGAACGATATCCACAGACAGGGGCAGAGAAAGACAAAGATAGATACAGGGAAAGACAGAGACAGAAACAGAGCAAAACAGGTATGGAGACAAACACAGAGAAAGACAGAGACAGACACAGAGAAAGACAGACATAGGCAGGGACAGAGAAAGACAAAGATAGATACAGAGAAAGACAGAGACAGAAACAGAGCAAAACAGGTATGGAGACAAACACAGAGAAAGACATAAATACACAAAAAGGTACAGGGGCAGACAAAGGCAGAAACAGAGACTGAGACTGGCACAGAGAAACCAGCAAACATGTAGAGTGTCAGAGACAGATACAGGCACAGAGATAGAAAGAGAGAGACAGAGATAGGCACAGAGATAGACACGGAGAGAGAGACAGACACAGAGAAAGACAGAAATACACAGATAGACACAGAGTTAGACAGAGACAGAGACAGACAGGGAACAGAACACGACAGAGACAGAAAATGAGGTAGAGAAAGGCACAGAGATCGTGACACACACAGAGACAGAGGTAGACACTTAGAAAGGCAGAGAAAGTGAAACGTGAAATCAGAGAAAGACAAAATAAGAAAACCACACACAACACCGCGAAAGATAGATAGACTCAGAAAAAGGCAGAGAAAGATAAATAGACAATCGTAGTCAAACAGAGAAAGCAGGCACAGAGACAGAGAGATACAGAGTCGGACACAGTGAATGACTGAGGCAGAAAAACATAGAGACAAAGGCAGACAGAGACACGGGGTGACAGAACGAGACAGAGATACATATAAACCGAAACAATGACAGAGACGGGGAAAGGCAGGAATTCGCAGAGAAAGGCAGAGGCAGATTCAGAAACAGGAACAGAGACAGACTGAGACAAAGAAAGAAAGATATCTAGACAGAGAAAAAAGATGAAAGAGACAGCAGCAGGTAAAAAACAGAGTCATGCACTGAGATAGAAACAGAGACATAGGCAGACATTTAGACAGAAGCATAGACAGAGACAGATACATGATAAGACAGAAATGCACAGAGACAGACATATGCAGAGTGAGACAGACAGAGACAGAGACAGGCAGAGACAGTAATACATAGAGACAGGGAAAGGATGAAAGAAAGACAACGAGAAAAGAACAGACACGGAAAGATAGAGAAAGACAGCTCCAGAGACAGAGAATGACAGAAACAGAGAAAGGCCAAGAAAGAGGCATACACAGAGGCAGAGAAAATGACATAGACAGAGGCATAGACTGAGTTATACACAGAATTATAGACAGAGACATACACAGAAACAGACAGAAGCCGTGACAGACAATAGGAAGAAGGTGTCAATCACAGTGAAAGACAGAAATGGGAGAAGACAGAGACAGAGACAGAAAAAGTCAGACACGCAGAGAGAGACAGAGACAGAAAAAGACAGAGGCAGAAACAGAACAAGACAGGGGCAGAGTTAAACAGAGAGAAAGACAGATAAAGACAGAGACAGACACAGAGAGCGACAGCCACAGGCAAGGTCAGAGAAAGGCAAAGGTAGATACAGAGAAAGACAAAGACAGAAACAGGGCAAAATAGGGATGGAGACAAACACAGATAAAGACAGAGACAGACACAGAGAAAGACAGACTCAGATAGGGACAGAGAAACACAACTACAGAGACAGATGAAGACTTAAATACCCAGAAAGCTACAGAGGCAGACAGGGGCAGATACAGAGACTGAGACTGGCACAGAGAAAGAGAGAGAGACAGAGACAGACAAAGAGAGAGGGAGACAGACACGGAGAAACACAAAAATACAGAGAGAGAGACAGAGTTAGGCAAACAACTGAAACAGAGACAGTGACAGGCGAAGAGAAAGGCATGAAAACAAGAGACAGGCAGAAACAATGAAAAGCACAGGGAAGACAGAGCTAGAGACAGATATAGACCCACACACAAAGAAAGACAGAAATGCATATTTAGACATTGAGGCAGACAGGGAACAAAAACAGAGACAGTGACAGGCACAGAAAAAGAAAGAGACATAGGCATAAAGAGAAAGGCACGGAAACAAATACAGGCACAGAGACAGAAACAAACACATGAAAAGGCAGAAATGCACAGAAAGAGAGACAGAGAAAACAAGAGGCATTTGGAGACTGAGACACAGATGGACACAGAGACAGAGACAGAAAGAGGAAAAGAGACAGTCAGTCAGAGAAAGATAATGAGACAGAGGCTGGCACAGAGAAATAGGTTGATGCACGGAAACAAACACAGAGTAAAACACAGGCAGTGAAAGGCATTGACAGTGAAATTCGGAGCAAGAGAAAGACAGAACCTGCGATAGACCAAAATAGAGTAGTACAGCGACAGTAACAGAGACAGACAGAGACAAACGAGGCAGAGGAAGGCATAGAGAGTATGAAACAGAGACAGGGACAGAAAGAGAGAAATACAGAATGAAAGGCAGAGACAGGGAAAGACAGAGGCAGATTCAGACATTAACAGAGACGGGGACAATGACAGAGACAAAGGACGTGAAAGATAGAGAATTGCACAGAGAGAGAAATATACATGGACAGAGGCATAGACAGAGGTATACATAGAGAAAGACAGAAGCAGTGACCGACAAAAGGGAAAGACACAGAATGAGTACAACATAGAGAATGTGAAAGACAGAAATATATTGAAAGTCACAGAGACAGGCCGAGATAGGCAGAGATTGGGATAGACAGAGACAGAGAAAGATGGAGGCAGAAACGGAAACAGAAGCAGAGAAAGACAGAGATAGAGAAAGAGAGGGACATACACAGAGAAAGACAGACAAAGACAAAGGCAGAGACAGAGACAGGGACAGAGAAATACAGAAATACACAGAGAAAGGAAGAGACAGTCAGAACAAAGACAGGCACAGATAAATACAGACGTACACAGAGAGAGACAGATGCAGACAAAGACAGAAGGAGATACAGGAACAGAGGAAGAAAGAGTGAGGCAGAGACAGAAACAGAAACAGATAAAGGCAGAGACAGACACAGAGAGAGACTAAGACAGACAGAGTCAAAGTCAGACACTGGCTCAGAGAAAGACAGAAACACAGAGACAGACAAATATAGACAGACAGAGTGAAAGAGACAGAGAAAGGCAGGGACAAAGACTGATACCGAGACAGACACAGAGAAGGACAGTAATACATAGATAAACACAGAGTCACACAGAGCCAGTGACAGAGACGGAACAGAAACAGAAACAGAGACAAGAAAACAGCGACTGAGGTAGACATATAGAAAGGCAGAGACAGTGAAAGATGAAATCAGAGAAAGACAATATGAGAAAGGTACACACAACACAGCGAAAGAGAGATAGACACAGAGAAAGGCAGAGGCAGATAAAGAGGCAATCATAGTCAAACAGAGACAGCAGGCACAGAGACAGAAAGAGACAGAGTCGGACACAGTGAAGGGCTGAGGCAGAAGAAGGTAGAGACAGATGCAGACAAAGACAGAGACATAGGGTGACAGAACGAGACAGAGATACATATTGACAGGAACAACGACAGAGACGGGGAAAGGCAGAAATTCGCAGAGAAAGGCAGAGCCAGAAACAGAAACAGAGACAGACTGAGACAGAGAAAGAAAGATATCTAGACAGAGAAAAACATGATAGAGACAGAAACAGGGAAGAACAGAGGCATGCACTGAGATCGAGACAGAGACATAGGCAGACAATTAGACAGAAGCATAGACGGAGACAGATACAGTCTAAGACAGAAATGCACAGAGAGAGACATAGGCAGAGTAAGACAGACAGAGACAGGCAGTGACAGCCAGACACAGGGGCAGGGAAAGAAAGAAAGAAAGACAAAGAGAAAAAAACAGACACGGAATGTCAGAGGCAGAGAAATACAGATCCAGTGACAGAGAATGACAGAAACAGGGACAGCGAAAGACAGAGGCATACACGGAGAAAGAGAAAATGAGATTGACAGAGGCATAGACTGATTTATACACAGAATGATAGACAGAGACATACACAGAAACAGACAGAAGCAGTGACAGACAATGGGAAAAACGGAGTCAATCACAGAGAAAGACAGAAGCAGGAAAAGACAGAGACAGACACAGAGAAAGTCATACACACAGAGCGAGACAGAGACAGAGAAAGACAGAAAAAGAAACAGAGCAAGACAGGGGCAGAGACAAACACAGAAAAAGACAGAGACAGACACAGAGAACTAGATCCACAGACAGGGGCACAGAATGACAAGGACAGATACAGAGAAAGACAGACACAGAAACAGAGCAAAACAGGGACGGAGACAAACACAGAGAAAGACAGAGACAGAGACAGAGAAAGACAGACAAAGACAGGGACAGAGAAAGACATAAATACACAGAAAAGTAGACAGAGGCAGACAGAGGCATACACAGAGACTGAGACAGGCAGAGATAAAGACAGCAAACACATAGGGTGACAGAGCCAGTGACAGGCACAGAGGAAGAAAGAGACAGACAGAGTCAGGCAAAGAGACAGACAGAGGGAGAGAGAGACAGACACGGATAAAGACAGAAATACAGAGAGAGAGAGAGAGTCAGGCAAGCAACTGAAACAGAGACAGTGACAGGCGAAGAGAAAGACATGAAAACAGAGAGAGGCAGAAACAGTGAAAAGCAAAGGGAACACAGAGCCAGTGACAGATACGGATGCAGACACAAAGAAAGACAGAAATACATATTTAGACACTGAAACAGACAGGGAACACAAACAGAGACAGTGACAGACACAGAGAAAGAGAGAGACAAAGACAATCAGAGAAAGGCACGGAAACAAATACAGACACAGAGACAGAAACAAACACATGAAAAGGCAGAAATGCACAGAAAGAGAAACAGAGAAAACAGAGGAAGATGGAGACTGAGACACAGATGGACCCAGAGACAGAGACAGAAAGAGGAAGAGAGAGAATCAGACATAGAAAGATAATGAGACAGAGACTGGAGCAGAGAAATAGGGTGATGCACAGAAACAAACACAGAGTAAAACACAGACAGTAAAAGGCATTGACAGTGAAATCCGGAGCAAGAGAAAGACAGAGACTGAGATAGACAAAAATAGAGTAGTACAGCGACAGTAACAGAGACAGACAGAGACAATCAGAGGCAGAGAGAGGCATAGGGAGTCAGAAACAGAGACAGGGACAGAAAGAGAGAAATACAGAATGAAAGGCAGAGACAGCAAAAGACAGAGGCCGATTCCGACATTAACAGAGACGGACAGACAATGGCAGAGACAACGGACGTGAAAGATAGAGACTTGCACAGTGAAATATACATAGGCAGAGGCATAGACAGAGATATACATAGAGAAAGACAGAAGCAGTGACTGACAAAAGGGAAAGACACAGAATGAGTACAACACATAGAATGTGAAAGACAGAGAAAGATAGAGAAAGTCACAGAGACAGGCCGAGATAGGCAGAGACTGGGATATACAGGGACAGAGATAGATGGAGGAAGAAACGGAAACAGAAGCAGAGAAAGACAGAGATAGAGAAAGAGAGGGACATACACAGAGAAAGACAGACAAAGACAAAGGCAGAGACAGAGACAGGGACAGAGAAATACAGAAATACACAGAGAAAGGAAGAGACAGATAGAGACAGAGTCAGACACAGAGACAGGCACAGATAAATACAGACGTACACAGAGAGAGACAGATGCAGACAAAGACAGAAGGAGAGACAGGAACAGAGGAAGAAAGAGTGAGGCTGAGACAGAAACAGACACAGATAAAGGCAGAGACAGACACAGAGAGAGACTAAGACAGACAGAGTCAGAGTCAGAGACTGGCTCAGAGAAAGTCAGAAACACAGAGACAGACAAATATAGACAGACAGAGTGACAGAGACAGAGAAAGGCAGGGACAAAGACAGATACAGAGAAGGACAGTAATATACAGATAAACACAGAGTCAGACAGAGACAGAGACAGACACGGAACAGAAACAGTGACAGAGACAAGCACAGAGCACGACAGAGACAGAAAATGAGTCAGAGAAAGACACAGAGAGAGTTACACACACAGAGACAAAGGTAGACACATAGAAAGGCAGAGATAGTGAAAGGTGAAATCACAGAAAGACAAAATGAGAACGGCACACACAACACAGCGAAAGAGAGATAGACACTGAGAAAGGCAGGGTCAGATAAAGAGGCAATCATAGTCAAACAGAGACAGAAGATACAGAGACAGAGAGATACAGACACAGATACAGAGAAAGACAGAGACAGGCACGGAGTGGTACTGAGACAGACAGAGACTGAGACAGGGACAGGCACTGAGAAAGACAGTATCTCAGAGACAAACAGGGACAGAGACAGAGAAAGGCAGATACGGAGGCAGAGACAGATACAGAAGCAGACAAAGAGGAAGACAGAAATGCACAGGTGGACATAGAGGTAGGTAGAGACAGAGACATACAGGGAACAGAAACAGAGGAAGAGGTATACACAGGGAAAGGCAGAGACAGTAAGGGCGAAGGCAGAGAAAGACAGAGACTGAGAAAGGCAGACAGAACACAGAGAAAGACATTCATACACAGAAAAAGACAGAGATAGATACAGAGACAATCAGAGACGGGCAGAGACAGAAGAGACAGAGACAGACAGAGACAGAGACAGAGAAAGAGAAAAACAGAGGAAGAGAAAGACAGAAACAGAAGCTGAAAAATACAGAGACTGAAGCGCAGATAGACAGAGACAGAGATGCAGTTTGACAGACGGAGGCAGAGACACAGACAGACAGAAACAAAGACAGAGACAGGGAAATGCTGAAATACAGAGATACAGAGAGAGTCAGAGACACTTACAGATAAAAAGACAGAGACAGAGAAAGACAGATACATAGAAAGAGAATGATGCAGAGACAGATGGAGGCAGAAAGAGGCAGAGGCACGGACAGACAGAGCCAGAGACAGGCACATAAAGTAACAGTAATACAAAGAAAATGACACACAGAAAAGAAGGGGCAGAGATAGCCAGAGACAGGGAATGACGGAGACAGAAATACAACAAAAGAGAAAGGCAGATACAACACATAGAAAGACAGCGATTCACAGAAACAGACAGAGACAGACACATAGAGCGTTAGAGATACAGCGAGACAGACCGAGATTGAGATAGACAGCTTCAGAGACAGACACTGAGAAGGGCAGAGACAGAGAAAGTCGTTAACTGACACAGAGAAAGAAAGAAACAGAGACAGTATCTGACAAAAACAGAGGCAGGGGGATTCAGAAAGAGACAGAGACACATTGACGGAAACAAAGGCATTAACAGAGAAAGGCAGAAATTCACTGAGACGGATTGAGGCAGACAGAGGCAGTGACAGAGACAGACACAGATCAATCACAAAGACAAGCAGAGACATAGAAAGAAAAATACATAGACTTAGACAGAGAATGACAGAGGCAGAGACAGAGAACTACAGAGGCATGCACAGAGACAGAGAAAATGACAGAGATGGAGACATAGAAAGATTCATACAACAGGGGCATGGTCAGTGATATCGACATTGACAGACAGAAAGAGTGACAGATGAGGACAGAGTCATAAACAGACACAGAGAGAGGCAGAGGCAGGCTTAGTCACAGGGAAAGGCCAATACTGAAACACACAGAGATAACGACAGAGACAGAGAAAGATAGACACAGACACAGAGAAAGACAGACAAAGAGAGAGACAGAGAACAGCAGAGGAAGAGATACAGACAGAGGCAGAGAAAGAGACAGAGAAAGACAGTGGCATACACAGAGACATAGACAGAGACTTTGAAATGCGAAACCGACACAGAGAAAGAGAAAGGCAGACACAGAGAAAGACAGAGACACAGATAGACTCAGAGAAAGTCAGAGACAGAAAAAAAAGACAGAGAGAGACAAACTCAGACAGACAGAGACAGTGCCAGGCACAGAAAAAATAAGTAATACACAGAAACAGGCACAGAGATATGAAGAGTCAGAGAAAAACAGATACAACAATGAGGAAGACAGAGATATACAGAGGCAGAGACCGAGAGAGACAGACACAGAGACAGAAGCAGACACTGTAAATGGATGAAATGCAGAGAGAGAGACAGAGACAACAGAGGCAGATGGAGACAGACACACAGATGGACACAGAGACAGACAGAGAAAGAAAGAGGCAGAGGCACAGACGAATAGAGACAGAAAAAGAGACAGAGACAGGCACAGAGAAAGACAGTAATACACAGAAAAAGACACAGAGAAAAGGAGAGACAGAGAAAGGCAGGGGCAGTGAAAGGCGAAGACAGAGAAAGACAGAAACTGATAAAGGCAGACACAACACAGAGAAAGACAAATATGCACAGCGAAAGGCAGAGGCAGATACAGAGACAAATAGAGACAGACAAAAGTTGAGACAGACACAGAGAAGGAGAGAGACAGAGAAAGACAGAAACAAACACAAAGAAATACAGAGACAGAAACAGAGACAGATAGTGACATAGATACAGCTTGACAGGTGGAGACAGAATTACAGATAGACAGAAAAAAATGGTAGAGACATGGAAGGGCAGAAATACACAGGGACAGGCGGAGGCAGAGGCAGAGACAGAGACAGAAAATAGACAGAGATGGAGGAAGACAAATACAGAGACGGAGACAGAGAAAGACAGAGGCGGAGGAAGAGACATAGACAGCCACATAGGCAGAGACTTCGACAGAGACAGAGACAGGCACTGCAAAAGAAAGAAATGCACAGAGAGTGAAAGAGACAGCCCGAGGCAGACGGAGACAGAGGCACAGATGGACAGAGAGACAATCAGAGACAGAAATAGTCAGAGCAACAGAAAGACAAAGAGAGACTCAGGCACAGGAAAGTCAGTAATACACAGAAACCGACATGGTCAAATGCAGAGGCAGAAAAAGGCAGAGGCAGAGAATGACAGAGAGAGAGAAAGACAAAGAAAGATAAAGACAATCATGGATAGACAGAGTGCGGAGACCATCGTGGATAGCACATAGAGAAGTGGTCACCCGGCAGGTGAAGAACCCACAGGCAGGAAGGAAATGTGTGACCACCAGGAAAAGCAGCAGGACAAGGCCGGGAGTGCAGGAATCTCCTGTGGCTATTCCCCTGCAAAACAGATACACCATTGGGGGGAATGACCTCTCAGGAGAAAGCAGCAAGAGCCATATTCGTTGCAGCATGGTTGGCTCTGCTTCACCGGGGAGGATTAAAAAGTGTGGGAATGTAATAGTTATAGGGAATTCAATTGTAAGGGGAATAGATAGACGTTTATGTGGCCGCAAACGAGACTCCAGGATGATATGTTGCCTCCCTAGTGCTAGTATCAAGGATTTCTCAGAGCGGCTAAAGGACATTCTGAAGGGGGAGGGTGAACAGCCAGTGGTCGTGGTACACATTGGTAGAAACGACATAGGTAAAAAATGGATGAGTTCCTAAAAGCAGAATATAGGGAGTTAGGAAGTAAGTTGGAATTTAGGAGTTCAAAGGTAGTCATCTCAGGATTACTACCAGTGCCACGTGCCTGTCAGAGTAGAAATAACAGGATATATCGGATGAATATGTGGCTGAAGAGATGCTGTGAAGGGGAGGGTTTCAGATTCCTGAGGCACTGGGACCGATTCAGGGGGAGGTGGAACCACTACAAACGGGACGGGTTACAGCTGGGCAGGGCCGGGAATGATGTCCTCGGGAGAACATTTGCTAGAGTGACTGGGGAGAGTTTAAACTAAAATGGCAGGCGTTTGGGAACCTATGCAAGGAGTCAAGGGAAGGGGAATCAAAGACAAGAACAAAAGATAGAAGGCAGAATAAGAAAAGTGATAGTCAGAGAAATCAAGGGCAAGAACCAAACAGGGCATCAGGGAAAAATAGTGGGAACGGGAAAAGTAATATTAATAAGGCAAGCCTTAAGGCTTTCTGCCTTAATGCAAGGAGCATTCACAATAAAGTGGATGAATTAACCGCACAAATAGATGCAAACTGTTATGATATAGGCGGGGTGATGGAGACATGGCTGCAGGCTGACAAGGGATGGGAAGTGAACATCCAGGGATATTCAGTATTTAAGAAGGACAGAAAAAAAGAAAAGGTGGTGGAGATGCATTGCTGGTTAAAGAGGAACTTAATGCAATAGGGACGGAAGTTATTAGCTCCGACGATGTGGAATCTGTATGGGTAGAGCTGAAAAACACTAAGGGTCAAAAAACGTTAGTGGGGATTGTATATAGACACCCAAACAGTTGTGATATTGTTGAAATGGCATTAAACAGGAAATTAGAGACGCATGTAATAAAGGAACATCTCTAATTATGGGTGAAATTAATCTGCATATAGATTTTGCAGATCAAATTAGCAACAATACCTTAGAGGACGTATTCCTGGCGTGTATACGGCATGTTCTTCTGCACTAATTAATTTAGGAACCAACGAGAGAACATGCCACCCTCGACTGGGTATTGTGTAATGAGAAAGGAATAATTGGCAATCTGGTTGTACGAGGCCCCTTGGAGATGAGCGACTTTAATACGATAGTATTCTTCATCAAGATGGAGATTGACGTAGTTGATTCTGTTACTTGGGTGCTGAACCTTAATAAAGGATACTACGATGGTATGAGGCGCGACTTGGATATGATGGATTTGGAAACATTACTTAAAGGCCTGATGGTGGATAGGCAATGGCAAACATTCAAAGAGCGCATGGGTAAACTGTTACAATTGTTTATTCCTGTCTGGCCGCAAAAGTGAAAAAAAAGAAAATGACCAAACCGTGACTTACCAGGGAAATGAGAGATAGAATTAGATGCAAGGAAGAGACATACAATTTGGACAGAAAAAAAACAACAGACCTGAGGATGCTAAATACTTTAGAATTCAGAAAAGCAGGACCAGGGGATTGAGCAAGAAGCGGAAAAAATAGTGCGACAGTAAGCTTGCAGTGAACATAAAACTGAATGTAAAAGTTACTATTGGTATGTGAAGAGAAAAAAGATTGGTGAAGACAAATGTAGTTCCCTCACAGTCAGAAAGAGGGGAATTTATAATGGGGAACAAAGAAATGGCTGACCAACTAAATACATACTTTGTTTCTGTCTTTACAAAGGAGGACACTAATAACATACCGGAAATATTGGGGAACACAGGTTTTAGTGAGAGAGAGGAAATGAAGGAAATCAGTATTTGGAGGGAAATAGTGTTGGGGAAATTGATGAGATTGTAGGCCTATAAATTCCCGGGGCCTGATAATCTACATCCCACAGTACTTAAGGAAGTGTCCCTAGACATAATGGATGCGTTGGTGGTCATGTTTCTTGATAATATGGACTCATGAACAGTTCCTATAGATTTTAGGGCAGCTAATGTAACCCCACTATTTAAAAAGGGAAGTAGAGAAAAAAAAAGGAATTATAGACCAGTTAGCCTGACGTCGGCAGTGGGGAAAATGCTAGTGTGCATTCTTAAAGATTTATTAGCTAAGCACACGGAAAACAGTGGCAGAATCGGATAGAGTCAGCATGGATTTATGAAAGGGAAATCATGCTTGACAAATCTACTGGAATTTTTCGAGGATGTAACTCATAGACTTCATGAAGGGGAGCTAGTGGATGTGGTTTATCTGGTCTTTCAGAAGTCTTTCAACAAAGTCCCACATAAGAGATTGGTGTGTAAAATTAAAGCGCATGGATTGGGGGTAGTGTATTGAGATGGACAGAAAACTGTTTGGCAGACAGGAAACAAAGATAAGGAATAAACGGGTATTTTTCCGAATGGCAGGCAGTGACTAGTGGGGTACCGGAGGAATCGGTGCTGGGGCCCCAGTTTTTCACAATATATATTAATGATTTAGTTGAGCGAATTAAATGTAATATCTCCATATTTGCAGATGACACAAAGCTGGGCCTTACACTGGGAATACAAAGATACATGCAGTGGTATACAAAGAGACCGACATACACAGTGGCATAAAGCTACTTACACAGAGACAGACAGAGATATGCACAGAGAAAGACAGAGACATACATAGAGGTAGACAGAGATACAAACAGACATGCACATTTAAATACACAGTGACAAGAGTGAGAGACAGAGGCAGACAGAGTCTGACAAACACAGGCACAGAAAACGTGACAAGACAGGCACAGACACAGAGACATAACAGAGACATACACAGAGGCAGACAAAGACACACGCAGGCATACACAGAGGCTGTGACAGACACAGAAACAGAGGCAGATACAGAAACAGACAGGCACATAGACAGAGACAGAGCCATAGACAGAGACAGCCATATAAAGAGACAGGCAGAGATAAGGCTATAAGAACATAGACATTTTAGCAGAAATTAGGCCATTCGACCCATCGTGTCTGCTCCGCCATTGAATCATGGCTGATAAGTTTCTCAACCGCATTCTCCCGCCTTCTTCCCGTAACCTTTGATCCAATAAACAATCTAGAAACTTTCTGTCTCGCTCTTACATACACTCAATGACCTGGCCTCCACAGCCTTATGTGGCAATGAATTCCATAGATTCACCATTCTCTGGCTGAAGAAATTTCTCCTGAACTCTGTTCTAAATGGACTTCCCTTTACACTGAGGCTATGCCTTCGGGTCCTAGTCTCTCTACTAATGGAAACATCTTCCCCACGTCCATTCTATCCCGACCTTTCAGTACAAAGAACAAAGAACAAAGAAATGTACAGCACAGGAACAGGCCCTTCGGGCCTCCAAGCCTGCGCCGATCATGTTGCCCATCAACTAAAACATTTTGCACTTCCGGGGTAGGTATCCCTTTATTCCCATCCTATTCATTTATTTGTACAGCTGCCTCTTAAACACCACCATCGTACCTGCTTCCACCACCTCCTCTGGCAGCGAATTCCAGAGACTCACTACCCTCTGCGTAAAAAACTTGCCTCGCAAATCTCCTCTAAAGATTTCTTCTCTCACCTTAAATCTATCTACCCTAGTAATTGACTCTTCCACCCTGGGAAAAAGCTTCTGACTATCTACTCTGTCCATGCCAATTATAATTTTGTTAACTTCTATCAAGTCGCCCCTCAAACTCTGTCGCTCTAGTAAGAACAATCCGAGATTCTCGAACCTCTCCTCATTGCTAATAATCTCCAGACCAGTCAGCATCCTGGTAAACCTCCTCTGCACACTCTGCAACGCCTCCATATCCTTCTGCCAATGTGGTGAACAGAATTGCACGCAATATTCCAAGTGTGGCCTAACCAAGGTTCTGTACAGCTGCAGCATGACTTCCCAGCTTTTATACTCAATACCCCTGCCAATGAAGGCAAGCATGCCATATGTCTTCCTGACTACCTTATCCATGTGAGTTGCCACTCTCAGTGACCTGTGGACCTGTACACTCAGATCCCTCTGCCCGTCAATGCACTTAAGGGTTCTGCCATTTACTGTATAATTAGTGCCTGTATTAGACCTTCCAAAATGCATTACCTCGCATTTGTCCTGATTAAACTCCACCTGCCATTTCCCCACCCACGTCTCCAACCGATCAATATCCCATTGTATCCGTTGACAACCCTCTTCACTATCTGTAAAACCTCCAACCTCCGTGTCACCTGCAAACTTACTAATTAGCCCAGTTACATTTTCCTCCAAATCATTTCTATATACTACAAAACAACAAAGGCCCCAGCACTGATCCCTGCCGTACTCCATTAGTCACGGCTCTCCATTCAGAAAAGCACCCTTCCACTGCTAACCTCTGCCTTCTATGACCAAGTCAATTCTGTATCCATCTTGCCAGCTCACCTCTGATCCCGTGCGACTTAACCTCCTGTGCCTTTCTGCCATGAGGGACCTTGTCAAAGGCCTTACTGAAATCCATGTATATAACATCCACTGCCCTTCCATCATCGATCATCTTTGTCACTTCCTCGAAAAACTCGATCAAGTTAGTGAGACACGACCCCCCCTTCACAGAACCATGCTGCCTCTCACTAATATGCCCATGTTCTTCCATATGGCGGTAAATCCTGTCACGAAGAACATTCTCCAAAAATTTGCCTACGACTGTCGTAAGGCTCACCGGCATGTAATTTGCTGGATTATCCCTGCTACCCTTCTTAAATAATGGAACAACATTGGCCACTCATCATTCCTCAGGGACCTCACCTATATCCAGTCAGGATACAAAGATTTCTGTCAAGGTCCCAGCAATCTCTTCCCTTGCCTCCCTCATTACTCTGGGATTGATACCATCTGGCCATGGGGACTTATCCACCTTCATATTCTTCAAGAAGCCTAACACCTCCTATTATTTGATCTCAGCACGACCCAGGTTATCTACACACTCTTCCCTCTCGAAATAAATGCCAACATTGCATTTGCCTTCCTAACTACCGACTCAACCTGTAAGTTAACCTTAAGAGAATCCTGGACTAGGATACCCAAGTCCCTTTGCACTTCAGATTTCTGAATTCTCTCCCCATTTAGAAAATAGTCTAGGCCCCTAGTCTTCTTACCAAAGTAGATGACCTCACACTTCCTACACGTTCTATTCCATTTGCCACTTCTTTGCCTAACCTGGTTAAATCCTTCTGTAGCCTCCACATCTCCTCAATAATACCTTTCCCTCCAACTATCTTTGTATCATCTGCATACTTAGCCAGAATGCCCTCAGTTCAATCATCTAGATCATTAATGTATAAAGTCAAATTTTGTGGCCACAACACTGACCCTTTTGGAACTCCACTATTCACTGGCAGCCATTCTTAGAAGGAGCGATTTGTCTCTGCCTCCTGCCAGACAGCCAATCTTCTAGCCATGCTAGTACCTTGCCTCTAACACCATGGACTCTTATCTTACTGAGCAGCCTCCTGTGCTGCACCTTGTCAAAGGCCTTCTGTAAGTCCAAGTATATAACATCCATTGGCTCTCCTTTGTCTAACCTGCTCGTTACCTCCTCAAATAATTCTAGCAAATTTGGCAGGCATGACGTGGCCTTGAAGAAACCATGCTGACTTTGCCCTATTTCACCATGCACTTCCAAGTATTCTGAAATCTGAGATAGACAATGACAGACATAAAAACTAAAGACATGCCCAGAGACAGAGACATATGCAGAGATAGACAGAGACATACACAGAGATATACAGAAATACACAAGTATAGACAGAGGCATACAAAAGATACAGAGGGACACACCGAAACATGCACAGAGCCAGTGACAGGGGCATAGACAGACAGAGACAGACACAGAGACAGATATGTGCATACACAGAGACAGAGAAATACACAGAGACATACACATTAATACACAGAGGCAGTCAGAGACATTTACAGAAACAGGCAGAGACATACGATAGAGAGACAGAGACAGACTCAGTGAGAGACACATGGCAGGCACAGTGGCAGTTACAGTGACAGACAGACACATACACAGAAACAGAGACAGATACATACACACATAAAGACAGAGACACACGGAGACATACACAGATGCAATGACAGAGACAGAGACAGGCAGAGACATTCACAGGGACAGGCATACACAGAGACAGACAGTGACTTGAACAGAGATAGAAAGGGTTAAATGAGACATACACAGAGACATACACAGTGGCAGAAAGAGACAGAGAGAGATTGACAGACACAGTGAAAGGCACAGCGAGAGACACAGACATACACAGAGTCAGAGACAGGGACGTATACAGAGGCAGACAGATACACACATAGGCATGCCCAGAGACAGTGGCAGAGACAGACGCAGAGACAGACATGTGCATAAACAGATACAGAGGCATAGACAGAAGGACACATACGCAGAGGTGCACAGACACAGGCAGAGACCTACTCTGAGACAGACCAAAAAATACACAGAGATTGACTGAGATACACAGAGACAAACACAGAGACAGAGGCAGGCAGACAGACACAGTGACAGGCGCAGTGGCAGACACACACATACACAGGGACAGAGAAAGAGACGGACTCCGACATTCAAGGACACTGATAGACACGGAGACAGACAGTTACAGACAGTGACAGAGACACACAGATACACAAACATACACAAACAGAGACAGAAAGAGACAGACACAGAGACAGACAGTGAGAGACAGAGTGATTGAAATACAAATACACAGAGACAGAGACATACACAGGACAGAGGTAGACAGAGAGAGAGACAAAGATATAGTTATGCACATGCACATAGACATGCACAGATACAGATAGAGGCATAGAGATAGATATGCAGATAAATACACAGACAATAAACAGAAACATACACAGAGACATACAGAGAGATATACAGAGTTGCACAGAGACATAGGAACATAGAAAGTGGCAGACAGAATGACAGACACAGACATACACAGACACAAAGACAGAGAAAGACAGGGACAGTCACAGAGAAAGACACTGCCAGACACAGAAACAGTGTCAGACAGAGACAAGCAGACAGACAGGCATACACATACTCAGAGACAGATAGACAAAGGCAGAGACAGGCAGAGTTAGACAAAGACCGGAACAGAGACAGACACAGATACCGAAATGAGGAAACACAGTGACCGACAGAGATATAAACATACAGAGATACAGAGACATACACAGACACAGAGACAGACACTGACAGACAAAGAGGCAGGCATGCACATACATAGAGTCAGACAGTGACAGACACAGACAGGCAGAGAGTCAGATATATACATATACAGTGGCAGGGACATAAATAGACAACATAGAGAGACATACACAGAGATATACAGGGACGGAGAATAGACAGAGACAGACAAAAACATACACAGAGATAGACAGAGACACACAAAGGCATACAGAGAGACAGTGACAGAGACGGAGACAGGCAGAGAGAGACACAGATATGTACATTTACATGCACATGGGCAGGCAGAGACACACAGGGAAAACAAAGAGAAAAACAAATAGATAGACAGAGACAGATGCAGTGCCAGACATAGTCACAGAGACATTGACTGACACAATGACAGAGAGACAAATACAGAGAGACATAGCAAAGACATAAACATAGGGAGACAGAGGCAGACACAGGCATACACAGAGGCAGTGACACAGACAAAGACAGAGACAGTCACAAAAACAGACATGCACATACAGAGAGAGAGAGAGAGAGATACACAGAGACAGACATATACGGAGACAGACAGAGATAGAAAATGACAGGCAGAAAAACAGACAGACACATGCACAGAGACAGAGACAGGTAGAGACATACACAGAGATATACAGAGATACACAAGGACAGACAAAGACACACCAGAGACACAGGGGGATAGACATAAACATAAATAGAGTCAGTGACAGAGGCATAGACAGACAGATACGTGCATACACAGAGACAGAGGCATACAAAGAGGCATACAGATTGATACACAGAGACAGACAGAGACATCACAGAAACAGGCAGAGACATACGAGAGATAGAGAGAGACAGACTCATTCAGATACACATGACAGACACAGCGAATATAAGAGTGACAGACAGACAGACTCATACACAGAAACAAAGACAGATACTTACACGGAGAAAGACAGAGACACACGGAGACATACACAGATGCAATGACAGAGACAGGGAGAGGCAGAGACATTCACAGAGAGAGTCATAAACAGAGACAGACAGAGGCATACACAGAGGTAGAAGGGGATATATAGAGACATACACAGAGACATACACAGTGGCAGAAAGAAATAGACAGTGACTGACAGACACAGAGACAGACACCGTGACAGACACACACATACGCAGAGACAGATACAGGGACATACACAGAGACAGACAGATACACACACAGGCATACACAGTGACAGAGACAGACGCAGAGACAGACATGCACATAATCAGAGACAGGGGCATACAAAGAGAGACACAAACGCAGATGTGCACAAATACATACACAGAAAAAGGCAGATACATACTCAGAGACAGACCGAAACATACACAGAGATAGACTGAGATAAACAGAAACATACACAGACACAGGGACAGGCAGACAGACACAGTGACAGACACAGTAAAAGACACACACATACACAAGGACAGAGACAGACGCAGACACACACGTACACTGGCAGACACAGAGACAGACAGTGACAGTCTGTGACAGATAAACACGGAGACACATACATTCGCACACAGAGACAAACAGAGACATGCACAGAGACAGACAGTGACAGAAAGTGGCAGACGGAGACTGGCACACACAAAGACCAATACAGTGACTGACAGACACATACACAGAAACATACACAGAGACAGACTGAGAAACACAAAGGCATACGCAGAGTCAGTGACAGAGACAGAAACAGGAACAGAACCTGACATGTGCATGCACCGAGATAGCGCCATACACAGAGACAGACATACACAGAAACATACAGTCACATACACAGAGACAGGTGCAGAGACAAACACAGAGGCAGTCAGTGAAATAAGGTAAGAAGAGACAGAGGGAGGCAGGCAGAGACAGACATAGGTAGACAGAGATAGACAATTGCAGACAGGCAACAGGCAGAGAGACAGGCATACACATAAACAAAGGCAGAGACACATACAGTGACAGACAGAGACATACATATACATGTACAGAGACAGAGACAGAGAGACATACAGAGACAGGCTGAAACAGACAGGGACAGACAAAGAGACATACATGAGAATACACAGAGTCATAGGAATACAGAGAGACAATCAGAGCTGTATACAGAGACATGAGCCGAGATACACTAATACACGCAAATACTGACACAGAGACAGTGACAGAGACTGAGCCAGACACAGAGGCAGATATGCACATACATAGAGGCAAAGACATACACAGATAAAGACATGCAAAGGGACATAGAGATACATGCACAGAGACAGGCAGAAACATTCACAGAAACAGGCAGGGCATACAGAGAGTTAGACATAGACAGACTCAGTGACATAGACGGTAAAAGGCACAGTGGCAGATAGAGTGACAGACACACACATACACTGAGACAAATACAGATACAGACATGGACAGACACAGAGAAAGACACTGACAGACACCGAATCAGTCTGGTGACAGACAGAGACAGACAGAGAGACATGCATACACATACTGAGGGACAAACAGACAAAGATTGAGACAGGCAGAGGCAGGCAGATTTAGACAAAGACACTCATGAGACAGACACAGAGACCGACACAAAGAAACAGAGTGAAAGAAAGAGTGACAGACATACACATACACAGGGAGAGAGTGACATACACAGGCATCGAGAAAGGCACAGGCAGAGACAGAGGCAGGAACGTGCATACACAGAGGCAGACAGTGACAGACATAGACAGGCAGAAATTCAGACTTACAAATATACAGAGGCAGAGCCATAAATCGATACTTACAGAGACATACAAAGAAATACACAGAGACAGGGACATACACAGAGACAGACAGAGGCATACACAGAGGCAGTGACAGACCCTGAGACATCAGAGACAGACACAAGGACGTGCATTTACATGCACAGGAACAGACAGAGACCCATTCGGAAAACACAGAGACATACATATAGATAGACAGAGACAGACGCAGTGACATACACAGTGACAGACATATACACAGATTCAGAGGCAGAGACAGACAGAGACAGACACAGAGACAGAAACTAACAGAGACAGAGGGAGACAGTGACAGAAAAAGAGACAGACATCGACAAAGACATACACAGAGACAGTGATAGACAGAGAAAGACACAGATATAGACAAGCACATGCACAGAGACATGCAAAGGCACAAGACAGAGACATACACAGAGATAGCGATACGCAGGGCCACACATATAAAACATATACAGATATACATAGAGACATGCACAGAGATAAATTGAGACACGAACAGCGATACACGGAGACAGTGACAGAGCAGAGACGGACAGAGACATACACAGAGACAGACATGCATCGGGACATTGAGAAACATACACAGGGACAGGCAGACACATACACAGAGGCAGAAAGTGACATTTAAAGAGGTAGGCATAGATCCAAAGAGGCATACAGAGAGAGATACGCAGTGAGAGGCAGTTACAGACAGAGACAGAAATAGACTGACAAGCACAGTGTTAGTCACAGTGACAGACATACAAATACAGAGAGAGTCAGAGACGTACCAGAGACACACACAGGTATACTCAGAGACAGTGACATACATAGATACAGGAGACATACATACAGGCAGACATACACAGATACAGACACAGAAGCATATCAGAGACAGACAGACACAGGCCAACACAGCGACAGACACAGTGAAAAACAAAGTGTGATACACAGTGCAAAGTGACAGACACAGTGATTGGCACATTAACAGACACACACATGCACATAGACAGAGGCAGACAAATACACAGAGACAGAAACACACAGAGACAGATATGTGCATATGCAGAGTCAGACAGTGACAGGCAGAGAGACAGACATACACAGATACAGAGACAGACAGAGGGACTGACATAAACATATACAGAGAAAGACACATACACAGAGACAGACAGAGGCAGACAGGCAACGTGACATACATAGTAACATACACAGTGACAGACACGGAGACCGAAGCACACATACACAGAGACAGAGGAATAGACAGCGACAGACAAAGACAAACATTGGGACAGGCTGTGACATAAAGTGATAGATAGTGATAGACCCAGAGGCATATATACACATAGTCAGAGATATACAGACATAGACATTAGGGACAGACATACAAGAGAGAGGCAATGACAGTCAGTAACAGACAGTTACGGAGAGACACAGACATGGACAAAAAGAGACAGACAGAGACTGACTGACACAGTGACAGTCACAGTGACAGACTGACACGTACACAGAGACAGAGGCATACACAGAGGCAGGCAGAGAGACACACAGGCATACTCAGAGACAGTGACAGAGACAGAGAAAGACAGATGCAGACACAGAGACAAACACGCACATACACAAAGACAGGAGACATACACAGAGACAGACAAAAACAAGGACATACAGATACATACACAGAGACAGACACATGAACATTACAGAGAAAGGCAAACACAGTGAAAGACACAGCAATAGGCACACTAACAGACATACACATGAACAGAGACAGAAGCAGACACATACAAAGATACAGAAAGAGACATAGACAGACATGTGCATACACGGAGGCAGACAGTGACAGACAGAGACAGACAAGGGAACAGACATACACATACACAGAGAAAGATACATACACAAAGACAGAGAGAGACAGACAGAGGCAGTCAGGCAAAGTGACATGCATAGTAACATACACAGTGACAGGCAGACATATACACAGAGACAGAGGCAGAGACAGACACAGACAAAGGCTGTGACAGAAATTGACAGACAGCGACAGACACAGAGACAGACATACACATAGACAGAGACAGACAAATACAGACATATAAGAGAAGCAGTGATAAACAGAGGCAGACAGAGACTGGCACAGAGACAGACAATTTGAGACAGGCTGACAGAGAGAGACAATCATAAACAGATACAGAGACAGAGACATACACAGGCACAGAGAGAGTGGCAGACAGTGGTAGACATAGAAACAGACTGAGACAGGCAGAGAGATGGACAATCACATACACAGAGATAGACAGATACAGACAGATATAGACAGTGAAATAAACAGAGACCGACACAGACAGGCACAGAAACAGGCAGTGCCAGGGAACGAGACAGACATACACATGCATAGGGTTATTAAGACACATACACAGAGACAGGAAAAGACATGCACAGAGACTGAAAGTCACATACACAGAGGTAGACATAGATACAAGGAGGCACTTTCAGAGAAATACACAGTGACAGACAGTTACAGAAAGGCACACACATAGACAGGCAGAGATAGGTAGAGACAGACAGACGCAGTAACAGTCACAGTTACAAGCAGATACATGCAAAAAGACAGAAACGTACACAGAGACAGGCAGAGACACACATAGGCATACTCAGTGACAGTAACAGAGACAGAGACAGACAGAAGAAGACACAGACACAATGATTCACATACACGGAGAAAGAGACATACACAGATACATACAGAAACATACACAGAGATACACAGGTAGAGAGACATGCACAGAGGCACATTGAGAGATACATAGAGGCAGATAGAGACAATCACAGAAATATACAGAGACACACAGAGGCATACATAGAGACAGCGACAGAGACTGAGACAGAGAGAGACAGGCAAAGAGACTTACATTTACATGGAAAGGTACAAAGACACACACAGAAAACACCGAGACAAATAGATAGACATAGACAGATGCAGTGACAGGCACAGTGACAGACACACGTACACAGAGTCAGAGACAGACAGAGACAGACACAGAGACATACACTGACATACACAAAGCAGACAGAGATAAAGACATACATTTGCACACACATAGGCAGAGATATGCACAGAGATAGAGATATGTAGAGCCATACACATAGAATAAGTATAGATATACACATAAACATACACAGAGTCATGCAAATATATACACTGAGATAAAAAGAGGAATACACAGAGACAGAGACAGACAGAGACATACATAGAGGCAGGCTTCCATAGGGTCACTAAGACCCATACACAGAGGCAGGCAGAGACATACACAGAAACGTAAAGGGAAATACACAGAGGAGACAGAGATACAAAGAGGCATGCACAGAGAAATAATCATTGACAGACAGTTACGGACAGGCACAGGCATGGACAAACAGAGACAGACAGAGACTGACATACACAGTGACTGTTACAGTGACAGACTGACATATACACAGAGATAGAGGCAGAAAGGTACACAGAGACAGACAGCGACAAACACAGGCATACTCAGATACAGTGACAGACAGAGAAATACAGGCACATACAGAGAGACATGAGACATACACAGAGACAGACATATGCAGGGACATACAGATACATACACAGAGGCAGACACAGAAACATAAAAGAGGCAGAGAGACAGACCAACACAGTAACAGACACATTGTCAGAAACAGAGACAGACACATGCACAGAGACAGAAAGAGACAGAAACAAATATGTGCATACACGGAGGGAGAAAGTGACAGAAAGAGACAGACAGAGAGAGACACAGAGGCAGACAGGCAAAGAGACATGCATAGTAATATACACTGTTACCGGCACACACAATCACAGTGACAGAGGCAAAGACAGAGACAGGCACAAGCACAGGCTGTAACAGAAGTTGACAGACAGCGACAGACACAAAGACAGACATACACATAGAAAGAGACAGACAAATACAGATATAAGAGACAGACATAAGAGAGAGGCAGAGATCGGCAGAGGTAGACAGAGGCTGGCACAGAGGCAGACAATTTGAAACAGGCTGAGAGAGAGAGACAGTCATACACATATACAGAGACACGGGCATACAGAGGCACAGTGACAGAGGCGTACACTGGCAAACACAGAAACAGACTGTGACAGGCAGAGAGACGGATATTCACATACACAGAGAAAGACAGATACAGACAGAGATAGACAGAAATATACACAGAGACATACACAGACAGACACAGAGACAGGCAATGGCAGGCAACGAGACAGACATAGACATGCATATGGTCATGAAGATACATACACAGAGACAGGCAAAGACGTATACATAGAATGACAGTCACATAAACAGAGGAAGACAAAGATACAAAAGGCAATTTCAGAAAATTACGTAGTTACAGACAGTTACAGAAAGGAACACACATAGACAGACAAAGATAGGTAGAGACAGACAGATGCAGTAACAGTCACAGTTACAAGCAGACACATTCAAAGAGACAGAGACGTACACAGAGACAGACAGAGACACACACAGGTATAGTCAGAGACAGTAATAGAGACAGAGACAGACTTAGGCAGACACAGAAACAAATATTCACATACAAGGAGAAGGAGACATGCACATATACATACAGAGATATACAGAGTGATGCGTAGATAGAGAGACATGCACAGAGGCACACTAAGACATGCATAGAGGCAGATAGAGACATACACAGAAATAGACAGAGACACACAGAGGCATACACAGAGACAGCGACAGAGACTGAGACAGAGAGAGACAGGCACAGAGAACTACATTTACATGGAGAGGTACAGAGACACACACAGTAAACACAGAAACATGCACATAGATAGACACAGACATACGCAGTGACAGACACACACAGAAAAAAAGACACAGTGACGGACACACATACACAGAGTCACATGCAGAGATAGACAGAGAGAGACACAAAGACATACACTGACCGACACAGAGGCAGACTGTGACAGAGATAAAGGCATACTTACGCACTCACAAAGACAGAGATATGGTCAGAGATAGAGAAACGCAGGGCAATACACCTATAAATAAATATAGATATACACATAGATATATACAGAGACATACACAAGTATATACTGAGACACAAAGAGGCATACACAGACACAGTGACGGAGACAGAGACAGACAGAGACATACACAGAGGCAGACATGCATAGGTCACTAAGGTACATACACAGAGACAGGCAGAGACATACACAGAGACGGAAAGGGAAATACACCGAGTAGACAGATATACAAAAAGGCATACACAGAGGAATAATAAGTGACAGGCACAGACATTGACAAACAGAGACAGAAAAAGACTGATGGACACAGTGACAGTCACAGAGACAGACTGACTAATGCACGGAGACAGAGGCATAAACAGCGACAGACAGAGACACATACAGGCATAGTCAGAGAGAGTGTCAGTGACAGAAAAATACAGGAACATAAACAGAGACAGGAGACATACACAGAGACAGACATAGACAAGGGCACACAGATAAATAAACAGAGACAGACACAGAAACATAAAAGAGGCAGACAGAGACAGACCAACACTGTGACAGGCACATTGACAGACACAGTGATAGGCAGAGTAACAGACACACACATGCACAGAGGCAGAGACAGGCACATACACAGAGACAGAAAGAGACAGATACAGGTATGCAAATACACGGAGGCAGACAATGACAGACAGAGACAGACAGAGAGACAGAAATAGACATGCACAGAGAAAGATAAATAAACACGAGATAGAGAGAAACAGACAGAGGCAGATAGGCAAAGTGACATACATAGTAACATAGTGACTGGCATGCACATACACAGAGACAGAGGCAGACACAGACACAAGCTGTGACAGAAATTGACAGACTGGTACCGACAGAGAAAAACAGAGTCATACACAGAGACAGACACAGACAGGAATATGGACAGGCAGTTTCAGGAAACGAGACAGACATAGACATGCATCGGGTCATTAAGGTACATACTCAGAGACAGACAAAGAGATACATACAGACTGAACGTCACATACATAGAGGTAGACACAGATACAAAGAGGCATTTTCAGAGAAATACGGAGTGACAGACAGTTGCAGAAAGGCATTTACATAGACTGACAGAGATACATAGGGACAGACAGATGCAGTGACAGTCAATGTCACAAGCAGACTCATATACAGATTCAGAGACGTATACATAGACAGACAGAGACACTCACAGGCATAGTCAGTGACAGTAAGAGAGACAGAGACAGACAGGGGCAGACTCAGAAACAAACAATCACATACATGGAGAAAGATACATACAGAGATATGTACAGAGACGTACACAGTAATACGCTAATGGAGAGACATTCACAAAGGCATTCTGAGACGTACACAGAAGCAGAGAGTGACAAACACCGAAATAGACAGAGACACACAGATGCATACATAGAGGCAGTGGCAGAGACTGAGACAGAGAGGAACAGGCACCGAGACTAACATATATATGGAAAGGTACAGAGGCACACACAGTAATCAAAGAGACATGCAAATAGATAGACATAGACGGACGCCGTGACAGGCACAGTGACAGACACACAGACACAGAGTGAGAGGCAGAGACAGACAGAGACAGACACAGAGACATGCACTGACAGACACAGAGGCAGACGGTGACAGAGATAAAGACATACATACGCACAGACATAGACAGAGATATACACAGAGATGGAGATACACCGGGCAAAACGCATAGAATAACATAGATATACACATAGACGTAGACAGAGACATACCCAAATATACACTGTGGCACAAAGAGCCATACACAGAGACAGCAACGGAGACAGAGACAGACAGAGGCATACACAGATGCAGACATGCATAGGTCACGAAGATAGATACACAGTGACAGGCAGAGACATACACACAGACAGAAAGGGAAATTGTAGACAGAGATAAAAAGAGGCATTCACAGAGAAATAATCAGTGACAGACAGTTACCGTCAGGCATAGACATAGACAAACAGAGACAGACAGGGAATGATAGAAACAGTGACATTCGCAGTGACAGAATGACACATACATAGAGACAGAGACGGGAGACATGCACAGAGACAGAAGTACACAGGGACATACATATACATAAACAGAGACAGACACAGAAACATAACAGAGGCAGACAAAGACAGACCAAATCAGTGACAGGCACATTGACCGACACAGTGAAAGGCACACTTAGAGACACACACATGCACAGAGACAGAGACAGACACTTACACAGAGACAGAAAAAAAAATGTGCATACACGGAGGCAGACACTGACAGACAGAGACAGACAGAGAGACAGACATACACATAAACAGAGACAGAGACAGACAGTGAGATCGTCATGTACATACACAGAGCAAGAGACATACACAGACAGAGAGAGGGACAGAGAGAAGCAGAAAGGCCAAGTGACATACATATTAATATAAACAGTTACAGGGACACACATACACAGAGACAGAAGCAGAGACAGAGACAGAAATACACATAGACAGAGAGACAAATACAGAGATAAGAGACATAAATAAGAGAGAAACAGCGAAAGACAGAAACTGGCACAGAGGCAGACAATTTGATACAAGCTGACATGGAGCGGCAGTCATACACATACACAAAGACAAAGACATACACAAGCACAGAGGTGGGGGCATACACTGGCAGACAAAGAAATAGACTGTGACAGGCAGAGCGACAGAAATTCACATACACAGAGATATACAGGTACAGAGAGAGATAGACAGAGACATACACAGAGGCAGACACATAAAGGCACAGATACATGTAGTGTTAGGAAACGAGACAGACATAGACATGCATATGGCCATTAAGATACACAGAGACAGGCAAAGACGTATACATAGACTGAAAGTCACATAAACAGAGGAAGACACAGATACAAGAGGCAATATCAGAGAAATACGTAGTTACAGACAGTTACAGAAAGGAACACACATAGACAGACAAAGATAGGTAGAAACAGACAGACGCAGTAACAGTCACAGTTACAAGCAGACACTTTCAAAGAGACAGAGACGTACACAGAGACAGACAGAGACACACACAGGCATACTCAGAAACAGTAATAGAGACAGAGACAGACCTAGACAGACACGGAAACAAATATTCACATACAAGGAGCAGGAGACATGCACATATACATATAGAGACATGCACAGTGATACGTAGATAGAGAGATATGCACAGAGGCACACTAAGACATACATAGAGGCAGATAGAAACATACACAGAAATAGACAGAGACACACAGGGGCATACACAGAGACAGCGACAGAGACTGAGACAGAGAGAAACAGGCACAGAGAATTGCATTTACATGGACAGGTACAGAGACACACACAGTAAACACAGAGACATGCACATAGATTGACATAGACATACGCAGAGACAGACGCAGTAAAAGACAGAGTGACGGACACACATACACAGAGTCAGATGCAGAGACAGACAGAGAAAGACACAAACACATACACTGACAGACACAGAGGCAGACAGTGACAGAGATAAAGGCATACTTACACACTCACAAAGACAGAGATATGGTCAGAGATAGAGATACGCAGGGCCATGCACCTAAAAATAAATATAGGTATACACACAAACATATACAGAGACATACACAGGTATACACTGAGACACAAAGAGGCATACACAGAGACAGCGACGGAGACAGAGGCAGACAGAGACATACGCAGAGGCAGACATTCATAGGTCACTAAGATGCATACACAGAGACGGGAAGAGACATACACAGAGACGGAAAGGGAAATACACAGAATAGACAGATATACAAAAAGGCATACACAGAGCAATAATAAGTGACAGACAGTTATGGACAGGCACAGACATAGACAAACAGAGACAGAAAAAGACTGATAGACACAGGGACAGTCACAGTGACAGACTGACTAATACATGGAGACAGAGGCGTAAACAGCGACAGACAGAGACGCATACAGGCATACTCAGAGAGAGTGTCAGTGACAGAAAAAGACAGGAACATAAACAGAGACAGGAGACATACACAGAGACAGACATAGACAGGGGCATACAGGTAAATACAGAGAGACAGACACAGACACATAAAAGTGGCAGACAGAGACAGACCAACACAGTGACGGGCACATTGACAGACACAGTGATAGGCAGAGTAACAGACACACACATGCACAAAGGCAGAGACAGGCACATACACAGAGACAGAAAGAGACAGATACAGGTATGCAAATACACGGAGGCAGACAATGACAGACAGAGACAGACAGAGAGACAGAAATAGACATGCACAGAGAAAGATACATAAACATGAGACAGAGAGAAAAAGACAGAGGCAGACAGGCAAAGTGACATACATAGTAACATAGTGACTGGCATGCACATACACAGAGACAGGGGCAGATACAGAGGCAGACACAGACACAAGCTGTGACAGAAGTTGACAGACGACAGAGAAAAACAGAGTCATACACAGAGACAGACACTGACAGGCACATGGACAGGCAGTTTCAGGAAACGAGACAGACATAGACAATGCATCGGGTCATTAAGGTACATACTCAGAGACAGGCAAAGAGATACACAGAGACTGAAAGTCACATACACAGAGGTAGACACAGATACAAAGAGGCATTTTCAGAGAAATACGGAGTGACAGACAGTTGCAGAAAGGCATATACATAGACAGACAGAGATACATAGGGACAGACAGACGCAGTGACAGTCAATGTGACAAGCAGACTCATGTACAGAGTCAGAGACGTATACATAGGCAGACAGAGACACACACAGGCATAGTCAGTGACAGTAAGAGAGACAGAGACAGACAGGGGCAGACTCAGAAACAAACATTCACATGCATGGAGAAAGAGACATACAGAGATACGTATAGAGACATACACAGTAATACGCTGATGGAGAGACATTACAAAGGCATACTGAGACATACAAAGAGGCAGAGAGAGAGACACACAGAAATAGACAGAGACACACAGATGCATACGTAGAGGCAGCGGCAGAGACTGAGACAGAGAGCAACAGGCGCAGAGACTTACATTTATATGGAAAGGTACAGAGGCACACACAGTAATCAAAGAGACATGCAAATAGATAGACATAGACGGACGCCGTGACAGACACATTGACAGACACAGTGACACATACACAGACACAGAGTGAGAGGTAGAGACAGACACAGAGACATGCACTGACAGACACAGAGGCAGACGGTGACAGAGATAAAGACATACATACGCACAGACATAGACAGAGATATACACAGAGATGGAGATACACCGGGCAAAACACATAAAATAAATATAGATATACACATAAACATACACAGAGACATATCCAAATATACACTGTAGCACAAAGAGGCATACACAGAGACAGCAACGGAGACAGAGACAGACAGAGAAATGCACAGATGCAGACATGCATAGGTCACGAAGATACATAAACAGTGACAGGCAGAGACATACACAGAGACAGAAAGGGCAATGGTAAACAGAGATAAAAAGAGGCATTCACAGAGAAATAATCAGTGACAGACAGTTACCATCAGGCATAGACATAGACAAACAGAGACAGACAGGGACTGACAGAAACAGTGACATTCACAGTGACAGAATGACACATACATAGAGACAGAGACGTGCACAGCGACAGACAGAGACACATACTCAGAGACAGTGACAGTGACAGAGAAAGACAGGCATATCCACAGAGACAGGAGACATACACAGAGACAGATATACACAGGGGCATGCAGATACATATACAAAGACAGGCACAGAAACATAACAGAGACAGACAGAGACAGACCAACACAGTGAAAGGCACATTTACAGACACAGTGATTGGCACAGTAACAGAAACAAACATGCACTGAGACAGAATGAGAAAGTGACAAATATGCGCATACACAGAGACAGACAGAGACACAGACATCCACATACAGAGAGAAAGATACCTACTCAGAGAAAGCGAGAGGCAGGCAGAGGCAGACAGGCAAAGTGACATACATAATGATACACCGCTACAGGCAGACAAATACACTGAAACAGAGGCAGAGACAGAGACAGACACAGAGACAGGCTGTGACAGAAATTTACGGACAACGACACACAGAGAGACAGACATACACAGAGACAGAGACACACAAATACAGACATAAGTACAGACATAAGAGGAAGTGAACTACAAATGCAGACAGACACTGCCACAGAGACTTAAAATTTGAGACAGACTGACAGAGAGAGACAGTGATACACATATACAGAAACAGAGAAATACAGAGGCACAGAGACAGAGACATACACTGGTAGTCACAGAAACAGTCTGTGACAGGCAGAGAGACGGACATTCACATACACAGAGATAGACAGGTACAGACAGAGATAGACAGGGACAAAGACAAAGGCAGTCACAGATAGGGACAGGCAGCATCAGGAAACGAGATTGAAATGGACGTGCATAGGTTCATTAAGATACATACACAGAGACAGGCAAAGAGAGACACGGAGATTGAAAGTTACATACACAAGCAGACACAGAAACAAGGAGGCATTTTCATAGAAATACGCAGTGACGGATAGTTACAGAAAGGCACATACATAGACAAACAGAGATAGATAGAGACAGACAGACGCATTGACAGTCACAGTGACAAGCAAACACATACCCTGGGACAGAGATGCACACTGAGACAGACAGAGACACACAGGCATACTCAGAGACAGTAATAGAAACAGAGACCGACAGAGGCAGAAACAGAAACAAAACTTCACATGCACGGAGAAAGAGACATACACCGATAAATACAGAGACACACACAGAGATACGCAGATAGAGAGACATTTACAGAGGCATACTGACACATACACAGAGGCAGATAGAGACATACACAGAAATAGACAGAGACACATAGAGGCATGCACAAAGACAGCGACAGAGACTGAGGCAGAGAGAAACAGGCACAGAGAATTACATTTACATTGACAGGTACAGAGACACACAAAGAAATCCCAGAGACATGCAAATAGCTAGAAATAGACAGATGCAGTAACAGTCACCATGAAAAACACAGTGACAGACACACATACACAGAGTCAGAGGCAGAGACAGGCAGAGGCAGAATCAGAGACATACACTGACAGACACTGAGGCAGACAGTGACAGAGATGAAGACATACTTACACACACACATAGACCTGTCCCTGTATCTATGTATATTTCTGTTTTTTTTTCTTTATGTCTGTCTCTCTCTCTCTGCCTGTCTCTGTCATTCTCTGTCTCTCTCTGTGTATTTCATTCACTGTCTCTGTCTGTAACTGTAACTGCCTGTCTATGTCTCTGTGCCTGTCTCTGTCTTTCTCTGTGTTTCTCTGTCTTTCGCTGTTTCTGCCTTTCTCTGTCTCATCCTTTATTTGTGTCTGTTTATGTGTATTACAGTATATCTCTGTGCCTGTTTCTCTCTTTGTTTGTCTGTGTCTCTGTCTTTATCTGTATATGACTCTGTTTCTGCCTGTCCCTGTGCATTTTTGTCTTTCTCTGTATAGGTTGTCTCTGTATAAGACCTCTGTCTGCCTCTGTCTCTTTTTTTTCTCTCTCTCTGTCTATCATTGTCTCTATCTCTGTATGTCTCTCTCTCTCTCTCTCTCTCTCTCTCTCTCCGTCTCTCTCTCTCTCTCTCTGTAATTATATCTTTCTCTACGTCTCTCTCTGTCTCGGCCTCTGTCTGTCATCCTCTGTGCCTGTCTCGGTCTCTGATTCTGTCTCTGTTTTTTTTTCCAGGTCTCTGTGTCTATCTGTGTATTTCTGTATTCCTCTGTCTCTGTGCCTGTTTCTGTATCTGTCTCTGCCTTTCTCTGTGTCTGCCTCGTTTTGTCTGACTGTGCCTGTCGCTGTGTATTCTGTGTCTGTCTCCGTCCTTCCCTGCTCCCTCTGTGTATTTATGTCTCTTTCTGTGTCTCTCTTTATTTCTGTGTCCGTCTCTGTCTGTCTCTATTCATTTCGGTCTATGTTTCTGTCTTTGTCCTTCGCTTTCTTCGTATTTCTCTGTGTCTGTCTCTGTCTTTCCAGTCTCTGTCTTTCCCTGTTTCTCCCTTTGTCTTTCTCTGTGTCTTTCTCTGTAACTATCTCTGTCTGCCTCTTTGTCTCTGTCTTTAACTTGTTACTTTCCGTCTCTCTATTTCTCTGTGCCTTTCTCTGTGTCTGACCCTTTATTTCTATGTCTCCATGTCTCTCTATGTGCCTCTGTCTTACTCCGTCGATATCTTTGCCTCTGCCTCTGTCTGTCACTGTCTCTGCTTCTGCCTTTCTCTGTCCCTGCCTGTGTCTTTCTTTTCTGAGTCTGCCTCTGCCTTTCTATGTATCTGTCTCTGTATCTGCCTCTATCTGTCTCTTTGCTTGACTATGTATTTCTTTGTCTCTGCCTACGTCTCTGTCTATGTCTCTTTTTCTTTCTTTTGAGCTGTCTCTTTCTCTGTCAAATTCCCTGTCTCTTTCTCTGACTCTTTGGATGATTCTTACATTATCTGTCTCTGTCTCTGTTTGTCCATTTCTCCGTATATGTTTGTCGTTCTCTCTGTCTATGCCTGTCTTTCCCTGTGTCTTTCTCTGTAACAGTCTCTGTGTGTCTCTTTGTCTGTGTCTTTAACTTGTTAGTTTCCGTATTGTATTTGTCTGTGGCTATCCCTGTCTTTCTCTTTGTCTGACTCTCTACTTCTATGTCTCTATATCTCTGTATGTGTCTTTGTCTTACTCTGTCGATATCTTTGCCTCTGCCTCTGTCTGTTACTGTATCTGTTTCTGCCTTTCTCTGTCCCTGTCTGTGTCTATCTTTTTTGAGTCTGTCTCTGCCTTTCTATGGCTCTGTCTCTGTCTCTGCCTCTGTCTGTCTCTGTGCCTGACTCTGTTATTCTATGCATCTGCCTACGTCTCTGTCTATATCTCTTTCTTTTCATCTGTCTCTTTCTCTGTCGAATTCCCTGTTTCTTTCCCTTGCTCTGTGGATGATTCTTTCATTATCTGTCTCCGTCTCTGTTTTTCCCTTTCTCTGTATATGTCTGTCTTTCTCTGTCTCTATGCCTGTCTTCCTCTGTGTCTGTCTCTGTCTCTTTTTTCTCTGTGCCTGACACTGTCCCTGCCAGCCTCTGTGTATATTTGTGTCTCTGCCTCCGTCTGTTACTGTTTCTGTCTGTCTCTCTCCATGTTTCCGTCTATAACTCTGTCTATGTCTCTGGCTATCTCTCCGTCTATGTCTCTTTTTCTGTCTCTGTGTATGCCCCTGTCATTCACTGTCCCTGCCCCTGTCATTCTCTGTCTGTGCCTATGTAAATTATTTCCCTGCCTCTGTCTCTCTCTGTCTCGGTCTCTGCCTCTGTCTGTCTCTGCCTATCTGTGTATTACTTTATTTCTCCGTGTATGTATATGTTTCTGTCTATCTGTGTGCATCTCTCCATCTGTCTCCCTCCGTGTCTGTCTGTCTCGCTCTTTCTCTGTGTCCATCTCTGTATTTCTCTGCGCCTGTCGCTCTGCCTGTAATCATTTGTCTCTGACTGTCTCTGTGTCTGCCCCTGTCTGTTTCTGTGTACTTCTGTATTTCCCTGTGTTGTATCTGTCTTTCTCTCTCTCTAACTTTCTCTATCTCTTCATTTCTCTGCCTCTGCCTTCCTTTGTCTGTGCCGTTCTCTGTATATGCCTTTCCCTGCATCTGCATTTATCTGTGTCTGTTCCGGTGCATTACTGTCTTCACCGTGCCTGTCTTTGTCTATGTATCTGTCTTTCCCTGTCTCTGTCAGTCTCTGTATATTTTCTATGTCTGCCTCTGCCACCTGACTTTGCCTGTCTCTGTGTATGTCTGTCTTTGTCTGTGTCTGTCTTTGTTTCTGTATATCTGTGTCTCTGTCTTCATCTGTTCTCCCTCTCTGTGTCTGTCTCTGTATCTGTCTGTATCTGTCACAGCCTCTCTCTGTGTGTCTCTGGCTGCCTCTGTTTCTGTCCCTGTCTGTGTTTGTTTCTGTGTATCTCTGTCCTTCTCTGTGTTGTATATGTCTTTCTCTGTCTCTGCCTTACTATGTTTCTGTTTATGCGTGTTTCTGTATTTCTCTATGCCTGTTTCTGTTTCAGTCTGTCTCTGTGTCTACCTGTGTTTCTCTCTTTCCTTCTGTCTCTGCCTGTCTTTGTGCATTTCTTTATTTCTCTGCGTTTTTTTGTCCTTGTCTATATTTGCCTTTGTGCTTCTCCGTGCCTGTTTCTGTCCCTGTTTCTGTCTCTGTCTCTCACTGCCCATGTCTGTCTCTGTCTATCTGTGTATTTCTGTCTTTCCTTGCGCCTGCATTTGTTTCTGTCTATCTGTGTCATTGTCTCCATTTGTCCCCCTCTGTTTCTGTCTGTCTCTGTCTCAGCCTGTCTTTCTCTGTGCCAGGCTCTCTCTTTCCCTTCTTTGTCTTACTCTGTGTCTGTCTCTGTCTTTCTCTGGCTCTGTCTGCCTCTGCATCTGTCTTTCTCTGTGTCTGTATCTGTGTCTGTCTGTCTCTGTTCAATTCCGTGTTTCTTTGTTTCTGTCTCTGCCTGTCCCTTTCTCTCTCACAGCATTTCTGACATTCGCTGTGTCTATGTCTGTGTCTGTATCAGTCTCTGTTCAACTCTGTGTCAGCTCTTGTCTCTGTTTATGTCCCTGCCTCTCTCTGTCCATGCCTGTTTCTTTGTCACTCTGAGTAATTCTGTCTTCCCCTGCGTCTGTCTTTGTTTCCGAACATCTGTGTATCTGTCTCCATTTGTCCCATTCTGTCTCTGCCTGTCTCTTTCTCTATCTTCCTATTTCTGTGTGTCTGCCTCTGCCTTTGCCTTTCTCTGTGTCTATCTCTGTCTATGTCTGTCTCTGCTCAATTCTGTCTTTCTCTGCATCTGTCTCTGTCTTTCCTGTCTCTGAATTTCTCTGTGTCTGCCTCCATCTCTGTCTATCTCTTTATATCTGTCTTTATCTTTGTTAGTTTCCATCTCTGTCTTTCTCTGTGTCTGCCACTTTCTTTTCCTGTTTCTGAATCTGTTTTTCTATGTCTCTATGTCTCTGTATATGCCTCTGTCTTATTCTGCCTATATCTCTGCCTCTGTCCGTCTCTGTCTTTGTTTCTATATTCCCCTGTCTCTGCGTGTCTCTGTCTCTGCCTTTCTCTCTGTATTTCTGTAATTCTCTGTGCCTGGCTTTCTTTCTGTTTATTGGTGTCTTTGTCTCCATCTGTCTTCTCTGTGCCTGTCTGTCTCTGTCTCTATCTCTTCCTTTCACTGCGACTGCCTCTGCCTTTCTATGCCTCTATCTCTGTGCTGCCTCTCTCTGTGTCTGTGTCTGACTATGTCTTTCTATGCCTGTTTATATGTATTATGTCTCTCTGTGTGCCTGTCTCTGTCTCTGTATGACTTTGTCTATTATCTGTGTTTTTCTCCTTTTCTGCCTCTGCCTCTGTCTGATTCTGTCTGTCTCTGTTTATGGCTGTTTTTGTTTGTGTCTCTCGTTGCTTCTGTATATCTATGTCTCTCTGTCCACCTGGCTCCGTCTGTCTCTGTCTGATTCTGTTACTGTCTCTGTCTGTCTCTGGCCATGGCTGCCTCTGTCTATCTGTGTATTAATGCCTTTCTCTGTGTATGTCTCTGCCTCTGTATCTGTCTCTGTCTCTGCCTTTCTCTTTGCCTGTCTCCGTCTGTCTCTATCCATCTCTGTCTTTCCCTGTTTTGTATCCGTATTTCTCTCCCTATCTTTCTATGCCTCTTTATTTACCTGTCTCTGCCTTTCTCTGTCTCTGCATTTCTGTGTGTCTGTTTTTGTACATTTCCGTCTTTCTCCGTGTCTGCCTCTGTCTCTGCCTCTGACCCTGCCTGACTCTGTCCGTCTCTGTGTATTTCTGTAATTCTCTGTTTCTCTCTATGTTTGTCTATCTCCTTCCCGGTCTCCAGCTCTCTCCCTCTGTCTCCGTCTTTCTGTGGCTCTGTCTTTTTCTGTGCCTGTCTCTGTCTTTCTCTGTCTCTGTCTATCTTTGTGCCTGCCACTGTCTCTGTCCGTATTTGTCACTGCTTGTCTCTGTCTACCTCTGACTGTCTCTGTCTCTCCCTGCCTCTGTGCATGTCGGTCTTTCTCTGTTGTTTATCACACTTTCTCTGTCTCTGCCCTTCTCTGTCTCTGCCTTTCTTTTTGGCTATTTATGTGTATTATTATCTTTCTCTGTGCCTGACTGTCTGTCTCGGTCTCTGCCTGTTTCTTTGTCAACCTGTGTCTCTGTCTCCATACGTCTCTGTCTACCTCTTTCCCGCTATGTGCATTTATTTTTTCTCTGTGTCTTCCTCTGTTTATGTCGTTCTGTGTGTCTGTCTCTATCTCCCTCTGTGTCTGTCTCTGCCTCTGTCTACCTCGTTGTATCTGTCCTATCTTTGTTTGCCTATGTCTCTGTATTTATCTCTGTGTGTGTCGCTGTATCTGTCTCTGGCATTTTCTTTTTCTACCTGTTTCTCTCTGTCTCTGTGTATCTCTGTCTTTCTCTGTGTCTGTCTCTGTCTCTGTCTTTCTCGGCCTCTCTGTGTGTATTTCTGTCTCTTTCTGAGCCTGTCTCTGATTCTGTGTCTCTGTCTTTGTCTGTATCTGTGCATTTCCGTCTTTCTTTGTTTCTATCTCTGTCTTTCCCAGTATATTTCTTTCTCTTTTTCTGTCTCTGTCATTCGCTTCTCTGTCTTTTTCTGTTTCTGCCTCTGTCTTTCTCTGTGTCTGACTCTGTCTTTCTATGTCTGTACGCCTCTATATGTGTGTCCGTCTTACCCTGTCTTCCTCTGCCTCTGCCTCTGTCTGTCTCTGTTTTTCTCGTTGCAAATCTCTGTCTCAGCCTCTGTCTTTTTCTCTTTGTCCTTGTGTATGTCTGTCTTTCTCATTGTCTGTCTTTGTTTAAATCTCTCTGTGTCCCTGTCTCTGCCTCTCTCTGTCAATGTCGTAGTATGTTTCTGTCTCTGTTTTTCTGCCTGTATTTTTCTATTTCTGCCTTGTGTATTTCTTTCTTTCTCTATGTTGGTCTCTGTCTGCCTCTGTCTGTCTATATCGTTATCTGTGTTGTCTTTCTCTGTCTCTGCCTTTCTCTTTCTCTCCCTTTCTCTGTCTCTGTTTTCCTCTAGTGTATGTTTCTGTGTTTTACTGTCATTCTCTGTGCCTGCCTCTGTTTCTGTCTGTCTCAGTGCCCATCGGTTCCTCTGCCTCCATCTGTCTTTGTGTGTCTCTGTCTCTGCGTCTGTCTCTGTCTGTCTCTCTCTGTCTCTGTGTTTTTCTGTCTTTCTCTCTGTCTGTCTCTGTCTTTTTCTCTGCATGTCTCCGTGCCTATCGGTGTCTCTGTCTCCATCTTATCCTGTCTATTTCTGGCTCTCTGTTTCTGTCTCTGTCCTTTTGCCTATATCTGACTTTCTCTGAGTCTGTATCTTTCTCTGTCAGTTCCTCTCTGTCTTAGTGTATTACAGCATTTCTTTGTGCCTGACTCTGTGTATTTCAATCTTTCTTTGTGTCTGTGTCTGTCTCTGCCCCTGCCTCTGTCATTCTCTGCTCCTGTCACGGTCTCTCTCTGTCTCTGTGTATATCTCTGTCTATGTATCTGTCTATGTCTTTCTCTGTTTCTGTGTAATCTCTGTAACTGTATTTATCTGTCAACGTCTGTCCCTGTACGTCTCAGTGTCTGTTTATGCCCCTGCCTCTGTGTGTCTCTGTTTGTCCACGTGTAGCTCTGTGTTCTCATTGCCTGTCTTTGTTTCTGCCTACCTGTGTCTCTGACTCGGTCTGTCTCTGCCTGTTTCTGTCTTACCCTGTGTCTCCCTGTCTTTCTCTCTGTGTTTCTGTGTCAGTCTCAGTCCCTGTCTATCTCTATCTGCCTCTCTGTGCTTTTGTCTGTCTGTGCATCTAACTCTGTGTATCTCTGTTTTCTCAGTGTTGTATTTGTTTTTCTCTGTCTCTGTCTTTCTCTTTTTCTGACTTTCTCTGTCTCTGCTTTTATCTGTGTCTGTTTCTTTGTCTCTATCTTTCTCAGTGTTTGTATTTGTCTCTGTCTTTCCCAGTGTCTGTCTGTGTCTCTGTATTTTTCTGTTTGTTGCCTTTATCTCCGTATGTCTCTTTCTGTCTCTGTGCATATCTGTCTCACTGTGTTTGCCTCTGTCTCTGTCTTTCTCTGTCTGTCTGTGTCTTTGTATTTTTCTATGTGTGCCTGTGCCTCTGTATATCACGTTCTGTCTCTTTGCATTTCTGTCCTTCTCTGTGTCTGCCTCTGTGTCTTTCTGTCTTTCTCTGTGTGTGTCTGTCTTTCTCTGTCTCTGTCTTTCTCACTCTGTGCCTTTCTCTGTGTCTGTCTATCTCTGTACGTCTTGCTGAATACATAAGCCTCTGTCTGCATCTGCCTCTGTTTATGTCTGTCTCTGTGTTTGTCTCTCGTTATGTCAAAGAACAAAGAACAAAAAAACAAAGAAAAGTACAGTGCAGGAACAGGCCTTTCGGCCCTCCAAGCCTGCGCCGATCATATTGCCCGTCAACTAAATCATTTTGCACTTCCAGGGTCTGTATTCCTCTATTACCATCCTATTCATGTATTTGTCAAGCTGCCTCCTAAACACCACTATCGTACCGGCTTCCACCACCTTCTCTCACAGCGAATTCCAGACACTCACTGCCTTCCACGTAAAAAAACTTGCCCCTCATATCACCTTTACTGATTACTCCTCTCACCTTAAATCTATGTCGCCTAGTAATTCACTCTTCCATCCTGGGAAAAAGCTTCTGAAAATCTATTCTGTCCATGCCACTCATAATTTTGTAAACTTCTATCAAGTCGCCCCTCAATCTCCGTCACTCTAGTGAGAACAATCCGAGTTTCTCCAACCTTTCCTCATAGCTAATATCCTCCAGACCAGGCAGCATCCTGGTAAACCTCCTCTGCACCCTCTCCAAGGCCCCCATATCCTCCTGGTAACGTGGTTACCAGAATTGCACGCAATATTACAAGTGTAGCCAAACCAATTTCTATATAACTGCAGCATGACTTCCCATCTTTTATACTCAATACCCCTGCCAATGAAGGCAAGCATGCCATATGCCTTCCTGACTGCCTTATCCACCTGCGTTGCCACTTTCAGTGACCTGTGGACCTGTACACGCAGATCCCTCTGCCCATCGATGCACTTATGGGATCTGCCATTTACTGTGTAATTCCTGCCTTTATTAGACCTTCTAAAATGCATTACCTCGCATTTTTCGGGATTAAACTCCATCTTCCATTTCTCCACCCAAATCTGCAACCGATCTATATCCCGTTGTATCCTTTGACAATCCTCTTCACTATCTGCAAATCCTCAAACTTTGGTGACGCCTGCAAACTTACTAATTTAGCCTAGTTATATTTTCCTCCAAATCATTTATGTATACCACAAACAGCAAAGATACCAGCACTGATCCCTGCGGACCTCCACTAGTCACAGCTCTCCATTCAGAAAAGCGCCCTTCCGCTGCTACCCTCTGTCTTCTATGACCAAGCCAATTCTGTATCTATCCTGCCAGCTCACCTCTGATCCCGTGCGACTTTACCTTCTGTACCAGTCTGCCATGAGGGACCTTGTCAAAGGCCTTACTGAAATCCATTTATATAACATCCACTGCCCTTCTAACGTGGATCATCTTTGTCACTTCCTCGAAACACTCGATCAAGTTTTTAAGACACGACCTCCCCTTCACAAAACCATGCTGCCTTTCACTAATATGTCCATGTTCTTCCAAATGGCTGTAAATCCAGACACGAAGAATCTTCTCCAATAGTTTCCCTACCACTGTCGTAAGGCTCATCGGCCTGTAATTTCCTGGATTATCCCTGCTACCCTTCTTAAACCATGGAGCACCATTGGTCATTCTCCAGTCCTCTGGGACCTCAGCCGTACCCAGTGAGGATACAAAGATTTCTGTCAAGGGCCCAGCAATCTCCTCCCTTACCTCCCTCAGTACTCTGGGGTAGATCCCATTTGGCTCTGGGGACTTATCCAACTTAACATTTTTCAAGACGCCTAACACCTCCTCTTTTTTGATCTCAACAAGACCCAGGCTATCTACACACTCTTCCCTCGACAAATCGACCGCTAATTCCTTCTCTTTGGTGAATGCCGATGAGAAGTATTAATTCAGTATCTCTCCCATTTCTTCTGGCTTCACACACAGATTCCCACCTTTGTCCCTGAGTGGGCTCACCCTTTCCCTAGCTACACTCTTCCCCTTTACATATGTGTAAAAGTCCTTGGGATTTAACTTAATCCTGGTTGTCAGTGACTTGTCATGACCCCTTTTAGCCCTCCTGACTATTACTCTTTTTCTGTCTCTGTATAACCTCTGTCTTGCATTGTCTCTGTCTTTTCTGTTAATCTCGCTCTCTCTCTGTCTCTGTCTTTCTCTGGGTCTGTCTCTGTCTTTCTCACTCTCTGTCTTTCTCTGTGTCTGTCTCTGTCTCTGTCCTTCTCTCTGACTGTGTATGTCTCTGTCTCCGTCTGTCTCTGTTTCTTTCCGCCTCTGTGTATGTCTCTGGCTATGCCGCTTTACCTGTCTCCGTGTATGGCTCTGTCTTCCGCTTCCTCTGTATCTCTCTGTTTCTATCTCTGTCTCTGTCACTGTCTTTCTCTGTGTCTGCCTGTGTCTCTGTCACTCTCTTTCTCCTTGTCTGTCTCTGTCTGCCTCATTCTGTCTCTGTCTGTCTCTGTATTTGTCTCTGTCTCTGCCTCCGTCTGCCTCTGCCTGTCTCTGCGTATTTCTGTCTTTCTCTGGGTCTGTCTTTGTTTTTGTCTAACTGTGTATCTATATCCGCCTGTCTCTGCCTCGGTCTATGTCTATTTCTTGTCAATTTCTCTCTTTCTCTCTCTTTGTCTCAGTCTCGGTCTTTTTCTGCCTGTCTTTGCTTCTGTCTCTGTCTGTCTCTGTCTCTATATTTCTCTCTGTCTGACCCTGTCTCTGTCTTTCTCTTCGTATTTCTTTCAAACTCTGTGTCTGTCTTTAACAGTGTCTGCCTCTGTCAATGTCTTTTGCTATGTCTGTCTCTGGCTGTGTCTTTTTCTGTGTCGCTCTCTCTCTCTCTTTCTCTGTGTCTATCTCTCTCTTTCTTTGTGTCTGTTTCTGTCTATGTTTCTTTATTTCGTTGTGTCTGTCTCAGTCTCTGTATGTCTCTGTCTGTCTCTGTCTCTGTCTGGCTCTGTCTTCCTCTGCCACAGTTTTTTCTCTGTCTTTGTCTATGTCTTTTTGTGTGCATTCCTTTGTACCTCTGCCTCAGTCTTTATCTGCCTCTGTCTCTTCTAAGTATTTATCTGTGCCTGCCTCTGTCTTTCTCTGTGTCTGTGTCAGTCTCTGGGTGTCTCTGTCTCTCTCTGCCTGTCTATCTCTGTATCTGTCTCTGTACTTGTCTCTGTCTAGGTCTGTCTCTGCCTGTGTATTTATTTATTTCTCTGTCTGGCTTTGCCTGTGTATTTCTGCCTTTCTCTGCCTGGCTTTGTTTCTGTAGATCTGTGTCTCTATTTCCGCCTGTCTCTGTCTCGGTCTAATTCGTTCACTTTGTAAATTTATGTCTTTCTCTGTCTCTGTCTCAGTATCTCTCTGTGTCTGAGTGTCTCTGCCTCTGTCTCTATCTCTGTCTTTCATTCTGCCTGTCTCTGTCTCTGTCTTTCTCTGCCTATTTCGTTTATTTCTGTGCCTGCTTTTCTCAGGGTCTGTCTCTGTCTCTGCCTTTCGCTATGTCTGTCTCTGTCTCTGTTGTTCTCTGTGTTGGAGTCTGTCTATGCTACTTATTTTGTTTTGCCTGCCACTGTCTGTCTCTGTCTGTCTCTGTTTGTCTCTAACTGTCTTTGTCTGTCTCTGTCTGCCTCTGTCTGTCTCTGTCTGCCTCTGTCTGCCTCTGTCTCAGTTTTTTCTCTTTCTTTGTCTCTCTCGTTCTCTGCTTATTTCTTTCTATATCTGTGCCTGTCTTCCTCAGAGTCTGTCTCTGTCATTCGTTATGTCTGTCACTGTCTCTGTCGCTCTCTGTGCCTGTGTCCGTCTACGTTTACTTATTTTGTTGTGTCTGTCTCTGTCGCTGTCTGTCTCTGTCTATCTCTGTCTGCCTCTTTCTGCATCTGTCACCGCTTCTCTCTGTCTTTGTCTCTCTCTTTCTCTCTGCATTTCATTCTAAATCGGTATCTGTCTTTATCTGTCTCTGTCTCGTTCTCTGCCTTTGCCTGTGTCGTTCTCTGTCTTTCTCTGTGTCTGTATCTGGCACTGCCTTTCTCAATGTCTGTCCCCTTCTTTATCTGGGTCTGTGGCTGCCTCTGTCGCTGCCATTCTCTGTGCCTGTCTCTGTATCCTTCTGTTTCTGTCATTGTCATAATATGTGTCTGTCTCTGTCTTTCTCTGCCTGTCTCCTTCTGCCTCTGCCTCTGTATCTGTATCTGTCTCTGTCCCTATCTGCCTCTGCCTGTCTCTGTGTATTTATGACTTTCTCTGTGCATGCCTTTGTTTCTGTCTCGGCCTCTGTCTACCTCTCTGTGTATTTCTCTCTTTCTCTGCCTCAGTCTCCTCTGTCGCTGTATCTGCCTGTATCTGCTTCTGCCTCTGTTTGTCTCTGTCTGTCTCTGTCTATCTCTCTTTCAAACTCTGCCTCTGTCTTTCTCTGCCTACTTCTTTCTAAATGTGTGTCTGTCTTTCTCAGTGTCTGTCTCTGTCTTTCTCTGCCTCTGTCTTTCGCTACATCTGTCTTTGTCTATGTCTTTCTCTGTATCTGCCTCTGTCTTTCTCCATGCCTGTGTCTGTCTATGTTTCTTTATTTCTTTGTGTCTGTCTCTGTCTCTGTCTGCCTCAGTCTGTCTCTATCTGACTCTGTCTGCCTCTCTGTCTCAATCTGTCTCTGTCTACCTCCGTCACTGTTTGTTTCTGTCTTTTTCTCTCTCTTAATCTGTGCATTTCTATCTATCTCTAACTGTGTCTTTATCTGTCTGTCCCTCCTTACCTGTCTTTCTCTGTGGCTTTCAGTGTCTTTCTCTGTGCCTGCACATGCCTCTGTAACTGACTTTCTCTGTGCCTGTCTCTGTCTTTCTATGTTTCTGTCGCTGTCTCTGTCTCTGCCCCTGTCGTTCTCTGTCTCTGTCTCTTTCTCCTCCTGTCTCTGTCTGCGTCTGCCTCTGTATTTGTTTCTGTCACTGTCTCTCTCTGTCTCTGCCTCTCTCTGTGTAATCCTGTTTTTCTCTGTGTCTGTCTTTTGTTCTGTCCCGGCCTCTGTCTATATCTGTGTCAATTTCCCTCTTTTTCTGTCTCTTCTTCAGTCTCTGTCTGTCTCTCTCTCTGTCTGTCGCTGCCCATGACTCGCTTTGTCTCTGTCTGTGCCTGTCTCTGTCTGCCGCTGTCTGCATATGTCACTAGTTTTCTCTGTCTCTGTCTTTCCCTGTGACTTCCTCTGTCTGTCTCTGTGCTTATCTGTGTCTCTGTCTCCGCCTGTCTCTTCTCTTTCTATGTCTATTGCTGTCTTTCTATGTGTCAGCCTCTGTCTCTGTCTTTCTCGGTGTCTGTCTCTGTCTTTCTCTGTGTATTTCTGCCTTTCTCTGTGTCTGTCTTCATTTCGTTCTCGGCCTCTGTCTAACGCTGTGTCAATTTTTTCTCTTTCTCTATCTCTTCCTCAGTCTCTGTCTGTCTCTGCCTGTGCCTCTGTTTATCTATGTCGCTGTCTGTCTCTGTCTTTCTCTGACTCTGTAACTGTTTTTCTCTGCCTCTGTCTCTGTCTTTCCATGTGACTGCCTCTCTCTTTCTTTGTGCATGTATCTGTCTCTGACTCTGCCTTTCCAAATTTCTTTCTCTGCATTTCTTGACTCTGTGTTTCTCTGTATTTCTATTTATCTACTTCTGATTGTCTCTGTTTTTCTCTGTGTCTGTCTCTGGCTCTGCCTCTGTTTTTCTCCTTCTCTGTCTTTGATTCTGTCTAGCTGTGTTTCCATCTGTCTCTGTCTCTTGCAGTCTTTCCCTGTATCTGTCTGTAGTTATTTCTGTCTTTCTCTGTATCTGTCTCAGTCTGCCTCTATGTATTTCTGTCTGTTTCTGTGTCTGTCTCTTTCATTCCCTGTGTACATCTGTCTTTCACGGAGTTGCATCTCTCTTTCTCTGTACCTGCTTTTATCTGTGTATGTTTCGGTGTATTACTGTATTCCTCTGCGACTCTCTTTGTCTCTGTCTGTCTCTGTGCCTATCTTTGTCTTTGTCTTCACCTGTCTCTGTCTGTCTCTATACATTTCTGTCTTTCTCTGTGTCTGCCTCTGTCTCTGACTTTCTTGGTGTCTGTCTCTGGAGTTCTCTGTGTATTTATACCATTCTGTGTGACTTTCTTTGTGTATTTCTCTCTTCCTTTGCGTCTGTCTATTTCTTTCTCTGGCTCTGTCCTTCTCTGTGTCTGTCTCTGTCTCTGTCTTACTCTGTGTGTTTCTCTGCTTCTGCCTGTCTAGAGAACATTGACTTTCTCCATGATTGTTTCCGTCTCTCTCTTTCTCTGTGTCTGTCTGCGTCTCTGCCTTTCTCTGTGTCTGCTTCTCTCTTCCTGTTAGTATGCCTCTATCTTTCTCTGCCTCTGTCTTTTACTTTGTCTGCCTGATTCTGTCTGTCTCTGTGTATTTCTGCCTAACTCTGGGTCTGCCGCTGTCTTTCTCTGTCTCTGCCTATTTCTGTCTCTGCCTTTCTCTGTCTCTGCTTTTCACTGTGTCCGTTTCTGGGTATTAATGTATTTCTCTGTGCCTGTACATGTCTCTGACTGCGTCTCAGTTTCTGCCTCGGTCTGCCTTTGTCTCTGTCACTGCCTTCCTCTGTCTGCCTCTGTGCCTACCTTTGTCACTCTCTCTCTCTCTCTCTCTCTTTATTTCCGTCTTTCTATGTGTCTGTCTCTGTGTCTGCCTGTGTCTTTGTCTTTCCCTGTGTCTGTCGCTGTCTCTGTCTGACTTTTGTCTGCCTCTGTGTAATTCTGTCTTCCTCTTTGTCAGTCTCTGTGTGTTTTTGTCTTTCTCTATATCTGTCTCTGCCTTTCTCAGTCTCTGTCTTTCTCTTTGCCGGTCTCTCCCTCTGTCTGTATCTAGAAGTCTCCCATTCAGTGTGTTAGATTCTGCCTCTGTCTTTATCTGCGCCTGCCTGTGACTCTGTAATTCTCTGTGTCTCCCTCTGACTTTCTCTTTGTCTGTCTCCCTGTTTATCTTTCTCTGCCGTTCTCTGTGTATGTCTTGGTGTATTTCTGCCTTTCTCCGTTTTTTTGCCTCTTTCTCTTTCTGTCTCTGTCTATCTTTTTCTGTCTCCATCTGTCTCTACCTGTCTCTGTGCATTACTTTATTTCTCTGTGTCTGTCTTTGTTTCTGTCTACCTGTGTCTCTGTCTCTGCCTATGTTTGTCTCTGTCTCTGTCTGCCGCTGTCTATGCCTCTGTTTATCTGTGTCTGTATGTTTCTTTCTCTCTCTCTTCTCTCTCTGTCACTGCCTTCCTCAGCATATTTCTTGCTATCGCTATGTCTGCCTTTCTCAGTGTCTGTCTCTGTCTATCTATGTCGCTGTCCTTTACTATGTCTGTCTTTGTGTCTGTCGTTATCTGTGTCTGAATCTGTCTATGCTTATTTATTTTGTTGTGTCTGCCTCTGTCTGTCTCTATTTGCCACTGCCTGTCTCTATCTGCTACCCTCTGCCTCTGTGTGCCCCTGTCTGTCTCTGTCATTTTTTTTCTCTGTCCTTGTCTCTCTCTTTCTCTGCCTATTTCTTTATATCTCTATGTCTGTTTTTTCTGTGTCCGTCTCTGTCTTTCTCCAAGCCTGAGTCTGCCTATGTTTCTTTATTTCGATGTGTATGTCTCTGTCTCTGTCTGTCTCTGGCGTTCTCTGCCTGCCTCCTTCTGCCTCTGTCTCTGTATCAGTCTCTGTCTCTGTCCCTCTCTGTCTCTGCCTGTCTCTGTGTATTTCTGCCTTTCTCTGTGTCTGTCTTTGTTTTTGTCTCGGCCTCTTTCTACCTCTGTGTCAATTTCTCCCTTTCTCTGCCTCAGTCTTTGTCAGTCTCAGCCTCTGTCTGTCTCTGTCTTTCTCTCTTTCTATCTCTGCCTCTGTCTTTCTCTGCCTACATCTTTCTATCTCTGTGCCTGCCCTCCTCAGTGTCTGAATTTGTCTTTCTCTGCCTCTGTCTTTCGCTATATCTGTCTCTGTCTGTGTCTTTCTCTGTGTCTCTCTCTGTCTCTCTCCATGCCTGATTCTGCAGTTGTTTCTTTATTTCGTTGTGTATGTCTTTGTCTCTGTCTGTCTCTGGATCTTTCTCCCTGTCTTCTTCTGCCTCTGACTCTGTATCTGTCTCTGTCTCTGCCCCTCTCTGCCTCTGCATTTCTTTGTGTATTTCTGCCTTTCTCTGTGTCTGTCTTTATTGCTATCTCGGCCTCTGTCTACCTCTGTGTAAATTTCTCTATATCTCTGCCTCAGTCTCTGTCTGTCTTTATCCCTGTCGGTCTCTGCTTATGCCTCTGTTTGTCGCTATCTGTCTCTGTCTTTCTCTCTTTCTATCTCCGCCTCTGCCTTTCTCTGCCTACTTCTTTCTATCTCTGTGCCTGTGTCTGTATTTCTCTATTTCTGTCCCTGTCTCTGTCTCTGCCACTTTCGTTCTTAGTGTCTGTCTCTGTCACTGTCTGCCTCTGGCTTTCTCTGCTTGTCTCTGTCTGCCTCTGCCTCTGTATTTGTCTCTGTCTCAGTCTCTCTCTTTCTATGCCTGTCTCTGAGTATTTCTGTTTTTCTCTGTGTCTGTTTTTTTTTCGTTCCGGCCTCTGTCTATCTCTGTGTCAATTTCCCTCTTTTTCTGTCTCTTCCTCAGTCTCTGTCTGTCTCTGTCTCTTTCTGCCTCTGTTTGCCTCTGTCCGTGTCTGTCTCTGTCTGCATCTGTCACGGTTTTAATCTGTCTCTGTCCCAGTCTTTCCCTGTTACTACCTCTGCATTCCTCTGTTCCTATCTGTGTATCTGTCTCCGCCTCTCTCTGTCTGCCTATGTCTACTTCTGTATTTCTATGTGTTTGTCTCTGTCGCTGTCTTTCTTGGTGTCTGTCTGTGTATTTCCCTGTGTATTTCTGCCTTACCCTATGTTTGACTTCGTTTCTGTCTCGGCCTCTGTCTATCGCTGTGTCAATTTCTCTCTTTCTCTGTCTCTTCCTCAGTCTCTGTCTGTCTCTGTCTCTGTCTGCCTCTGCCTGTACCTTTGTTTGTCTCTGTCTGTGTCAGCCTCTTTCTGCCTCTGTCACTGTTTCTCTCTGCCTCTGTTTTTCTCTGTTACTGCCTCTGTCTTTCTCTGTGCCTGTGTCTGTCTCTGACTCTGCCTTTCCCAATGTCTGTCTCTGTCTTTATCTGTGTTTGCGTCTGTCTCTGTCACTGTCTTCCTCAGTGTCTGTCTCTGCATTTCTTGACACTGTCTGTCTCTGTATCTGTATTTATCTACCCCTGTCTGTCTCTGCATTTTCTCTGTGTCTGTCTCTATCTCTGCCTCTGTCTGTTTCCATGTGCATTTCTGTCTTTCTCCTTTTCTGCTTTTGTTTCTGTCTAGCTGTGTCTCCATCTGTGCCTGTCTGTCTCTGTTTCAGTCTTACTCTGCGGCTGTCTGTCTTTCTATGTATATGTCTCAGTCCCTGCCTGTCTCTGTCTGCCTCTGTGTATTTCTGTCTGTTTCTGCGTCTGTCTCTGTCATTCCATGTGCATAACTGTCTTTCACAGAGTTCCAACTTTCTGTCTCTGTCTCTGCTTTTTCCTGTGTATGTTTCGGCATATTAGTGTATCCCTCTGTGTCTGTCTCTGTCTCTGTCTGTCTCTGTGCCTATCTGTGTCTCTGTCTCTGCCTGTCTCTGTGTATTTCTGTCTTTCTCTGTGCCTGCATCTGACTCTGACTTTCTCCGTGTCTGTCTCTGTATTTCTCTCAGTATTACTGCCTTTCTCTGTGTCTTTCTTTCTGTTTTTATGTCTCCCTTTGCATCTCCCTCTTTCTTTCTGTGTCTCTGTCTTTCTCTGTGCCTGTCCCTGCCTCTGCCTGTCTACTTGTACCTGTCTTTCTCCACCATTCTTTCCGTCTACTTCTTTTTCTGTGTCTGCGTCTCTGCCTTTATTTGTGTCTGCCTCTCTCTTCCTTTTGGTATGCCCCTGTCTATCTCTGCCTCTTTCTTTACTTTGTCTGCACGGCTCTGTCTTTCTCTGCGTATTTCTGTCTTCCTCTGTGTCTGTCTCTGTCTTTCTCTGTATCTATCTTTCTATGCCTCTTCCTTTCTCTGTCTCTGCATTTCTCTGTTTCTCCTTTTCACTGTGTCTGTTTCTGGGTATTAATGTATTTACCTGTGCCTGTGCTTGCCTCTGTCTAGTCTCAGTTTGTGTCTCTGTCTACCTTTGTCTTTGTCTCTGCCTCTGTCTTTCTTTGTCGACCTCTGTGCCTAAGTGTGTCCCTGTCTCCGTCTTTCTCTGTCTCTCTCTGTCTCACACTGTGGACTTCTGTATCTCTATGTGTCTGTCTCTGTCTCTGTTTCTGTCTCTGTCTTTGCCTTTCCCTGTATCTGTCTCTGCCTCTGTCTGTCCCTTGTCTGCCTCTGTGTAATTCTGTCTTTCTCTGTGTCAGTCTCTGTGTAATTCTGTATTTATCTGTGTTAGTATCTGCATTTTTCTGTCTCTGTCTTTCTCTTTGTCTGCCTCTCCCAACCTGTACCTTGATCTCTGCCTCTCTGTGTGATAGTTTCTGTCTTTCTCTGTGCCTGTCTCATACTTGGTCTTTCCCTCTGTCTGCCTCTGTTTCTCTCTGTCTGTTGTCTGCCTCTGTGTATTTCTGTCTTTTTCAGTGACAGTATCTGTATAATTCTGTCTTTCTCTGTGTCTGTCTCGGCCTTTCTCTGTCTCTGTATTTCTCTTTGTCTGCCGCTCTCTGACTGTATCTTGATCTCTGCCTTTCTGTATAATTATTTCTGTCTCTCTCTTTCTCTGTGTCTGTGCCTGTATCTGTATTTCTCTGTGACTGCCCCTGACTTTATCTGTGTCTGTCTCTGTGATTCTCTGTCTCAGTCCTTCTCTGTGTCTGTTTCTGTCTCGTTCTTTCCCTTTGTGTGTCTCTATCTCTGTCTATCTCTTTGTTTCTGTCTTCCTGTGTGGCTTTCTCTGCCTTTCTCACTCTCTGTCTTTCTCGGTGTCTGTCTCTTTCTCTTTCCTTCTCTCTGTCTGTATATCTCTCTGTCTCGGTCTGTCTCTGTTTCTGTCTGTCTCTCTCTATGTCTCTTTCTTGGTCTCCGTGTATGCCTCCGTCTTACTCTGTCGCTGTTTTTTTCTGTGTATCTCGCTCTCTCTCTGTCTCTGCCTTTCTCTGGGCCTGCCACTGCCAGTCTCTTTTTCTATCTCTGTCTCTGTCACTGTCTTTCTCTCTGTCTGTCTTTGTCTCTGTCACTGTATTTCTCTGTTTCTGTCTCTGTCAGCCTCATTCTCTCACTGTATGTCTCCGTCTGTCCCTGTATTTGTCTCTGTCTCTGCCTCAGTCTGCCTCTGCCTGTGTCTGGGTATTTCTCTTTTTTCTCTGCCTCTGTCTTTGCTTCTGTCTATCTGTGTCTCTGTGTCCATCTTTCCTGTCTCTGATTCGGTCTATGCCTATCTCTTGGTAAATTTCACTCTTTCCCTGCCTCTGTCTCAGAGTCGGTCATTGTCTGCCTGCCTCTGCCTCTGTCTCTGTCTGTCTCTGTCTCTGTCTTACTCTCTCTCTTTCCCTGTCTCTGTATTTTTCTGCCTATTTCTTTCTATCTCTGTGTCTGCATTTCTCAGTGTCTGTCTCTGTATTTCTCTGTCTCTGTCTTTCACGATGCATGTCTCTGTCTCTATCATTATCTGTGTCTGAGTCTGACTACGTTTATTTATTTCGTTCTGTTTGTTTGTCTCTGTCTGTCTCTGTCTGCCTCTGTCACAGTTTATCTCTGTCCTTGTCTCTCTCTTTCTCTGTGAATTTCATTCTATATCTGTCCCTGTCTTTATCTGCCCCTGTCTCTTTATCTGTCTTACTCTGTGTGGTGTCTGCATCTAACATTGACTTTCTAAATGTCTGTCTCTGTCTTCTTCTGTCTCTGTCGCTGTCTCTGTCGCTGTCTCTGTCACTGTCGTTCTCTGTGTCTGTCTCTGGTTTTCTCTGCCTGCCTCCTTCTGCCTCTGCCTCTGTACCTGTCTCTGTGTCTGTCTCTCTCTGTCTCTGCCTTTCTCTGAGAATTTCTGTGTTTCTCTGTTTCTGTCTTTGTTTCTGTCTCGGCATCTGTCTGCCTCTGTGGCAATTTATCTCTTTCTCTGCCTCAGTCTCTGTCTGGCTCTGTCTCTGTCTGTCTCTGCTTCTGTATCTGCCTGTCTCTGTCTGTCTCTGTGTCTTTTGGACTTGCTATCTTTCTGTTTCTATCTCTGTGTCTGTCTCTGTCTCGGTATTTTCCTATGTCTGTCTCTATTTCTGTCTGTCTATAGCCTGCTTCTGTGTAATCATGTCTTTCTCTCTGTCAGTCTCTGTGCATTTCTGTCTTTCTCTGTGTCTGTCTCTGCCTTTCAATGCGTCTGACTCTGTGTTTCTCTGCCTCTATCGTTCTCTGTGTCTGTCTGTGCCTTTGTATTTCTCTGTGTCTGCCTCTGTCTTTCTCTGTCTCTGTGTTTCTCTATCTCTGTTGTTCTGTGTCTGTCTCTGTCTCGGTCTTTCCCTTTTTCTGTCTCTGACTCTGTAAATCACATGCCTGCCTCTGTGTAATTCTGGCTTTCTCTGTGTCACTCTCTGTGTAATTCTGTCTTTCTCTGTGTCGGTCTCGGCCTTTCTCTGTCTCTGTGTTTCTTTTTGCCCGTCTCTCTCTCTGTCTGTATCATGATCTCTGCCTTTCTGTGTGTTTAAATCTGCCTCTGTCTTTTTCTGTATCTGCATGTTTCTCTGTATTTTTTTTGTGTCTGCCTCTGTCTGTCTCGTTCTCTGTGTCTGTCTCGGTGTATTTCTCTCTTTCTCTGTGTCTGCCTCTGTCTCTGTCTATCTCTCCCTGTCTCTGCGCATTTTTGTCTTCTCTGTGTCTGACTTTGTTTCTGTCTATCTGTGTCTCTGTCTCCGTCTGTCTCTGTCTCTGTCTATGTTTGTCTGTGCCGCTGTCTGTCTCTGTCTCTTTCTTTCTCTCTGTCTGCCTCTGTCTCTGCCTTCCTCTGCATAATTCTTTCTATCTCTGTGTCTGTCTTTCTAAGTGTCTGTCTCTGACTTTCTGTCTCTGTCTTTAGCTATGTCTGTCTCTATGTATGACTTTATCTGTCTCTCTCTCTCTGCCTTTCTCTGTGCCTGTGTCGGCCTTATGTTCTTTTATTACTTTGTGCCTGTCTCTGCCACATTATTTCTCTGTCTGTCTCTGTCTTTCTCTGTCACTGTTTTTCCCTGTCTTTGTCTCTAAATTTCCCTGTGCATTTTTTCTATCCCTGTCTCTGTCTGTATCTGTCTCGGTCTCTGTCCTTCTCTGTGTCTGCTTATGTCTTTTATTGTGTCTTTCTCTATCTGATTCTGCATTTCTCAATGTCTGTCTCTGTTTTTATCTGTGTCTGCGTCTGCCTCTGTCACATTGTTTCTCAATGTCTGTCTCTACTTTTCTTGTCTCTGTCTTTCTCTGTATCTATATCTATCTACCTCTGTCTGTCTCTGTGTTTCTCCGTGTCAGTCTCTGTCTCTGCCTCTGTTCGCCCATGTGCATTTCTGTCTTTTCCATTGTCTGTCTTTGTTGCTGACTATCTGTGTCTCCATCTGTCTCTCTCTCGGTCTTACTCTGTGTCTGTCTGTCTATCTCTCTGTCTTTTTCTGTCTCTGTATCAATCCCTGTCTGCTTCTGTCTGCTTCTGTTTATTTCTGTCTGACTCTGTGTGTGCCTCTGTCTGTCTCTGTATATCTGTCTTTCGCAGAATTGTATCTGTCTTTCTCTGTCTCTGCATTTCTGTATTTATGTTTCTGTGTTTTAAAATATTTCACTGTGCCTGTATCTGTCTCTTTCTCTCTCTGTCTGTCTCTGTGCCTATCTGTGTCTCTGTCTCCGTCTGTCTCTGCCTGTCTCCGCGTATCTCTGTGTTTCTCTGTGCCTGTCTCTGCCTCTGTCTCTGTTTGTCTCTTTGTTACTGTCTTTCTCTGTCTTTGTTTCCGTCTCTCTCGTTCTATGTGTCTGTCTGCGTCTCTGCCTTTCCCTGTGTCTGCCCCTGTCTTTCTCTTAGTATGTCTCTGTCTTTCTCTGCCTCTGTCTTTTTCTTTGTCTGTCTGCCTCCGTCTGTCTCTGTGAATTTCAGTGTCTTTGTGTCTGTCTTTCTCTGTCGTCTCTGTATCTGTCTTTCTCTGCCTCTGCCTTTCTCACTCTGCCTATCTCTATCTGTGCTTTTCACTGTATCTGTTTCCGGGCATTAACCAATTTCTCTGTGCCTGTATCTGTCTATGTCTCTGTTTCTGTCTCTGTCTGCCTTTGTCTCTGTCTCTCTCTCTCTCTGTATCTGTCTTTCTTTGTCTGTGGCTGTGCCTATCTGTGTTTAGGTCTCCGTCTGTCTCTGTCTCTCTCTGTGTATTTTTGTAACTATATGTGTCTGCCTCTGTCTCTGTATCTGTCACGGGCTCGGTCTTTCTCTCTGTGTCTCCTTGCAGTTCTGTATTTCTCTGTGTCAGCCTCTCTATATTTGTGTCTTTCCCTGTGTCTGTCTCTGTTTTTCTATGTCTCTGTCTTCCTATGCGTCTGTCTTTCTCTGTCAGTGCGTTTCTATGTGTCTGTCTTTGTCTTTCTCTGTCACTGTCTTTCTCTCTGTTTGACTCTATTTCCCTGTCACTTTCTTCTTCTGTGCCTGTCTCTGTCTCTGTGTCTGCCTCTGTCTCGGTTTTTCCCTCTGCCTGTCCCAGTCGCTGTCAGCCTCTTGTCTGCCTCAGTATATTTCGGCATTTATCAATATCTGTCTCCCTCTCTCTGCCTCTGTCTTTCTCTGTTCGTCAACGTGCATTTCTGTCTTTCTCATTAACTTTCTCTGTTTCTGTCTATTTGTGACTCCATCTGTCTCTGTCTGTCTCTCTCTCTGTCTTATTCTGTGTCTGTCTGTCTCTCTCTCTGTCTTTTTCTGTGTCTGTCTCAGTTCCTGTCTGTCTCTGTCTGCCTCTGTGTATTTCTGTATTTCCCAGTGTCAGCATCTGTCACTGCGTATATCCGTCTTTTGCTGAGCTCTCTCTGTCTTTCTCTGGCTCTGTATTTCTCTGTGAATGTTTCTGTGTATTAGTCTCTTCCTTTGTGCCTGTCTCTGTCTCTGTCTGTCTCTGAGCCTATATGTGTCTCTGTCTCTGTCTAATTATGTATTTCTCTGTATCTGCCTCTGTCCCAGTCTTTCTCGATGTCCGCTTCTTTCTGCCTCTGTCTATATCTGCCTTTCCTTGTGTCTTTATTGGTATATTTACCTCTTTCTTTGCGTCTGTCTCTATCTTTCTTTTTCTCTGACTTCCTCTGTGTCTGCCTCTGCCTCTGCCTGTCTCTTTGTCACTGTTTTACTCTGTCTTTCTGTCCGTTTCTCGCTTTCCCTATGTCTGTCTGCCTCTCTGTCTTTCTGTGTGTCTGCCCCCTTGTTCCTGTTAGTATGTCTCTGTCTTTCTCTGCCTTTGTATTTTTCGTTGTCTGCCTACATCTGTCTGACTCTGAGTAATTCTGCCTGTTTCTGTGCATGCCTCTGTCTGCCTCTGTGTATATCTGTCTTACTCGGTGACTCTCTCTGTCTTTCTCTGTCTCTGCTTTTCTCTGCCTCTGCATTTCTTTCTTTCTGCCTCTCTCTGTCTCTGCTTTTCACAGTGTCTGTTTCTGGGTATTAATGTATTTCTCTGTGCCTGTATCTGTCTCTGTCAAAGTCTCAGTTTCTGTATCTGTCTGCCTTTGCCTCTGTCTCTGTCTCTGTATTTCTTTGTCTGCCTCTGTGCCTATCTGTGTCCCTGTCTCCATGTGTCTCTTTCTGTCTCTGTCTCTCCCTGTGTATACCTGTCTTTCTATGTGCCTGTCTCTGTTTCTGTGTCTGTCTCTGTCTCTTTCTTCCCCTGTGTCCGTCGCTATCTGCCTCTTGTCTGCCTCTGTGTAATTCTGTTTTTCTGTGGCAGTCTCTGTGTATTACTATCTTTCTCTGTGTCTGTCTCTGTATTTTACTTTGTCCATCTCTCTCTGTATGTATATTCATCTGTGCCTTTCTTTGTGTCTGTGTCTGTCTCTGTCTCTGTCTCTGTATTTCTCTGTGTCCACCTTTGTCGATCCCTGTGTCTGTCTCTGTCCCGGTCTTTCCTCATTTCTGTCTGTGCCTTTGTATGCCTCATGGATGACGCTGTGTATTTTGGTATTTCTCTGTGTCTGGGTCTGTCTCTGCCTCTGTCTGTCTCTATATATCTCTGTCTTACTCTGTGTCTGTCTCTGTCTTTCTCTGCCTCTGTCTTTCTCTGATTCGGCCTTTCTCTGTCTATGCTTTTCCATACGTCTGTTTCTGTGAATTTAAGTATTTCTCTGTGCCTGTATCTGTCTCTGTCTAAGTAAATGTTTCTGTCTCTGTCTGCCTTTCTCTCTGTCCCTTTCTTTCTTTTTCATTGCCTATCTGTGTCAAACGAAATTGTTTAAGAAAAACAATCGGAATGTGTATATATATTAGGTCCAAGATAACGACCAGTAGATCCGCCACAGCCATGGCCACCATATAACAAGTGACACATTTCGACAGACCACAGTTTCTGCACTTCGGGATCACAATTGTGATTGCATTCACTGTAATGAAGCGAAGTAAGTAATGAAATTATACTTCAGGCTGGGGAAGAATTTATTGTTTTATGAGGAACTGATAATATTTGTAATTGAGTGGCTGTATCCTGTCATATATTGAAATTAATGGACCTGAAGGAACAAACGGTCAAGTTCGTGATTGAATGGAATAGAGTAGAGATTCGGCAAGGAAAAAAACAACTGGGGAAGAGGAGGACATGGTGGCATGTGTGACGGTGGGGCAGGGAGACCATTGGCATCTCAGTAATGAAGGGGAGCAAAGGGTGAGTGGGAGGAGCCAGAGGTGTTCTCCTCATAGGGTAGAGATGCGTGGTCATTTATTCTGTTTCTTTCCTCTCTACTAATTGCAACAAGATACATTTCTGATGACGAGTAATTAGCTCCTCCAGTGAGTGCATTAATTTTCATAACAGTGACAAAGGTAAGTTTACAAGTAAATTTTAAAAATCAAGGCATGTTAGAAGATTGTAATGTATTCATTGCAAAAGAAAAAATACAAAGCAAAACAAATACTTACTCCTCAAATACATAGGCACACTCATAACAAAGCACGGTTTCCAGAAACTTAACATGCAGCTCGATCTTTAGAAGTGGAGAGGTGATGGCGTACTGGAATTGCTGCTGAACTAGTAATACAGAAAACCAACATGATATCCTGGGCACTGGAGATTCGCCATGGTGAAGGAGGTCAACACAAATCTGGAATGAAAAGTGTAACGACGAACATGGGACCATTGTCGAATTTGGTAAAAACCCATCTGGTTCACGAATACCCTTTCGGGAAGGCTATCTGTCGTCCATACCTGGCCTGGCATACACGTGAATCCAGACACACAGCAATGTGGTTGAAACTTAAAAATGTTCTCTGAAGGGACTTAGAAAGCCAATCAGTTCCATCACAACTGCTACAACGTCACAAAAAAAGGAATTAAACTGGACGCACCACCCGACTTCGGCCTAGGCACCAGAAATGACATCTGGAAACTCAGCCATGTAGACCTTGAAAAGTCATCCTTAATAACATCTGGGGGCTAGTGCCGAAATTGCAGGGCAGACACAGCTGTGTTGGCAGCACAGTTGTATGCAGTCGAGAGAGAGTCGCACAAGGAGTCCACGAAATAATCTCTGGACCCATGAAGTCTCATGGTATCAAGTCAAACATGGGCAAGGAAAACTCCTGCTGATTACAAACGTCACCCTCCTTCAGCACATGAATCGGCACTCCTCCATGCTGAACACCATTTGAAGCAAGCCCTGAGGGTGCCAAGGGTGCTAAATGTACTCTGGGTGGGGCACTTAAAAGTCCATCAGCAAGAGTGGCTTGGTGGCACCACTATTGACCGAGATGGCAGAGTCCAAAATGACATAGCTGCTAGACTGGGTTTGCGGTCGCTGGTGAGGTGATCAACCAGATGGAAAAAACAAACTTGATCTCATCCACAACAACCTGGCTAGCACAGATGCATCCGTCTATGACATTACAGGTAGCAGTGACCAGCGAACAGTCGTGGAGGAGGCGAAATCCCGCCTCCACATTGATGTAACCCTCCATCGTATTGTGTGACACTACTATCGTGCAAAATGGGATAGATTTCAAACAGGTATAACAACTCATGATTGGGCATCCATGAGGCGCTGTGGGCCATCGTCAGCAGCAAAATCGTACTGGAGCACAATATGAAGACTCCTGGCCCGGCACCCCCCCCCCCCCCCCCCCCCCCGCACTCTATCATTACCATCAAGCCAGGAGATCAACACGGGTTCACTGAATTGTGCGGGAGGGCATGACCGGATCTGCACCAGGCATAGCATTAATGATGTGTCAACCTGTTGAAGCTATCACGCAGGGGTAAGTGTGTGCCCAACAGCATAAGCAACAAGTGATAGACAGATCAAAACGATCCCACGAACAACAGATAGGATCAAAGCTCTGCAATCCTGCCATATCCAGTCGTGACTGGTGTTACACAACTAAGCAGGTCAATGGAGAAGCAGGCTCCACAAATAAACCTATCGTCAATGATGTTGGAGCTCAGCACATGAGTGCAAAATATAAGGCTGAAGCATTCACAACAATCTTTAGCCAGAAGTGCTGAGTGAATGATCCATCTTGACTTCCGCTGGAGTTCGCCAGCATCACATGTTCCAGTCTTCTGCCAATTCGAGTCAGTCCAAGTATTATCAAGAAACGGTTGAGGGCACTGGAAGCTGCAAAGGCAATGAGCCAGGACAACATTCTTTCAATAGTACTGAAGAATTGTGTTCGAGACTTTGCCGTGCCAAGTGCAGCTGCAAAACTGTCATCTGCCCGGCCATGTGGGAAATTGCACAGGCATGCCCTGTGCACAAAAAGCAGGAAAAAAATCAAACTGGCCAATCAGTCTACACATGATCATCATTAAAGTAATGAAAGGGGTCATCAACAGCGCCATCAAGTGGTTCTTGTTTAGCAATAACCTGCTCACTGGCTCCCAGTTTTGTTTCCGCCAGTTCCACTCAGGTCCTGACCTCAAGACTGACTTAGGTCAAACATGGACAGACAGTTGAGCTCCCAAGATTATGTGAGAGTGACTGCCCTGGACATTAAAGCAGCATTTGAACGAGTGTGGCATCAAGGAGCACTAGAAAATATTGGAGTCAATGGAAATCAGGGGGAATACTAACCGCTGTTAGAATTCATACCTAACACAAAGGAACGTGCTTACGTTTGTTGGAGGTCAGTAATCTCAACTCCAGGGCATCACCAGAGGATTTCCTCAGGGTAGTGCACTCGGCCCAAGTAGCCTCAGCTGCTTCATCAATGATCTTCCTTCCATCATCAGGTCACAAGTGGGGATGTTCGCTGATAATTGCACAATGTTCCACACCATTTGTGACTCTTCAAATGCTGAATCAATCTATTTCTAATTACAGCAAGACCTGAGTAATATGCAAGCTTGGGCTGACAGGTGGCAATTAACATTCGCGCCTGACAAATGTTGGGCATTACAAGAGTACATCCAGCCAACACCCCTTGATGTTCAATGGCATTAGCATCACCGAATGCTCCACTGTCAACATTTTTGCGTTTACCAATACACAGAAACTGAACTGGACTGGCCATATAAATACTGTGGCTATAATAACCGCAGAGAGGTTGGGAATCGTTTGACAAATAACTCAATTCCTCACTCCCCAAAACTTGTCAATCATCTACAAGGGAGAAGTCAGCAATGTGATAGAATAGTTCGCACTTACTTGGGTAGGTGCAGACCACACAACACTCAAGAATATTGTCATCCCAGGGCAAAGCAGCCCACCTGATTGGCGCCACACCTCACAAACACTCACTCCCTCCACCACCAATGCACGGCTGCAGCAGTGTGTACCATCTACAAGATGCACTGCAGAAATTCACCAAGGCTCCCTCGACAACATCTTCCAAACCTACGAAGTGGCAGTCTAGAAAGAGAAGGGCAGCAAATAAATTTGAACACAACCACCAGCAACATCCTCTCCAAATCACTCACCATCCTGACTTAGAACTATATTGCCATTCGTTCCCTGTCGCTGGGTCAATAATCTGGAACTCCTTTCTTAAAATCACTGTGGCAGAACCTGCAACACATGGGTTGCAGCGGTGCAAGAAGGAAACTCACCACCATTTTCTCAACAGGAACTAGGGTTGAATAAAAAAGCATGCGTGCGCAGACACACACAGACAAACGTGGACTCACACTCACCCAAACACACATGCACACCAACACATGCACGCAGAAACAATCACACATAAAAAGACAATCCATCACAGACATTCACTCAAACTCACCCGCTCAAGAAGCCATACACACGTGGATGCACGCACGCACAAAAAACAGGCTCATGCACACACACACACGCACACCCAAACACACACACACAACACATAAACATACACACATGCACACACGCACGCACGCACACAAGCACAAACACACAAACAGTCATGAACAAATAGACACTCAGTCACAGACATTGGCTTAAACTGACCCACTCAAGATGCCACACACACATGGATGCACGCACGCACAAACGCAGGTTCACACACACAAGCACACACCCACACACAATCACACACACGCAAACACCAACAGACACACTTTCTCACTCAAACGCAGAACCATACTGACATACACACAGACGAACACACATTGACAAATATGCTTGCTTACACAGAAAGAAAGATTCACACATATGCACACACTCATCCACACACAGACGCGCACACACGCAAACATCCACCCACCGCATGCACACACAAAAACGCACACAGGCAGTCACATACACAGGTACTCGAGTGCACACACTCTCTCGAACATAAACAGAGTGAAACAGACACGCTCTCTCAAACGCACACAAATGTGGGTGTGCAGACAAACACACATGCGCACAAACAGACACACACAAACGGACACACACACACATACATACACACACACACACACACCATACACACACACACACACATACACACAGATAAATGCACACAGCCACACAAAAACACTCTGTCGCAAATACTGAGACAGATATGCCCACTAAAGCAGTCGCGCACACATGCATGGACACACGCACAAATGGCGGCTCATGCACACATGCACACACACAGTCAAGCATTGACACAGAAAAATAGAAAACTACGCACACAAACACACTCATGCACACTATAACACTCAGATGCACACCCACAAACAAAGATACACACACACAGACACATTCATGAATTGACACAGACGCACAGAAAGAAATACACAAAAACACACACACTCAAGCAAACTATAATGCATACATGTGCACTCTCACAGACAGATACATACACATATATATATATATAAGATACACACACAGACGCACAGACAAACACTTACATTCAAATGCGTCATATTCACTCACGCACTCACACTCATGCACTGACGTGCATTCACATATACGCACATTTACACACGCAGGCGCACAAACAAACACACACACACAGATGATCACATATGCCTTTCACACACAGAGTCAAACGCATAAACTGTTACTCAACAATAAACATAATCAAACTGACACAAACACACACACACAAGCACACACACGCACACATACACGCATGCAGCCATGCATTGGAAAAGACACACAGAAAGAAACACACACAAACACAAACACACCGTGCATACTATCACGCACAGATGCACTCTCTCAAACACAGGTATGCACACACACACACACACACACACACTCTCTCTCTCTCTATCACACACACACACACACAGACACACAGTCTATCTCCCTCTCTCACACACTCATACAGACGCACATATGCATAAATGCACACGGTCACGCATATAAAGACAAATCGGTCCCAAACACCCACCCAGAAACACCCACTAAAACAGTCACATATACATGCACGCACACACGCACAATCGCAGGTTCATGCACACGCACACGCTCACACCAAGCCATGCATTGATACAGACACACAGAAAAAACAAACACAAACACACTCATACACACGATAACGCACAGATGCACTTTCTCAAACACAGATATACTAACCTATAAACATACACACACACACATGCACAGAAATACACTCACACACATGAACACACACATATCCATAGGCACACGCCCTCACACATAGAAGCACAAGCACACAGACACATATGCAAACTCTTTCCCTCTCACACAGAGAGACACAAAAAGACACACTGATATGGTCACAGACAAACACACATTGACACATACGCATGCTGACACAGAAACTCACACACATATGCACACACATTCATACATGCACTCACACACACACATAAATATACACAGCCAAACATACAAGAGGGTCAGTCACAAACAGCCACTCAGACACACCCACTCAAGCAGTCACACATACATGCAAGCACACATGCAGAAAATGAAGTTTTCTCTCTCTCTTTCTTTCAGTCTCTCACACAGACACACAAACATTAATGCATTGAAACGGATGCACAGAAAGAAGCACACAAAAACAGAAAAAAAACTCTCATGCTCACTATAACGCAGAGATACACTATCTCACACACAGACGCAAACACAAACACATTCACACGCGTCATATTAACTCATTTAATCACACTCATGCAATCACAAACATTCAGATACACACACACATTTACTCACACACACACACACACACACACACAGAAATGACCACACACACAGAGATGACCACACACTGCTTTCACACACACAGACAAACACAAACTCTTACACAACAATAAACAAACAGTCAAACTGACACTCACACACAAACACACATACATACACACAAACACACACACAGGCATGCATTGAGAAAGACAGACATAAGGAAACACAAACACAGGCAAGCACACCCATGCAAGCTATAACGCACAGATGCACTCACACACAGATATACACACAGATACAAACAAATACACACACACAATGAAACCAAGGCAGACACACGTACACACACACACACACACACACAAACACAGACGAACACACACAAACAAAGGCACATACATACACTGACACACATACGCTCACTCACGCACCCACTTCTCAGAGACAGACTCACACACAAACACATAAGGACACAAATACACTGGCCCCAATAAAATGGTAGCGGTAAAAGAGTAAGAGGAGGGCAATCTTTTCAGTGCACGTTACAAGCCCACGCCCACCCCCAAAACATTTCCAACCGCCGGCAGGTAACGTAAATTTCACGCTAATTATTGCAGTTCCCGAACCCAGGAGGACAGATGATGGCCGCCTTGGTTTTATGCATGATCTTTTGATGTGACCAGACAAGTATTGATGAGTGTCATATAAAAAAGTTATTTTTGACTTGCAAAGAGAGGCAAAAATGAACAAGATTCAGGAAATAATTGTGATAATTTCTGTAGAATTAGTTAGATCCTGGATGGAGGGTTGTGTTCAATTTTAATCACCAAAATTTGGGAAGTATTTGAATCACGTGCAGATGATACAGATCTGATGTACGAGAATGTTTGCAGGAATCAGGGACTTCAGTTACATGGAGAGACTAGAAGAGCTGTATTTTTTGTTTTTATAATTATGAAGGTTAAAGGGAGAGTTAATCGGGAAGTTCAGCTTCATGACTGGTTTGGACAGAATAATGAAGGTGAAAATGATTCAAGTGGCTGAAATTTCAGGAGTGCGAAGACACAAATTAAATTCAACCGACAAAGAACCCATGGGAAACTAAGGATAATTATTTTATCAGCGAGTTATTGCGACCTGGAATTCACTCACTGAAAACATTGTGGTAGCAGATTCAATAATATATTTGTAATGGGAGCTTAACAAACATTTGAAAATTAAACATGCATGTGTCTGGGGAACGAGGAGGTGAGAAGAAAAAATATACATAATGAGATAAATTTTCATGGAGACTTCACTGACCCAAAGGTCTTCTTGTGTTTAATTTCTGATGTAAGATTAATCTCAAGCCAAAGTGACAGAGGTACCGCTGCTTAGGTCACTGTGGCAGTCAGGGTGCTGGATGGTGAACGATTCCTTCTGTAATTCCTCAATCTCCAATTTAATTGGCAAGAGGCAGGGAGCGAAGTTCTAGAGAGGGAGAAACAGACAGATTGGAAAACGATAAAGAACATACAGACAGAGATAAAGAAATATTGGTGCCGGATTGATTCTCGGGTTTCGGGGTCACAATTCGCCTGTGGCCTTTTCTGTTGAAGCTCTATGCTGCCTCTTCATTTCCATGAATTATACCTGCTGCCTAGAACCACCCATGCTCAACAGGGGCTCCAACTGCCTGTGAGGCTGGCATGCGTTCCAGCAAGCCTGCAGCTCATAGAGACAATAGGTCCCTCTTAAAGGGAAGATGCACTGAAACAAAGGAGATTGTTGTTGCTCACTGTGAATGATGTAATTGGAGAGATGGCTAACGGAGCACAAGCATTGAGTTCGACGGTTCACAGATGTTGAATAGGAGGCATTAGCCAGCGAGTGTTACAAGAGTCGAGAGGCCATTTTCCCATGAATGTAGAGGGCTGGAAACGCTCAAGAAGCGTACACTTCTGGGAATGGGGTCAGGTAGCCAAGGAGTTAAATGTAAGAATGCTGGTGTTGATGTCCTGGCAGCAGTGCCAGGAGCAATTTAATGAGCTTCCACGGGTGGCCAATGTCAGTGAATTAATCTGCTATCAACCACATCACCAACCTCTCAAACTGCTCAATGTACCACACACCCATCACTTACCCATCCTAACACTTCGGACTCACGCCTTGCGTTCACTTACTCCAGCTCATCCTCACACACTTCAACTGATAATAGCTCACAACCAACTCTCGCTTTCGCCACATAAATTTATCTATTCAGCTATGGCAGGCGCATCAACCAATCCCAGTGCAGCGTAGTCACTGAAATCCTGTCCTCTCTCTCTCGCAGTACAACGAGGCCCAATAATCACAGGGAGCGGCAGAAAACCAGCGGTGTACAGGCAAACATTCATCCTCGGAGCTTAAGGGAGGGGATGGTGAACTGTATCATGGGTGTGAATACCTGCTTCGTGCGATGTCACCAAGGGTATTCGGGCTGGCACTATGTTGCTGCCTTATGACCCTTCAGAAACCCAACACAGCGTTACCTTGTTTTCTAGAATGATTTGCAATCTGAAGATGGTGGGACAATAGAGGCACTGACTCACCTCAACACTCCCATTCTGATTTTATACTTTTCAATGATAACCAAGGCAACATTACAATGACAGACAACTTCAGTCACAGCAGCTCCAGGCAGCAGATCGGTAGAGATTGAAATGGGGAGAGATAAATAGATGGAGAGAGAGAAAGAGAGAGAGAAAGAGAGCCCGACTGCTGCTGCCCATGTCGAGGCGCTACGGTCAGAATCTGAACACGCTAATGCCAGAGCTCCTCATAGGTGTCCGACAAGGCCATTTGGATTATTCCCCAGTGAAAGGCAGCAGCCTTCCACCAGCGATGTTGCAGTCACTGAGGCAGCACTGTGTAGGAGCCCAAGGCAATTTGAGGAAACCAGAGGGAAGGCACTAACTGAATCCAAAAGGGTGAATAGTTCAGTTTTGTTTGTATAACTGGATCTATTATTGGGCACAGATATGACTGGAAGTTTCTCCGCTGCTGTTTTTATTACAAGCTACTGGTAAAGGGAACCTATGATGTGCCATGTCAGATTGATCTAACAGTGAGGAATGGGGGAAAAATGGTGGGAAAGGGAACTACTTCTCCTCTGTGAAACAAAGTCTTATCAGGCACTCTTTGAAAGCCTGTGCGGTCGAAAGCGCACAGGAAAAATCCTCCCTGCCTCCTCCTCCAAGTCCTGAGGTGTCTTCCGAATTCCTGGTGACAATGCCTGTGTCCTCATGATAGTGATTACAACAAGGGTGCAACAGAACACCATGAACTTTAACAACCGCTCCAGGTTTCAATCCGAGACTCCATTTCGAGCGATTCAGGAATCAATATTGTTGCTTCATCACACCGATGGTCTGTTCCATGATGTATCTGGTGGCTCCATTGCTCTCGGTATACTTGTGTTATTTGCACGTCTTTGCTTGGAGGTGCGGAGCGGTGTTGTGAGCCAAATAATGAAGAAGCAGTCTTCATCTCCGAGAAGCCACCCTCTGCTTCTCCGTGGAAGTCTAAAGGCAGTGAGAATGGATGATTCTTTCAGGATGAAGGTTTCGTGTCTGCTGCCAGAATAGTGGACATTTACCAACAAGTTGTGCTGTCCAGGGTTACACGTTAGTACAGCGAGCTTTCTTTCTGTTCTTGTTCCTCTCCCCCTTGAAATGGTGTCCAGGCAGACTCATGTCCAATTCCGGGAGCCTCGCTTTCCAAGGAAAACCATTGAACCTCACATCACATCCTGCTTCTCCCTCCATGTCACTCACCATTGTGACGTGGAAATTTATCGCCATTCCTTCATTGTTGCTGCGTTAAAACCCTGGAACACCCTTCCAAACAGCACTGTTGGTGACACTACACCAAATGGACTGTAAGATTTTCAAGAAGGCAGCTCACCACCAACTTCACAAGGAAATCTAGGGATGAGCAATAATGCTGGGCAAGCCAAACAAAGCCCGCATCCGGTGCATGAAAAAAATATGAGCACATGTCCAGCTGAGAGAGACTAACTCGGCCTTTCAGTGGAGAGGCATAGGCCAAGTTTCGAACAGCTTTGTCAAAGATTTTAAAATCCCCTCTCCAACATGGGAGCACCACACAGCAGACACCGGGAGTGAACAACATTGCGCGCCATACTATTTTAAAGTTTATGTGTTTTGTACTCCGGCACCACGGGCTCTACGGAACCCAAAATCATTGTGAGGGGAATACAATCACGTTATAAAGAGGAATTGGAGAAAAACTTAAAGAACACTCAGCATAGTGTGAATTGGACAGGGAATGGAATTAATTGGGTTTGGATTGGGTGTGTGAGGTAGTTAGGGCCTTGAAGGGATCCAACCATAAGAATTGAAATTGAGGTAATGCCGCAACAGGAAGTGATGTGGATCAGTGAACGAGCCTGAATGTGAATTAGGATATAGCAGCTGGACGTGGCGATAGCTTGTGTTTATGAAAGTTTTCAACTGGGAGAAGAAAAGCAGAATGTTGCAGATGCAGAGAAACGAATTGATCAAATGTTCAAGTGAAATTGTTTGCAACTGGAATGAAGGTTGGATTTAACAAAAACACAGATGGGGCTTTATTAAGCAGGGGAATGAGGCAGATGTGGTGATTGGTAATGTAATGAAGCTGGTAATGGACAGGGCTGGTGGAGGAGAGAATATGAGGAGAAAAATTAATTCAGTGACATAGGGAGTGTCGAGTTTGTAGCAGCGTCAGGTATGAACCAGAGTGGGTGGGGGGTGGGGGGAGAGATAGTAAACAGAGGATGGAGTTGCTTACAGCAACTGAACAGAATGACTTCAATATTTCCACAATCTAAATGCACTAACAGTGCTGCAGTTCAACATTTATTTTAGAATTAATAGAGGGGTAGAGAGGCGCATCTGGGACACCAACAATAGCGAGAATGGGATAGAAACCTACTTGAATAATCATATGAATGTAATAAATACTCCAAGCTTAAGATTTCCCATTTTGTGAAAGCCCATATAGACCCTTGGATAAACTCTTTTCCATCGTTGTAACATTCCACTCTACTGTCCTCAGGAGTTGATCCATCGTTGTAACTTTGCGATCTACCATTCTCAGGTTCTGATCGATTGTTAGTACATTGCAGCTTATTGCCCTCAGATTCTGCTCTCTCCGCTCCTTCTCTCTCGGGCTGCTGATCCCTGTTACCTTTCGGAGGTGATGCTCCCGCTGACACTATGGGATAACAAATTGAAATGAGCCCCTTATTAATAGAAGAGGGAAACTCCCCAGTGGCACAATTACGATAAATGTAGACGGACCTTAGCTAGAGTCACCGACCAAACAGGTTCAGTTAACACCGTTTGATCCAACACTTTTCTATGTCACATTAAAGTTGAATAGTGACCCGGTCTGGAGAGGATTATTGAGGGTCGCAGAGGGATGGAATGGTTGAAGTAGTGGAGGCATTGACCATAATATTTCAACCCTTCTTGGATATGGGAAGGTGCAAGAGGCCCGAAGGGTTGTAAAAATTTCAGCTTGTTTATAAAATGAGGGAGGTATAAACCGTATAAATAGGTAGCAGTCAATATAATATTTGTGGACATTTCCAGAGGACATGATCGAGGTAAAAATGACATTGTTTTGCGATAGATCCCAAGATAGGTCCGGCACGGTCAGGTACAGAATAAATCTCGCTCTACGCCGTCCCTGTCAAGCACGTGCAGGACAGCTACAGCATGGGTTTAGATACAAGTACATCTCAATCTACATTCTCCCATCAAACACTTTCAGGGCAGGCACAGCTCAGTGTTGGATACATAGTAAATCCCCTTCTAAATTGTTCTATTAAGCACTCCCAGGACAGGAACAGCGCATGTTTAGAGACAGAGTAATTCTCCATCGACAAGCACCCACACCCAATTAAACGCTCCCGCGAGAGCTAAAAACAGGGTTTTACAAGCACCTTATATCTGCCTCTACACTTTCCCGTCAAGCAATCCGAGGGCAGGTACAGCTCGGCGTTAGTTAGAGAGTAATGCTCCCGCTCCCATCAAGTTGTTATAGGACAAGTGCAACACGTGGGGAAATAAAAAGAACGCTTCCCCTACATTGCCCTGTCAAACATTCCCAAAAAAATTTGCAGCACGGGGATAGATACAGATTAAAGTTCCCTTTGCACAGCCACCATCAAACAATTCCATGACGGTTAGAACATAGATTTAGATATAGAATAAAGCTCCCTCTGTACTGTTGAATGAACCACTCGAGGACAGGTACAGCACGGGAGTGGATACAGAGAAAATGTATCGCCATTCTTCCCATAAAACACGCCCAGGTTAGCTAGAGCACGGGGTTCGATGCAGAGTTAATCTCCTTCTGCACTGCCCCAATCAGACACTTCCAAAACTGGCACAGCACGAATTTCAATACAGAAAAAAATCTTCCTCTACACTTTTCTATTCTACTAATGCCATTGCAGGTACCGCACGGGTTGAGGTGCAGAGAAAAGCTCCTCCTACACACGTTGTGCCTCATACTTCTACATTGACACTCAAGGGGAAAAATATTCTAAGCATGTAACCTGCGACGCTCCTGTATGATCATATTTGATTCAGAAGATCAAATCGCATTCCTCCAAACTCAACTGAGAATGAGGTTGCTCTACATTCAATCCTTACATATCCGCATCATCCCATAAGCATCCACCATGCCAGAGGAAGCAGGGTGCTCTCAGCGTGTAGACACCTGCGACGGGTGGGTGTGAATTGTTTCCCTGAGTGGGGGGGGGGGAGGGTGTCGGGGACAACCACGCTCCCCTCAGGGTGTAAAGAATCCATGGTTTGTGGTAGGGGCGGGGGGTGGGGGAGGGTGGGGGGGGGGGCGTGGTGATGGGAACCTCTCCGGGGGGAACCATGCTCCTCTCAGGATACAGAGACACCTTCAGCATGGAGACTGGATCATTCTTCACCCTGAGTGAACCAGGCTCCTCTCGTGTTGTGCAGACACCTTTGAGCATGCAGATGAATCACCGTTTCCTCCCTGGTGGAACCAGCCTCCCCTGAGGATGTCGGGAATCCTGGTGGGTAGTGGTGAACCATTCCTCCATCCCTGGCGGCATCAGTCTCCTCTCAGGATATAGAGGCTGCTGGGGGATGGGGTGAATCAGTCCTCCCTCCACGGGGAAACTAGTCTCCTCTCAATGTGTAGACGCTGCTCAGGGTGTGTGGATATATCTCGGTGCCCTCCCCGAGGTAACCAGGCTACTGATATCATCTACCTCCGTGCATATTGATGTGTTTTTTTAACGATGGTTTGTGTTTTCAAAAGAATACAAATAACGATTGAGCAAAGATGGCGGATAATGTAACACGGCCACTTTCTATAAAATTATTATTTAGATTAGACAGACGAAGGTGTCCATAGAGAACATTGAATGTCGCACCTCAAGTTCTGTCAAAGACTACTTCAAATATAAACGGTTGACAGAAGAGTTTTGAATATACCAAACCCCGTAGTTTAATTTCCTAGGCTTGTGCAGACAATGGACATTGATTCTTATCTGGACAGGCATCGGCAAAACCATCTGCACCTGGTTTGTATGTCATAGTGTGCAATGATATCTGATGTCAATACAGGACATGGATTTTTCTTCCAGAGAATACACAGGAGCAAATGGTGAAATAGTTAGCTACAGACAACAGTTAGCTGTAGGCCAGTGTTGGTGAGTGACAGAAATAAGAAGAAAAATCAATCAATCACGCATGCAAAGACAGGCAGGCGATCCTCTCTCTCCCTCTCTCTTTTGCTGGAGGCAAAGTTATTGTGAAAACCAGAATCAAACATGAACCAGGGCAGCCTCTTCTGCGAGCCTGCAGAAACCAAATATCTTCTTCTGGGAAAAGGCAAACAGTGTCTCTATCAGACTGCAAATCTGCGAGAATCAGTTCTAACGAAAGCTCTGAAAATACCAGCCTCAACCCACGGCCAAGCCAATATTTGCTCTTTATATTTTTGAACATTTGTTTGGGCTGCTAGCTTCTCATTCCTGTTCTGTGTGTGCATGTGTGTGTTGCGTCACTTTAATATTTTACCTCTGGTACTAATAAGCATAGTACTTTTTGACTCAAGGCATCCTAGTTAAATTGGCTCTTCCTTAAAACTAAAAACGTTTTCACTGGGGAAAGGCATCCACGGGATAGCGCTGCGACCAACTGAAAGGATTGAATAAAAAAGGGAGCCAGATCATGTCGCCACGCCTGGAAAAAACAAAATTGGTGTCCCGTCCCAGTTGTAACAAATTGGGTATCTCGTCCAGGAGTTCAGCAAGTTAGGGATCTCTTCCAGGGAAGTAACAACTTGAGGACATCATCCGGAAAATTAACGAATTCGGGACATCTTGTAGTTCCAGCCGAAATAGTGGAGTTGAATATCTCTAACTCCTCGTGTGAACTGAGCTGCTCTCAAGGTGCAGAGACTTCCTGAAGCTGGGGAAGAATTAGTGATTCCTACTCCCTGAGGGGAACCAAGCTCCTCTCAGGGTATGGACACTCCAGGGTGTAAGACCATAAGACATAGCAGCAGAAATTAGGCCAATCAGCCCATCGAGTCTGCTCTGCCACTCAAACATGGTTGATAAATTTCTCAAAACGATTCTCCCGCCTTCTCCCCGTAACCTTTGATCCCCTTACCAGTCAAGAACCTATCTATCTCGGTCTTAAATACACTCAATGACCTGGCCTCCACAGCCTTCTGTGGCAATGAATTCCATAGATTCACCACTCTCTGGCTAAAGATGTTTCTCCTCATCTCTGTTCTAAAAGGTCTTCACTTTACTCTGAGGCTGTGCCCTTGGGTCCTAGTCTCTCCCACCAATAGAAACATGTTCCCCAAGTCCACTCTATCCAGGCCTTTCAGTATTCTGTAAGTTTCAATCAGATCCCCACTCATCCTTCTAAAATCCATCGAGTATAGACCCAGAGTCCTCAAACGTTCCTCATATGTGAAGCCTTTCATTCCTGGGATCATTCTCATGAACCTCCTCTGGACCCTCTCCAGGGCCAGTACATCCTTCTTGAGACGCGGGGGCCAAAATTGCTCACAATATTCTAAATGTGGTCTGACCAGAGCCGTATAAAGCCTCAGCAGCACGTCCCTGCTTTTATATTCTAGTCCTCACCAAATAAATGCCAACATTGCATTTGCCTTCCTAATTACCCATTCAACCTGCAAGTTAACCTTAAGAGAATCCTGGACTAGGACTCCCAAGTCCATTTGCACTCCAGATTTCTGAATTCTCTCCCGATTTAGAAAATAGTCTATGCATTTATTCTTCCAACCAAAGTGCATGACTCACACTTCCCCACGTTGTATTCCATCTGCCACTTCTTTGTCCATTCTCCTAACCTGTCCAAATCTTTCTGCAGCCTCCTCGCCTCCTCAATACTACCTGTCCCTCCACCTATCTTTGTATCATCTGCAAACTTAGCCAGGATGCCCTCAGTTCCTTCATCTAGATCATTAATGTATATAGTGAAAAGTTGTGGCCACAACACTGACCCCTGCGGAACTCCACTAGTCACCTCCCGCCATCCTGTGACTAGTGTAGATCCGCAGGGGTGAATCACTCCTCCCATCCTTGGAGAACGAGGCTCCTCTCAGGGTGTTGAGACTACCAGCGATGTGTGGGTGGGATTCACTTCTCCTGGCACGAAGGAACCAGTCTCCTCTTAGGGTGTCAGTTCTAGGGAGAGTGGGGTTGAAAAACCCTCCCTCACCAGGGGACCCAGTCTCCTCTCAGGGTTCAAATGTTCCCGGATGTTTGGGGGGTGGTCTTGGGCGGCATGGAAATAACACCTCACTACCCGGTTGAACCAAGCTCTTCTACGAGTGTAGATACTTCCAGGAGCTGTTGGTGTGGGGAGGTGGATGAATTTCCTAAAGTGTCAAATTCTCTGCGCTCACCACTGCCTCGCCTGACAATTTTAACGTTTCACCTTGGTGACGGCATCTCGGACAAATCCCAGGAGAAACAATTCAATCTTGATCAAGTTTAGACACTAAGTCAATACCTTATTTTTGATGGTGGTGAAGATGGGAGACATCACTAACTGTCAAAGTGTACACATAAAATAAACAGGATTTTTCGGATTGTCATTCAAGCTTCGATTTCTCCCAAATCAGAATTTTTACAAAGTGCAATTTCCTTACAAATTCCTCCCGGCACAAGTTGATTTGAAAATACTTCCAAGCTATTCTCATTACCGTGAACACATATATGAAAACATATATGTTTTCTCCCATCTTCAAGTATCGTAGGTTTTATGAATCACACAGACAACTGTTCACAAAAAGGAAGACAATTTGAACAACCCTGTTAAAAATAGCAGCCCTGAAATCGTCAATATCTACAAAATGTTGACTCGAGACAATGAAGGCACACAATAGCTCATCTCCATTGTTGACGATGGTGTCATCGTTAAAAGAGTTTCTAAGGTGATGAATTATGATTTGATAATCAGGCCTTTGTACGCATTTTTTGCTTTATCAAATTTTTTAAAAATACTCTTTAGTCCACTAACGAAGGTGCGCTTTAACAGTTCACTTGTCCTGCTTTGAGTAATCGAGGAGAAGGGTACTTTTGATGAAGGTTATTGTGATGCGGCTGATTGTAAAGGCTGAGTTTCCAAACTCCAGGGGGAAACTTGAAACTTTTTATTTTCACAATTTGTATGTTTCGAGATGCAGGCTTTGAATTTAGTAATTACTAAATAGGACCATGGAAACTCAATAGGCTTATTTTGTATAAAAGCAAATTAAACATTTCTTAATAGAAGAAAATATTGTAAGGACATACAAATGTCCACTAAATTACTACTGTAACAACGGTAAAATTCCCCTAATTAACTAAATTCCCAGTTACACACCCGTTCAGGCACCAGTAAAATCGTGGATTTTTAAAGAGCCCAGGCAAAACACAATTGACCTTATAAATTCAAATAGAGTTCCCTTGCAGACACAGTTGCAGGTATACAGGTTGCTTAGAACTTACATGACTCTGACTGGCGAACACAAACTCCTTTCTGTTTATATTTAGCTTTTCCTTTGAATGTAAATTTCCTATTGTATTACTAGTTTTTTTAAATTTTACCTCTCCTAACAATAACATCCTTTGATTCCACTAATTTTATTACTAATATAAACATATTGTTTGGTGTCTCACAACCAGCTGCAATATTACACTCATTCTTTTGAATGTTTTTCTTAAAAATGCACATTTCCCCCTTGAAACACATGTTTCTAAACTTATCCATGTTTATCTAATTACCGTTTCAAACCTACTTGTTTCTTCACATCAAAGCACCCACGCTAGCTGGCTTTGATCCAAATAACACACACATGCACAAACACACACACACACACACACACACGCATATACTCGTAAATAGAGACAGACACCAGCAATATCCTTATTTATTACTGCCTGGAAGGTTGCTGTTTAAATGTTCATAGCAAACGGGACGACCTTGAATGATAGAGCTCGTCTTTAACCATTTTCGATCGTGGAACTTGTCAATGACTTCAGCAAGTCATTTGTTCTGATCAACTTCGATTGTCCCAATTTCTCAATGCAGTTTTCAAAATGTGGTATGTCATATGAATCCGCTTTTATCACCGCATTCACCTATAGATAATCCACAGACAGTCCTTGAATGCAACTTCGTTAGCAGCATAATTTCTCTAATTGCAGCAACTCAACAAAACAATGTCATTATTGAGCATAAATGCAATTTATTTTTCCGCTTATGATGCATTTACTGGATTCAATATATAAGGATGTTGCGTGTTTGGAACAGAATTTCCCACATCTGCATCATGTACAGATATCTTTGTTATGTGTTTTGTTCCCTACTGGTTACCGCAGGCCGTTTTCTGTGCACGCAATACCGCTCTCTTGTCACCTTGATTCTTTTCTGGGACCTAACTCAGTATTTAAGTCTAAATTTTTAAGGACTTCCTCATTGTCCAATTGATTTCGAGGGAACTCAATTTCAGATTCGTTCATCCCTATTTCATTTTCTTGATTCAACACGACTAATAATTATTCTTTTTGGTTATCCTCAATATCGAAGTACTTTTTGAGCATAAGAGTAATTCACCTCACTTAATTTCTCTTCAAAGTGGGAAACTGCAAAATGACATTGATAGCTGCTGCGGCTTGCCTGAGAGTAGAAGTTATATATTTGGATGGTTTACAAAAGGCACGTAAAGATGATTTCATAGAATTAGCAGATGAATTCCGATTAGGATTACCTGTAGGGGCAAAAAGAAGCAGGCACAACTGAAATTATATCACAACATTTGTAATTGTAAGTGTTACTAGAGCGACAATATCCTCTAAGTGGTGAGTCAGTTGAGTTTGCTGAATCCAGTCGCAAATTGGAAGCGAAAAAAAACAGGAAAAGGCAATCTGAAGGGAACAAGCAGAAACGTGGGAGACAGAAACAAAACAGGAAATGTAACTCGAACTGAATAAATTAGCAATGGAGGAAAGGAAGAATGAAAGAAAACGGGGATATCAACTCAGAAAGCTGGAATGTAAAAATAAAATCTCAGAGACTGAGGGATGTTCTGTGGATGAAATGATCACTTCCAATCTAAAACCAAGAGGGAAGAATGTTTAAATTTCTAAACGATTCTCTGAATTTTGAGGACAGAGATGTTGAAACATTCATTATCTTTTGAGAAGATAGCTAAACAGATGAAATCGTCAAATAAATTTGGAAATTGCTATTACACTCCAGGCTGGTATGTAGAGCTAATGGAGTATATGCATCACTGAAAGTTCAAATATGTGGGGAATATGATGGAGTGAAGAAAGTTATTTTGAGTACGTAATGAGTTGATCGCTGGGGCATGTAGGCAGAAATTTTGGCATGTAATTCAACAGCCTGGGCTGGCATATATTGAGTTTGAGAAAGCAAAGCAAATTAATTTTGACCGTTGGATACGGACATTAAAGATAGAGGAAACATAAACAGCTCTTTGAGAGGTAATTATTTTCAAAGAAACATAGAAACATAGAGACTAGGAGCAGGATCAGCTCCACTGCTGACCACCAGATGGCCAGATTCTAGCATCGAAAGCGCTTCAGTGATCTTCCACACCCTGCAAAGGTGAGTGAGATATCCCTACTGGGCATGCAAACTTGCATCACTGCATGCAACATGTCAGGCCCCGGGTGAGCACAGGGTACATGATGCTAGCAGGGCTACAGCAGCCTATGTTCATGCCAAGGCGAGGCAAAAATGCCAATGGTCAAGGATGGCAATGAGTGGAATAAGCTGTAGAGCGCTGGGCGGGATCTCCAATCTCTGTGACTCGATGAGCGTCAACATCACCCTTTCCCTCGTTTTCTTGGAGGAGAAGAGGGCGCACAGAGTCCGAGAACTACAGAGGACCGGGGGTGGGGTCCCAAATCTCCGTGCTATCCCACCGGTAGGGGAGAGGGCAATGCAAGTTGCCAGAACACCATCCACGGAACATGTGGGTGAGAGTGACTACCCCCTCCCAGGTTCACACGGCCCTTTGGTAATGCAGTTGTGCAGGTGTTGACGTGGTCTGTCGAGGGGAGGGGGGAAGGGGACGGCTGTGATTTTGTAATTGCGACTCGGGTGGGAATTAAATTTTGTAACGCCAAGGCATGGGAGCATTTATCTGGGGACATGGCTTCAAACTATCACAAGGATAACTTTGGAAAAATTTACATAAGAAATAGGGTTCTCTGCATAGGCTCATCTCATTAAAAACGTGTGCTTCTCTCACAGGCCCCAGAACTGCGATAGACCCCCACCCCCCGCTACCACCACCAATAAAGAGGTGGCAGGAATCAGGCACGAGGAGGTGGTAGACATCCGAGGAAGGTGGTAGACGTCCGAGGAAGAATTGCCACTAACGCACTCAGCAGGCACCAGCCTAGAGACTCACACCCCAGTGGATACAAGTGTGGACATTAAGTTGGGAGGACTAGGTGATGAGCACATTCCAGTGTAAGGTCGAGGAGTCAACAGCACAGGTTTCTGTTGACAATTCACCCCGGAGGAGGGAGATCAGCCACAGGGATATTCTGTGGGTCAGTGAGACAGAGCCTCTGGAGCCTCAATTTGGATTTCAGTATAAGGGCTGACACCAGAAGATAAGTGACAATTGGGCAGAGTTCCCTGAGAGATTGAGGGCTTATACGTTCCGAATGAAGGCGCCCAAGGGGATCATGACCTCGACCATGTCTCCGGTTGGGGGGCTCATGATGAGCAGCAAGTAGAGTGTGGCCAACCTCGTGCTGATACCATGCAGCAAGTGAGAGATACCCCGCACTGTGAAATTAACTCCATTGCAATAGTGAGAGAGGAGCTGAGGATTCTAAACAAGACCTTCATGCGGGTGACAGATCCACAATCGAGAGGATGGCAACTGTATCCTAGCAGCCCACCCCATCCAGCAATCGGGACACCACTCCAACGGTTGATCATTGTGAACAGGAAGGTAAAGATGGGTGAATTGTGATGGAATCCCATTCTACTCTGTTTTCTTGACCCTCAGCTGGAATCAAAATCTTATACCTGGGACTAAGCAAGAGCGGCTGCCCCTGCAGGCAGTGCACTCACAGGGAGGGTTCCAAAGGCTTCCTGCATGACGAGGCTGAGCAGTACGACCCTCACAGCTATATAGCCAGGGAGGTGAGCAGCCTGTATCCACATCCCTAGACGGAACAGGGGAACACGACATAGTAATGTCCGTGTGTGGAGGACAACGTGGTGGTTCCAGCATTAATTGGGTCACAGTGCTGTTTTGAAATGTTATGTATTATCCAGTAATGAATTTAACATCTATCTGGTGAAATCAAAAACTTTACCTAAAAAATTGAAACTATTTACATAATATTTACAACGCTTTGATGTCACTAAGTGTTGTGCGTTCGTCATTGGATAACATGGTATAGTGTCATTGTTACTAGATGAAACACCCAAGAAATGCTCTGGGCATCTAGACTCGATTCCCACCACGACAGATGGTGGAATTTTAATTTAATAAACACCTGGAATTAAAAGGTTAATGAGGACCATGAAAACGGCTGTTGTTGAAACCCAACTGCGCCACTAATGCCCTTTAGGGAAGCAAACCTTCCGTCCTTACCTGGCTTCCTTCATGTGACTCCAGTCCCACATTCATAGCAATGCAGTTAATTCTTAAATCTCTCTGAAAGGAATTTTAAGAAAGCTAAACATTTGCATAAAATGACTTGAATGGCGAAAAAGAATGAGACCAGGCGGACTAATCGGCATAGACCAAGGCACCAGAGACCGCAATGGTGAACTCAGTCTTGTCAACACTGCAATGTCCTCTTTGCCAACATTCGGGGCCGAGTGCCAAAAGTGGGAGCGGTGAATCACAGACTGGTCATGCAATAGCCTGACATAGTCATGATCACAGAATCATACTACACCTTACAGACAATGTCCCAGAAACGACTATTACCACCCCTAGATATGCCTTGGCCCACCCGAAGGACAGCCCCAGCAGAGGTGGTGGCACAGTGGTGCAAACAAGTCGGGCGAATTTTACCGGGAGAGTCCAAAATATCGACTCCAGATCTCATGAATTCTCACGGCATCAGCAGAAACTTGGTCAAGGTAATCTCCTACTGGTTAGTACGTACCTGTCTCCCACAGCCGATGAATCAGTGTTCTTCCATGTTGAGCGTCACTTGGAGGAAGCACTGAAGGTGGCACGGGTACTGAATGCACTCTGGGTTGGGGCCGTCATTGTCCAAGAGCAAGAGAGGTTTGGTAGCTCCACCTCTGACAGAGCTGGCCGAATCCTACATGAGGTAACTGTTAGACTGGTACTGCGGCTGGTGTTGAGGGAACCAAAAAGAGGGGAAAACATAGCTGACCTTGTCTCACCAACCTGGCTGCTGCATATGCATCTGAACATGACAGTATTAGTAGGATTGTCCACCGCAAAGTCCTGGTGGAGACGAAGTCCCGTTGTCACATTGATGATACGCTCTATCATGTTTTGTGGCACGACCACCATGCCAAATGGCATAGATTTCCTACGGATCTTACAACTCAAAACTGGGCATCCATTAGCTGCTGTGGGCAATCAGCAGCAGTTGAATTTTATTCAACCACAACCTGCAAATTCATGTTTCCGCATAAATGTAATTGTACCTTTACCAGCAAGCCACGGGTTAAGCGTGGTTCAATGAAGAGTGCAGGAGTGCATGCCAGGAGTAGCACCATGCATACCTAAGAATGAAAAGTCATTTCGGTGAAGCTACAGCACAGAACTACTTGCGTGAGATATAACATAAGCAGCAAGTGAAAGACGGAGCTAAGCGATCCCGCAATGAGAGGATCAGATCTATGTTCCACAACCTTGCCACATCCAGTCGTGAATGGTGGTGGACTATCAAACAATTCATTTAAGGAGGACTCTCCACAAATATCCACATCCTGAATTATGGGGGATCCCATCACATCAGTACAATACGATAATGCTGAAGCATTTGCAACAATTTTCAGCTAGAAGGCCTCCTCTGGGAATGTTTATCACCACAGATGTCTGACTTTATCCTATTGACTTCATATGATATCATAAAATGTATGAAGGCACTTTATACTGCAAAGGCAATGGACCCTGACAATATTCTGGCTATCGTACTGAAGATTTATGCCCCAGAAGTTGCAGCGCTCGCAGTCAACCTCTTCCAGTACATCTTCAACATGAGCAATTACCTTGGAGAGTGGAAAAGTGCTCAGATATGTCCTGCACTGAAGGCAGGACAAGCCAAATTTGGCCAATTAATGCACAATCAGCCTATGCATGAACATTATTAAAGCAAAGGAAGGCGTATTAAGTAGTGCTATCAAGCAGCACTTGCTTGGCAATAACAGCTCACTGAGACTCAGTTTGGGTACCACCAGGGTATCTCTGCTTGTGATCTCATTACAGCCTTGGATCAATCATTGACAAAAGAGCGGAACTCCATGGTGAGATGATAGTGATGGCCTAGGACATCGAGGCAGCGTTTACCGAATTTTTGTTTTTAGTTTGCTCATGGGATATGGGCGTCGCTGGCTAGGCATGCATGTATTTCCATCTCTAATTTCCCTTGCTCAGAGGGCATTTAGAACAAAGAACAAAGAAAAACACAGCACAGGAACAGGCCCTTCGGCCCTCCAAGCCTGTGCCGACCATATTGCCTGTCAAAGTAAAACTTTTTTGCCCGTCTGGGGTCTGTATCTCTCTGTAACCACCCTATTCATGTATTTGCCTAGCTGCCACTGAAACACCAATATTGTACCTGCTTCCACCACCTCGTCTGGCAGTGAATTCCAGACACTCACTACCCTCTGAGTAAAAACTTGCCCCGCACATCTCCTCTAAAATTTTCTCCTCTCACCTTAAATCTAAAACCCTTAGTAATTGACTCTTCCACCCTGGGAAAAAGCTTCTGACTATCTTCTCTGTCCAGGCCACTCACAATTTTGTAAACATCTATCATGTCGCCCCTCAACCTTTGTCGCTCTAGTGAGAACAATCCGAGTTTCTCCAAACTCTCCTCATAGCTAATAACCTCCAGACCAGGCATAATCCTGGTAAGCCTCCTCTGCACCCTCTCCATAGCCTACACATCCTTCTGGTAATGTGGCGACAAGTATTGCACGCGATATTCCAATTTTAGGGTCAACCAGATTGTGGTGGGTCTGGAGTCGCATATAGGCCAGACCACATAAGGACAGTAGATTTCCTTCCCTAAAGAAATCAGTAAACATTTGGCAATAATTTCAGGGTTATCATTAGATTTTTAATTCCAGATTTTTATCGAATTATCTATTATGGTGGGAACTCTGGTCCCCAGAGCGTTATTTTTGAGCTCAAGGAGACTATTCCAGTGCCATGCCAGCGGTTGCAGTTTTGCTTCGCACAAAGGATGATGATAGTGCTTCGTTGATATCACTCGGCTCAGTTCCAGTTGATCACTGTAACCGTGCCTCAAATAGTGAACTAGACCCAACCAGCTTTAGTAAAATATCTTTCATTCTTTCCATCTTAAGATCAGAATTGTGGATGTTCTCTGATGATTGCAGAATGTTCAGCATTATTCACGACTCCATGGATAATGCAGCAGTTTATTGTCCAAATGCAGACAGACCTAAAATTATATAGACTTGACGTGACACGTGGCTAGAAATATTCTCGCCACACAGGAGCAAGGCAAAGACCATCGCCAACGAGGGAGAAACTAACCATACTTTCTTGTGAATCACTGGCATTACCTTCATTAATCTCCCACTATAAACATTCAGAAGTTGTCATTGATCATTCACTGAACTGGGATAGCCGTATAAATAATATTGGTACAAGAACAAGTCAAAGGCTTGGAATCCTGTGACGAGTAACGCACCCACTAAATATTCAAACCTGTCCACCATCACATCCACAATCACAGGTCAGTAGTGTGATTGAAGGCTGTCCACTTGCCTAGATGACTGCTGCTCCAACAGCACTCAAGAAGCTGTGCACCATCCAGGGCAAAGCAGCCCATTTAATTTGCAACCCATCCACAAACATCCCTTCCCTCCACCACCAATTAGCAGTGACAGCAGTGTTTACCAAACACAAGATGCACTACAAGAAATCACCAAGGTTACTTAGACAGCAACTACCAAACCAAATATTTCTACCAGCTCAGGGGACAAGGACAGCAGACACGTGGAAATACGAACTGGACGTTCCTCTCCAATCCGCTAACCAGTATGACTTGGAAATATGTCGCTGACCCTTCACTGTCAATGGTTCAAAACCCCAGAACTCTCTCTCAAACAGCACCTACCATTCTGTTCGAGCTTCTCCACACCCTCTTAATCATTACACCATCCATCATATTTCAACTTCCATTCAGCTCTGGGATGGAGTTGTACAGACTCGAAACATTAACTCTGTTTCTCTCCCCAGAGACGCTGTCTGACTTGCTGATTGTTTCCGTGTTTTCTGTTTTTATCACTGATGCAGCCATGTGTTTGAGTACAATGTTGAATCTGCACAAGGCTTGCTTTTCATCTAAATTCTAATCTGCATGAATTCTAAATTCTAGATGGAATAAAGACATGTATAGAAAATACATTCAATTGAGGTGATTATGTGTAATTCCCAATTGAAATCTCTGGAGTGATCAGTTCTGCAGTTTCACTGTTAATCCGTCAATAGGTTTTTGCAAGGAATACGTATATTCTTATGGCAACGCGGGCTAGTGAATATATAGGCATTTGACCCCTTTGGAATCAACAAAGTCTCATCCCATTTCTCGTGCGAAGAGTCTTGTAAAATACGATGGCTTCGGGATGGTCATCTTGTCTGATGCACAGGAGAGGCTAACATTAACTACTGTTAGTTTATGGAAAGCAGCAGGTGTGTCTTTTTTTTCCTTCCTTATTTCCCTTGCCTTGTGTATTTGCTCTCTCTCTCACTTGTTTGAAAGTTTATTTTGCAGGTCATCTGGAAAGTCTCTACACTCCCAGGGTTTTGAGGACCCCAGCTTGAGAACCACTGCAATTGCGGAACTCACACATCGAGGATAACTGAAAACAGAAGTAACAAAACGAAACATCACATGCTCTGATTTTAATTACAAGGAATTACAAAACCTGAACATTTAGGTGGTTTTTTTTCACAACATCAAGTTGTGATTCCAATAATGGATTTTCTACAACACTGGTCTTGATTTACTGAACACACCATCACTTCCAGCTGCACAGGACATTATTCAGCTCTGTATCTACAGCAGTAGATCAATAAAATATTCACTTTGTGTTTAGTGAGAGGTCAATTTTCTCAGAGTCTTGGGAGGAGTTGAAAATGAGCAGGAGCAGTTTCTTAGGAAATGCACACACAATTGAGATCTGCATACTGACGTAGAATGACTGTATGTGAACGATGATCATTCAATTAAACTGTCATTGTTAAATCCAGGACTAGATTTATCGATAGGAAATAACACAGTAAAACTCTGCATCCAGTTTATAATTGTAAGATTACTTGCTTTTATAGTTGGATATGAAATATGTTTGAATTTGTTATCTTAACACACAGTGTAATATCGATATGATGGGGTCCAGAATGGCACTGGGGGCAAGGGAGCCTGCTGGGCTCTGTCTCAGATGAGAGACGCCATTCAGAATCTGAATCTTACAATCAGGAGGTCATTTGGCCTGTCGCACCCATGGTGGCTCTTTGAACAATTTATTCCGGTGACAGCTTTTTCCACTAACCCTGCACATTATTCCTCTTTAAGTATGCATGTCCAATTGTGTTTTCAAAGTTCCCAAGGAATCTGCTTCCATCGCTCTTTCAGGTTATGCATTCCAGATCTTAATCATCTGTGTGAAAAAGTCTAATTTCCTCTTTAGTTATTTTGCCAATTATTTTCTATCTTTGAGTATGGTGACCATTCTACTTGCTAAGGGAATAGTTCTTTTCCCATTTACTGTATTAAATTCCCTCAGAATTTGAATACTTTTATTAACCCTCCCCTTAAGCTTCTCTGATCAAAGGGAGAATAATCCCAGATTTTTCAATCTTTCCACAACACTGACGTCCGTCATCGCTGGTATCATCCTGGCAATCTCCTCTGCATTCGCTCCATTTTTTTTAGCACCCTTCCTGAAAAGTGGAACCCAGAATTAAAGTGAAATGTAATGTATGCTTTTCTTGTAATTATTCATAAAAATGAAAATAATTGAAATTTAAATAATGGAAAACATCAATACAATTATTTTATTTAACAAGCACAGAACTGAAAAAAATCTTTACAGTTTACAGCCTCAACATGAGAAGAATTATTTCCCAGTCCACATTTAGAGACTTCTCATATAAAGCAGTCGCATATTTCAGGGGTCACCAATATTCTGGGGATTTTCTCTGCTATGTTAATCACTGCCCTGTCTTTAGATTCTTGGCTGAACTGTATCCGGGGTGCACTTGACCAGTCTCCAATTATATTTTTATTATCATGTGTTGTTTTTTTTAAGGAGCACCACAGACAGAGAGCACTGACAGATAATAGATTCACACAACTCAGCATCTTTCCCAGCTGAGCTGAGCCCAGTCTTAATGACAACTATAACTGGTTTCTACCTCCTGCTAACCAGAACTCCCTATTTTGTCTGAGAAGCAAGCAGTTCAGGTCGGATTCCCTCTCAATTCTTCTCCATATTTCTACAATATCTAGAGAACATTGTCATTAAATATTAAAGTTACCGCCTGTCTTCTGCAGGCTTCTTTAATCTGGCTTTAGTAGCGCAACTCCTTTAAGGTGTGGTTACATCTTTTTTCATGATGAGCTTTGGATTATCTGATTTCACAGATAAAACACACATAAAACAAGACAGTGCTGATGAATCCATATAATGAAATAATCGGTTCCTTTTCCCAAATCCCCAGCTAACCCTCCAACAGGATCCTGACCAGGAGCAGGAACACTGTCTGACCTTTACACTGCTCAGTCTGGAGTACCCAATGAGAATTGTAGCAGTGTCATCACTGCAAAACTGAGCGCTGTTAACTCATTACAGATCATTGACAGGTCCATTTCCCAGTAAGAGTCAAACCAGAGTCACTGACCTGGTTCCCACCGAACATGCGATGGACTGAAAGATCCAATTTCACCTCCTTAATAACAGTTTTCAATGAGCCACTTTCCTTTTGGTTATCAGCAGTTCCAATATTGAACCTCAGTTCGTGCACCAAGTGATACAAAACAGTATAGGCGTGTCGAAAAAAAAACTAAGTAAAGCGTGACTGGAGTTTGTATTTTTAGATAAGTCAGTTTGAATTTCAAAGACATGATAGAATGTTTATGATTGGCAAGAGAATCAAGGCTAAGTAGTGTGTTTATTTTCTGCAATGGTTAATGATAGCATTGGCAATATGAAAAGATTTATAGTATGAGAAAGATAAAGTTCCAAAGGCGTATGGAAACAATGGAATTTACATATTAAAAAGAGATGAAAATTTATAAGGGGGAATGAAAGGCTATGTAGGGGGAGAGACCATGGCCATGTATGATCTAACAAGAGTGTGTGAAACAGTCTTGAGCAAGCCTCCAGCCATTTGTGCATAAGTTAGTTGTGTCCAGTAACCAGAGTTGGAGAAGGCATTTTGGGAATTCACTGTCAAAGTGGGTATTGTGTTAAGACAAAAACCTGCCATTTTTGGCCTACTCATTAGATAAACTGACACGGTATTAATTAACTGTGACCAAACTCCCAGGTTGCAAAATGTACATAATTTTACATTCCCTTGCCAGTTAATTTGTAGCTGGGGGCATGGGGTGGAGTGTGTGTGTGTGTGTGTGTGGGGAGGTGGGGGGGTGGCTGGGGGAGATGAGTGTAAAATTTCTCGAATGGCCTTCCACCCACCCAGACGCTCTGTAATTTTCTGTTTGGATGGGTGAGGCCTAGACTGGCCAGCCTGCTCTTCCCCCAGCTGAGGACCTTAATTGACTAATTATTGACCACTTATCAGCATCAGCATCCTTTATCATAAGACACTCCCCCCCTCCCACCCCGCCCTGACAAAGAGTCGTAACCTTGGACGTCCTCCTGCACATCGCCCCCCACCACCCCCTACCCCCAGCCTGTCCAGCAACATCCCCAAATGCCTCTGTCCACCCACCCAGGCCCCAACTACCCTCCCCTATCCCAAGATCTCCAAAACATACCTAGTTCAGGGATACTGGGGAAGAGCCTCAGGGGACTGTTGCAGTCCCAGTCCTGTCTACTGCAGCTTCTGGCGCTGCAGGGACTGAAGAGTTTCTGGCTAATCAGATTGGTTCGCAGCTCTCTGAGGCAGAACTCCCTCCTAAGTGAAGAGCGAAGTCCTGCCTCCAGCCAATTAGCTCTAGTTGGAACGTTAAATGGTTGTGTGGCAGGCAGTATTGACAAGAGTGCGTTCTCCGCCCACTGTTCGGCTGGCGGGAAAGGAAACCCCGTCAACGTAAAAATTCTAGGCAATGTCTGATTTCATTGGATCCACCCTCCTCGGGTTACACACTGTCGGATTTCACTGGCTCCATCCTACCCAGGTTACACACTGTCTGATATCACTGGCTCCATCTTCTCCAGGTTACACATTGTCTGATATCACTGGCTCCATCTTCTCCAGGGCTACATGCTCTCCTACACCCTAGTCTGTTTGACCCGGTTCCAACTCACCACCACCTCTCTTGACTCCTCCAATGTTGCTGTGGTATCCAATTGCTGATTTGATATCCAATACTGGATAAGTAGAAATTTCCTCCAATTAAATATCCAGAACACTAAATCCATTGCCCTTACTCCCTGCTTCAAACTCTCCCCCTAGCCACCAAGTTCATTCCTCTCCCCGGCAACAGTCTGAGATTAAACTAGTCTGGTCACAACTTTGGTGTCATATCTGATCTCAAGATGAGTTTTTCATCATATATTTGCACCATCACTAAAAGCACTTATTTCCACCTCTGTAACATTTCCCGACTTCATCCATCTGAGCTCATCTGCTGCTGTAAGCCTCATCCTCGGCTTTGTTTCCTCTAGGATTCACTGTTGCAAAGCACCCCTGCCTCGTATCCCAAATTCTATCATCTGTAAACTTGAGGTCATCCAAAGCTCTGCTGCTGTGTCTTAACTCACTCCAAGTTCCATTCACTTATCACTCCTGCTCCCTGACCCACATTGGCTCCCAGTCAAGCAACATTTTTCCCATCCTTGATTTCAAATCCCACCAGGTCTCACCCCTCCCTATCTCTGTAATCTCCAGCCCCACAATCTGGCCTCTTGAGCATCACCAATTTTAATCACTCCGTCATTGGTGGCCGCACTTTCTGTTGCTTAAGTCCTAAGCCCTGGAATATCCTCTTTACACTTCTCTGCCTCTGTACCTCACTTTCCTCCTTTAATACACTCCTTCAAACCTGCCTCATTGATCAAACAGTTGTGTCATTGGACCTAATATCTCTTTATGTGGCTCCGATGTCATATTTTGTTTTATGATGCTCTTGTACACTCCCTCAGTACTGCACCGGCAACATGTCTAGCTTACATGTCCAAGTCTCTGGAGTGGGGACTTGAACACACGACCTTTGTGAGAATGCTGTCCACTGAGCTACGGCCAATGTGAAAAGGAGACTGGGACTAACACCCAGCAAAACTAGAAACATATTTTTCATCTTGTGGCTGAGTAGCTGCATTTCCCACCAAACCGTTGATGTATTCAGTGAGTGCAAAGTGCCAGGGATATTTCCAAGAGACGTCATCCATAATCCTTGCACCCTCCATAAACTTTAACTCGTTCAAACTCTGCTGTACATATCCAAACTCGAACCAAGTCCCGCTTATCCATCACCACACCCCATGCTCACTGACCTTCACCGTCTCCTTGTCCAGTAACAACATTGAGTTTAAAACTCTCATCTTTGTGTCCATTATGAATGCACAGGGTCAGAATTGGAGGAGTTAAGACATTTGGAGGCTTGTAGATCTGGGGGAGATCACAGAAATAGGAAGGAGTGGCTGATCGGGTACATTCATTGTGCAGTTGCCTGAACTCTTTCTTTTTCCCCTCCCCCTGCTTACCCGATGTTCTTGTCCATTTAAATAATTCTTATATGCTAACAGTGAGCTGATTCCGTCCACCCCTTCTTCAATCGCCTGTTTTGTTCTGTCCAAGAAGAATTTCTTCAACTGGAACACCTAGTTATCATCTCACTTTGTCAAGAACTCAGTGATTGTAGAGTTTGAATCTGTGAACAAAAAATGGAGAAAAACTGAACACACTATCCAAATTCTACCCAAGCAGCTACGATTTTTCTTATACCAAACCCCTGAAGACTCCTCTGAGCCATGATATCAAACACCCCATGGCGAGGCAATGGCATAGTGGTATTGTCGCTGGCCTGGTATCCCAGAGACCCAGTGTAATGCTCTGAAAGTTGATCCAATAAAAATCTGCAGTTAAAAGTCTGATGATGACCACAAAACCATTGCTGATTATCATAAAAATCCATGTGGTTCACTAATGTCCTTTAGAGAAGGAAATCTGCCATCCTTACCTGGTCTGGCCTACATGTGACCCCAGAACCACAGCAATGCCCTCTTAAATGCCCTCTGAACAAGGGCAATTAGGGATCGGCAATAAATGCTGGCCTAACCAGCAACGCCTACATCCCATGAACAAGAAAAAAAACCTTCTGATCACCCAACATTAATAGGAGGGTGAAATAGAAGTATTAAAATGAGAAGAACATTGTGCAGTCCCTCTTCCTCCATCAGTGCAACAGTTGCTAGCTCTGGGATTGAGCATTTCCCGAGTATTATGATAAAATCTCCACATAAGGTGTGACGCTGACAGCTGCCCAGTGAAATCCAGTGAGTTCCACAGATCTCCACAATCCAGTACCAGATGGGCTACCGTCAGCCAAGACTCTGAACTGGGAGCGCCTACTGGTAAGATACACTCCCACAGTGCAGCCTTATTAGGGACATTAGGCTGCTTGCCCAACACCCAGCCTTAAATGCCCTGCACAATTTTCCAATGAAACACTGGGAAGACTGAAACATTGTGGTAAATGTCCTCACCTCCTACAGTGCTCATTAGACAGGTGCTGACACCATGAGCGATATAGCAAATATAATCAAATAGAAGCACAAACAGGGCACATCTCAATGAACAGAGGACGATGTTGCTATCCAGGGAGATAAGAGGAATCACACTCAGGTTTATATTGTGCATGTGGATAGATATCATATTCATAAAGTAGATTTTAATATCAAAACTTATCAAAACAAAACATTAAATACAATTCAGTGAATAAAATAATACAATGCCACCAGACTGGGTGATGAATCATTTAATTCATCATCACCCATTCTATATATAACAAAAAACTACTGCGGATGCTGGAAATCCAAAACAAAACAAAAACAGAATTACGTGGAAAAACTCAGCAGGTCTGGCAGCATCGGTGGAGAAGAAAAGAGTTGACGTTTCGGGTCCACACGAACATTCAACAGAACTGAAGTATAGTTAGGAGAGGGGTGAAATATAAGCTGGTTTAAGGTGGGGGGGCGGGGGGAGAGAAGTTGAGAGTGGGGTGATTGTAGGGACAAGCAAGCAGTGATAGGAGCAGATAATCAAAAGATGTCACAGACAAAAGGATCAAAGAGGTGTTGAAGGTGGTGATATTATCTAAGAAAAGTGCTAATTAAGAATGGATGGCAGGACACTAAAGGTACAGCTCTAGTGGGGGTGGGGTGGAAAGATTGACAAGGTATTAGTTGTAGATTTAAAATAATGGAAATAGGTGGGAAAAGAAAAATCTATATAAATTATTGAAAACAAAAAAAAAGGGAGGGGGAGGAAACGGGGTAGGGCTGGGGGGAGGGGAAGTTTAAGATCTAAAGTTGTTGAATTCAATATTCAGCCCGGAAGGCTGTAAAGTGCCTAGTCGGAAGATGAGGTGCTGTTCCTCCAGTTTGCGTTGGGCTTCACTGGAACAATGCAGCAACCCAAGGACAGACATGTGGGCAAGAGAGCGGGGTGGTGTGTTAAAATGGCAAGCGACAGGGAGATTTGGGTCTTTCTTGCGGACAGACCGCAGGTGTTCTGCAAAGTGGTCGCCCAGTTTGCGTTTGGTCTCTCCAATGTAGAGGAGACCGCATTGGGAGCAACGAATGCAGTAGACTAAGTTAGGGGAAATGCAAGTGAAATGCTGCTTCACTTGAAAGGAGTGTTTGGGCCCTTGGACGGTGAGGAGAGAGGAAGTGAAGGGGCAGGTGTTGCATCTTCTGCGTGGGCATGGGGAGGTGCCATAGGTGGGGGTTGAGGAGTAGGGGGTGATGGAGGAGTGGACCAGGGTGTCCTGGAGGGAAAGATCCCTACAGAATGACGCCAGGGGAGGTGAAGGGAAGATGTGTTTGGTGGTGGCATCATGCTGGAGTTGGCGGAAATGGCGGAGGATGATCCTTTGAATGCGGAGCCTGGTGGGGTGATAAGTGAGGACAAGGGGGACCCTATCATGTTTCTGGGAGGGAGGAGAAGGCATGAGGGTGGATGCGCGGGAGATGGGCCGGACACGGTTGAGGGCCCTGTCAACGACCGTGGGTGGAAAACCTCGGTTAAGGAAGAAGGAGGACATGTCAGAGGAACTATTTGTGAAGGTAGCGTCATCAGAACAGATGCGACGGAGGCGAAGGAACTGAGAGAATGGGATGGAGTCCTTACAGGAAGCGGGGTGTGAGGAGCTGTAGTCGAGGTTGCTGTAGGAGTCGGTAGGCTTGTAATGGATATTGGTGGACAGTCTATCATCAGAAATTGAGACAGAGAGGTCAAGGAAGGGAAGAGAAGTGTCAGAGATGGACCATGTGAAAATGATGGAGGGGTGGAGATTGGAAGCAAAATTAATACATTTTTCCAGGTCCCGACGAGAGTATGAAGCAGCACCGAAGTAATCATCGATGTACCGGAGAAAGAGTTGTGGGAGGGGGCCGGAGTAGGACTGGAACAAGGAATGTTCCACATACCCCATAAAGAGGCAGGCATAGCTGGGGCCCATGCGGCTACCCATAGCCACACCTTTTATTTGGAGGAAGTGAGAGGAGTTAAAGGAGAAATTGTTCAGTGTGAGAACAAGTTCAGCCAGACGGAGGAGAGTAGTGGTGGATGGGGATTGTTCGGGCCTCTGTTCAAGGAAGAAGCTAAGGGCCCTCAGTCCATCCTGGTGGTGGATGGAGGTGTAGAGGGATTGGACATCCATGGTGAATGGGAAGCGGTTGGGGCCAGGGAACTGGAAATTGTTGATGTGACGTAAGGTGTCAGAGGAATCACGGATGTAGGTGGGAAGGGACTGGACAAGGGGAGAGAGAATGGAGTCAAGATAACGAGAAATGAGTTCCATGGGGCAGGAACAGGCTGACACGATCGGTCTGCCAGGACAGTTCCGTTTGTGGATTTTGGGTAGGAGGTAGAAACGGGCCGTCCGAGGTTGGACGACTATCAGGTTGGAAGCTGTGGGAGGAAGATCTCCAGAGGAGATAAGGTCAGTGACAGTCCTGGAAAAAATGGCTTGATGTTCCGTGGTGGGCTCATGGTCCAGGGTGAGGTAGGAGGAAGTGTCTGCGAGTTGACGCTCAGCCTCCGCGAGGTAGAGGTCAGTGCGCCAGACAACAACAGCACCACCCTTGTCAGCGGGTTTGATGAAAGTGTTGGGGTTGGACCTGAGAGAACGGAGTGCAGTACGTTCAGAGAGAGACAGATTAGAATGGGTGAGAGGAGCAGAGAAATTGAGACGGCTAATGTCACGCCGACAGTTCTCAATGAAAAGATCAAGAGAAGGTAAGAATCCAGAGGGAGGGGTCCAGGTGGAGGGAGAATATTGGAGGTAGGTAACAGGATCCGTTGAACGGGGAGAGGACTCCTGCCCAAAGAAGTGAGCACGGAGACGAAGACGGCGGAAGAAGAGTTCAGCATTGTGCCGAGCCCGAAATTCATTGAGATGAGGGCGTAAGGGTATGAAACTAAGTCCTTTGTTGAGCACTGAACGTTCAGCATTGGAGAGGGGAAGGTCAGGGGGTATAGTGAATACGCGGCTGGGGCTGGGATTGGAAGAAGGGGTGGGGACGGAAGGACAAGCAGGGGTGGAGGGTCCCAGATGGGTGTTGGTGTCAATGAGTTGTTGGAGCTTGCGTTCCTTAGCACTTGAGAGAAAGAGAAAAAGTTTCCTGTTGAGGCGTCGGATGAGGCGAAGAATAAAATGAAACTGGGGGCAAGCGCAGCTTTGAAAAAGGGTGCGGCGGTGCTGCTGGAGGGAGAGGTCGAGTGTGTTCATATGGCGGCGCATGGCACTGAGTGTGGATCTCAGAATGCGACAGGAATGGCAGTCCGAGAAACGTTTTATGTCCCGGAGATACCTGTAATCCTGGCTGGGTTTGAAACAAGAGGGATGGAATTTCAGTTGAAATCCATGTGGGGTGAGTCGGAGACGGAGACAGTCACTGAGAAAGGAAATATGGCTGTGAAAGCGGGTTTTAGTAAATACCTTGTCAAAAACCAGGAGAGAAATGGAAAGCAATGAAGGTGCACAAGGCAGAAGAGACAGGCGGAAATCCTGTCGGAGAACAGAGCAATACTTCTTCAAGGAAGGCATTTCTTGAAGAGATTGGCAGTCAATTAAACACAGAGATAAAAACAAAAAACTACTGCGGATGCTGGAACCATTCTATATTATATCACCCATTCTATATTTACCGACAGAATATTCACGACCTCAGAACTGTGTCGAAAGGATATACCTTTTATCCTTTATTTTAAGAGGAACTGATTGAATAGATAAAAAAATTTTTCTGTTAGTGGGAGAGTCTAGGTCAAAGGAACATCAGCTTAAACTCAGCGTCAGGCCATTCAGGGGAAGTTAGGAAACAATTTTTCACTCAAGCGACAGTGAAAGTCTGGATAAAGGCAAAATACTACAGATGCTGGAAATCTGAAACAGAAACAAAAAGTGCTGGGAAAACTGCTGAGTTGCGAAAGTCTGGAATTCCCTCCAACAAAAGGCAGAACATAACAGCTCAATTAATCATTTTAGAAATGAGATTGATGCATTTTTGCTAGGCAAGTGTATTATGGGGTATGGAGCCAAAACGGGTGGATGGAGCTGGGATGCAAGTCAGCCATGATCTCATCAGGGTTGAATGGCCTCGTCCTTCTCCTCCGCACCACCCCCACCCTATGTTCCTGATAAGGCTGTATTGTGTGAGTATTTCTTACCAGTGGGTGCTCCTATTGCAGTCTTGGCTGATGGTAGCCCATCTGGAACTGGGTTATGGGGATCAGGGGGATTCACTGGATTTCACTTGTCAGCTGTCTGTGTCACACCTGATGTGGAAGGTTGATGAAACAAAGGCATTGGAGGTGGTGGACAGGTAAACTGGTGTCAACATACATGTGAAAACTGATCACTTGTCTTTGGATAATGTCTCCAAGGGCGGCATGTCATTGAGAAATAGGAGGGGGCGAGGAGAGATCTTTGGGATCTCTAGAGGTCACAGAGCACAGATAAGAAGGCAAGCCTTTGAAGATCCTCTGGCTATCTCTGGATGGTAAAAGTGGAACCAAGTGAAGTCAGCCCCACAGAGCTGAACAAATGGAAGAAGCGCATTGAAGGAGGATGGTGTAATCGGTCGTGTCAATGAAGGGGTCAAAAATAATGAGGAGGATAGTTTATCACAGTCAGTGAAGGTTTGCATGATTAACCCACGCTCATGAAAATTGGGTGTGTTAAGAATTGGTTTGGAATCCAAGCATCAGGTCCCAGCTGCAATTTTTTCCCCTCCACTCCATTAAAATTCAGCCAAATAATCTGCAAAGTGATATACATAGGTTTAATGTGTGGGCAAAAAGTTGGCAGATGCAGTATAATATGGGAAAATGTAAGGTTGTCCACTTTGGCAGGAAGAATAATAAAATCAGAATATTATTTAAATAGAGCGAAACTGCAGAATGCTGTAGTACAGTGGGATCTGGGTGTACTTGTACATGAATCACAATGAAGTAAGCACACAGGTACAACACGTAATTAGGAAGACAAATGACATGTTGGTCTTTATTGTAAAGGGATGGAGTATAAAAGTAGGGAGGCCCTTCTACAACTGTGCAGGGCATTGGTGACACCATACTTTAGAGTACTGTACACAGTTTGGTCTCCTCACTTAAAGAGAGGTAAACTTGCATTGGAAGCAATTCAGAGAAGGTTAACTTGTCTGATTCCTGGGCTGAAGGGGTTGACTTCTCAGGAAAGGTTGCGCAGTTTGAACCTATATATATTTGAGTTCAGAAGATTGAGAGGTGATCTTATTGGAACATAAAAGATTCTGAGGTGGCTTGACAGGGCTGATGCTGAGAGAATGTTTCTCCTCATAGGGGAATCTAGAGCTAGGGAACATAGATTAAAAATAAGGGGTCTCCCATTTAAGACAAAGATGAGGAGAAATTTCAACTCTCAGAGGGTGGTTAAGGATGAAATCGTCCCAGATTTGCACTAAGTGCGATAGCAGGTGGGTAATACAACGTTTTACCCGTAGGCGGCATATCATACTCCGTATCGTCCCAAAACCGTCACATTATTTAATCACTCCTGGGAAACACACCGTTTCCATGGCAGGTGGGCTCTCATTCGCCTGCCTGCCATCACCCCACCGCTGCATCACGCCGGGTGCCATACTTAAAGTACAGCCGCAAGCACACATCTGAGTGCTTCCAGACCACCACTGCTGCATGAAGGCATAGCCCTGGAACAGAAGAAGACTGCAGCCCCCAGGTTCAGTGATGCATCCCTCAAGTGACTTTCGGATGCCGCGGAGGCCTGCTGGAATGTTCTTTACCCTGCACTCTGGCTGCAGGATGGGCAGCAACAGCACAAACCTGGGTTGGGAGGCATGGCATAAAGTCATAGAGGTCTACAGCACAGAAAAAAGCCCTTTGGTCCATCAAGTCTGTGCCGGTCAAACAAGTACCTAACTATTCTAATCCCATTTTCCAGCACATAGCCTTTTATGCCATGGCATCGCAAGTGCACATCCCAAATACTTCTTAAATGTTATTAGGGTTTCTGCCTCCACCATCCTTTCAGGCAGTGAGTTCCAGATTCCCACCACCTTACAGGTGAAAAAAATCTTCCTCACATCCCCTCCAAACCTCCTGCCCCGTACCTTAAATCTATGCCCCCTAGTTATTGATCCCTCCACCAAGGGGAAAAGGTCCTTCCTGTCTATCTTATCTGTGCCCTCATAATTTTATACACCTCAATCATGTCCCACCTCAACATCCTCTGCTCCAAGGAAAATAACACCAGTCTATCCAATCTCTCCTCATAACTAAAACTCTCCAGCCCAGGCAACATCCTGGTAAACCTCCTCTGCACTCTCTCCACTGCAATCACATCCTTCCTATAATGCGGATTCCAGAACTGCACGCAATACTCTAGCTGTGGGCTAACCAGTGTTTTATACATTTCCAGCGTAACCTCCCTGCTCTTATAATCTATGCCTTGGCTAATAAAGGCATGTGCCTTCTTAACCACCTTATCTACCTGTTCGGCTACCTTAAGGAACTAGTGGACACTCACACCAATGTCTCTCTGATCCTCGGTACTTCCCAGGGTCTTACCATTCATCGTGTATTCCCGTGCCTTGTTTGTTCTGCCTAAGTGCATGACCTCACACTTATCCGGATTAAATTCTATTTGCCACTGATCAGCCCATTTTACCAGCCCATCTATATCCTCCTGTAATCTAAGGATCTCGTCAGTATTTACCACCCTGCCAATTTTCATGTCATCTGCAAACTTACTGATCAACCCTCCTACATTCAAGTCTAAATCGTTTATATATACCACAAACAGCAAGGGACCCAACGCCGATCCCTGTGGAACCACACTGGACACAGGCATCCAGTCACAAAAACACCCCTCGACCATCACCCTCTGCTTCCTGCCACTCAAGTCAATTCTGGATCCAATTTGCCAAATTGCCTTGGATCCCATGGGCTCTTACCTTCATTATCAGTCTCCCGTGGGGGACCTTATCAAAAGCCTTGCTGAAGGCCAATTGGAGCACATCAAATGCATTGTCGTCATCCACACACCTGGTCACCTCTTTGAAAAATTCAATCAAATTGGTCAGATATCCCCTTAACAATACATGCTGACTGTCCTTGATTAACCCCTGTCTCTCCAAGTTTAGATTAATTCTGTCCCTCAGAATAGTATCCCCATCACTGAGGTTAGACGGACTGGCCTGTAGTTCCCTGGTTTAAGCCTTCCTCCCTTCTTGAATAACGATACCACATTGACTGTCCTTAAGTCCTCTGGTACCTCTCCTGTGGCCAGAGAGGTATTGAAAATTATTGTCAGCGCTGTCACTATATCCTCCCTTGTCTCACTCAACAGCCTGGGAGACATTTCATCCTGGCCTGCAGATTTACCTACTTTTAAGTCTGCAGACCACTTAGAACCTCCTCCCTTTCTATGCTAATTTCTTTAATTATATCACAGTCCTTTTGCCTGATTTCCATACCCACATCATCCCTCTCATTTGTGAACGCCAACACAAAATGTTCATTTAGAACCCTACTTATGTCTTCCGACTCCACACACAAATTATCACTATGGTCCTTAATGGGCCCTACTCTTTCCTTGCCATCCTCTTGCTCTTAATGTACTTGTAAAATAACTTTAGATTTTCCTTTATTTTACCTGCCAATGTTTTTCATGCCCTCATTTTGCTCTCCTAATTTCCTTTTTAAGTTCTCCCCTACACATTCTCTACTCCTCCAGGGCTTCCGCTGTTTTGAACCCTCGGTACCTGCCATAAGCCTCCCTTTTGCTCTTTATCCAATCCTGTATATCCCTCGATATCCAGGGTTCCCTGGATTTGTTGGTCCCACCCTTTATTTTTACTGGAATATGTTGGCCCTGTACATTCCCTATTTCCTTCTTAAATGAGTCCCACTGCTCTGACGCAGATTCACCTAAAAGTAGCTGCTCCCAGTCCACACTGGCCAAATCGTATCTGATCTTATTAAAATCGGCCTTCTCCCAATTTAGAACTCTGATTTCTAGCACATCCTTGTCCTTTTCCACAATAACCATGAATCTAACGGAGTTATGATCATTATCGGCAAAATGCTCTCCCACTGATACCTCTACCACTTGTCCAGCTTCATTCCCTAAAATTAAGTCCAGGACCGCCCCCTCTCTGTAGGACCTTCTACATACTGGCTTAAAAAGCTCTCCTGGGAGCATTTTAAGAATTTTGTTCCGTCTAAACCTATCAGACAATGACTAACCCAGTTAATGTTGGGGAAGTTTAAATCCCCCACTATTACTACCCTATTATTTTTACACTTCTCTGAAATTTGCCTACAACCTGTCCTTCTATTTCTCTCTGACTGTACTGTGATTGCTCCTTTTTTTTAAGATCTACCCATATGGCTTATTTGAGGAGCGTTCTAAGATGTCATCCCTCCTTTCTGCTATAATTGATTGCTTGATCAACGCCAATGGTCAACGCCTAATGCCCTTCAAAATAGTACAACCACCCAGTGCCGCAAGAGGATGAATGATTTCCTTCGTTCTGTCAGGGTAAGTCACTCTTCTCATCCCTCTCAACTCATACACTCACAAACCCATCACACATCCACAGAGCCCTGACTCACTGCTGGTTCAAGGGGCATCACCCCTTCACACTCACTGTTACCGTCCATGGGACCAGTCACCAGCCACACAGGCCAGGCATACTTATCATCTGGCCTAGTAGGCGTCCCTGCTTACACTTTCTCCATCTCTATTCATGCAGGACAAGCTGACACACAACAAGAGGGAGAGGTCGCAGACCGGTGGCAGAAGGTCCTCACAAACTTTGAAAAAAGAGCCATGCAGCTGGCCGGCGAGGATCTGGGTCAGTCCTGTGCTGACGGGGAGGTCGGCGGTGTTCTATCAAGTGAGGGTCCAGCAGTGCAACATACATCAGACAACCGTGCTCGAGTGATGTGTTCTGTTTCACAGGCCACTGCCATGCATTAATTATCTCTCCTCGCTTTCGCAGGCACGTCTGCCAAGCAGCCAAGAGTTCATGCCCCGGAGCCTCCAATCAAGGCCCAAAGAAACCTTGGAAAAGGAACCTGAAGGTGCTCACCCACACCCTCCATCGGGGCAGAGACACACACCTCGGTAGGACCCAGCTTTAGAATAGCCTTGGGATCACAATCTGGTGAGCACACCGCACTGTCTGAGCCACAGCATGCGGCAGCAGGGACTTCCCTGGTGTCTGGCTCTCGGAGGACTGCTGGAGGCCAGAACTTTGCTGAGTCCAAGTCAGATGATGAGCCTCTGGACTCGGTCATGTCACAGTTGCTGGAGCTGCAAGGGCAGGCTAGAGGACATCAGGAAGGGATGGCCACTGCAGTCCTCAGATTGCAAGGCACGATGGAGGAGTCCGTCTGCCTTCAGTCTTAAATGATATCGCCGGCATGCCAACGCACTGAAGTCAACACTGTTACTGAAAGTCAACACCTCCACTGGTAGGATGGCGGCTGTCATGGAGACCTTGGTGCAGGACTTTGCTCTTGCACTGCTGCATGGGTTCCATCGCTGATGCCATAGTTGGCCTCCAACGGTGTGTACATGAGAGGGGTGCCGGGCAGCTCAATCTCACTCCAGCTGCCCCTGCTCTTCAAGGGGTCAGCCTGGGGCCCCCGGGCACCCATAGGGAGGAGGATCAGTGGGTGCACACTCCAGACCCATCCATCCAGGTGACTACTGAGATTGTCCAGCCCATCTGACTCCCCTCTTCCTGTGACCTTAGCAGCTCCAGCTCCACAGGCCAAGGAGGATGCCACTGCCACACAGCAGGACCCCAAAAGCAGGCGGGGCCCTCCAAGTCTTGGCCCAGCAGAGGACTCCCGCCAATGTCATCACAGACAGGGGCATTGCAGTCATCAGGCTGCCTCCACCTCCACTGTGGCTGTCTGGGGAGCACCAAGACATGGTGGCAGGGTTAGGAAAGTTAAGGAGAATTATCTCTTTTGAGGTCAACCAATTAAACTAAATGAACAAAAATGAAGGAGGATTAACTCTTTTGGAGTCAATCAAATAAACTAAATTAATAAAATGAAGGAGGATTAACTTTTTTGGAGTCAATCAAATAAAGTAAATTAACAAAATAAAGGAGGATTAACTCTTTCAGAGTCAAACAATTAAACTAAATTAACAAAGTGAAGGAGGATTAGTTGCACAGCCTAGGGACGAGTGTTAATCACTTGTACACACTGTTCGCTATTACCAATAAACTCCCAAGATTGTCTCCCTGCCTATGGTTTCTTGTTCTGATGAGCAGTGTTCTTATCACTCAGATGTGAACCCTTTCTGCACAAGATAAAGGCAGGTGTCTCAGTCCTGGGCCTCTTCCCTGTGTTCTGTGCAGCCTTCAGTCCAAAGTTATGGTCCGGCCTCACACTCCCTGGAAACATTACTGATGCCTGCACTTTGTCGGTGCTTGTCATTGTTGCCAAAATGTAGTGGGCAGGTGTCACAGAGTTCTCTCATTCTGCTCTCAGCACCTTTAAGGAGGGGCGGCACCCCATCTCTTCAGCACCTCGGATCACTGATGCTCTGCTCCAGCTCCTGAAGGGCTCAGATGCTGAAGGCGGACAAAGGAACAGATTCTTCTTAAGTTTCATGGCTATGTCTCTATGATATGACCCTGATCTGCCCTAGGCCAGAGAGGAGTCAGGCATTCTCAGAGGCTATGTGAAGATTTATGGAGTGTCCTCGCTGTATGTCATCATCATCGTCCTGCAATGGAGTGACTATTAGGGCCTCCACTGCATCTCCATGAAAGGAGCATTCTCACTGAGGGTAGTCATGCTGCCAGAAGCCAGACTGGTGTCAGATGTTCACAGATGCGATGTGAGGAAATATGGGGTCACCCCACTGCATGTTGTCATCATTCTCTACAAATCTAGCAGCTGAAGGCCTCCCAAGCGTACCTGCTTCTTCTAGCCAGTGCGAGGGCCTCATCCCCGTCATCATCACCTCCGAGGACCTCCTCACCCTCATCCCCATCAGCGTCCTCCTAATCGGAGATGTGCAGCTACACCATCTCCTCCTCAGCCAGCTCGCCTCACCGATGGGGTGCCTGGTTGTAAAGGGCGAAGCAGACGACGACGTTGTGTGACACCCTCTGTGGACCGTATTGCAGGGCTCCACCATACCTGTCCAGGCTGGGGAACCTTATCTTCAACATCCCGACGGTCTGCACCACCAAGTTGCAGTTGCAGCATGAACCTCATTATACCGTCGCTCTGCTGCAGTCTGAAGCTGCCGCACAGGTGGCATCAGCCACAGCCTCCGCGGGTACCCCTTGTCCCCAAGAAGTCATCCCTGCAGCCTCTATGTACCCTGGAAGGCTCAAGGGATCTGTGACCGACTGAGATGAAGGCGTCATGCACACTCCCTGGAAACCATACACACACCTGCAGGATGCATTTCTGGTGGTCGCACACCAGCTGCACATTTGGTGAATGGAACCCCTCGCGGTTGATGTAGGCCAATGTGTGTTGCGACAGAGATCTGAGTGCCACATGACTGCAGTCGATCGCACCCTGCACATGTGGGAGACCCGAGATCTGGGCAAATCCAATTGATCTTGCATCCTGGCTGTCCTGGTCCCAGGCGAAATGCACAAAGTTGTGTGCCCTCGCAAAAATGGCATCCGTGACCTCATGGATGCATTTGTAGGTAGAAGAGGTCACCTGGGGAGCCCTGAATGGGGCCACTGGCATAGAAATTTCACGGCCACTGGCAGTGAATGCCCGCCATGTCCCCATGGCGCCAATTTCTCAGCAGCTGGCAGATGTGACCGACCAGTTCCCTAGACATGCACAGTCTTCGACAACACTGGTGCTCGGTCACCTGCAAGAATGAAAGGCGGCGTCTGTAGACCCTGGGTGTCGCTAGGCACCAGCCAGCAACAGCTCGCTGTGGCTTTTTGTGGCGTGTGTGGAAGCCCCAGCACCCTTCTTCCTGAGGTTGCGGTTCCAGCCTCTTTGCAGCCAGGAGCCTCAGTCACTCTCTCCTCCATCTTCTTCGCGCTCTGTCAGCCATCTGACATACAGCTAGTTCATCAGGCTCCATGATCCTGATGTATTCCTCCTGCAGAATGAAAGAGAGAGAGACATGGTTAGCATGGGTGTACTAAAAACCTGTCCTGGTTAAGTGTGGTAATGCTTCCTGGAGAGTGCTGGCCACCACTTGAATGGCCAGAGATAAGTGCATTGCTTGGCTGCGTGGGTTAGCTTGAACCATGGGGGAGACTGCTCCAAACTGGGATGCTGACATTGCAGGGTGCTGTGAGCACTTCGAGCAGTGACTACTACACGGTGAGTTTTAGCAAGGTGATTGTACAACATGTGCAGTCCAACTGCTCTGCAGTCCACTAAAATACTCATGAATTTGCAGCCTATGCCGGCAGGGGGCGCGTGGTGGGGGAAGCTCTGGAGCACTTGGTGGCACTTTGATGCCTCTGCATTGCTCAAGTGGGCAGATAAGCTAGGAGCCTGACCCCAATCATATCAATGTGGCTGCGCCTGAACTGTCTCAGTGCAGAGGAATGGTTACTTTATACAGATTTCCCCTGTGCGTGGCTACTTCCCTCACCCACCTGACTCCCCAACTTGAATGCTTGTGCGAAATATTCAATGGCAGGGCTGCCCTTGCCCCCAGCTTCCCGCCAACAGACACCTCAACAGCAAGGCTGCCCTTGACCTCCCAGCCATGAGTCACCTCAACAGTAAGGCTGTGCTTGCACAGCCCCCGAAAAGTCACCTCAACGGCCTTGACCCCGCACCCTCCCGCCAGCAACAGAAGCCTCAAAGGCAGAGCTGCGCTTGCCACCCCCCCCCTCACAAGTCGCCTCAATGGCAGGGCTGCCCTTAAATCCAACCCCCCAGTGCCCTATATACTTCAGGTCAAACAGGTGGCCCTGGTGAGCACTGCATGTTTCTGCGTACTCACCTCAGAGTTCCCCTCAAAGTGCAGGCCGTGAACTGTATGTCGCTTATGTGCTGTTGTGAAACACGTCGGCGTGCTTTTCCGACGTGGCTGGATAATGCAGGGATGAGGGATGGTTCCAGCAGGCAGGCCTGATAATGATATGCTGATGTATCACATTGAGGTTCCTGACGCCCGATGGCGGGAAGCATGGTCCGCCGTTGGCGGGCTGAGCAGACGATCGCGAACTGGATTCCCGCCATTGTAAAACCGATTACATTATATTGTCTGCACATGCCACTGATCATGCCAATGCCAGTGGGCATGGAACATTCCATCCTAAGTCTTTAGAATGCTCTTCCCCAGAGCAGTAGAAGCTGGGTCATTGAATATATGGTATTCAAGGCTGAATTAGACAGATTTTTGATTGGCAATGGAGTGAACAACTTCGGGAGGGGAAGAGAGGAAAGTGGCGTTAAGGTCACAATCAGATCAGCCATGATCTTTGTGAATGGCAAGCAGGCTCAACGGGCCGAGTAGTCTACGCCTACTTCTTACAATCCTCCACACATCGCCTTGCTTAATTTAAGTGCTGCTGTTTCACTATCCTGCTGACCCATCCCCACACTCCACTGACCCAGCCCCACGCCCTACTGACCAAGCCCCACCCTCCACTGACCCAGCCTTACACCCACACCCCACTGACCCAGGCCCACACCCCATTGACCCAGCTCCACACTCACACATCACTGACCCAGACCCGCACCCCACTGACCCAGCTGCAAACCCACCCACTGACCCAGCCCCACAGCCACATCACACTGACCCAGCCCCAAACCCACCCACTGACCCAGCCCCACAGCCACACCACACTGAAACGGCCTCACACCCACACCCCACTGACCCAGCCCCATGCCCACACCCCATTGACCCAGACTCACACACACACCCCACTGACCCAGCCTCGCACCCACACCCCACTGACCCAGCCTCACACCCACACCCCATTGACCCAGCCCCACACCCATACCCCATTAACCCAGCCTCTCACCCACACCCCACTGACCCAGCCTCACACCCACACCCCACTGACCCAGCCGACAGCCACGCCCCACTGACCCAGCCTCAGACCCACACCTCAACGACCCAGCCCCACAGTCACACACCATTGACCCAGCCTTGCACCCACACCCCACTGACCCAGCCCCGCACCCACATCCCATTGACCCAGCCTCGCACCCACACCCCATTGACCCAGCCCCGCACCTCACTGACCCAGCCCTGCACCTCACTGACCCTGCCCCACACCCCACTGACCCAGCCCTGCACCCACAACCCTCTGACTGTCCCATGCACTACTGACCCAGCCCTGCACCCACATCCCACTGACCCTGCCCCACACGCACACCCCACTGACCCAGCCCCACATGCACATCCCACTGACCCAGCCACACACCCACACTCCACTGACACAGTCCTGCACCCACACCTCACTGACCCAGCCCCACACCAACACCCCACCGACCCAGCCACACACCCACACTCCACTGACACAGTCCTGCACCCACACCTCACTGACCCAGCCCCATGCCAACACCCCACTGACCCAGCCCTGCACCCCACTGACCCAGCCCTGCATCCCACTGACCCAGCCCTGCACCCCACTGACCTAGCCCCACACCCCACTGACCCAAGCCTGCACCCACACTCCTCTGACTCAGCCCTGCACCCCATTGACCAAGCCCACACCCCACAGACTTAGCTCCACACCCCACTGACCCAGCCCCACAGCCACACCACACTGACCCAGCCTGACAGCCACATCTCACTAACCCAGCCTCGCAACCACATGTCATTGAGCCAGCCCCACACCTACTGACCTAGGCCCACACCCCACTGATCCAGCCCTGCACCCACACCCCTCTGACCCAGCCCCGCACCCATACCTCACTGACCCAACCCTACACCCACAACCCGCTGACCCAGCCCTGCACCAACATCTCACTGATCCATTCATTCACCCACGCCCCACTGACCCAGCCCCGGCCTCATGTCCTGGACTTCCAGCCATGATGCAATGAAGCTCAGCATAAGCTCAAGGAACAGCAGATTATCATTTCATTGACTCTTTACAGCCTCCTGATCAACAGCCAATTGAAAAGTTTCACTTCAGGATCTGGCAGCTTTTGATGGTGATTCTGCTTTTCCCTATTGCTACCTCCTCAGACCATGTTTAGTTCATGTTCTTGTTCCGTTGTCTTTGCCACCTTTCCTCCTGCTACCATCATCCTCCCATTGACAAATGCCTGTTTTACACATAGGGCTACATGCTCCTTCCAGTTTTTGACACATGTTCTAGCAACTAAAAACAATATGCCCAGCACCTTCAGGTACTCTGACCTGTCAATGAATGGGACAAAAAAGGTCTGCCCAGTTCCCAAATAATCTCATATTTGCCACAACTTATCTCCCAAGACCAGTTCGAATTAGTTGCAGACACTCATTAGTATGCACACAGACAGCAGACCTGAGCAGAAGACAGCAATGTCGTCCACACCGGCTCTCCCCGTCTCCATCAGCCCTTTTCCCATGGAATCTCCTGCGTCTTCATAATCCCTTTTCCCATCGACTCTTCCCATCTCCATCATCCCTTTTCCCATCTACTCTCCCTATCTTCATCATCCATTTTCCCATCGATCCCCCCCGTCTCCATCATGCCTTTTCCCATGGAATCTCCTGTGTCTCCATCATCCCTTTTCACATTAACTCTCCCTATCTTCATCATCCCTTTTCCCATCGACTCTCCACATCTCCATCCTCCCTTTTCCCATTGATTCTCCCCTCCATCATCCCTTTTCCCATTGACCCTCCCCATCTCCATCATCCCTTTTCCCATTGACTCTCCCCGTCTCCATCATCCCTTTTCCCATTGACTCTCCTCAACATCCTTTTTCCCATCGACTCCCCCCATCTCCATCATCCCTTTTCCCATTGACTCTCCCCATCATCCTTTTTCCCATTGACTCTCCCCGTCTCCATCATCCCTTTTCCCATTGACTCTCTCCGTCTCCATCATCCCTTTTCCCATTGACACTCCCCATCATCATTTTTCCCATCGACTCTCCCTGTCTCCATCATCCCTTTTCCCATTGACTCTCCCCATCATCCCTTTTCCCATCGACTCTCCCCATCTCCATCATCCCTTTTCCCATTGACTCTCCCCATCTCCATCATCCCTTTTCCCATTGACTCTCTCCCATCTCCATCATCCCTTTTCCCATTGACTCTCCCCATCTCCATCATCCCTTTTCCCATCGACTCTCCCCCACCTCCATCATCCCTTTTCCCATCGACTCTCCCCCATCTCCATCATCACTTTCCCCATCGACTCTCCCTTGTCTCCAACTCCATCCCTGTTTCCCATTCCTCCCTTGACTATCATAAACCCTTGCACATTTCTCACTTTCCCATTTCTGATCAAATCTCCCCTCCCTGGGCCGTTAACACTTTTTGGTTTCTCTAACGAAGCTGCCGATCAACATTTCTAATGTCTTCTGGTTTGAATTGTGCATCAATTAATAACTCTTGTTAAGATTGTACTTGCTATTGGCTGCGAACAGGTGATTGAAAGCCAGGCTCACGACTCAGAAAAGACTGAACCTGGAAACCCCGCCCACATGACGGCGTGGCTGCGGGGCCCTTCGGGTTCACGCGCTTCGGCCGAAAACCGCTTCTGCGCGAGCCGGACAGTTTGGGAAGAACTTCCCAAGTCTGCAATGCGCATGTACCCGATTTGACGAGACACGGAACCGAAAGGGGCGGTGCCTATATCAGTGCGCACGCGCCATACCGCTCCAGGACGGCTGTTGCAGTTTCAGCTCACGGTTCAGTTCCCTTTTTTGTCCTTTTTTCAAAATTCAGTTTTATTTTTTAATGTTTGGTTTGTATTCACATTTCTATTTTAATTTATTTTCATTTTATCCATTGTTTTATCCCCAACTTTTATCCTGTTTTCAATCTTTTTTCCCCACCGTTCCCTCCCTCTACCCCGCGCCCCCGCCCCCAACAAGGGCCTTCTGTCAGTTGCTCATGTTGTTCTTTCCAGAGTGCTTACCCTTGTCCTGCTATTACCCCATTCTGCTTTCTGACCTTAATGCCACCATCAGCACTTCCTTTAGCCCTTACCACTACCATGAACACCCACTTTGCCCTTTTCTTCAAGACATCTCTGGCAATCTCTCCTTTGCCTCCATCCATCGCTGGCCTTCTATCCAGCTGCACCTGCTCCAACACCCCCCCCCCCCTTTCTTAAACGGTATAAATTTTATCACATTTTTACTTCTCTTTAGTTTTGAGAAAGTCATATGGACTGGAAACATTAACTCTGGTTTTCTCTCCATAGCTGCTGTTAAGTCTGTTTTTCTTTCCACAGATGCTGTTTGACCTGCTGAGTTTTGCCAGCATTTTCTGTTTTTACTTTTATTTCAGTTCATAATCATTTGGTTTGCGTGACGGTGAGAAAAATGTTCAATATTGGTTTTTATAGTGTTAAGATACAGGATTCATAGGATTATTATAGTGATGATACCTGATATTATTGTTAAACTATGAATTAATCTGCAGTTTGAAGTGAATTTCTGCCTTCACCCCAGAAAATGCAGAAATGTGACCCAGGGAGGATGGAGCCGGTGAGATCGGACAGTGTGTAACCCGGGGAGGATGGAGCCAGTGAGATTGGACAGTATGTAACCCGGGAAGGATGGAGTCAGTGAAATCAGACAGTCTATAAGCCAGGGAGGATGGAGCCAGTGAGATTAGGCAGTCTATAAGCCAGGGAAGATACTGTCCAGGCCTGCCCTGTATACTGTTCAATGAAGAATATAACATAATGTGCAGTGATTCTGAATAGAATAGAAAGTCCCTGAAAATAGTTAAATCGTATGAAATACACAGCTTTTAAATGAGGAAGTCTCTGGGCAGATTGTTATTGCTGAATATTGTATTTATTGTAGAACATCAAAACCTGGGAACGCCTCACCGCCATGGCTGAAGCTTCAATTAGGGAAGAAGATCCAACATCTTCGACAAGAATGGGAATGGACATAGGTAGGTTTACAGAATACTTCAAAGTATAATTTTGGCCCTGACAAATATGAAAATCTTGAGGAAGAACTTGCAGCTCCCACAGGAAGAGGAAGTTGAGTAGAAAGAGGGACATGAGTGACCATCTAGAGGAACATCACAGTCACAGTTGGAAGGAGCCCCTGCAAACTGAACTGTTCAATAGATAGATCTGAAGAAGAGTCATACGGACTCGAAACGTTATCTATGTCTCTCTGTCTCCACAGATGCTGTCAGACCTGCTGAGTTTTTCCAGAATTTTTTGTTTTCATTTCAGATTTCTAGCATCTGCAGAATTTTGCCTTTATATTATTGTTCAATAGATACTTGGTTGTAAAATTGATAGAGACAGTGACTCAGAGGAGGGTCTCATTGAGCAAGAGTGTGACATCAGGGAGCAAGAGGTCACCGTGCGTGGGGTGGGTTGAGAGGCAGTTTGGCACAGGAGACCTATATTGGTGGGAGAGCCTATTGTCAGGGAAATAGATAGACGTGTCTGCAGCCCTGAGCAGGTCCCGAATGTTAAGTTTCCTCCCTCGTCTCCAGGAGAAATTATATGTGACCATCTCTCGGAAGCAGGATGAACAGAAAATAGTTATATGTTTATAGAGGTAAGATTAAGACTGTAGGACTAGACTGAAAAAAAGGCAAAAAAAACCTCTGAATTGTTTTGTGATAGATCACTTAAAGAGGGAAACATGAGGCAGGTCAATGAGTTGTTGCAGAACTGGAGCAAGAGGGAAAGGTTCATGTTCTTGGGGTAGTAAAGTGAGTTCAGGAGAAGGAAAAGTGTGGCCGTGATCTGAATCCAGCAACAACAATGATTTTACAGAATTGGTGAATAGAGCAGTGTGAAGTCAATCAGCTGATGTGACTGGAGTGTGGTAAATATCCAGATTTGAGACTAAGAAGCCAAATTAATAACACTTGGAATAGAAACAGATGTGTTGGAAGTTACTACATGTTTTTGACCCTGTAACACTGAAGAAATGGTGATATATGTCCATGTTGGGAAGCTCTGTCACTTGATGTGGAAACTGGAGATAATGGCGTTCCCATGCTTCCTCCCTTGTCTTTCTGGATGGTGTGATTTATAAACTGTGACTCAGGGTTTAGGTTTTCATGGGACTTGGATTAAAATAGTCCTGTGAACATTTTGAGCAGAGCAAAAATATACTTGTGGCTATCACGTGAACATAGGAATTGGGAGCAGGAGTAGACCACTCAGTCCTTCGAACTGGCACCGCCATTCAATAAGATCATGGTGACTTGATTGTAACTTCAACCCCATATTCCCACCTAGCCCCTGATAACCTTCCACCCCTTGTTAATCAAGAATCTGACTCTGCCTTAAAAATATTCAATGACTCTTCCTTCACTGCCTTTTGAGGAAGAGAGTGCCAAAGATTCATGACCCTCTGATAGAAAATATTTCCCCTCATCTCTATCTTAAATGAGCGACTCCTTATTTTTAAACAGTGACTGCTAGTTTTAGATTCTCCCACAAGAGGAAACATCCTCTCCACATCAACCTGGAGGTTTCAATCAAGTTGTCTCTTACTTTTCTAAAGTCTAGGGGATATAAGCCTAACTTGTGCAACCTTTCCTCATAAGACAACCTGTCCATTCCTGGTATTAGTTGAGTAAACCTTCTCTGAACTGCTTCTAATACATTTACATCGTTCCTTAAATAAGGAGATCAATACTGTACATCAGTGGCAAGACATTTTGTTGACCGCTGCCTACACACACCGTTGCCAGATTCCACTGGTTTCCTTCCACGTAGTTTTTTCCTACCAGTATTATTAAAGTGATACACACGCAAAGCAAGGGCCTGTGAAGTGAGGTGCGTGCTCGTTGCACACAACATTGACTGTGAGAGCCGTGCGCTCCCTCTATGTCCAATCAAAGCGCTGCTATGGTTCTATTATCGAACAGAAAGGGAGGCCATTTTTCTTAGTTTGCAATGACGTGATATCAGTTCCAAAAAAATACAACGCTAAGAGACATTATGAAACATGACATTCCTCTCATGTAGCAACATTTCCGGTAGGTTCTGCCCAATGTACTTGACAACTTCCAATTCTGTAGGAAGCCATGGAAACATATTTTGTCTAGCTCTTTATGAAATATTCGGCATGTATCAAATGTATTTAATCTTATTCATGGGGTCATGGTTACTGCAAATTCCCGATTTCAACCCTGCAGCCCACTGAGATGAAGGAGGGCCACTCATGCGGCCTACTCACTAGCCCAGGTCGCTAGCCCAGGTTGCCCATCACTGCTGTACACAGTACTCCAGATTTGATCTCACCAGTGCCCTGTAAAACTGAAGCATAACGTCCTTACTTTTGTAATCAATTCCCCTCACAATAAACAATAACAATCTATTAGCTTTCCTAATTCCTTTACATACCTACGTACTAGCCTTTTGTAAAATTAACAACACAAAGATGCTCCCGGGTGTTATGTTAAATACAATCGAAATTTATGCAGTTAAGGAATAGGACGGGAAACAGCACCTTTCTTGATGAGTTTAGTAGGCAGTCGAACAGTGAAAATGAGACAGAGGGAGAGGCTCTGTTTTGGGTAAACTTTTAGAATCTGCTTTTTGAGGTTGAATTAGTGAACATTTATAGATTCAGGGGATGATCTAGATAACTGAAACCAATAAACTGAATGTAGGTTATGTTTGACAAGTCATACATTTTTATTTAAGAATTTACTGTATAGATCAATGGAATGTAGCACCTGTAACGTATATGTCTTTTTGGATGGTGTTTAATAATGTGGGTCACAGTTTTTGGTATATGAGGAAATGTAGCTTTTGGATAAAAAATCTTCTGCATTTACTCTTCATTTGTGGTCACAGATCCGAACTCCACAATCACTGAGTTGTTGACAAATTACGATGATTACCAGTTGTTCAAGTTGACGACATTCTACTGGAACAGACTACAACAGGCGATTGAAGAAGGGGTGGAGGGACTCGCTCTCATGTTAACAGACCAGGACTATTTCAGTCAACAAGAATATCACGTAAGTGGGAGAGATGCAGAATCAATTTAGTTTATTCTAACATCACAGGACTGACAGAATAGTAACAAAGGAATTGCTTGATGAAAATAAAGACCTCAGTCTACTTCACTTTCTAACATTGTCAGTCGCATGATGCAATGAAAATTGAATTGTTGGCTAATCGTATCAATCAATATGTCTGCAACAGACCCTTTGAGGAAAACCTCAGTGGTTCAGAGCTATTGGAGCCATAGATACAAAGTCTGGAACTTTTTGGAGGTGGCAGGATCCCACCAGCAAGAACAAAAGCGGGATGTGACCATCTTTCAGCAGACAGTGGGACCAGGGCTTAATTTTGCCCATGGGGCTGCCCATCTGGTGCCCTGTACCCAAGAGCTGTCAGCCATTCAGGTGGACAACAACTCAGCAGCACCATCACTAACAGTGGCCATTACTGGGGCTGCACCTGGAAAATGAGGGCACATCGATGTCTGTGAGCTGTGAAAGTCAGGCAAGTGCGGCCTGGAGATGCCAGGGTCAGTCAGACAGACTTCAGACTCCAGATTCTCATCTGTGGTGCACTATCTCCTTCACGCCATCACTTGTGGACAAGCGTTTAGTTGTCTTATTGTCCACTCTTTGAAATTCACTCTGTATCTCTACCTCCCACTTCTCCTTAAAACATCGTCTGATTGCTCCTCGTGAAATGCTGTGGGAGGTTTATATACAGTAAAAGCTCTGTATGAGCATAAGCTTATGATGGAAGTGCGTGCTAAATGCTGAACATGGTTAGTAAGGTTTCACAGTGGCTGCAGATTTGCAAAATAATGGTTTCAGATATTTCAAATAATGATGGAAAATGTGATTGAATTGTGACTTTTTTGGTCAATTCTCCTAATCGAGAAATTGGTAATGTTTGTTTCAATTAGTCGATGGTAATTTCTCAGACAGTTTTCTAGCTGCTTCTCTCACTTCAGAAACATCCCTTTGCTGCCACCTGAGTTCTGATTCACTGCTGTTTTATTTCTGAGTGTGACAGCACGAAGTAAATGTGAGAACCAAGTGGATTATATTGTCAATCAGTAATCTGATGTCATGATGGACACTGAAGGACAGGAGAAAACCAATCACATTTATACAACCTCAGATTATCAGGGATTCTTGAGAACTGTTTCCTGATTTCGAATTGCTTTCATTCACACTCATTTGCTATTAATGATGGAATCAAGATGTTTACAGAATATTCACCCATGTTTAGAATAGCTTAGCACTCAAGCCAGTGACTACCTTCGGAGCTCAAAAAAAGGGAAATCCCGTCACTGAGCAGATCCTTTCCTTCTCATTCTCAGTGTTTATCTTTCATTCTGCTCCTTAATATGTTCATTATTATTCTTTACAGAAAGTCACTGAGCTCACAGAGAAGGGAAACCAGGCAGAAAATGCCAAACTTCTTCTAAATCTGGTGATGGAGAAAGGCTCTCAGACCCGAAGGGTGATGTGGGAATCCTTTGTGAAAATGTGCCATGGGTTACAAAAATTGGACAAAATATTGAAAGAAATAAAGGAACTTGGTACGTTAAAATCACACACTGAATTCAATCTCGGATTCAAACATTGCGAATTCTATTATGATGTTACACAGATTTCATGAAATTTAATTGCTTTACATAGGTTCTGATCCATTTGATTATATAAACATCACACAAGGTTTATCGGAATTACCCAGTCACCGAAAAGGTAAGAGATGGAATGGGGATTTCAAACTGTTTATTTCACTTGTGCAAATCACCAATGTTTGAATGTTATCATTTGGACAGAAATTGTCAGAATCTGGGAATCGGAAATTCAAAGGCTGTATGGACAGGATTAAACATTGTTTGGAGTTTTCATCAATCCTTATGTATTGAGCATAAATTCAAGATACAATCCATACGATTTTTGACATTGGGAATGTTGCATTATTTCACTGATTCCAGCGGGTGCCAGATAGCATTTGTAAGGTCTTCGACGCTCCTAGCTCATGTAATGTGAAACTCAACACCCACCTGGCAGGATCCTGATGCACTGTGAAACCCTGTACACACCAGGCTGGATTCTGATACACTGTGAAATCCCGTACACACCTGGCCGGATTCTGATACACTGTGAAATCCCGTACACACCTGGCAGGACCCTGGTACACCGTGAAACCCTGTACACACCTGGCAGAAGGAAAAGCAGTAGCATAGTTGCATGTCACTGGATTAGAAATTCAAAGACTCAGACCAATTCTCTGGGGGACCGGCTTCACCATGGAAGCTCATGGAATTTAAATTCAATAAGGTTTTTGAATTCATTGAATCATGTAAGATCCTGAGGGGACTTGACACGGTGGATGTGGAAATGATGTTACCTCTTGGGGGAGAATCTAGAACTAGAGGTCACTTTAAAAAAAAAAAATAATGGGTTGCTCTGTCTGTGGTTCTCAAAATGAGCAGCTAGTCTATTTTGTTTAATTTTGGCCGGCACAGACACGATGGGCTGAATGGACTTTTTCTGCATCATAATTTTTCTGTGGTTCTATGGTTCATTTAAGACACAGATGAGGATTTTTCTTTCTCAGAGGATTGAGAGTCTTTGGAAGTCTCTTCCTCTTAAGGCAGTGGAGGCAGACTCTTTGAATATTTTTAAATCAGAAGTAAATAGGTTCTTGCTGAGCAAGGGGGTGAAAGGTTATTGGGGGTAGGCAAGAACGTGGAGTTGAAGTTAAAGTCAGATCAGCCATGATCTTATTGAATGGTGGTGCAGGCTCGAAGCGCTGAGTGTCCGCCTCCTGCTCCAAAACCATATGTTCATATGTAAATCTGGAATTGAAACGGTAAGCTATTCTCAATAATGCTAACCATGAAACCATTGTCGAGTGTCATAAAAACCCATCAGATTCACAAATGTCCTTTAGGGAATGAAACCTGCCATCCTTAACTAGTCTGGCCTACATCCCTTACAAATCTACCTGTTGCACATGCATCTCTCAATTACAGTATTGGGAGGAGTGACCACTGCACAGTCCTTGTGAAGACAAAGTCCCACCTTCACATTGAGGACACCCTCCATCGTGTTGTGTGGCACTACCACTATGCTAAATAGGATAGATTTCCAACAGATCCAGCAACTTAAAAATGGTCATCCATGAGGCGATGTGTAGTCCAACAGCAGCAGCAAAATTAAAATCAACCACAAATTTGTCAGCTCATGGTGTGGCAGATTCCACACTCTGCCATTACCAACAATCTGGGGAATCAACCGTGGTTCAATAAAGAGTGCAGGAGCAGCAGCAGGCATACCTAAAAATGAAGTGTCAACCTGCTGAAGCTACAACACAGGAGCACTTGCAAACCAAACAGGAAGCAGCATGTGATAGCCAGAGCTACGCAATCCAACAACCAATGGATCAGATTAAAGCTCTGCATTCCCGCTACATCCAGTCGTGAATGCTGGTGGACAATTGAACAACTAACTGGAGGCAGAGGCTGTACAAAGATCCCCATCCTCAGTGATGGGAGCGCCCAGCACATCAGTGCAAAAGATGATTCTGAAGCATTTGCAATATTTTCAGCCAGAAGTGCCCAGTGGATGATCCATCTCGGTCTCCTCCTGAGGTCCCCAGTATCGCAGATCAAGGCTTCAGCCAACTTGATTCATTCCATGTAATATCAAGAAACGGCTGAAGACACTGGATACTCAAAGGCTATGGGCTCTGACATAGTGTGATGAATACTCCACTTTCCTGGATAGCTGCTTGAGTGCAGCTCCTACAACATTGAAGAAGTTCAATGCCATCTAGGACAAAGCAGCCTGTTTGATTGGCACCCTAGCCACCAACTTAAACATTCACTCCCTGCACTACCTATAAGCAGTGGCAGCAGTGTATACCATCTACACCATCTTCAACATGCACTACAACCACCCTCCAACGCTCCTTTGACAGCACCTTCCAAACCTGCGACCTTTACCTCCTAGATGGACAAAGGCAGCAGATGCATGGGGACATCACCACCTGCAAGTTCCTCTCCAAGCCACACACCATCCTGACTTGGAGCTATATTGCTGTTCCTTAACTGCTGTTGGGTCAAAGTCATGGGACTCCCTAACAGCACTGTAGGTGTACATACACCAATGGAGTGCAGTAATTCAAGAAAGTGGGTCATCACCACCTTCTCAAGAGAAATTCAGGATGGGCAATAGGCCAGGCAGCTGCACCAATATCCAGCGAAAGTAAAAATGAACAAATAAGTATCATAATATACTGTGAAATCCGGTACACACCTGGCGGGATCCTCATACACTGAAACCCCGCACACACCTGGCGGGATCCTCATACACTGCGAAACCCCGTACACACCTGGCAGGATCCTGATAAACTGCGAAACCCCGTACACACCTGGCAGGATCCTGATAAACTGCGAAACCCCGTACACACCTGGCAGGATCCTGATAAACTGCGAAACCCCGTACACACCTGGCAGGATCCTGATACTCTGCGAAACCCCGTACACACCTGGCAGGATCCTGATACTCTGTGGCCTTGCTGAATGTATCAGCAGCAGATGAGCAAAATCACAGGTGCTAGTAGGTTTTATTGGTGATGAAGAGGATATGAGACTAAAAGCTAAAATCAGGATCAAATAGGATGCTGATTAGAATGTATATCCATTTGCAGTCTGCCCCTCATCCAATTCATATAATGCTACAGGGAAAGTGCCTAATGTCTGTTACAATAACAGTGAAACTCCTGTCTAGATGCAGCCTGTCCCTCTCTCAGTTCACACAATACTCAGATAACCTGCCCAAGATCTGCTATGGTAACAATGGAACTCATTGTAACTATGCACAGCACAATGCCCTTCCGGTGATATCCCATGTCCTGTTTCCCAATTCTGCCGAAGGTTTATCTCACTGGCTGTTTCAAAACTTGATCCAGTAAAATCTCTATTGCCTTATGACCTGGATAATATGAGGATTTGTAATAAGTTGCCTATAATACATGAAGCATGGGATCCAGGAAAATTTAGCAAATTGGATCCAAAATTGGCTTAGTGGCAGGAGGCAGTGGGCGATGGTCGAAGGTTGTTTTTGCGATTGGAAACCTGTGACTAGTGGTGTACCGCAGGGATCGGTGCTGGGACCCTTGCTGTTTGTAGTGTACATTGATGAGTTAGATCTGAATATAGGAGGTATGATCAGAAAGTTCATAGATGACATGAAAATTGGCCGTGTCATAAATAGTGATGAGGAAAGCCTTAGATTACAGGATGATATAAGTGGACTGGTAAGATGGGCAGAGCAGTGGCAAATGGAATTTATTCTTGAGAAGTGATGCATTTTGGGAGGAATAACATGGCAAGGGAATGCACAATGAATGGTAGGACCCTTGGAAGTACAGCGAATCAGAGGGACCTTAGTGTACATGTCCATAAATCCCTGAAGGCAGCAGCACAGGTAGATAAGGTGGTTAAGAAGGCATATGGGATATTTGTCTTTATTAGCCGAGGCATAGAATATAAGAGCAGGGAGGTTATGTTGGATTTGTCTAAATCGCTTGTTGGGCCACAGCTGGAGTACTGTGTGCAGTTCTGGTTGCCATACTATGGGAAGGATGCGAATAAAAACAACACACTGCAGATGCTGCAAATCTGAAACAAAAACAGAAAATGCTGGAAAAACTCTCTGTGGAGAGAAAAACATAGTTAATGTTTCAAGTCCGTATGACTTATTCAGAGCTAAGGAGAAGTAAAAATGTGATTAAGTTTATACCGTTTAAGGGGGATGGAGCAGGTGAAGCTGGATAGAAGGCCAGTGAAAGGTGGAGGCAAAGGAGAGATTGACAAAGATGTCATGAACAAAAGGGCAAAAGGGTGAGAATGGTAGTGGTACTAGCTAAAGGAGGTGCTGATGGTGGCATTAAGGTCAGAAAGCAGAATGTGATAATAGCAGGACAAGGGTAAGCACTCTGGAAAGAACAACATGAACAATTGACAGATGGTCCTTGTAGGGGTGGGGTGGGGTGAGGGGACGATGGTGGGAACAAAGATCGAAAATAGGATAAAAGGTGGCGACAAAACAATGAATAAAATGAAAATAAACAAAAATTAAAATAAGTGAATAAAAAAAATGAATATTTTAAAAAAGGGGATAAAAAAGGGGTGAGGATGGAGGAGAGTGAGTTCATGAACTCATGGTCTGAAGTTGTTGAACACAATGTTAAGTCTGGAAGGCTGTAAAGTGCCAAATCGGAAGATGAGATGCTGTTCCTCCAGTTTGCCTTGGGCTTCACTGGAACATTGCAGCAGGCCAAGGATGGACATGTGGGCATGAGAGCAGGATGGTGTGTTGAAATGGCAAATGACAGGAAGATCTGGGTCATGCTTGCATGAAGGTATTCCACAAAGCGGTCACCCAGTCTGCGTTTGGTCTCTCCAATGTAGAGGAGACCACATTGGGAGCAGTGAATGCAGTCGAACAAATTGAAGGAGGTGTAAGTGAAGCGCTGCTTCACCTGGAAGGAGTGTTTGGATCCTTGGGTGGTCAGGAGGGAGAAGGTAAAGGGGCAGGTGTTGTACCTTCTGTGATTGCATGAGAAGGTGCTGTGGATGGGGTGTTGGGGGTGATGGAGGAGACGACCAGGGTGTCCCGGAGGGAATGGCCTCTACGGAATGCCGACGGTGGGGTGAATGGAAGATGTGTTTGGTGGTGGCATCATGCTGGAGTGGGCAGAAATGGTGGAGTATGATCCTTTGAATGCAGAGGCTGGTGGGGTGAAAAGTGAGGACAAGGAGGACTCTATCATTGTTTTGGAAGGGAGAGGAAGGTGTGAGGGCAGAGGCGTAGGAGATGGTTTGGACATGGTTGAGAGCCCTGTCAACCACAGTGGGCGGGAAACCTCGGTTAAGGAAGAAGGAAGACATGGGAGGTGATGGTGTAGTGGTATTGGCGCTGGGCTAGTAATCCAGAGACCCAGGGGAATGCTCTGGGGACCCGGGTTCGAATCCTATCATAGCAGATGGTGGAATTTCAATTCAATAAAAACCTTTAATTAAAAGTGTAATGATGATCAGGAAACCATTGTCGATTGTTGTAAAAACCCAACTGGTTCACTAATGTCCTTTAGGGAAGGAAATCTGTTGTCCTTACCTGGTCTGGCCTACATGTGACTCCAGACCCACAGCAATGTGATTGCCCTCTGAAGTGCAACTCAGTTGTAACAAACCGTTACAAAGTCACAAAAAAAGGAATGAAACTGGACGGACCACCTGGCCTCAACCAAGGCACTGGAAACGAAAACGGCAATTGCAGCCCTGTCGACCCTGCAAAGTTCTCCTTACTAACATCTGAGGGCTAGTGCCAAAATTGGGAGAGCTGACTCACAGACTAGTCAAGCAACAACCTGACATAGTCATCCTCACGGAACCATATCTTAAAGATGATGTCCCAGACAGCACCATCACCATCCCTGGGTGTGTCCTGTCCCACGGGCTGGACAGACCCAGCAGAGGTGGTGGCACAGTGGTATACAGTCAGGAAGGAGTTGCCCTGGGCGTTCTCAACATCGACTCCGGACTTCATGAAGTCTCATGGCATTATGGGCAAGGAAATGCACTGCTGATTACCACGTACCACCCTCCCCTAGCTGATGAATCACTGCTCCTCCATGTTGAACACCACTTGGAGGAAGCACTGAGGGTGGCAAGGACACAGAATGTACTCTGGGTGTGGGACTCCAATGTCCAATACCAACAGTGGCTCGGTAGCACCACTGCTGACCAAATTGACCGAGTCCTAAATGACATAGCTGCTAGACTGTGTCTGCGGCAGGTTGTGAGGGAACCAACAAGAGGGAAAAACATACTTGACCTCATCCTCACCAACCTGCCTGCTGCAGATCCATCTGTCCATGACAGTATGGGTAGGAGTGACCACCTCACACAGTCATTGTGGGGATGAAGTCCCGGCTTCACATTGAGGATACCCTCCATCGTGTTGTGTGGCGCTACCACCGTGCTAAATGGGATAGATTTCGAACATATCTAGCAACTCAAGACTGGACATCCATGAGGCGCTGTGCACCATCAGCAGCAGCAGAACTGTATTCGAACACAATCCGTAACCTCGTATCCCCCACTCTACCATTACCATTAAGCCAGGGGATCAACCCTGGTTCAATGAAGAGTGCAGGAGGGCATGCCAGGAACAGCGCCAGGCATACCTAAAAATGAGGTGTCAACCTGGGGAAGCTATAACACAGGACTAACTCCTTGCCAAACATCATAAGCAGCAAGTGATAGATAGGGCTAAGCGATCCCACAACTAATGGATCAGATCTAAGCTCTGCAGTCCTGCCACATCCAGTCCTGAATGGTGGTGGATAATTAAACAACTCATTGGAGGAGGAGGATCCACAAATATCCCCATCCTCAGTGATGGAGGAGGCTAGCACAGCAGTGCAAAAGATAAGGCTGAAGCATTTGCAACAACCTTCAGCCAGAAGTGCCAAGTCGATGATCCATCTCTGACTCAGGTGCCAGCCTTCAGCCAATTTGTTTCACTCACGTGATATCAAGAAACGGCTGAAGGCATTGGATACTGCAAAGGCTATGCGCCCTGTCAATATTCCGGCAATAGTACTGAAGACTTGTGCTCCAGCACTTGCCGCCCCTGTTCCTGTACAGTTACAATGCTGTTATCTACCAGGTAATGTGGAAAATTGTTCAGATATGCCCTATACACACACAGCAGGATAAATCCAACCCGGTCAATTACTGCCCCATCATTCTACTCTCAATCATCAGTAAAGTAATGGAAGAGGTTATCAAGAGACACTTGCTTAGCAATAATCTGCCCACTGATGCCCAGTTTGAGTTCTGCCAGGGCCATTTAGCTCCTAACCTCATCACAGCCTTGGTTCAAACATGGACAAAAGAGCTGAACTCCTGAGGTGAGGTGATAGTGACCGCCCTTGTCATCAATCCTTGACCAAGTGTGGCATCAAGGAGCCCTAGCAAAACTGGAGTCAATGCGAATCAGGGGCAAAACTCTCCACTGGTTGGAGTCATACCTAGCACAAAGGAAGATGGTTGTAGTTGCTGGAGGTCAGTCATTACTCAGCTCCAGTTCAGGAGTTCCTCAAGGTAGTGTCCGAGGCTCAACCATCTTCAGCTGCTTCATCAATGATCTTCCTTCCAACATAAGGTCAGAAGTGGGGATGTTAGCTGATGATTGCACAATGTTCAACACCATTCGCGACTCCTCAGATACTGAAACAGTCCATTTCCAAATGCAGCAAGACCTGGACAATATCCAGGCTTAGGCTGACAAGTGGCAAGTAACATTCGCGGCACACAAGTGTCAGGAAATGACCATCTCCAACAAGAGAGAATCCAACCCCATTGCCCTTTGATGTTCAATGTCATTGCCATCACTGAATCCCCAATTATCAACATCCTGGGGGTTACCATTAACAAGAAACTGAACTGGACTAGCCATATAAATACTGTGGCTACAAGAGCAGGTCGGAGGCTACAAGAGCAGGTCGGAGGCTAGGAATCCCGCGACGAGTAACTCACCTCCTGACTCCCCAAAGCCCGTCCACCATCTACAAGGCACAAGTCAGGTGTGTGATGGAATGCTCCCCACTTGCCTGGATGAGTGCAGCTCCCACAACACTGAAGAAGCTGGACACCATCCAGGACAAAGAAGTCCGCTTGATTGGTACCACGTCCACAAACATTCACTCCCTCCACCACGATGCACAGCAGTAGCAGTGTGTTCCATCTACAAGATGCACTGCAGGAATTCACCAAGGCTCCTGAGACACCACCTTCCAAACCCACGACCACTACCACCTAGAAGGGCAAGGGCAGTAGATAGATAGAAACACCACCACCTGGAAGTTCCCCTCCACGTCACTCACCATCCTGACTTGGTTCATATCAACGTTCTTCCACTGTCACTGGACCAAAAGGCAGGAACTCCCTCCCTAACAGAACTGTGGGCGTACCTACACCACATGGACTGCAGCGGTTCAAGAAGGCAGCTCAGCGCCACCTTCTCAAGGTAAATAGGAATAGGCAATAAATGCTGACCCAGCCAGCGAAGCCCACATCCCGTGAATGAATAAAAATAGTCAGAAGCACCATTTTGGAAAATGGCATCATCAGAACAAATGCGACGGAGACGAAGGGACTGAGCGAATGGGATGGATTCCTTACAGGAGCAGGGTGTTAGGAGCTGTAGTCGAGGTAGCTGTGGAAGTCAGTGGGCTTGTACTGGATATTGGTGGACAGTCTATAACCAGAATTTCAGACAGAGAGGTCAAGGAAGTGAAGAGAAGTGTTGGAGATGGACCCTGATGGAGGGGTGGAAATTGGAAGCAAAATTGATCAATTTTTCCATGTCCAGATGAGAGCATGAAACAGTCATCGATATACCGAATAAAGAGTTGTTGGAGGGAGCCTGAGGACAACTGGAACAAGAAATGTTCCACATACCCCATAAAGAGACAGGCATAACCGGGCCCATACGGGTACTCATAGCCACACCTTTTGGAGCAAGTGAGATAAGTTTAAGGAGAAATTGTTCAGTGAGAGAACAAGTTCAGCCAGACGGAGGAGAGTGGTGGTGGATGGGGATTATTCGGGGCTCTGTTTAAGGAAGAAGTGGAGAGCCCTCAGACCATCCTGGTCGGGGATGGAGGTGTAGAGAGATTGGACGTCCGTGGTGAAGAGGAGACGGTTGGGGCTAGGGAGCTGGAAATTGTTGATATGATGTAGGTCATCAGAGGAATCGTGGACATAGGCGGGAGGATACTGGACCAGGGAAGAGAGAATGGAGTGAAGATAGGAAGAAATGAGTTCTGTGGGGCAGGAACAGGCTGACAAAATCAGTCTACCGGTCCTGTTTGTGGATTTAGGGGAGGAGGCAGAAGTGGGCTGTCTGGGTTTGGGAGACTGAGTTTGGAAGCTGTGGAGGGAAGATCTTTCGAGGAGATTAGGTCAGTGACAGTCCTGCAAACAATGGCTTGATGTTCAGTGGTGTGGTCATGGTGCAGGGGGAGGTAGGAGGAAGTGTCTGAGAGTTAGTGGTAAGTATGCCAGACAACAACAGCACCACCCTTGTCAGCGGGTTTGATAACAAAGTCAGGGTTGGACCTGAGAGAATGGACTGTGGCAAGTTCAGAAGGAGGAAGGTTAGATTGGGTGAGTGGAGCCAAGAAATTGAGGCGGCCGATATCATGCCGACAGTTCTCAACGAAAAGATCAAGATCAGGTAAGAGGCCAGAGGGAGGGGTGCAGGTGGAGGGAGAATACTGGAGGCAGGTGAAAGGATCCATTGAATTGGAGGGAGGACTCCTGCCCGAAGAAGTGAGCACAGAGCCGAAGGCGGCAGAAGGATGTGATTGCACTGGAGACGGTGCAGAGGAGATACACCAGAGTGTTGCCTGGGCTGGAGCGTTTCAGCTGTGAAGAGAGACTGTATAGGCTAGGGTTGTTTTCCTTGGAGCAGAGAAGGCTGAGAGGCGACCTGACAGAGGTATACAAAATTATGACGGGCATAGATAGGGTAGATAGGAAGAAACATTTCCTCCTTAGCGGAGGTGTCAATAACCAGGGGGCATAGATTTAAGGTAAGGAGCAGGAGGTTTAGAGGGGTTTTGAGGAAAAATCTTTTCACCCAGAGGTTGTTTGTAATCTGGAACACACTGCCTGAGGAGTGGTAGAGGCAGGAACCCTCACAACATTTAAGAAGTATTTAGATGAGCACTTGAATTGCCATAGCATACAGGGCTATGGGCCAAGTGCTGGAAAATGGGTTCGAATAGATAGGTGCTTGATGGCCGCACGGACACGATAGGCCGAAGGGCCTGTTTCTGTGCTGTATAACTGTATGACAGGCCGGGTAATATTACAAAGAGCAAAGAAAAAAAAATTCAGCACGAATATTGAAGTGCTATTTAGAAGTTGTTATTATGTCAACATAACTTAAGACTGAAAACCACTTTCTGTCTGTTCTTCTTAAAGATGTTCAACAGAAACACAAGGAAACACTTCAGATACAAACTGAAACATTGAGAGTGAACACTATCCTATTAAAGGAGAAGGTTAAGATTCTCCAGCTGGTTGATCGATACGCTGAGTTAACGGTCCTTTCTAATGTTCGAGATCGGACACTTATAGAACATGAACTGCTGGCAAGAGGCCGAGACCATGAAGAGTGGAGAGAGAAACATCTTCATAAACAACTGGAAAAAATCCAAATTGATAAATTGTTCCGCAGCAGTTTTTTCCAGAGGCACAGTTTACGCCACAAAATGATGGGACTCCTCCGCAGATCCAAATCTGCATCTAGATCTGGGAGTTCAGCAGCAGTGAGTGGAGTCCCGGGGATTGGAAAAACAACAATGATACAAAAGATTGTTTATGACTGGGCCACAGGGAAAATATATCCACACTTTCAATTTATTTTCAATTTTAAATTCCGACATTTGAACACCATTAACTGCAGAATAAACCTGAGGAATCTGATACTGGATCAGTATCCTTACTTCAGGAATGTTCTGGGAGATCTCTGGAAGAATCCAGAGGGATTGCTGTTTATATTCGATGGTTTGGATGAATTTAAGGAGAGTATTGATTTTGCTGACAATCAGAGAAATACAGAACCTCAGTCCGTGTGCACAGATCCCGAATGCTGGTGCGAAGTGTCTGACATTGTGTACAGTTTAATACAGCACAAGCTGCTCCCGGGATGTTCGGTGTTAGTGACCAGCCGCCCCACTGCACTACGTTCATTGGAAAAGGCTGAGATCAGTGTCTGGGCTGAAATCCTGGGATTTGCTGGTGATGAACGGAAGGAATATTTCAACAAGTTTTTTGAAGGTCAGGCTGTGGCAGCAGCTGTTGTCAAACACTTGGAGGAGAACGAGATCCTGTACACCATGTGCTACAACCCTTCCTACTGCTGGATCCTCGGTCTGTCACTGGGTCCCTTCTTTACACAAAGAGACAGGAAACAGCAGCAAATTCCCAAGACCATCACCCAACTATATTCCTACTATATTTACAACATTCTGAAAAACCATGGCCGAGAGATTGAAAGCCCCCGTGATGTGTTCCTGAAGCTTGGTGAGATGGCCTTCACAGGAGTCTCTGAGAAGAAGATTGTGTTTAGAAATGGAGATTTGATCCAGTACAATCTGCAACCTTCCCAGTCCCTGTCTGGGTTCCCGATGGAACTTTTGGAGAGAGATGATTCTGTCCAGAGTGTGGTTTACACATTCCCACACCTCACCATCCAAGAGTTCGTAGCTGCACTCGCCCAATTCCTAATTCCAGATCCTGGATACATCAGGAAAGTCCTCCGTGAAGCCTACAGCAAAAGAGATGGGAGATTTGAGATATTTCTCCGTTTTGTTGCTGGTCTCTCCTCCCCACAGTCAGCTCGGCCCCTGGAGGAGTTTCTGGGTCCATTTTTTCATCAAACAACCCGTCAAGTGATTGACTGGGTGAAGGAGAAGGTTGAAGGACAGATTAACAACAGAGAGAGTGAAACTGATAAAAGGGACCTCCTGAACATATTGCACTACCTGTTTGAGTCTCAAAATAAAGAACTGGCTCAGGCCACAGTGGGATCTGTGAAAACACTTGCAATTAGTGAATTGCAACTGACCACAATTGACTGTGTGGTCTTGTCTCATGTCATTGGACTCTGTGATACAATAAAACACCTTGATCTGTTCGGCAGCTTCATTCCGTGTGAAGGACTCCAGTGCCTGGCATCCGTTCTGCTCAAATGCCAAGAGTTGAGGTAACTGCTTATTTGGTTCTGTAGCTGGTATTTTCATTGTTAATAAACCATTTACTATGTTATAAAAGAAACTTTATATATGTATGTACACCTTCCAGTTCAAGCATACAGAGTCAGTCAGAAAAACTTTACAAAATAAGACAAGCGTAAAATTCCAAGGAGGAAAATAAGAATGATGCCCTTGCTAGCAAGTTGTTGGTAAACTTATTGGTGACTCGAGCAGTTTGGAATTAAAACAAAAATAAACAGTGATATCTAGATACAAGACAAATCAAAAATGGATATTGTAAATACATTAAACACCAGTGCAGGTAAAAATAATATCAAATATGATAATTTACCATATAAACTGTAAGCTACACAGATCACATGGGAAACTCCTTTTCTTTTTATTCATTGTGGATGTGGGTGTCGCTGGCTAGGCCAGCATTTGTTGCCATTCCTAATTGCCCTTGTTCAGAGGGCATTTAAGAGTCAACCACATTGCTGTGGGCCTGGAGTCACATGGAGGCTAGACCAGGTAAGGATGACAGATTTCATTATCTAAAGGACATTAGTGAACCAGATGGGTTTTTACAACAATCGACAATGGTTTCATGGTCATCATTACACTTTTAATTTCAGAATTTTATCAAATTCAAATTCCACCATCTGCCATGGTAGGATTCTAACCCGGTCCCCAGAGCATTACCTTGGGTCTCTGGATTACTAGTCCAGCGACAATACCACTACTCCATCGCCTTCCTCTATATCATAAACAATCAAATGGTTCCTGGTAGGGAGGATGAAATATCTCTAATTTAGAATATGACTTAAAACATTTTCAGGCATAATTATTTGAAATTGTTCATGAAAAGAGGAAATCTGCTATTTTAAATGTTCAAATTCCCCCTTGACCATTTATATCCAGGTTGCAGACACACATTGGGCAATCGGGAGAAATTTCCAGGAATCTGTACCATCAACTGGTTCTTATTCATAGTGGACAGTCTCCAGTAAAACTCCGTGATATTCAAAAGGATTTTCCAATAAACCACCCCGGCGGCCTGCCTGGAAGTAGGGAACTCCTGGAAGTTCCTTCCAAGTATAACAATATCCACACAAACAGTAAATGTAGAGCCCGTTTAATGGGGAATGATGTGAGAGACACCCCTCCCGTATAAACTAGGAGAACGGAGATATTTCAACTTGTAAGGGGACAGAATAAACCTTCCATGTTGCATAATAGGTGAGTTGCTCCGATGGAGAGCCTTCAGTGCTGTAAAAATACTGTGATTCTGGGAAAAGCCACTGAGGCAGATTTTACAGCAGCAGTTAGCACAGTTTCACAATATAACTCACCCCGAGGTATTATACAGATTAATGTCATGCACAGCGTTATGAAGTATAGGGAATCACTGCTTTATCATTTACTTTTCAGAAAATTGTGCCATTCTCATAAAATTCCAGATTTAAGGAACAGCAGAAACGAGGCAAGCTTCCTAAAACTTGGCGGGGCCAGTCACTAAGCTTCAGCAGGGTAATTCTGATCATCAGGGAATGAGACCAGATTGAGGGACATTTTGAGGCTGCACACAGACAATCTCTATCTAATAAATACTGAGAGGGGTTAAAGTGGCATTCACCAGCAGTCAAATCAGCGATAGTAAATTGTTCACCAATTTACACTGCTCACTATTTTCTTTTTCATTCAATTGAAAGGACAATCAGGTGAGGTGTAGTATGGACAGGTGATCCAATATCACCCATCATGCGATCAACAAAACATCAAATTACCTCCTACAGATTTAATTTTCAGCGACAGTAAAATCTCTGCATTAATTTCTGATGTTGCTTCCATGTTTCCTGTGATATTGAGCACAACATTTGAACAAGATCCGAGTTTTGTCTCAATGGGTTGAAGTTTCGGTGTACCCTGGAGGAGGGAACAGAGGTGGCTTGGGGGGTGGTGGTGGACAGGACAGGTGTCAAGAATGCTTGCACCAGAAGAATTTCAATTTCAAGGCACCAATTCTGGTGAGGACAATAATCAGCAGATGTAGGTGAGGTGGGAAAAGAATCTTAATTGAGGCCAATTAGGACCATTGAGCACCTTGTTAAGCACGTAAAAAGGTTTAAAGTTTTAAAGTGCAAGACAGTTTACCTGCTCATCTGAAGAGAAGTGGGTAGAGAGTGACGAGCCAATCAGTGTTGCTGAGTATATCATCCTGGCATTAAAAGAGGCTCAGTGGAGCAAAGGGGACTGGGCACTTAAAAACGGGGTATCCTTGGTACTGTACAGGTGGCAGGGAGTGTTGGCACTCAGCACCCAGGATTTGACTGTGTTGGCATTCTCTTGCGTTGCGGAGGCAGAAGAGCAGGGAGCAGACAGCCAAGAAAATTGGGCGGCCATCTGATCAGAAGGAAGGCACCAGCTGGCAATGAGGGCACAGCTGTCAGATGTTGCATATGGGGTAACACCCTCCATAGCAAGGACACAACTCCGAGCATTAGAAGGACAAGGGAGAGGGAAAAAGGGCAGGAAGGTAACAGAGGCCAAACCCTCAACACAGGAACTATCACTGAAGATGGAGCTACCTGGACATGATCAAGACCCAGTGATGCAGGAGATTGTGACTCTCCAGGCAGATGGTCAGAGATATCTGTACCCTCGTTGTTGAAGATTTTGCAGCACTGGTCACAATCATTGCAGCCTTGAACTTCTTCACTTCTGGCTCCTTCCAAGGAACAGCTGTTGATGCTTTAGTTTGACAGACAGACCTTGCAGGGACGGAGGACACTGGATTTCTCCTGGATTGCCGGATTCCCCCAGGTTCAGTGCATCGTCGATTGCACCCATTGGTCATCAAGGCACCCAGTGACTGGCCAGTGAGATCGATCAACAGGAAGGACTTCCACTCCTTCACCATCCAGCTGGCCTGTGACCACAACAAAAACTGCCTCCATGTGTGCCCTCACTTTCCTGACAACTGCCATGACACTTCAACCTCCAAAGTGTGTGTCCTAGAGAACAGATTTCCCTTGAAGTGATGTTACTGAGCCCTCTGCAGGAGTCCCAGAAAGAGGCATAGTGGGGATAAAAGCAATTCCACCTACTCTTTGAACAACTGTTGAACAGGCCATCGGGCTTCTGAAGATGTGATTCCAGTGCCTGGGCCAGTCGGCTGGTGCCCTCCAATACCCTCTTGCAAGGGTCTCTGTCAGTGTGGTAGTCTGCTGCACTTTCCATGACTTGGCTCTTCAGAGAGCTGTGGACCTTGAGGACAGAGGCACTGGAAGAAGTCAGCTCATCGGGGTAATAGGTTTTGAGAGGAGGAGGAGAAAGGTGAAGGGAGATGACGCTGAACAAAGTGGAGCCCTTGCTGCACGGTGAGGTGGTCGCCTCCTGCCACCATTGGGGAAGAACAGTTCCCTCCCCTCCTAATGGACTCCAGTTTGACATTGATGAATCCAAGGGATGCCCTGCCCAGGTGCCTGGCCTCTGGCTTCCCTGTGACATCTCCCTTCCCTCTGGTGTTGTGGAAACTATTGACATAAACCGCTGATCTCTCCCTCAGGACAACCAGTGGTGATGGCTGTCATGTGAGTTTAAATGAAGTCCACACTTTCTCTGACCCACCTCCATTCTGCCCCCAATGGCTCTAAGTGAACAGGAAACTCATCTCCATGACAATTAGTGGCGTCCCCATTCACAAATCGTAACTTTAATCAGTTTTGCACCAGTGCTGGGCTTCTGACCCAAAAATCAACCCAGCTCCTGTTTCTCGCCTCCATGGTTGAAAATTCAGCCCATTTTAACGTGTTTCTCACTCTCTCTATTTAGACTGAGTTGCAATAAGCTGGGAGATTCAGGAGTGAAACTACTGTTTGCTGCTTTGAGGAATCCAGACTGTAAAATACAGAAACTGCAGTAAGTACTGGCTTGTGTTTATAATAACTGGGTATCTGACAGTGTACATTACTAGTATCAGGGATAGTGTTATTATTAACACTGTATGTTATTATGAGTATCAGTAATATTATTAATGAACAGTGGGGATGAAAATGGACAGGAGCAAAACTGGATATGTCACATTTGCTGGGGGCTGTAGGAACACCTGGTGTCGAGGTCTATTGATTTAGATCCATTTCGCAGGTGACTGATGCAGAGCTGATTATTCTGCAACTTCCTCCATGTCCAATTTGATGCCGATTTTCTTTGTTTCTTTGTTTTTCTCTTTCTCCGATCTCCAGACTGCGTTACAACAATCTCACAGTTTCTTGTGCCAAGAATCTCGCCTCCACTCTCAGTACAAACCAGTTACTGACGAACCTGGACCTGGGTAATAATAAACTGGGAGATTCAGGAGTTAAACAACTGTCTGTGGCTCTGAGGAATCCAGACTGTAAAATACAGAGATTGGGGTAAGTACCAGATTGTGGGAGATTGTGTTTCTAATAATGGAATATCTAACATTGTAAATTTATTATCAGTATCAGTAATAATGTCATTAATAAACACAGCACATTATCATTCCCATCAGTATTAGTGTTATTAACAAACACCATGGATTTACTCTGATTCCTGTAATGTTTTCTCTCTGATCTCCAGCTGGATAGTAACAGCCTCATATATTCTCACCTCCCGTCTCAGTGAAAACAGGTCATTGATGGGTCTGAACCTGAGTTAAAATCAACTGAGAGATTCAGGGGTCAAACCTTTATAAATTCATCTCAAATTATTCGCAAAAACATGCATCAGAATAAAAAGATTGTCAAAACAAATGTTTATACAACTACCAGATATGGTATTGTACTGTATTACATTTTCAGCTTGGTTTAATTATACATTCAGATTATAGATCTTTAAACTCACAAGCTTCTCTGTTTGCTTAAAGATAGAAAACTGTTATAAATATTTTGGTAAAGCTGTTAACAAATAATCAAGATGAATAAACTATGAGAGTCTGTGAATCTGAGAAACCTGACTGTAAAGTATAGAAACTGAGTGAGATTGCGTTTATGATAACGAGATGTCTAACACTGTACAATATCATTATCAGTCATAGTGTTGTTAATAACAGCAACTTGCATTTATATAGCAAGGAGTATTATCAATAGATTTTGGAACCAAGAAGAATGGTGGTGGTTGGTGGGCAGGAAGGTGAGTGTGACATCAAGAAGCCCTGGCCAAATTGAAGTTAAACGGAATCAGGGAGAAAGCCCTCCTCTGGTTGCAATCATACCTAGTACAAAGGAAATGGTTGTTGGTGGTAATCATTTCAGTCGCAATGTCAAGGACATTGCTGCAGGAGTTCCTCAAAGTAGTGTCCTAGACCCAACCATCTGCAGCTACTTCATCAATGACCTTCCTTCTGATGCTGAAGCAGTCCATGCCAATATGCAGCTGGAATACTCTGTGCAGTATTGGTCTCCATATTTAAGGAATGATGTACTTGCATTGATGGCGGTACAGCAAAGGTTCACTATATTGGTCTCTGGGATGAGGGGGTTGTGCTATGATGAGAGACTGAGTAAAGTAGGCCTATAGTCTCTGCAGTTTAGAAGAAGGAGAGGCGATCTCATTGAAACATTAACATTCCAAAGGGGCTTGATAGGATAGACACAAAGGGCAGAAGTTTACAACCCTCCCGCCGGCAGGATTTTCTGGTCCCGCCGAAGTCAATGGACTGCTGAATGGCCGGCCGCATTATACGGCCCCATTTCTGCCTCGAAGGTAAGATTCCACCTGGAGACTTTTTCCACAGGCCAGGGAATCTAGAACGTTGGGCACAGTCTCAGGTTAAGGTGCTGATCATTTAGGACTGAGAGGAGGAGAAATTAATTAACAGATGGATTTTAGAATCTCTTGAATTCTGAACCCCAGAGGCTTGCGGGTACTCCATTGTTGAATACATTTAAGTCTGGAATTTTTGGTGTCTCCAGGAATTAAGGTATAGGGGGGCAGGGTGGGGGGAAAGGGGAGTTGAAGCCGAAGATTAGCCTTGACCACGTTGAATATAAGAGCAGGCTCAATGGGCCATGGAGACTATCATTGCTCCTATGTTCTTATGTTCTTGTGTAGCAAAACCTGGACAAACTTTAGGCTTGGTCTGATAAGTGACAAGTAACATTCGCATCAAACAAGTGCCAGGCAATGACCATTTCCAACACAAGAGAATCTGATCATTCCCCAATGACATTCAATGGCATTAATATTGATTGTAACCCTCAGGATGTTGATAGTGGGGTATACATTGACCAGAAAATAAACTGGATTATCCATTTGAATACTGTGGCTACAAGAGCAAGTATTTATCCCCCCCTTCCTCTTTAGCCCCTTGATTATTTATTATTAGAATGCTATTAGTGTCTTCTACTCTGAAGTAAAGTATTTATTCAACTTCTGTGACATTTCCTGGTTCCTCATTATTATTTCCCCAGCCTCATTCTGCAAGGGGCCTATGTTCACTTGGGTCCCTATCTTCCTTTTATATAGCTAAAGAAGCTCTTACTGTCCATTTTTATATTACTTGCTAGTTTACCCTCAAAGTTTATTTTTTCCCTCTATTATATTTGCGTCATTTGTTGGTTTTTAAAACTTCCCCAATCCTCTGGCATACCAATAATCTTTGCCAAAATATATGTCTTTGCTTTTAATTTGATCCTATCCTTAACTTATTTGGTTATCCATTGTAGGTTTATCCCCTTGAACCCTTCTTCCTCACTGGGATATATCTTAGTTGTGAGTCATGAACTATTTTCTTAAACGTCTGCCATTGTTTGTCAACCGTTTTTTCTGCTAAAATCCTATCTTAGTCTACTTCAGTGAACTCTTCCCTCAATCCTTTGTAATTACCCTTATTTAAGTTTAGCACAGTTGCTTCCAACCCAAATTTCTCTCACTTATATTGAATGCTAAATTCTACCATATTATGTTCACTGTTTCCTAGGGTATCTTTTATTCTGAGATCACTGATTAAAACTGCCTCATTACACATTACCAGATCCAAAATAGCCTGATCCCTGGTTAGATCCACAGCATATTGTTCTGGGAAACTGTCCTGAATGCACTCTGAGTCCTTGCTCATGGCTACCTCTGCCAATTTGATTTCCCTAATCTACATGAAGATTATAATCACCCATGATTAATATACTGCCTTTTTTACATGCCCTCATTATCTCCTGATTTATTCTCTGCCCTACAGTATAGCTACCTATAGACTACCCTCACCAGTGTCTTCTTCCCCTTGTTATTTCTTGCCTCCACCATATGGATTCTAAACCTTCCGATCCAAGATCCTTTTGTGCTATCATACTTATTCCACCCTCTACTAACAAAACTACCCCACCACCCTTCCTTCCTGCCTGTCCTTTCGAAAAATCACATACCCCTGATTATTTAGTTCCCAGCTTTGATCTCCTTCTAACCACGTCTCCGTAATGGCTATAAGATCATGCGCGCTAAACTCTATTGGTGCCATTAGTTCATTTATTTTGTTCCGAATACTACGTGCATTTAAGTAAAGAGCCATTAATTTTGCCTTTTTACCATTTTTGTCCCCTTTGACCCTATTTGCTGCTGTTTTTCTGTCTGGCCCTTCCTGTCATACTCTGGGTATTATTACCTAAATAGCTGCCTAGCAAAGCTGCCATGTCCTTTTGCTTTGTAAGCCTATGTATCCCCTTTCCAGAAGCCTCCCACCCACTCTATTTAGTTTAAAGACCTCTCTACAGCCCTAGTTATTCGGTTCGCCAGGACACTGGTCCTAACACGGTTCAAGTGAAGCCCGTCCCAATGGAACAGCTCCATTCTACCTTAGTACTGATGCCAGTGCCCCATGAACTGAAACCCATTCCTCCCACACCAATCTTTGAGCCATGCATTTAACTCCTTGACTTTATTTACCCTAAGCCAGTTTGCCCGTGGCTCAGGTAGTAATCCCGAGATTATTACCTTGTATGTTCTGCTTTTTAATTTAGCTCATAACCATTCAAATTCTTTCAGCAGAGCCTCCTTTCTAGTCCTATCAATGTTGTTGGTACCAATGTGGACGACGACAACTGGATCCTTCCCCTCCCACTGCAAGTTCCTCTCCAGCTTTGAGGAGATGTCCTTAACCCTGGCACCGGGCAGGCAACACAGCCTTCAGGACACATGCTCATGGCTGCAGTGAACAGTATCTATCTACCTAATTATACTGACCCCTAGAACAAGTACTACCTATTTCATTCACGCACTTGAATGGCTCCCTGTACATTGGTGCCGTGGTTAGTTCACTGATCCTCCCCACAGTCCCCGCTCTCGTCCACACAACTCGCAAGAACCTCGTAATTGTTGGACAGTTGCAGGGGCCGAACACTACCCCCTGGGTTTCCAAATCTGCTACACCTTCAGTCACACCCTCCTGTCCTTGGTCACAGACCAAATTTGAATTACCTAATCAGAGGGATGTGACCACCTCCTGGAAAGAAGTGCCCAGATAACTTTCCCCTTCCCTGATGTGGCGCAATGTCTGCAGATCGGACTCCAGCTCCTTAACTCGGATCTGATGTTCCTAGAGCTGCAAATACCTGGCACAGATGAGCATGATGTCCAGCAGCTCCCACGTGATGCTGCAGCAGCACAGCACTGGTCCTGCCATCACTATCATATTTTATTCAAATTATTAATTAATTATTCTAGGATCCCTGCTCTTTACACTTTATTACAATTATATTTTATACACACACCAGAATCCATCTTATACTTAACAAGTTATAAGAAAAAGAAAGACTAGAGACATAAACCCAACTAAACACCTTAGTTTTAATTAAAGACTAGAAATACTCACCAATCAGCGCTCTATTCCCTCTTGCGCTCTTTAATGGACTCTCACTCTCCTCGTATCCTCTTACAGTTAAAGGTCACACTCCACTCACTCAGTGTTAAAGGCCACTCTCCTCTTGCTCTCTCATTGTTAAAGGCCATGCTACTCTGACTTTCTCACTGTTAATGGCCCCACTACTCCTCCCTCTCTCAGTTAAAGGCCACTCTCCTCTCACTCTCTCTCTCTAAATGGCCCGGCTGCTTTTCACAAGCACTCTCTCTGTAAATGGCCCCACTCTTCTCACAAGCGCTCTGTCTGTAAATGGCCCCACTGCTTTTCTCGAGCGCTCTCTCTGTAAATGGTCCTGCTGCTTTTCACAAGCGCTCTTGCTGTAAATGGCCCTGCTGCTTTTCACAAGCGCTCTGTATATGTACACATAGCCTCAGGAAACTCAGCCAGACGTTCACACACGTTACACTACAGTCCCTGTATCAGCCACTTGTTGTAGACTTTTTGTCATGTCATCAGCCCTAAGCTTGACATTCCCCTGCCCTCCCACAGCCCTCCAATTGTGAGTGACCTTGGCTATTACTGTTCCCATCAGCCGTTTGGGTATGTCTTTGCTGTGCTAAGAAGGTTGTGACCTTGTTAATCACATGTGACAGTATCTGTGTTGGTGGAGGGTGCAGGGGCATAATGTGACTGCGCACCCTCTGAGTTCCCCCACTCCTCCTCAGAGGTGGACGGCTCTTTTCCGGTCACAGAAGCCCATGATTTGTGAGAGAGAGAGAGGAGTGATTACCGGGCAGTGCACATTCCAAAACGTCCTTCAGACTACTCTTTGCGACCAGTGATGGACACAGGAACACTATTTTGTGGTCACCAGAGGGTCTCCTGTGTCATTCATTAGGCCACTCACGCTCTCAGTTCCACAACCACCTCATTGTCCACCCTGTCATCAGGTCACCCAGTACCTCATTCTCCGTAGGCATAAAGCTGGCAAGTTATTGGATGCCGCCACCCACCTTGGCTTGTTCCCTGATATTGTGCGCTTATGTCTCCTACATAACATCAGCTTTGATACTCACTCATCAAAGGCACACACTAGCCTGTGCTGGCCTGACTGTCCATCATAGCCACAGGGTTGCCTCCTGCATGCGGCCGTTTGGTCTTGGCAGAAGTCAACTCTGACTGACCAGATCCCTCCACCGAGAGGCTGACATGTCTGTAACAGCCAATGCTGCTGCCTGGCCATTGCCAATGGCTGGGTGGGGATGCCCTTTCTACCAATTTCACGTTCATCCTTATTCACATGAATTCACATGAGCCAGAACACATCAGGGCATTGATCCATTTGCAGCACTGCAACCACGTGCCTGCTCACCACCTCAGCTATCTCCATTCCGACTTGCTTGGATTGATGGGCTGATCATCTCCTCCTCCTGTTGAGGAAACAGGACCTCCCTCCGAGTTCAAGCAGTCTGGAGAACCACCTCCAGGGAGGCATCAATGAATCAGGGAGAAACTCTTGATCTGCCTTCTGCTGTTTCAGGCCTTCATTCACTAACCAGGGCTCCCTCGCTCGTCCATCCAGAGCTGCTGTGTTTGAAAGCATTGCTGGCTGTCTTTAACAAAAGAGCCAGCATTGCCTGAACCTTGAGTTGCCCTACCCCTTCTGCCTGAGTAGACACCCCCCATGCCGCCTCCCCCCTGCCCCCCCATTCCTCTCCCCCAAACCCGTCAGTTGTGAATTGGCCGGTTCTGGAAATATCACGTTCATAACTCTGCCTGTCCTGCCCACAGGGCCATGCCACCCATTTCCCATCCTGATGTTGGGACTTCATAGCTTCAAATAAAATCACAGCCATTCTCTTCAACGAATCCTGAGCCACTGACTATCCCATATCCCTACCTCAGCAACTTGGGATGATGACATGCGGATGCTGTGCTTTTGTCTTGCACAAAATCCTTTTTGTCATTTAATCACTCCTACACTTCCATTTTGCTCCTTCCTTGCCTCCCCGCCCCCTCCATTTCAACGTTGCTTAAAATTTGTTAAGTTGATGCTTTTTTACCCAGTTCTATGAAAGCTCATTGAACTGAAATGATAACGCTGTCCCTCTCTTCACAGATACTACCTGACCTGCTGAGTATTTCCGGCATATTCTATTTATCAGTCAGATTTGCAGCATCAGTAGTATTTTGCCTTCTCTTTGAATTGAAGTTGTGCTTCTTGTCTGTCTTCACATGTAGATTTATTATTCACATTTAGTGTTCCTAAAAACACTGGGGATTTGTCCTGATTCCTGTTATTCTTCTCTCTCTGGTTTCCAGGCTGGAAGATAACGCTCTCACAGATTCTAGTGCCGAGGATCTCGCCTTCGCCTTCAATACAAACCAGTTACTGACAAATCTAAACCTGGGTTATAATAAGCTGGGAGATTCAGGAGTGAAACTACTGTCTGTGGCTCTGAGGAATCCGGACTGTAAAATACAGAAACTTGGGTAAATACCAGGTTGTGTGATTTTATGTTTAGCGTAACTGGATATTTAACAATATATTTTGAGCACTATTAATAGAATAATAAGTAGACACTGTCCATTATTATTACTGTCAGTGATAGTGTTATTAATTTAAAAAAACTGCATATATTCTGACTCCTGTTATTTCTCTCTCTGATCCCCTGACTATGGGATCTTAGTCTCTCAGATTTTTCTGCCAAAGGTATGGAAGAGTAATGTGACCCTCCTCCTCCTCCTCAGAGGTGGACGGCTGTCCCCCGGTCACAGCAGTCCTTGGTGTGTGAGAGAGAAAAGAGTGATTAGCGGGCAATGCACATTCCAACATGTCCTTCAGACTATTCGATGTAACCAGTGATGGTCACACGAATACTATGTTCAGTGTTCACCAGAAGCTCTCCTGTGTCCAGCCATTAGGCCACTCACTCTCTCAGCTCACAACCCATCTCACCATCAGTGATTGCCTGCCCTGCCTCCAGGTCTTCCAGCTCCAGTGCTTCATCTTTCACGGGTGTAAGAATGGCAAGTTCTGGACACTGCCACTCTTCTCAGTTCGATCCCTGGCATTGTGTGCCCTCTTCAACAAGCACTTAAATTTCCATTGTTACTCGCCCATTAGCCTACGCAGGTGTCAGCCTGACTGTTCATCATGGAGCCACAGGGATGCCTCCTGCATGTGGCCACTTAGTCATGGCAGTGCAGGAGTTAACTCTGACTGACCGGGGGCCCTCCATAGAAAATCTGACAAGACTCTTTTTAAAAATTTATTCACGGGATGTGGGCTTCGCTGGCTGGGCCAGCATTTATTGCCCATCCCTAGTTACCATTGAGAAGGTGGTGGTGAGCTGCCTTCTTGAATCGCTGTAGTCCATAAGACCATAAGATACAGGAGCAGAAATTAGGCCATTCGGCCCATCGAGTCTGCTCCGCCATTCAATCATGGCTGATAAGTTTCTCAACCCCATTCTCCCACCTTCTCCCCGTAACATTTGATCCCCTTACCAATCAAGAACTTATCTATCTCGGTCATAAATACACTCAATGACGTGGCCTCCACAGCCTTCTGTGGCAATGAATTCCATAGATTCACCACTCTCTGGCTAAAGCAGTTTCTCCTCATCTCTGTTCTAAAATGCCTTCCCTTTACTCTGAGGCTGTGCCCTCGGGTCCTAGCCTCTCCTACGAATGGAAACATCTTCCCCGCGTCCACTCTTTCCAGGCCCTTCAGTATTCTGTAAGTTTCAATCAGATCCCCCCTCATCCTTCTAAACTCCATCGAGTATAGACCCAGAGTCCTCAAACGTTCCTCATATGTGAAGCCTTTCATTCCTGGGATCGTTCTCGTGAACCTCCTCTGGACCCTCTCCAGGGCCAGAACATCCTTCCTGAGATACGGGGCCCAAAATTGCTCACAATATTCTAAATGTGGTCTGACCAGAGCCTTAGTCCATGTGGTGTTGGTACACCCATAGTGCTGTTAGGAAGAGAGTTCTCGGATTTTAACCCAGCGACAGTGAAGCATCGGCAATATATTTCCAAGTCAGGATGGTGAGTGACTTGGAGGGGAACTTCCAGGTGGCGATGTTCCCATCTATCTGCTGCCCTTGTCCTTCTAGGTGGTATAGGTCGAGAGTTTGGAAGATGCTGTCTAAGGAGTCTTGTTGAATTCCTGCAGTGCATCTTGTAGATGGTACACACTGCTGCTACTGTGCATCAGCGGTGGAGGGAGTGAATGTTTGTGGATGTAGTGCCAATCAAGCAGACTGCTTTCTCCTGGATGGTGTCAAGCTTCTTCAGTGTTATGGGAGCTACACTCATCGAGCCACGTGGGGAATATTCCATCACACTCCTGACTTGTGCCTTGTAGATGGTGGACAGGCTATGGGGAGTCAGGAAGTGAGTTACTCGTCGCACGATTCCTAGCGTCTGACCTGCTCTTGTAGCCACGGTATTTATATGGCTAGTCCAGTTCAGTTTCTGGTCAATGGTAACCTCCAGGATGTTGATAGTGAGGGATTCAGTGAAGGTAATGCCATTCAACATTAAGGGATGATGGTTGGATTCTCTCTTGTTGGATATGGCTATTGCCTGACACTTGTGTGGCGCGAATGTTACTTGCCACCTGTCAGCCCAAGCCTGGATATTGTCTAGGTCTTGCTGCATTTGGACTGCTTCAGTATCTGAGGAGTCATGAATGGTGCTGAACATTGGGCAATCATCAGCGAACATCCCCACTTCTGACCTTATGATGAAAGGAAGGTCATTGATAAAGCAGCTAAAGATGGTTTGACCTGGGACACTAGCCTGAGGAACTCCTGCAGTGATGTCCTGGAACTGAGATGATTGACCACCAACAACCACAACCATCTTCCTTTGTGCTAGGTATGACTCCAACCAACGGAGAGTTTTCCTCTTGATTCCCATTAACTCCAGTTTTGCTAGGCCTCCTTGATGCCACATTCGGTCTAATGCTGCCTTGATGTCAAGTGCAGTCATTCTCGCCTCACCTCGGGAGTTCAGCTCTTTTGTCCATGTTTGAACGAGGGCTGTAATGAAGTCAGGAGCTGAGTGGCCCTGGCAGAACCCAAACTGGGCGTCAGTGAGCAGGTTATTGCTAAGCAAGTGCCGCTTGATAGCACTGTTGATGATCCCTTCCATTACTTTACTGATGATCAGAGTAGACTGATGGGGCGGTAATTGGCTGGATTGGCTTTGTCTTGCTTTTTGTGTATAGAACATACCTGGGCAATTTTCCACATAGCCAGGTAGATGCCTCCTCCTCCTCCAGTGAGTTGTTTAATTGTCCACCACCATTTACGACTGGATATGACAGGACTGCAGATCTTCGATTTGATCCTTTGGTTGTGGGATCACTTAGCTCGATCACTTGCTGCTTATGCTGCCTTGCATGCAAGTAGTCCTGTGTTATAGCTTCACCAGGTTGACACCAGATATCCCTGGTGCTGATATCCTGGCATGCCCTCCTTCACTCTTCATTGAACCAGGGTTGATCCCCTGGTTTGATGATAATAATGGAGTGGGGGATATGCTGGGCCACGAGGTTACAGATTGTGTTCGAGTACAATTCTGCTGCTGGTGGTGGCCCACAGCACCTCAATGTGCCCAGACCTGAGTTGCTAGATCTGTTCGAAATCTATCCCATTCAGTACGGTGGTAGTGCCACACAGCACAATGGAGGGTATCCTCAATGTGAAGCCGGGATTTCGTCTCCACGAGGACTGTGCGGTGGTCGGTCCTACCGATACTGTCATGGACAGATGCGTCTGCTGCAGGCAGGTTGATGAGGATCAGGTTAAGTATGTTTTTCCCTCTTTTTGGTTCTCTCATCACCTGCCGCAGACCCAGTCTAGCAGCTATGTCATTTAGGACTTGGCCAGCTTAGTCAGTAGTGGTGCTACCGAGCCGCTGGGGATGCTGTGTTTTTGTCTTGCTCCATCATCCCTTTTGTCATTTAATGACTCCTGCTTTTCCATTTCGTTCTTTCTTTACCTCCCCCTTCCACCATTTCCTGTCTCAAACCCTATCAAATGGCTGCGTTTTTCACAGTTCTAATGAAAGCTCATTGAACTGAAATGTTAACTATGTTTCTCTCCTCACAGATACTGCCTGTGTTGAGTATTTCCAGCATATTCTATTTATATTTCACATTTACAGCATCAATATGGTTTTTGCCTCCTATATAAATGGAAGTGATGTTTCTTGAATGTCTCACACTGTACATTATTATCATTAATTGAGATCTTAAAAACACTGGGGATTTACCATGTTTCCCTTTATTCTTCTCTCTGAGCCTCAGGCTGGTTAAAAACACTCTCTCATACTCTTGTGCTGAGGATCTCGCCTCTACTCTCAGTGTAAATCAGTCACTGACGGCTCTGTTTCTGGGTGGTAATAATCTGGGAGATTCAGGAGTGAAAATACTGTGTGTGACTCTGAGGAATCCGGACTGTAAAATAGAGGAACTGGAGTAAGTACCAGACTCTGTAAGATTGTGTTTATAATAGCTGGCTGTCAGACACTACACATTATCATTAGTATCAGCAATCAGGTCATTAATAAACACTGAATTTACTCTGATAACTGTTATTTACTGATTGCTGTTATTCTTCTCTCTGATACTTAGTCTTGCAAAAAACGGACTCACAGATTCTTGTACTGAGGATCTCACCTCTGCCCTCAGTACAAACCAGTCACTGATGTTTCTGAACCTGAGTTCAAACTCTTTCACAGACCAATCTGTCCCCGCTCTCTGCCAGCTCTCTCAGTCCTGCAGGAGTCTAGAGCGGATCATGTAAGTGATTGTATTAATTTTTAACATGATAAATAAAATACAAATAGGATTCAGTCACATTTATGTTTATTATTTATCTGTAATTATTATTGAAATGTTAACTCCAGTCTCCTGTTATTTACATTGTTGTTCACTCTGTTTATTTCCTGTTTAACCGTTAATCTGTTTCAGGCTGTGGGACAATCATTTCAGTCCAAATGGAAAGAAACAGGTGAAGTCACTGCAGGGATCCAGATTGCATGTGACAGTGTGAACATTTCAATTGATAAACATTACTGTTCTCATTATATGAACATTTTTGTCTGATTGTCTGTCCCTCCTCTTTAACTGGCCACGCTCCAGGTCTAAATCCTATTGGCCATTTCCCAGTTTCCATCTGGAGCTCAGTGAGCGTCATCTCCCATTGTGACATCAGAGTCCCAGCAACCGGGTCACGAGATTCAGTCGCCCGACCCCACAGGTGCTGCTTTTGCAGGATATCCGGGGCTGAATGTTCCCCAATGGGGCACTGGAGAGTTTGAAAGTCCCCGTGATGTGATGTGTTACTGAAGCTTGGTGAGATGGCCTTCACAGGAGGCTCCGAGAAGAATGCTGTGTTTACAAAGGACAACAAAGAACAAAGAAAAGTACAGCACAGCAACAGGCCCTTCAGCCCTCCAAGCCTGCGTCGATCATATTGCCTGTCAAACTAAAACATTTTGCACTTCTGGGGTGCGTATCCCTCTATTCCCATCCTATTCATGTATTTGTCAAGCTGCCTCTTAAACACCACTATTGTACCTGCTTCTGCCACCTCCTCTGGCAGCGAATTCCAGACACTCACTACCCTCTGCGTAAAAAACTTGCCACGCACAACTCCTCTAAAGTTTTCTCCTCTCGCCTTAAATCTATGTCCCCTAGTAACTGACTCTTCCACCCTGGGAAACAGCTTCTGACTATCTACTCTGTCCATGCCACTCATAATTTTTTAAACTTCTATCAAGTCGCCCCTCAATCTCGGTTGCTCTAGTGAGAACAATCCGAGTTTCTCCAACCTCTCCTCATAGCTAATAACCTCCAGACCAGGCAGCATCCTGGTAAACCTCCTCTTAACCCTCTCCAACGCCTCCATATCCTGCTGGTAATGTGGCGACCAGAATTGCACGCAATATTCCAAGTGTGGCCTAACCAAGGTTCTATACAGCTGCAGCATGACTTCCCAGTTTTTATACTCAATACCCCTGCCGATGAAGGCAAGCATGCCATATGCCTTCCTGACCACGTTATCCACCTGCGCTGCCACTTTCAGTGACCTGTGGACCTGGACACCCAGATCCCTCTGCTCGTCGATGCACTTAAGGGTTCTGCCATTTACTGTATAATTCCAGCCTGTATTAGACCTTCCAAAATGCATTACCTCACATTAGTCCGGATGAAACTCCATCTACCATTTCTCCGCCCAAGTCTCCAACCGATCTATATCCCGTTGTATCCTTTGACAATCCTCTTCACTATCTGCAAATCCTCCAACCTTAGTGTCGTCTGCAAACTTACTAATTAGCCCAGTTACATTTTCCTCCAAATCATTTACGTATACTACAAACAGCAAAGGTCCCAGCACTGATCCCTGCGGAACACCACTAGTCACAGCTCTCCATTCAGAAAAGCACCCTTCCACTGCTACCCTCTGTCTTCTATGACCAAGCCAATTCTGTATCCATCTTGCCAGCTCACCTCTGATCCCGTGCAACTTTACCTTCTGTACCAGTCTGCCATGAGGGACCTTGTCAGAGGCCTTACTGAAATCCATGTAGATAACATCCACTGCCCTTCCATCGTCGATCATCTTTGTCACTTCCTCGAAAGACTCAATCAAGTTAGTGAGACATGACCTCCCCTTCACAAAACAATGCTGCCTCTCACTAATATGCCCATTTGCTTCCAAATGGTAGTAAATCCTGTCACAAAGAATCTTCTCCAATAATTTCCCTACCGCTGACGTAAGGCTCACCGGCCTGTAATTTCCTGGATTATCCCTGCTACCCTTCTTAAACAACGGAACAACATTGGCCATTCTCCAGTCCTCTGGGACTTCACCCATAGCCATTGAGGATACAAAGATTTCTGTCAAGGCCCCAGCAATCTCCTCCCTTGCCTCCCTCAGTACTCTGGGGTAGATCCCATCTGGCCCAGGGGACTTATCCACCTTAATATTCTTCAAGACGCTTAACACCTCTTTTTTGATCTCAACATGATTCAGGCTATCTACACACTCTTCCCTAGACAAATCGACAGCTAAGTCCTTCTCTATGGTGAATACTGATGAGAAATACTCATTTATTATTTCTCCCATTTCTTGTGGCACCACACACAGATTCCCACCTTTGTCCCTGAGTGGGCCCACCCTTTCCCTGGCTACCCTCTTGCTTTTTACATATGTATAAAAGGCCTTGGGATTTTCCTTAATCTTCGTTGCCAATGACTTTTCATGACCCCTCTTAGCCCTCCTGACTCCTTGCTTAAGTTTCTTCCTATTTTCTTTATATTCTCCACGGGCTTCGTCTGTTCCCAGCCTTCTAGCTTTTACGAATGCTTCCCTTTTCTTTTTGACTAATTTCACGACATCCTTCGTTATCCAAGGTTCCTGAAACTTGCAATACTTATCCTTCGTCCTAGCAGGAACGTGCCGGTCCGGATTTCTTATCAACTGACGTTTGAAAGCCCCCCACATGTCAGTTGTTGATTTGCCCTCAAACATCCGCCTCCAGTCTAGATTCCTCAGTCCCTGCCTAATATTGTTATAATTAGCCTTTCCCCAATTAGCACCTTAACCCAAGGACTCCTGTTATCCTTATCCGCCAGTACCTTGAAACTTACTGAATTATGGTTACTTTTCTTGGAATGCTCCCCTACTGAAACTTTGACCACCTGGCCGGGTATTGCCCCTTCCCTAGTTGGACTATCTACATATTGTCTCAGGAAGCCCTCCTGGATGCACCTTACAAATTGTGCACCATCAAAACCCCTAACACTAAGTGATTCCCAGTCAATATAGGGAAAGTTAAAATCACCCACCGCAACAACCCTATTGCTTTTACATCTTTCCAAAATCTGCCTACATAACTGTTCCTCAATCTCCCGTCGGCAATTGGGAGGCCTATAGTAAACCCCAACATTGTGACTGCACCCTTCCTATTCTGGAGCTCTACCCATATTGCCTCGCTGCATGAGCCCTCCGAGGTGTCCTCCTGTCGTACAGCTGTGATATTCTCCTTAACCGGCAGTGCAACTCCCCCACCTCTTCTACATCCCTCTCTATCCTGCCTGAAATATCTAAACCCTGGAACATTTATCTGCCAATCCTGTCCATCTTTCAACCAAGTCTCTGTAATAGCAATAGCATCATAGTCCCAAGTACAAATCCAAGCTCTAAGCTCATCTGCCTCGCCTGCTATACTTCTCGCATTGAAATAAACGCATTTCAGACCCCCAGTCCCACTGTGTTCAGTAATTTCTCCCTGCCTGCTCTTCCTCTTAGTCCTACTGGCCATATTCACTAGTTCCCAGTCATTTATTTCACCTGCTGACCCTAATGCTCTGGTTCCCACCCCCCCTGCCGTACTAGTTTAAACCCTCCCGAGTGACACTAGCAAACCTCGCAGCCAGGATATTGGTGCCCCTCCAGTTTAGATGCAACCTGTCCTTCTTGTACAGATCCCACCCGCCCCTGAAGATATCCCAATGATCCGGATATCGGAAACCCTCCCTCCTACACCATCTGTTCAGCCACGTGTTTAGCTGCACTATCTTCCTATTTCTAGCCTCACTGACACGTGGCACAGGGAGTAATCCTGAGATTACAACCCTAGAGGTCCTGTTTTTTAACTTTCTGCCTAACTCCCTGAACTCCCACTGCAGGACCTCGTCGCTCTTCCTGCCTATGTCGTTAGTACCAATGTGTACCACGACCTCTGGCTGTTCTCCCTCCCCCTTCAGATTGTCCCGTACCTGATCAGAGACATTCTGGACCCTGGCACCAGGGAGGCAACGTACCATCCTGGTGTCTCTTTCACGACCACAGAAGCGCCTATCTGAGCCCCTGACTATAGAGTCCCCTATGACAATTGCTCTTCTGTGTTTTGACCCCCCCCCACCCCCACCCCCTGCTGAACAACAGAGCCAGCCGTGGTGCCACTGCTCTGGCTACTGCTGTTGCTTTCCCCTGATAGGCCATCCCCCCAACAGTATCCAAAACGGTATACCCGTTAGAGAGGGGGACAGCCACAGGGGATTTCTGCACTGACTGCCTGCCCCTTCTAGCGGTCTGGCTTTAGGAATGAAGATTTGATCAAGTACAATGCGCAACCTTTCTAGTTCCTGTCTGGGTTCCTGATAGAACTTTTGGAGAGAGATGATTCTGCCCAGAGTGTGGTTTACACATTCCCACACCTCACCATCCAAGAGTTTGTAGCCGCACTTGCACAATTCCTGACTCCAGATCCAAAGGCCATCCAGAAACTCCTCAGTGAAGCCGACAGCTATGAAGATGGGAGATTTGAGATATTTCTCTGTTTTGCTGTTGGCCTTTCCTCCCCACAGGTAGGTTGGCCCCTGGAGGAGTTTGTGGGTCCGTTTCTTCATCAAACAACCTGTCGAGTGATTGACTGGGTGAAGGATAAGGTTAAAGGTCAGATTGGAAAAAGCGGGTGAAACTAGTAAAAGGAACCTCCTGAACACATTGCACTACCTGTTTGAGTCTCAGAATAAAGCACTGGCTCAGGCCACAGCGGGATCTGTGAAACACTTAAGTTTTGTGGACTGCGGCTGACCCCGATTGACTGTGCTGGCCCGTCATATGTCATTAGACTCTGTGATACAATAAAACGCCTCGTTCTAGAGGACTGCTACATACAGCATGAGGGATTCCAGCGGCTGGGACCCATTCTGCCCAAATGCCAGGAGTTGAGGTAAGTACTTATTCGGTCCTGTAACTGGTATTTTAATTGTTCAGAAACCATTTCATAGGTTATAAAATAAAGAAAATAACTTCTAGTTCAAGCAAAGAGAGGCAGGGTCAGAAAAACTATACAAAATAAAACGAGTGTAAATCTCCAGGGTGGAAAATCGGAACGATGCTTTTGCTAGATCGTTGATGGAATTAAGATGAAAAAAAAGTGATATATTTTTACAGGAAGAACAGAATGTAGATATTCTAAACATATTAAACACTAGTGCAGTTAAATAACTAATTTATAAGTATTAATTATTTACCATATCAACTGTAAACTGTGCAGATCACAAGGGAATTAAGTCCAACATATTACCATAAATAATCAAAGGATTTCTGGCAGGAAGGTTGAAATATCTTAACATTAGATAATTAACAAAGATTACCTTTATGTCTAATTATTGAAAATTGTTCCCAGTTCTGCTCATTAAATGCTCATTAAACAACAACCTGCTGTTGGTTTAATGGCTCAAATTCCCCCGTTGCCCGTTTGAACCCAGAATGCAGACACACGCTGGCCAACCAGGAGGAATTTCCAGGAACCTTTACCATCGACTGGTTCCTGCATACAGTAAACAACCTCAGGCATAACTCTCAGTGATAGACATGAGGATTTTCTGATTATCGACTCCCTATGCGAGGATCGTTTGGAAGTTGGAAATTCCCATAAATTCCCTCAAAATAAAACACCAGGATTTCACATTGAGTCTGTTTAATGGGGAATAAATTGGGAGACACCCCTTCCCTATAAACCAGGAGAACAGGGCCATTTAAACTTCGTAACGGGACAGATTAAACTTTCTTTGTTGCGTAAATCCAGGGGGGCAGATGTTACAGCAGTAGTTCGTGCTATTTCACGATATAACTCACCCCGAGGTATTAAACAGATTAATATAATGCACAGAGTTCGGGAACACAGGGAATCATTGCTTTATCATTTAATTTTCGGAAACGTGTGTCATTCTCATAAAACCCTGGCTTTAATGAACAACTGAAATGAGGGCCAGGGTTTTTAGGATGGTGGCGTGTCCCTTCCCGCCATCCGAGGTGTTGGCGGAGAATACCTGCCCTGCAGCCATTTAACATTCCAACAAGCGTTTAGTAGCTGGAGACAGTACTTCCGCCCCTCACTCGGGATGAAGTTCCACCTTAGAGAGTTGCCAGTCAATCAGGCTGGCCAGCAACTCTCAAGTCCCTGTAGCACCAGAAGCTGCAGTGGACAGGACTGGGACTGCAAGCAGTCCCCAGAGCCTAAGTCCTGGGATTCCTGGAGCAGGTAAGTCTTGGGGATCCCCGGGTGGCCTGAGGAGGTGAGGCTCAGGGGGCCGGACAGACTGGGTTGGGTGTTGGTGGAGTAGCCGGGAGTGGGGGATGGGTAGAAGGACCTGCAGGTGTGAGCCCTTTTGGAGGTTGAAAATGGAGGCTCCCCCACCCCTCACTTTCCACCCGAGGACTGAGCAGGGTTGCATTTAGGGGTTACCCTGCCCCTGAATTACTCCCGCTGGCCTGAAAGTTGACACTTGGTGGGAAACGGCCTTTAAGTGGTCAATAATTGGTCACTTAAATGCCTCAACTGGGACAAGGGCAGGCAGGCCAGCCTGGGCATCACCTGTCCCAGCATAAAATTGCGGAGAGGTCGGGTGGGGTTCAGCCCAGCGTGAAGGCCATCTGATATATTTTACAGCCAACCCCACCTACAAACCCATTAGCGGGGAATGTAAAATTTTGCCCTAAGTGAGTTTCCTAAAACTTAGCGGGGCCATTCATGAGCTTCAGGAGGATAATTCTGATCATCAGGGATTGAGACCAGACTGAGGGACATTTAGAGATTGCACATAGACAACTCCCTATCTAATAAACATTGAGAGGGATGAAGGTGGTATTCACCAGCTGTCAAACCAGTGATAATGAATTGTTCACCAGTTTACACTGCTCACTATTTCCTTTTCCGTTCAATTGAAAGGACACCGGCTTGAGGTGTAATATGGGCGGGTGATCCAATATCACCCTTCAAACAATATCGACAAAAGATCAAATTACCCCCAACAGATTTAATTTTCAGTGACAGTAAAAGCTCTGCATTGATTTTTGATGTTGATTCCATATTTCCTGTAATATTGGGCGCAACATTTGAATTGGATCCGAGTTTTGACTCAATGGGCTGAAGGTTTGGAGCACCCCGAAGGCGGGAACAGAGGTTGCCGGGGGATGTGTAGGATACTGGCACCAGGCAGTGTGTCAATTTCAAGGAAACAACTCTGGTACCCGCAATAATCATCAGGTATAGGCAGGGAGGGCAGGACACTTAATTGAAGCCAGTTAAGACCATTGAAAACCTCATTAATCATGTAAGAATGTTTGAGACTTCAAGTTTAAAAGAGGCAGACAGTTTACCTGCTCCTCTGAAGGGAAGTGGGTACAGAGTGGTGAGCCAGTAATGATTGCTCCAGTGTTTCATTCCGGCCCCATAAGAGGGTCAGTGGCACATAGGGACTGGCCACTTTGGAGGGGGGGGGGGGTTCCTTGGTGCTCTGTAGGTGGTAATGTGTGTGAGCACTCAGCACTCGAGATTTGAATAAGGTTGGCACTTCCCACATTGTGAACGCAGAAGAGCAGAGAGCAAGGCTGACAAACATTGAGCAGCCACCTGCCCAGAAAAAAAGCTTCAGCTGGCAATGAGGGCACAGATGTTGGATGAGGGACCACACACTCTGCAGGAAGGACAGAACCCCAGGCATCAGAAGGACACAGGAGAGGAAAGAGGGGCTGGAAGGCAACTGAGACCAAAACTTCAACACAGGAGCTTTTGCTGAAGATGGAGCTACCTGGGACATGATCAACACCCAGTGATGCAGGAGATTATGACTCTGCAGGCAGATGGTCACAGTCATCTGTGTCCACATTGCTGAAGACCTCGCAGCACTGGTCATAATCACTGTGGCCTTGAACTCCTTCACTTCTGGCTCCTTCCAAGGATCAGCTGTGGGCCAAAGTGGCATGTTGCATACAGCAGTGCAGCATACCACTCCATCTCACACGTCACGGATGCCATCTTTACCAGAGCTGGACAAAACATTTGTTCAACGACACGATGAGGTAGCTTCCTTCTTCCACCCTCCGGGCAAAGGAGCTCCCTCCTCTCCCTCATGGCCTCCAGTTCAGCATCGATGAAGTGAGGGGATGTTCTGCAGCGGGTGCCAGGCCTCTGGCTTCCCTGTGACATCTCACTTCCCCCTGGTGCAGTGGAGGCTTTGGCACAAACTGCAGATCTCTCCCTCAGGACAACCAGCAGCCTTAGTGAGTCTAAATGAGTTCACACTTCATCTGACCCACCTCCATTCCCACCCCCACTGGCTCTAAATGAACAGGAAACCCGTCTCCATGACAATTAATGGTGTCCCCAATCGAAAATCGTAACTTTAATTAGTTTCTCCCTGGTGCTAGGTTTCTGACCTGAGAATAAACCCAGTTCCCGCTTCTTACCTCCATAGTGTAAATTCAGGCCATTTTAATGTGTTTCTCACTCTCTCTATTTAGACTGAGTCGCAATAATCTGGGAGATTCAGGAGTAAAACTATTGTCTGCAGCTCTGAGGAATCTGGGCTGTAAAATACCGAAACTGGAGTAAGTACCAGACTGTGTGAGATTGTTTTTATAATAACTGGATGCCTGACACTGCAAATTATTATAAGCATCAGGAATAGTTTTATTAATAACACTGCATTGAGTATCAAGAATAGTATTAATATTAAACAGTGGGGGTGAAAATGGACATGGGCAGAGATGCAAAACAGGCAGAATTATATTTGCTGGTTGTTACAGCGACACCTGATGTTGTTACAGCGACACCTGATGTTGTGGTCTAACACAATTATAATTAGAACATCTGTAATCAGGTTTCTGGCACTCCCGCATCATGAAGAGGGCATTTTCAAAGCTACAAATGCTATTTGTCCTCATCCTTCTCGAACTATCTGCAGCTTTGACACAGTTGACGACACCATCCTCCTCCAACACATCTCCATCATCCACTTTGGGTGTACTGCATCCGCATGGTTCCATGATTATTCACCCACTATTTTCCAGAGAATCCCCTGCAATGGTTTCTCTTTGTGCTCCCACACCGTTATCTTTGATGTCCCCCAAGAATCTATCCTTGGCGCTCTCTCCTACAAGCTGTCCATCGGCCACATCATCTAAAAACATAACTTTAGACATAACATGTACACTGATTCCACCCAGCTCTACTTTTCCACCACTTCTCTCTACCTCTCCACTGTATCTACTTTTTGACACAGCTTGTCCTACCTTAAGCACTGGATGAACAAATATTTCCTCTGATTAAATATTGGAAAGGCTGACGTTGTTGGCTTCACCCTCTTCCACAATCAACATCAAGAGTCACTGATTCCATGTCCCTCGCTAACAATTATCCGGGCCCAAACAAGATAGTTCCCAACCTTAGCGGCCGATTTGACTCTGACCTGAGCTTTCAACTCTAAATCCATAATTAAGACCATCTAGCTTTACCTTGTAACAGCAGCCAATTACTCCTCTGCCTCTGCATTAGCCCATCTGCTGCAGAATCTGTCATCACTGCCTTTGTACCTTAGCCTTGAACATTCCAAGATTCTCCTAGACGTTCTCCCATCTTCCTCCCTCCACAAATTGGAGTTCATCCAAAACTCTGCTGTGTGTATGCTAACTCACACCAAGTCCTGTTCCTCAATCATCCCTGTGCTTGCTGACCTACTTGGATCCTGGTCTGTTGCCACACATAGAAAATCCTCATTCTTGTTTTCAAATACCTCCAAGACCTTAACCCTCCCTATCTCTCTATCTCCTCCAGTCTACAGCCCTGCACTCATCCAATTCTGACCCCTTGTGCATCTCCCAATTTCCTTCACTCCATCATTGGTGGCCGATCCTTTGGCTGTCTCGACCCTACATCCTTGATATTTTCTCACTAAATATCTCCACCTCTCTACTTCACTCCTCCTGTGAGATGTTCCTTCACACACTTTCACTCTTTCATCTGGTTAAGTGCCTCCTTGTGTTGATTGCTTCGTTCACTTGATGAAGCACTTTGGGACATTTTGTGGCATTAAATAAGGAAATAAATGTAATTTGAACAGGAGATTGTACAGTCTGGTTAGGGAGCAGTAACTTTTGTTTTAAAGTAGATGAAGTTTACTTACTAAGAGAATAAAGCCACCATGTTCCAAGTTTTTAAATAAAGAGGAAATTTTACTATACGTCAGCCAAAAAAGCAAACAGTCGACACTATCTGTCTTATGCTCTAGCATTTCGAATTGAAATGACATAAACAAGAATTAACGAATGTGGTTGAATACCCCACAAGCTATATGCTAAATCGACTACTCAGAATCACACAGTGCAGAAGAAGCCCTTCGGTCCATCAAGTCTGCACCGACATGTGAGAAACATCTGACCTACCTACCTAATCCCATTTACCAGCACTTGGCCCATAGCCTTGGATGTTATGACGTGCCAAGTGCTCCACCAGGACAGATCCCACAAATTTCTTAGCAACCCACCCAGATGTCAGTGATCACTGAGAGTCATGCAAATTCTTTAAAGCTCTGTTTTCATGACAAGGTATTTCAGCTCCTCTCCTCCAAGGATATAGCTTCTTTTTTGCCCCCCTCAAAACAGCTCCAACTCAGCCTGGAAGCCATCTTACTTCTGCCTGCAATGAGTTGTCAGTTAATTGGACCCCATCTCAGATTGCCGAATGACAGCTCACCTCCCAGCCCTCAATCACTTCATTCAAGACTATTTCCCACTGGATTAGCAAAGCTGCACTCCAGCATCTAACAACTTGCATGATCTCGGCTATCTAGCTGCACTGAGCAGACAACCACTGCTCACCATAGGCTTCTCTTTACCCAAACTGACGGTTTCACACAGTACACAGCTTCAACTTCACTGAGCTGACAACTACTCCAGGTCTTGTCTGAGGCCCAACTCCCCTGTACCATGGAAAAGCCATTGGTCCAGGAGTTCTCCGAGGCCCAACTCCCCAGTGGCATGGAGCTAACACTGGTTCAGGGCTTCTCTGAGCTCCAGATGCAAGGGGCTGCCGATCTTCAGCTGCAGACTATCCTTATCACACATGGGCTCGTTTTCTCTCGTGTCACCAAAAACCCAGCCACCTGGTCACTGTTTTCACCCCAAACCCTGGACCGGTGGTCTGGTTTTTGCTAAAAGAAAATTTTAAGCCAGTTTTTGCACATGCACAGTCTGTACCCCCACTGCCCCTCTTCGCAACCCCCCCCCACCACCTCCCCCCCCCCACCCCCCCCCACCACCACTCACCCCCTCTGTAGCCGCCATGCTCCCTTGTTGCATGCTGTGCTTTTTCCAGAGCTCTGGAAATGCTGGGATTTCTAGTCCTTGACCTCTGGCCCAGACATCTCCCAGTGGTGCATTGCAATCACTTCTCACTGTGCCCTGAAATTCCTCCCGCAGCACAACCCAGAGCAGCAGGCAGAATGGTCAGATTCCCTCACAAGGTGCTGAAAATAGTCAGCAGGTCAGCGCTTAACTTTGTAGAGAAGCAGGGCCAATCTTTTAGAAATGGGAGGTGGGAGCATTGGTAAAATGGCAGCAAAAGATATCAAAGGAAATCCCAAAGCAACAAGCGGATATTACCAGAGGGCCAGGCTGGAGGGAAGAGGTTGTGCTTGAACCCGGTGGAAAGATAATTAAGCCTCATAATCAGGCAATTAACTGATTTCATGGGACTTTTTTTCCCGTTGTAAGAGGAGTGCACTGGAACAACAGAGCTTCAGAGCCTCGCTAGCTCGAATGAGGCAGAATCTCAGTGAAGGTTAGTCTTGGCTGCAGGCAGCAGCCATTATGAGATGGTGTGTGGCTTGGTAAGGTGGGTGATGCTGACTGCACAGCAGCAGTAACTGTTTGGTGCAAGGACAAACCTGGCTGGTATAGTGGAGGCACTCTGAGTGTCCTCACTGACTTATACGTGCAGAGTAAGAGGGAGTGAGATGACTGAACTCACTATTCCAGGCTATTTGCTATTGGCCTCATTCACTCAGCCTTAGACCCCAAGTGAGGAGCAGCATCAGAGAGGGAGAGCTGCAGCCACCGAGAGAGGGGCTGCACCAACCAGAGTGGCACCAGGATCATACAGCTGAAAGGAGCACATGCCAGGATGGCACGGAGAGGCACACAGCCAGCCTCTTCTGCACAGATGATGCTACCCAGCAGACGGAGTTTATCATCAGAAGTTGAACTTCTTGCAAGTGTCAGAGCAGTAATGTTACTGAAGACTGCCTCGCCAAGGAGACCCTGATCGCATTGTGAGATATGATGGAGAATGAGCTGAGCCCTGTGAGAAGTGGCAGGCACCCCGTGCCTGTTTGCACTGAAGGTCTCTGTGACACTGAATTTCTACCCCTCAGGATCTGTCCAGGGATCATCTGGAGATATCTGTGGGCTCTCCTAGTCTGTGGCTCTTCACTGCATCAAGATGGTCAACAGCACTATCTTGAAGAGGACTATCCAATCCATGCACTATCACAGCGACCCAGAGTCAGGCCGGAGGGTTTAGGGCCATTGTTGGATTCCCCCAGGTGCTTAGATTTATTGGCTGCACGCATGAGGTCATTAAGGTTCCCACAGAGCAAGCAGCAGCCTTCATCAGCAGGAAAGACTTTCACTCACTCAATGTACAACTGGTCTGCGATCACCACAAACTGATCCTTGAGATCTGTGGTAGGTTCCTGGGAGGCTCCCATGATGCCTACAAGCTAAGCCAAATCCGCTGCCTGATTTTTTCAGGCTCCCCATTTGTCATTCAGGATGGATACTGGGTGACAGGTGAGACAGGAGATGTCACTGGACTAGTAATCCAGAGGCCCAGCCTAATTTCCTGTGGACATGGGCTCAAATTCGACCACGGCAGCTGTTGGAATTAAAATTTCAAATTTAATTAATTAATTCAAATAATTAATAAAATCTGTAATTGAATGTTGGTCTCAGTAATTGATGCAAGTATTATCAATTTTCATAAACCAAAGCCTATCTGGTTTATTCAGCTCCTAAACAGAAGGAAATCTGCCATCCTTACCTGGTCTGGCCTACATGTGACTCCAGACCCACAATGTGCTTTTAACTGTCCTCTGAAATGGCCCAGCAAGCCACTCAATTGTAGAAAGTTCAAAAGGAAATAAGCCCAGATAGACCACCTGGCATCTATTTAGGCACTGGAAATGAAATGACAAATGTAGCCCTGTCGACGTTGCAAAGTCCTCTTAATTAACATCTGGGGGCTTGTGCCAAAATTGGAAGAATTGTTCCATTGGCAAGTGAAGCAATAGCCTGAGACGTTCATATTCACAGAATGTCTGACCATACTCAACCAATGTCCCAGACACCATCATCACTATCCCTTGGTATGACTTATCCCACTGCCAGGACAGACTCACCAGAGGTGGTGACACAGTGGTATATAATTGGGAGGGAGTTGCTCTGGGAGTCCTCAACATCGGCTCCAGACCCCATGAACTTTCATGGCATCAAATCAAACATGGGCCCAAGGAAACCTTCTTCTCATTGCTACATACTACATTCCCTCAGCTAATGAATCAGTAGGACTCCATGTTGAATGCTACTTGGAGGAAGCACTGCAGGTGGCAAAGGCACAGAATATACCTTTGGTGGGGGACTCCAATGTCCACCATCAGCACCACTACTGATCAAGCTGGCTGACTCCTGAAGGACCTTTCTGCCAGAATGGACCTGTGGAAGATAGTGAAGGATCCAGCAAGAGGGAAGAGCCTCCTCACCAATCTACCTGTCACACGTGCATCTGTCTATTGCAGCAAAATGATAGAAGAGGTTAGGATGGCATGTCAGAAGCAGCACCAAAAATTAGGTGATGCGACAACACTCAACTACTTGCATGCCAAACAGCGGAAGCAGCATGTGATAGACAGAGCTAAGCTTGGAATTGCCCTGCCCTCCAACATACCTCCCGAGTGTGAGTGGCCTCGGCTATCACTGACTCTATCAGCTGCTTGGGCATGTCTGTGCAGTGCTCACCAGATTGTGACCTCTTTGCTAATTGCGTGTGACTACCCACCAAAGTAACAATATCTGCACTGTTGGAGGGTGGGGGATACTAATCTGACAGTGCTCCCTCTGAGGTTCCCTCTTTCTCCTCAGAAGTGGACGGCTGTTCCCTGGTCACAACGGCCCTTGAATTGCGTGAGAGAGAAAAGTGATTCGAGAGCAATGCACATTACTACATGTCCTTCAGACTACTCTATGTGACCAGTGATGGACACACAAATGCTACTTTTTGTGGTCACCAGAGGCTCTCCTGTGTCCATCCATCTGGCCACTCTCTCTCAGCTCCACAACCCATCTCACCATCAGTGATTGACTGCCCTGCCTCCAGGTCTTCCAGCTCCAGGGCTTCATCTTCCATTGGCATTAGGATGGCAAGATCTGGACAATGACATGTTTCGTGGCTTGATCCCTGATGTTGTGTGCTCTCTTCTACAAGCACATAAATTTCCATTGTTACTCACCCATCAAAGTCACGCACTAGCCTAGGTGCAATCTGACTGTACATCATGGTGCCACAGGGATGCCTCCTGCATGCAGCCACTCAGTATGGCAGTGCAGGAGTCAACTCTAACTGACAGAGAGGCTGACATGTCTCTAACCACCAATGCTGCTGCCTGGGCATTGCCAGTGTCTGGGTGGGGATGGCCTTTCTGCCAATTTCACTTCCACCCTTAGTCGCATGGAAGGCTGTAAATTTAACATTGTGTGTTGCACTCACCCTGCCAGAACACATCAGGATATTGATCCTTTTGCAGCACTGCAACCACATGCCCCACACCTGCTCACCTCCTCGGCCGTCTCCATCCAGACTTGCTTGGGTTCAAGGGCCGATCTCCTCCTCCCATCCTGGGGGTACAGGACCTCCCTCAGAGTCCGAGCAGCCTGGAGGTGTTCCTCCAGGGAGGCATCAGTGATCTTCCTACTGCTGTTTCAGCTCTTCATTCAGTCACCAGGGCTCCTTCGCTGGTCCCTCCAGAGCTGCTGTGTTTGAAAGTACTGCTGGCTGCCTTTACAGATGGCGCCAGCATTGTCTGAACCAGGAATTCCTCTGCCTGGGCGGACTGATTGGACGGCTCCGCTGGCATTCTGGCTGTTAATTGGCTGACTCTGACAATATCATGTTTATAACTCTGCCTACTCTGTCCACACAGCCACACCAGCCACTTCCAATCCCATAAAGTAAGGACTTCATAGCTTCCGGTATAATCACAGCCATTATCTTCAGCCCCACCACACACTCCGTTCCCGAGTCACTGACCATCCCATGTCCCTCTCTAGCGATTCACGATAAGGACATGGGGTTGCGGTGCCTTTGTCTTGCACCATCATCCCTTCTGTCATTTAATCACTCCTGCACTTCCATTTTGTTCTTTCCTTGGCCCCCGTGCGCCTCATTTCCCTGTCAGTTAAACCCTGCCAGGTCACCACTTTTTCCCAATTCTAATAACTCGTTGAACTGAAACATAGCTTAATTTAGAGCACCAATAGTACTTTCCCTTCTATATAAATAGAAGTTGTGCTTGTTAAATTTCTTACACCTAACATTATTGTTGTATTAATGCAATTCTTAAAATCCCTGAGGACTTACCCTGATTGCAATAATTTTTCTCTCTCTGGTCCTCAGTTTATGCGAGGTTGGTCTCACAGATTCTTGTGCGGAGGACCTCACCTCCGCTTTCAGTACAAACCGGTCACTGATGTTTTTGTACCTGGAATCAAACTCCTTCACAGACCGATCGGTCCCCTCTTTCAGCAGCTCCATCCTGACCTGCAAGAGTCTAATGGAAGTCGAGTGAGTGTTTGTGTTAAATTTTAACGTAATAAGCAGAACAGAAATATGATTCAGACACCTTTACGGTTAATATTTGTCTTCAATTACTATATTCTCCCTGTTATTTACACAGATGTTCAATCTGTATTTCTTGTTTAATCTTTAATCTGTTTTGAGGCTGAACTGGAATCAGTTCAGTCCAAATGGAAAAAGAGATCTGGAATCGCTGCAGGCATGCAAACATGAACTGAGTGTGACAGTGTGAACATTTCAATTTATAAACATTCCTGATCCCATTATATGAATATTTTTGTCTGATTTTCTGTCCCTTCCCTTTAACCGGCCTCCCACAACTGTTTCTCCGGTACATCGATGACTGCTTCGCTGCCGCTTCATGCTCTCGTCTGGACCTGGAAAAATTTATGAACTTTGCTTCAAATTTCCTCCCCTCTATCATTTTCACGTGGTCCATCACTGACACTTCCCTTCCCTTCCTTGACCTCTCAGTCTCAATTTCTGGTGATAGACTGTCCACCAATATTCATTACAAGCTTACCGACTCCTACAGCTCGACTGCAGCTCCTCACACCCCGCATCGTGTAAGGACTACATCCCATTCTCTCAGTTCATTGGCTTCCGTCGTATCTGTTCTGATTATGCCACATTCCAAAACAGTCCCTCTGACATGTCTTCCTTAACCAAGGTTTTCCACCCACGGTGGTTGACAGGGCCCTCAACCGTGTCCGGCCCATCTCCTGCGCATCCGCCCTCACACCTTCCTCTCCCTCCCAGAACCATGATAGGGTCCCCCTTGTCGTCACATATCACCCCACCAGCCTCCGCATTCAAAGGATCATCCTCCACCATTTCCACCAACTCCAGCATGATGCCACTACCAAACACATCTTCCCTTCACCCCCCCCCGGTGGCTTTCTGCAGGGATCATTCCCTCCGGAACACCCTGGTCCACTCGTCCATCACCCCCTACACCTCAACCCCCTCCCGCGGCACCTTCCTATGCAACCGCAGAAGGTGCAACGCCTGCCCCTTTACTTCCTCCCTCCTCACCATCCAACGGCCCAAACACTCCTTTCAAGTGAAGCAGCATTTCACTTGCACTTCCCTCAATTTAGCCTACTGCATTCGCTGCTCCCAATGCCGTTTCCTCTACATTGGGGAGACCAAACACAGACTGGGTGACCACTTTGCGGAACACCTTCGGTCTGTCCGCAAGCATGACTCAGACCTCCCTGTCATGTGGCCGTTTCAACACATCACCCTGCTCTCATGCCCACATGTCCATCCTTGGCCTGCTGCAATGTTCCAGTGAAGCTCAACGCACACTGGAGGAACAGCACCTCATCTTCCGACTAGGCACTTTACAGTCTTCTGGACTTAATATTGAGTTCAACAATTTCAGATCATGAACTCTCTCCTCCATCCCCAGCCCCTTTCCAATCCCCCTTTTTCCAATAATGTATAATTTTTTTACAGCTATATATTTTTTTTCCATCCTATTTTTGAATTTATTTCGATCTATTGTTTCATCTCCACCTTTTAGCCCATTTTGATCCCTTCCCCCCCACCCCACCCGCACGAGGGCCATCTGCCACTAGCTTGCTTCCCTTAATGTACACATTGGCACATCCTTTAGATAACATCACCACCGTCAACACCCCTTTGTGCTTTTGTCTATGACACCTTTGGCAGTCTCTTCTTGGCCTCCACCTATTACTGGCCCCGTATCGAGCTCTCCTGTGCCACCCCCTTCTACCAGCTTATATTTCATCTCATTTCTGTATGTCTGAGTTCTGATGAAGGGTCATGCGGACTCCAAACGTTAACTGTATCTTTCTCCACAGATGCTGTCAGACCTGCTGAGTTTTTCCAGGTATTTTTGTTTTTGTTCTAGATTTCCAGCATCCGCAGTATTTTGCTTTTATTCAAAAATCAAGGAATGGCAACCAATGATTTGTAATGAGCAATGGCCAGATTAGAACAACAAGCTCACACAAGAAAGATGACCTTGTATTAAATATCACCTGGGGCCACAGACTGACAGATCAAGGGGCAGAGGGATAAGGCTCCATGGTTTAATATAAAAATCACAACTCAGAAATGTCAACTTAATCACCATATGGAAATAAGGAACTAATCTGTATATAATACATACATACATGTATAAAACAGGTAACAGGGAAAAACATTATTTAATAACAGTTTTCATCTGCTTTTGTGATGTAATCACTTCCATCCAATTAATACTCATAACCCACAATTTGCAATGAGTTAAATGGCCATTTAATGGATTAGATTTCAACTATCAGTGGAGCGTAGTGTATTGGTTATGTTACTGGGCCAGCAATCCAGAGAATAACCAGAGAACATGAATTCAGATGATAGTTTGAGGATTTTAATTCAGTTGAGTAGAAACCGGATTTTAAACAGAAATTGTTGTCAGAGATCATTAATCCATCTGAGTTTCTGTATCTGACTCCAGACCCTCCAATGTGATTGACTGTTATGTTCACTGTCTCCGAAGTGCCCTGGTATTCCACTTAGTTGTAACAAACAGTTATATCAATGATTCAAGGAGATGGCCCACCAGCAACATCTTTGAACAATTTGAGTAATTACAAGGGACTTTATAGTGACTTTACCAGCGATACCCACAGCTGGGAAATGGATGGAAAATAAACTCGTGACTCAGGTGTAAAACTGGTGTTTTAGATCTTTGAAATGGAAATTGAAATGTTTCTGCAAGGCTGACGATTTCTAATGCCAGTTTCTCACCAGAGCAGCAAGTTGAGGGATAAATGTCCATGCAGACACCGGGGCACTCCCCATATCTTCTTGTATTAGAGCAGTGGGGATCTGTTGAACTTGAACAGACAGAGGGCACCATGGGTTAACACCTCATCGGGGAAAGCTGCAGTCAATGGAGAAGAGAATCTGGCCGAGTACAAAAAGCCCGGCCGATTTACTATCCCCCGTTTTGGGCAAAATCCCAAGACAAACCTATCCTCTAATGGTCTCATGGTAAAGGATCCTCTAGGGAAAAGTGATCATAGCATGATTGACTTTCAAGTTCAGTTTGAGAGCGAGAAACTTGAGTCCCACACGAGTGAACTGGAGTTAAACAAGGGTAACTGCATAGGTATGAGGGCAGATTTGGCCCAAGTGGACTGGGCAGGAAGTCTACAAGGTAGGTCAGTTGATGAACAGTGGCATATATTTAAGGAGATATTCAAATCCTCCCAAGTATAATATATCCCAATGAGGAAGAAAGATGGTAAGAGGGGAAAAAAGCATCCATGGCTAAGCAAGGAAGTTAAAGATAACTTAAAGGCAAAAACTAAGGTATACCAAATTGCAAAGGTTAGTGGCAGGCTGGAAGATTGGGAAACTTTTAAAGATCAACAAAGGGTTACTAAAAAAATAATAAAAAGAGCAAAGGTAAATTATGAAAGAAAACTGGTGCAAAATGTAAAAACCGATAGCAAAAGCTTCTACAAGTATATAAAAGGAAAGAGAGTAGCTAAGGTGAATGTTGGTCCCTTGGAGGACGAGACTGGGGAGTTAATAGTGAGGAACGCAGAAATGGCAGAGACGCATAATCAATATTTTGCCATAGTTTTCACAGTGGAGGACACTAGTACCACCCCAATAGTAACAGGTAGTGCAGAGGATATAGAGAAGAAGGAACTTAGAACAATCAGCATCACAAGAGAAAAAGTAGTGAGCAAACCTTTGGGATTAAAGGGTGACAAGTCCCTAGAACCTGATGGCCTACATCCCAGGGTCTTAAAGGAAGTGGCAGCGGAGATAGTGGATGCATTGACTGTAATATTCCAAAATTCCCTCAATTCTGGAAAGGTTCCAATGGATTGGAAAAATGCTTATATAACACCTTTATTCAAAAAGCAGGGGAGGCAGAAAGTAGGAAACTACATACCAATTAGTTTAATGTCTGTCATTGGGAAATTGTTGGAATCCATTATTAAGGAAGTAGTAATGGGGCATTTGGAAAGTCAAAATGCAACCCATCAGAGTCAGCATGATTTTATGGAGAGTAAATCGTGTTTGACTAATTTGCTAGAGTTCTTTGAAGATGTGACAAGCAAAGTGAATAATAGGGATCCTGTAGATGTAGTATATCTGGACTTCTAGAAGGCCTTTGATAAGGTGCCGCACAAAAGATTAATACACAAGATAAGATCACACGGAGTTAGGGGTAATATATTAGCTTGGATAGAGGATTGGCTAATCAACAGAAAGCAGAGAGTCAGGATGAATTGGTCTTTTTCTGGATGGCAAGCTGTAACTAGTGGGGTGCCACAGGGTTCGGTCCTATTTACAATCTATATTAATGACTTGGATTCAGGGATAGAAGGTACTATAGCTAAATTTGCAGATGACACCAAAATAAGTGGGAAAGTAAGTTGCAAGGAAGAAATAAGAAATTTACAAATGGATATGGACAGGTTAGGTGAATGGGCCAAAATTTGGCAGGTGGAGCTTAACGTGGATAAGTATGAGGTTATCCATTTTGGTCGGAAGAATAAAAAGGCGACTTGTTATTTAAATGGAGAGAAACTTCAGAATGCTTCAGTGCAGAGGGATCTAAAAGAATAGAGTTTAAAAATAGGGAAGTTTTGTTGCAACTGTACAAGGCATTGGTGAGACTGCACCTGGAGTACTGTGCACAGTTTTGGTCCCCTTACTTAAGGAAGAATGTAGTTGCATTGGAGGCGTTTCAGAGGAGGTTCACTCGATTGATTCCAGAGATGCGGGTCTTGCCTTATGAGGAGATATTGAGCAGTTTAGGCCTATACTCGCTAGAGTTTAGAAGGATGAGAGGAGATCTAATTGAGGTATATAAGATGCTAAAGGGAATAGACAAAGTAGACGTGGAGCGGGTATTTCCCCTTCTGGGGCATTCTAGAATGAGAGGCCATAGCTTTAGGATAAGGGGTAGTAGATTTAAATCAGAGATGAGGAGGAATTACTTTTCTCCAAGGGTCGTGAATCTATGGAATTCATACCTGAGATTACAGTGGATGCCGGGAGCTCAATAAATTTAAGGAGGAGATAGACAGATCTTTAATTAGTAATGGGTTGAATGGTTATGGGGAGAGGGTGGGAAATTGGAGTTGAGGTCAAAATGAGATCAGCCATGATCGTAATGAATGGCGGGGCAGGCTTGAGGGGCTGAATTGCCAACTCCTGCTCCTAGTTCTTATGTTCTTATGTTCTATGTAACAGTATTAGATAGACAGAATACTGAATGGGTTGAATTGGATTCCAAAATAGTTGATACTAAATGAATCTCCTCAATCTGTAGTAATCTCAGACATTGATCTAAACTATAATTTGATAATCAGTGACAAAGTAAACTCATCTGATGACAATGGGCTGAGCTGACAACCTCCCTTATTCTTTGTGCTGATTATCTGTCTATTAATGGTGTTATTAATATTTCTGGGCGACCCTGTCTACAACATTTTTTATTAATTATTGGTAGACCCAATGTTTAAGTTATAATCATTGTGTTATTGAGTCAATTAAATATTGCCAGAGGATGATTTGCTGTCTGACTTGTTCTTCGAAGATGTGACAGGAAGGCTCATTGTCATCAGATGAGTTTACTTTGTCACTGATTATCAAACTATAGTTTAGATCATTCTCGCAGGAGCTTGTGGGGATTTGAATTGAGAGTTGGTGAAGTTGACTCAGACTCAATGGGAACTGGATGATATAAGACAATTCCGCCGAACAACATGAGGCATCATTCACTTTTAGACATAGGCAGGGAGGTAAAACTGAGATGATTCCTTAGTATCAATGTAAGGTGAAGGGGCCGAAGGTTAAACCGTTCCCTTGCCATGTTGGGGCACTGAATATCAGCATTCTAACAGCCTTATAATACACAACCACTGGTTCAGAAGCAATTGTTCTACCGCTGAGGCACACCTAACACTGGTACGGAATGAAATATAAATCCATCAGCATGAATAAGCCATGCTGCAGATATTAAGGAATGAACAGGAATGTAAATACAACATACATCAAGATCTGCAGGATGTGGCCTCGGGCACGACTCCAGTTTAAGCACTGGGAACTGAACCGGTGTTTGGTGACAGTTTAGGTCAGGAAAAGCTGAACTGCACTTGTCCAGGTACAAATCCAGGGGTCAGTCTGTCCAGTGAGGAGGAGAATACATAACTGCTCATAGAAACATAGAAAATTTACAGCAGAGAATGAGGCCATTCGGCCCAGTGTGTCAGTGCTGATGGAGAAAAGGCCTCCAGCCTCATCTCACTTTCCAGCTCTTGGTTTGTAGCCCTGTAGGCGATGTGCCTTCAGGTGCATACCCAAGTTTTTTTTAAAACTGGTTAGGATTTCTGCATACCACATCTTCAAGCAGCAAGTTCCAAACACATACTATTCTCTGGGTGAAAAGAATCATCCTCACCTGCCTTCAATTGCATTACATCTCTGGCCCCCGGTTATTGACCCCTCTGTTAACAGAGCATACAGGGTGTAAAGGAAATTTGCATTTTTAGATAAGTGTAGGAGTAGGTCATCAGCAAAGTAATGAAAGGGGTCATCAAGTGCTATCAAGTGACATTTGCTTAACAATAACCTGCTCACTGACTCGCAGTTTAGATTCTGCCAGGGCCACTGAGCCCTGACCTCATTACAACCTTGGTTCAAACATGAACAAAAGAGCTGAACTCCCGAGGTGAGATGAGAGTCACTGCCTTTGACATCAAGGACCAGAGTGTGACACCAAGGAACCCTAGCAAAAATGGAGTCAATGGGAATCAGGGGGGGAACTCTCTGCTGACTGGAGTCAGACTGAACACAAAGGAAGATATTTGTGGTTGTTGAAGGTCAGTCATCTCAGCTCCAGGACACCACTGCAGGAGTTCCTCAGGGTAGTGTCCTAGGCTGAACCATCTTCAGCTGCTTCAGCAATGACCTTCCTTCCATCATAAGGTCAGAAGTGGAGATGTTCGTTGATGATTGCACAATGTTCAGCACTATTCGTGACTCCTCAGATACTGAAGCAGTCTATGTCCAAATGCAGCAAGACCTGGACAATATTCAGGCTCGGGCTGACAAGCGGCAAGTAACATCCGCACCACACAAGCATCAGGCAATGACCATCTCCAATAAGCGAGAATCCAACCATCGCCCCTTGATGTTCAATGGCATTACCATCACTGAATCCCCCACTATCAACATCCTGGGGGGTTACCATTTACCAGAAACTGAACTGGACTAGCCATATAAATAACGTGGCTACAAGAGCAGGTCAGAGGCTAGGAATTGTGCGACGAGTAACCCACCTCCTGACTCCCCAAAGCCTGTCTACCATCTACAAGGCACAAGTCAAGAATGTGATAGAGTACTCCCCAGTTGCCTGGATGAGTGCAGCTCCCACAACACTCAAGAAGCTTGACACCATCCAGGACAAAGCAGTCCACTTGATTGTCACCACATCCACAAATATTCACTCCCTCCACCGCCGACGCACAGTAACAGCAGTGTGTACCACCTACAAGATGCACTGCAGGAATTCACCAAGGCTCCTTCAACAGCACCTTCCAAACCCACGACCACCACTATCTAGAAGGATACAGGCAGAAGATAGATGGGAACACCACCACCTGGAAGTTCCCCTCCAAGTCACTCGCCACCCTGACTTGGAAATATATTGCCGTTCCTTCACTGTCGCTGGGTCAAAATCCTGGAACTCCCTCCCTAACAGCACTATGGGTGTACCTACACCACATGGACTGCAGCGGTTCAAGAAGGCAGCTCACCACCACCTTCTCAAGGGCAATTACGGATGGGCAATAAGTTCTGGCCCAGCCAGCGAAGCCCACTTCTCATGAATGAATAAAAAAAAAGGCTGCACGAGTCCTGTTTGCTGCAGTCAGCCCCAGTGATGCTCAGGTTCCAGGTGGTAGTGGACAAATTTTCTACTCCGACTCCTCCCCCATCACTATCAACATAAAACTGTCAGTGTTCCTTGTTTAAAAAAAAACCCTGGTTTTTATCCCCATTGTTTCAATGTTAAATAAAAGTATTGTGATTTAAAACTGGGGAACTCATTCAGGGGTCCTATTCAGGACTGAATGTGAAAGATATCCCTGGAACATGGACCTTGCCGATTTCTGGGCAGGTGACCTGTCTGGAACCAAGGTAGCATTTGCTATTAACAAAACAAATAGATCAATGCTTGACAGATTTGTATCGTATTGCTCTGCAATTTTCTTTTCATTCTTTTCAAGGGGAATAAACCTTTAAAATACTACTTTGAGGGCTAAAATAGCACTGATAGGTTAGAAATCCTCATTTGATTTGTTTGTCAGATAATGATGTCACCAGCAAATTCTGGGCTGCAGCATCTTACTCCAAGCCAATCAAACTTAATCTGTGTTTGTCACTTACCTGATATTGTAGTCCACTAAATTCTTGAGCCTAAGGGGGCTAATGGGGGTGGTCAAAGGGTATAGGGAGTAGACAGAAAAGTGGTGTTGAGGCCAAATCAGATCAGCCATGATCCTATCAAATGGCAGAGCAGGCTTGCGGGACCTACTTCTAATTCTTGTGTAATTTCTTCCTATTGGGTTAACATCTGGCTAATACTGCCCAACCTTTCTTCAATCGTCAGTTACAGCCTGCCCTCATAGAATTTCATCAATCTGTGGAGTTGGTAATCATCCCATGTTTGAAATGTTTCAGTGGTTGTGACATTTGGAGAAAAGCAGTGAATATTTCATGGACAGATCACTTTATGAATTGATGATAAAGGGAACTAAGTATGAAGAAAGGTTAGAACAAAATAAGACTCAGCAGAATCAGAACATTGTTCTGGTGAAACGTGAATAATTGTTAATTACATCACTTTTTTTGCCAGAAGGTTAGCATACATACTTTTACTTGCGATCACCTGGAGAAAAATGGGAGACAATGAATTTGCAGCTGTTTTGAAAAGACTGTACAATTACTTTCCATTATTTTTATGTAACAAGGGGGTGGGTGTTGATTTTGTGCCATCGTGAAATGGGTGATAGCGAGTCGGCAATCCACTTTATATCACTGCTAATTTTTATTAACATTGAAGTGACAAGCAATGTTTTCTAGGGTTATGTTCTTGGACCTCAAGTTTTTATTAAATTTATTAACGACTTGGGGAGAGTTTTAAATCTACAGTTACAGATGAAACTCAGTTCGCAAGGACAGTAAACTATGCTGTAAGCATTCCCTGGTTCTATAATTTTATGTTGACAATTTTAGAAGTTAATTTTTACAACAACATTCATTATGTTGCCTTCCTACGTATTCGTATTTTGAATAGCTAAGTATATAAAATTGAGGGATTAAGATCCTCATACCTATGAACGCTGGTATCTGCCCTGGGGCAGGTGTCCTACTCAAACATTCCTGAAGTTTGCTGCTTTCTAAAGTGGCCTCTGTGTACCTTTCAAAAATTTGGCAAATAACCACTTCATTACAATGAACTTAAAATAGCAAAAAGAGAAATTCCTGCTCCATTCCCCCAGCTAATTCACATTGTGTCTGAGTTAAATTCACAATGTAGCAGTAATAGCTCCTTTAGGGTCAGAATTATCTCAGACATTGCTCCGATCCTGTGACTGGAACGAGTTTGGTAATACGTGATTTCCCAGAAACTCGGCAGAGCGATAATTGGCCAGTGTGAATGTTAACCCTTTACTAGGCAGAACTAATGTGTTTGATCTGAACTACTGGTTCTATCTGTACTTAGTTACATTATATTAAAATATACTGGACACTAAATGGTTCAGTAAGTTAAAATGTCCAGTTGAAAATAAAAGCATACGGACTGAGAAATGACCAGGTTTACTGAGCAGCAAATTCTAAAATGGGAGGGAGATGCCATTTGACCAGGATCGGGTAACTCCCAAAATTTGTGTTCCTGCTTTCTGCTCTGCAACCACTCTTAAAACGTGGTAGTGGGGATACAGGTGGAAGACTAGATTGAGCTCTGTATTCCCTGATGTAGAATGGACTGTCCTCAGCCACTGTCTGAGCACAGAATAGAATACTATACCCATGTGTGTCAGCTGTGGCACATCTCTGAGGCCCAAGGTCCCAGCTTCGAGTCCAGCTCCAGGATCTGAGCCCAAAAATCAATGTTGACGCTCCAGTGCAGTACTGAGGGAGCACTGCACTGTTAGAGATGCTGTCTTCAACAGAAAGAACTCGTCAGTTCCGTTGAAGAGTCATACAGACTCGAAACATTAACTGTGTTCCTCCCCGCAGATGCTGCCAGACCTGCTGAATTTTTCCAGGTATTTTTGTTTTTGTTTTGGATTTCCAGCATCCGCAGTTTTTTGCTTTTATCTTAGTGATTAATCAGGGATAGTCAGCATGGATTTGTTAAGGGAAGGTCGTGTTTGACAAATTTGATCGAATCTTTTGAGGAGGTAACCAGGAGTATTGATGAGGGTAATGCATTTGATGTGGTCTACTTGGACTTTAGCAAGGCTTTTTATAAGGTCCTTCATGGCAGACTGGTCATGAAAGTAAGAACCCATGGGACCCAAGGTAAAATGGCACGTTGGATCCAAAATTGGCTGAGAGGCAGGAAGCAGAGGGTATGGTAGAGCAATGTTTCTGTGACTGGAAGTCTGTTTCTAGTGCATTTCCACAGAGCTCGGTGCTGGGGCCCATGCTGTTTATGGTGTACATAACTGATTTGGACTTAAATGTAGGGTGTATGATCAAGAAGTTCGCAGATGACATGAAAATTGGTAGGGTGGTAAATAGTGAGGAGGATAACCGTAAACTGCAGGAGGACATCATTGGACTCGTCAGGTGGGAAGAGTAGTGGCAAATGGAATTCCACCCAGAAAAGTGTGAGGTAATGCACTTGGGGAGGGCTAACAAAGAATTAACCCCTTAGCGTGGCAATCCAGGTATGTCAGGATTCCTGCAGGAATTAACCTCATAGTGTGAGAATCCAGGGATGGCTGGCTTCCTGCAGGAATTAACCCCTTAGTGTGGGAATACAGGGTTGTCAGGATTCCTGCAGGAATAAACCTCATAGTGTGGGAATACAGAGATGTTTGGCTCCCCGAAGGAATTAACCACATGGAGTTAAACTTGAAGAGAAACAGGGTGCCTTCTCCCAAGTGAACTGATTACTTTTTAGTTCCAATCTTGAATTTATAATACTGAATCACCAACAAATTGACAGAAGCACTCAGTGAGGTACCGGAAACCTGGACCTCGATTCTCTAGCGACTGAGCTATCCCGTCAGAGAGCTGAAGATCTTCAATGTTTGAGAAGCAGTGAAGGCCAATATTGATACACCTACTCCTATTTCTTATGTTCTTACAGACACGACTCAGAGCCAAAATATTGAAAACGTATAGTAAGTCTGTTGGTATCTGAAAAGAGAAGACCATATATACTTGAACAAATTTGCATTGAAAGGGAGGAGGTATTAGCGGATTTAAAAGTGGGTAAATCCCCACACCCAGATGAGATGTATCCCGGGCTGCTATGTGAGGCAAAGAAGGAGATTGTAGGGACTCTGAAACTAATTTCCAAATTCTCTATGGCCACAGGAGAGGTGCCAGAGGACTGGAGGACAGTGAATGTGGTACCATTATTCATGAAGGGTAGTAGGGATAAACCCGGTAATTACAGGCCAGTGAGTCTAAGATCAGTGGGAGGGAAACTATTGGGAAAAAATTCTGAGGGACAGGATTAATCTCCACTTGGAGAGGCAGAGATAGTCAGCATGGCTTTGTCAGTGGGAGATCATGCCTAACAACCTTGATTATGTATTTTGAGGAGGTGACTAGTTGTGCAGATGAAGGTAGTGCAGTTGATTAGTCTACATGGACTTCAGTAAGGCTTTTGACAAGGACCCGCATGGGAGATTGGTCAAGAAGGAAAGTGCCCATGGGATCCAGGGCTATTTTGGCAAATTGAATCCAAAATTGGCTTAGTGGCCAATAGGAGGCAGGAGGTTGCTTTTGCGATTGGAAGCCTATGTGGAAGCGAGTGGTGTACTGCAGGGATCGGTGCTGGGACCCTTGCTGTTTGTAGTGTACATTAATGAATTAGATGTGAATATAGGAGGTATGATCAGTAAGTTCACAGATGACACAAAAATTGGTGGTGTCGTAAATAGTGAGGAGAAAAGCCTTAGATTACAGGTTGACATAGTTGGGCTGGTAAAATGGGAAGAGCAGTGGCAAATGGAATTTAATCCTGAGAAGTGAGAGGTGATGCATTTTGGGAGGACTAACACAGCAAGGGATTACATCATGAATGGTAGAACCCTAGGATGTATAGAGAATCAGAGACACCTTGGCGTACATGTCCATAGATCCCCAGGTCGATAAGGTGGTTATGAAGGCATATGGAATATTTGCCTTTATTAGCCGAGGCATAGAATATAAGAGCAGGGAGGTTATGTTGGAGCTGTATAAAATGCTAGTTAGGCCACAGACGGATGGATCACCGTGTGCAGTTCTGGTCGCCACACTATAGGAAGGATCTGATTGAACTGGAGAGGATGCAGAGGAGATTCACCAGGATGTTGTCAGGGCTGGAGCATTTCAGCTATGAAGAGAGACTGGATAGGCTAGAGTTGTATTCCTCAGAGCAGAGAAGGCTGAGCATGGACCTGATAGAGGTTTACAAAATTATGAGGGGAATAGATAGGGTAGATATGAAGAAACTTTATCCCCTTACCGGAAATGTCAATAACCATGGGGCATAGATTTAAGGTAAGGGGCAGGAGGTTTAGAGGGGTTTTGAGGAAAAATCTTTTCCCCCCCAGAGGTTGTTTGTAATCTGGAACACACTGCCTTAGGGCCGGTAGAGGCAGGAACTGTCACGACATTTAAGGAGTATTTAGATGGGAAATTGAAACGCCAAAGCATACAGAGCTAGGGACAAGTGCTGGAAAATAGGATTAGAACAGATAGATGCTTGATGGTAGGCACGGACACGATGGGCCTGTTATTGTGCTGTATAACTACGACTCTAAGTTCCTGATGAAGAGTCTTTGTCAGAGGACCAGTTGAACAGAAAACGTCTGCCCCGAAAGCTTTAGGGAATATTGTGTTAGACGACTTTTCTAGGTAAATTTGGGAAATAGCTTCATATTATGTACTGGTGTTCAGCTGCAGATTGCATGGGCTGTGGTTATGCAAGTTACAGCCGGTTTTTAGGTTCTGCTATACACACCTGACCGTCCCCCAAATTCAGGCTCCGTAGGTTCGTCTTTAAAGACATTAAAAACAGAATTTTAAATTTTAAAAACCATGACGCATTGGACGTGTTTCTGCGGTTCAATGTATTTGATATTAACGGCAGTTTTAAAATAAAGAAGATACGGTTTAAAATTTCTGCCTTTCTTCTTAAAAAAAGATATCGGTGAAGTCACTATTCACAAAGATAATTAATTCAAGTTCTGAACTGAGAATTGTAACATCTTTAAAAAGGGCTTTGACTGTTGCCGAAACGAGAGAAAACACAGCTGTGACTATTTGAGCGGCGCCATTTTTCATCCAGGCTGCTGCTGACGCCTTTGCTCGATATGATGTTAGGATCAAAAGATTCGATTGCGCATGCTCGGCGCTGCCAGCAAGGGCGAGGAGCCGAAACGTCGATGCGCAGGCGCAATTCTGCAGTCCTCTTATCCCGTGCATGCGCGTTGCTGCTTCCTGCTATTAATACGGGGAATTCCAATGGGTGGATTGTTTATAATAAACATTGAAATTGCTGGAAAAACAAAACTAGTCCAGTTGTGTCTGTGGAGGAAGAAAGAGAGTTAACCTTTCGAGCCCAATATGACTATCCTTCAGCACAGAGGGGTCTGTGACGGTAAGAAAGTCACATCTAAACACTGCGGAGTGTGAACATTGAGAGATTCAATATTAATGTGGAGAATCACAATATTATTACAGACTGGAGCCAGTGCGTAACCCGGGGAGGATGGAGCCAGTGATATCAGACAGTGTGTAACCCGGGGAGGATGGAGCCAGTGAGATCGGACAGTGAGTAACCCAGGGAGGATGGAGCCAGTGAGATCGGACAGTGAGTAACCCGGGGAGGATGGAGCCAGTGAGATCGGACAGTGAGTAACCCAGGGAGGATGGAGCCAGTGAGATCGGACAGTGAGTAACCCAGGGAGGATGGAGCCAGTGATATCAGACAGTGTAACCCGGGGAGGATGGAGCCAGTGAGATCAAACAGTGTAACCCGGGGAGGATGGAGCCAGTGAGATCGGACAGTGTCTAACCCGGGGAGGATGGAGCCAGTGAGATTGGACGGTATGTAACCCGGGGAGGATGGAGTCAGTGAGATCAGACAGGGTGTAGCCCGGGGAGGATAGAGCCAGTGAGATCAGACAGTGTAACCCGGGGAGGATGGAGCCAGTGAGATCAGACAGTGTAACCCGGGGAGGATGGAGCCAGTGAGATCAGGCAGTCTAACCCGGGGAGGATGGAGCCAGTGAGATCGGACAGTGTGTAACCAGGGGAGGTTGGAGCCAGTGAGATCGGACAGTGTGTAACCAGGGGAGGTTGGAGCCAGTGAGATCGGACAGTGTGTAACCCGGGGAGGATAGAGCCAGTGAGATCGGACTGTGTGTAACCCAGGGAGGATGGAGACAGTAAGCTCTCACAGCGCTTTTTTGTCTGACGTGCCGAGTGGAAATGGTAAAGTAGTTTTCAGCCGGAAATTTTGGGGATTATCAGGAACCTCTGGCAGTTGGACTGAAATCAGAGTAAGTCAACAAAATGTAACAGAAATACGAAACAAAAAATTCTCTTCAATTCCAGTTTTGCTACATCTCCTTGATGCCACACTCGGTCAAATTCTGCCTTGATGTCAAAATGAAGCAGAGAATCGGGACAAATGGGTCGATTTCAGGTTTCCAAGCTGTAACCAGTGAAGTGCCACATTTGACGAGTCCTGTGCCCTCAGCTATTTATTATCTATATCAGTGACTGGATGAGTGGAGCGAATATATGGGAGCTACATTTGATGATGACACAAAAATAGGTACGAAAGTAATTTGTCAAAAGGACATAACGAGTCTACAATTGGATCTGCATAGGCTAAGTGAGTGGGCAAAAAATTGACAATATAATTCGGCAAATTGTGAAATTGTCCACTTTGGAAGGAAGAATAGAAAAGCAGTATATTATTTGGATGGAGAGAGACTGCAGAACTGTATGTTGCAGATCTATACATTGTAGAGAACAAGAGGTCTGGGTGTCCTGGTACATGAATAACAAAAGGTTAGTATGCAGGTACAGCAAGTGACTATGAAGGGAAATGGAATGTTGGCATTTAATGGAATATAGAAGGAGGGAAGTGTTGCTGCATCTGTACAGGGCCTCTGTGAGTCTACATCTGGAGTACAATGTACAGTTTTGGCCTCCTCTCTTGAGTAAGGATATAATTGTATTAGAAGCACTTCAGAGAATTTCCACTCAACGGGATGCAGGTACAACAAGCGATTGGGTCGGAAAATAGAATGTTCTTAGTACAGGGGCTGAGTCAGTGGGGTGTGGGGCTGGGCAAGTCGGGTGTGGATGCGGGGCTGGATCAGAGGGATATGGGTGCATGGCTGGATCAGTGAGATCCAGGTATGGGGCTGGGTCAGTGGGGGTGGGATCTGGGCTGGGCCAGTGGGGTATGGGTGCTGGGCTGGGTCAGTGGGGTGTGGGGCTGGGTCAGTGGGTGTGGAGCTGGGTCAGTGGAGTGTAGGTGTGGGGCTGGGTCAATGAGGTTCAGGTGTGGGGCTGGATCTGTGGGTGTGGGTCTCGGTCAGTGGGGTGCCCGTTGGGGCTGGGTCAGTGAAATGCAGGTATGGGGTTGTCAGTGGGGTGTGGGATCTGGGCTGGATCAGTGGAAACAGGAAAGAACAAAAAACAAAGAAAAGTACAGCACAGGAAAAGGCCCTTCGGCCCTCCAAGGCTGCGCCGATCATGTTGCCCGTCAAACTAAAACATTTTGCATTTCCGGAGTCCTTATGCCTCTATTCCCATCCTATTCATGTATTTGTCAAGCTGCCTCTTAAACACCACTATCTTACCTGCTTCCACCACCTCCTCTGGCAGTGAATTCCAGACACTCACTACCCTCCGCGTAAAAAAACTTGCCCCGCACATCTCCTCTATAGATTTCTCCTCTCACCTTAAATCTATGTCCCCTAGTAATTGACTCTTCCACCCTGGGATAAAGCTTCTGACTATGTACTCTGTCCATGCCACTCATAATTTTGTAAACTTCTATCAAGTCGCCCCTCAATCTCTGTCACTCTAGTGAGAACAATCCGAGTTTCTCCATCCTCTCTTCATAGCTAATAACCTCCAGACCAGGCAGCATCCTGGTAAACCTCCTCTGCACCCTCTCCAACGCCTCCATATCCTTCTGGTAATGTGGCGACCAGAATTGCACGCAATATTCCAAGTATGGCCTTACCAAGGTTCTGTACAGCTGCAGCATGACTTTTATACTCAATACCCCTGCCAATGAAGGCAAGCATGCCATATGCCTTCCTGACTACCTTATCCATCTGTGTTCCCACTTTCAGTGATCTGTGGACCTGGACACCCAGATTCCTCTGCCCGTCGATGCACTTAAGGGTTCTGCCATTTACTGTGTAATTCCTACCTGTATTAGACCTTCCAAAATGCATTACCTCTCATTTGTCCGGATTAAACTCCATCTGCCATTTCTCCGCCCAAGTCTCCAACCGATCTATATCCCACTGTATCCTTTGACAATCCTCTGCACTACCTGCAACTCCTCCAACCTTAGTGTCGTCTGCAAACTTACTAATTGGCCCAGTTACATTTTCCTCCAAATCATTTACGTATACTACAAACAGCAAAGGTCCCAGCACTGATCCCTGCAGAACACCACTAGTCACAGGTCTCCATTCAGAAAAGCTCCCTTCCACTGCTACCCTCTGTCTTCTATGACCAAGCCTATTCTGTATGCATCTTGCCAGCTCACTCCTGATCCCATGCGACTTTACCTTCTGTACCAGTCTGCCATGAGAGACCTTGTCAAAGGCCATACTGAAATCGATGTAACTAACATCCACTGCCCTTCCATCGTTGATCATCTTTGTCACTTCCTCGAAAAACTCGATCAAGTTACTGAGACACGACCTCCCCTTCACAAAACCATGCTGCCTCTCACTAATACGCCCATTTGCTTCCAATGCACAGGTGTGGGCACACGCAGGGCGAGACACACACAGGGCGAGACACACACACACACACAGGGTGAGACACACACACACACAGACAGGATGAGAGACGTACACACACAGACAGGGTGAGACACACACACACACGCAGAATATTCAATAGCTTGCATTTGTATAGCAACTTTAATGCAGCAAAACACCCAAGCCGCTTAACAAGAGCAGTATAAATTTAAAAAAGACACTGAAGGAGCATCACGATAGATGACCAAATGCTGTAGTCAAATGTCGTATCTTTTAAATGAGAAAATTAAAGGAGGATATTAATAGAGGAGAGAATAGTGAAGAGGCTGAGAGGTTCAGGGAGTGAATTACAGAGCTTCTGCCTTGACCCCCAATTGTGGGTGAATTATCAACAGGATGTGGAACCTCTCAGATTTGGAAAGACAGGGACAGGAATGATAGTGATAGGGAAGAGAGAGTGCAGCTTCTAGGACTGGAATAGGTCACATAGGTGGCAAGGAGGGGGCAATGGAGAGATTTGAGAAGCTAGGTTGAGGATTTTAAAATTGAGGTGTTGTCAGACTGGGAGCCAATGAGGGTCAGTGAACACAGGTGATGAGTAAAAGTGACTTGGTGTGAGTAGGGTACAGGAAGCAAAGTTTCAGAGCAGTGATGAGATTGAGTTGGGTGCCATCAGCTTACATATGGAACCTGATGCCATATTGCTGTGTGACATTGTGTTCATGAGAAATAGACGGAGGTCAATGATAGATTGTTGGGGGACTCCAGAGGTAACGACATGGGAGTGGGAAGAGACACCAATGTCAATGATAGCTGCAAACTTCTAACTTAGAATTGAACCAGGAACCTTTGACACAATTCCAACTAGCTGGACAGTGGAGAGGCATTGGAGGAGGATGACATGGTCAACGCTGAAGCCAGGTTGAGAAAGATGAAGATGCTTCATTTATTACTGTCAGAGAGGGTCAGATATGGTATTATTTATGACTTTGATAACAGCCATTTTGGAACAGTGGAAGGGTTGAAATTTGTTTTGACATGGAGATCCAGGAAAGGAAAGGACATGGATTTGGGAGGTAACAACATGTTCAATGAATTTGGAGAGGAACAAGGAGGCTGGAGATGGAGCAGAGTTTTTGAAGGACAAAGGGGTAAAGGGTGGATTTTATGAGGAACGGGGTGAGCAGGGCTTATACATTGTGAAACAGTCATCAAATCTATCACTTATATCACCATGGCATTTGTGAGATTATAAAATACCTAAAGATATCCTACATATTAATGCCGTGTATCACCTCACTGTTTGAAGTTCTCAATGTTCTCCTTCTCATTTTAATATCACATTGACTCCTCTATTAATATTGATTTTATTATAGGACATCAGAATCTGGGAATTCCTGTCAACATCATGGCTGAAGGTTCGAATAGGGGAGAATATCCAACATCTTCAAAAAGAATGAGAATGGACACAGGTAGGTTCACAAAATACTTCAAAATATATTCTTTGTCCTGATAGAAGGACTACATATTGTGCAAGAACCTGCAGTTCACACAGGAAGAGGGAACAGGATAGAGGTTGATAGAAAGAGGTAAGTGAGTGATCATCCAGAGGGACATCACAGTCACAGGTTCAGGTAGCACATGAGTACTGAATTGTCTAATAGATACCTGGTAGCAGGGACTGTGAATAGAGACAGTGGCTTAGACCAGGGATTTCCTGAATAGCAGTCTGACACTGGGGAACAGGAGGTGACCTTGAATGGAATGGTGTAAGAGGCAGGTGAGGTACAGGAACAGGTGAGTCAGAGTGATGGGAGTTTCTATAGTCAGAGGAATAGACAGACTCTTCCACTGTCCTGAGCAGCTCCTGAATGGTGTTACCTCCCTGGTATCAGAGGGAAGAACATCCTGGAAAAAGTAGGACCATCTCTAGAAAGGAAAGGAGACTGGGAAATATCCACAGTCAGAACTAGTATTAACGAAAGGAATGTGTTTATGGAGGGAATGTTAAGACAGACACTGGAGTGAAAAACAGACCTCGGGGTTTGTGATATCTGGATTGTTTTGCACTGGGTCAATTAAGGGGAGAAGCATGAAGCTGGTCAATGTGCAGCTGCAAGGCTGGAGCAGGGAGGAAGGATTCTCATTATAGTTATCAGGAGGGAGGGCAGCAACGGCCGTGATCTGAATCCACCAGGAGCAATGATTTTACAGGAAACCTGAATGGAGAAGTGGGAAAGGAAAATTCACACAAAAATAGTACAGACCTTGCTGGCTGCAAAGAACAACAAAGGGTGACAAAACAGATAGTAAGAGCTATGCAAAGGAAGTATGAAAAGAAACTTGCAATGGACATTAAATCAACAAATAATGTTTTTACAATTCCATTATGGAAAAGAGTGTGGTCAGCAGCAATGTGGATCCTGTGAAAATTAATAACGTGATAATGTCAGTGAAAATAAGGAAATGGGGTCATGCTGAATAATTACTTTGTGTCAATATTTATAGTAGAGAAGAGAAGAACATGCTAGACATCTCCAGGATTGAATTGAATCAGGGATAGGGACTCAACAAAATTAACATAAACAAAATAACAGTAATTAAGAAAATAATGACACTGAAGAATGATAGATCCTCTGGACTAGAAGCTCTCCAGCCCAGGGTTTTAAACAAAGTAGATGAGATCCTTTTCTTACATTAGTTATAGCAATGTGAGCGTGAGGCCAGCACTTATTACCCATCCTTATTTGCCCTTGAGGAGCTTGTGATGAGCACCTTCTTGAACCGCTGCAGTCCAGGTGCTGTAGTGACACCAACAGAGCATTCAGCGTGGGAGTTCCAGGTTTTGATCCAGTGACAGTGAAGGAATAGCACTTATAGTTCTCAGTCAGGATGGTGTGTGACTTGGAGGTGGCGGTGTTTCCATGCGTCTGCTGCTCTTCTAAGTGTATGGGGTCATGGGTTTGGAAGGTGCTATCAAAGGGCCCTTGGTCTGATCTTGTATGGCACATATCGCTGCGTTGGTGGTGGACGGAATGCAAGTTTAAGCTGGTAGATAGGGTGCCGATGAAGCAGGCTACTTGAAGGGTGTTGAGCTTCTTGCGTGTTTTTGAAGCTGCATTATCTACACAAATCGAGGGTGTTCCATCATACTCCTGACTTGTGCCTTGTAGATGGTGGACAGGCTTTGGAGAGTCAGGAGGTGAGTTACTCTCAGCCGAATTCCCAGTCTCTGGCCTGTTCTTGGAGCCACAGTATTTATATGGCTGGTCCAGTTCAGGTTCTGGTCAATGGTAACCTCCATTGCTTTGATTTATCGTGGGGTATTCAGCGATGGTAATGCCATTGAATATCAAGGGACGATAGTTAGATTCCCTCTTGTTGGAGATGGTCATCACCTGGCACTTGTGTGGCACGAATGTTACTTCCACTTATCAGTTATCAGCCCAAATTTGAATGTTGTCCAGGTTGTAGTGCTTATGGATATGGACTATTTATATGGCAATCATTAGTGAGCATCCCTACTTCTGATCTTATGGGCAGAAATTTCTGTTTTCAGACTAAGTCTGGTGGCGGGTGAGATAGTCAGCATGTTTCCTGTTGGTCGGTGGGGCGGGTTCTTGTGCTCTATTTTCTGCTTAAAACCTCATTAATTATGCAACTGTGAGCTGCTCTCTGAATCATGTGGTGGGCCGGCCACTGATTCATTTGCCCCGCCATTCCTTCATGGGGTCGGAGGTCTTGGCGCCAAATTTAAAAAGTGCCAAAACGCATTCACTCTCTGCAGCCCAGGTGTGTGGGGAACCTTACCAAGGTTTTCACCAGGAGAAGCAAACTCAGTGACCCACGCTTCAGCCACTCTCTGGTGACTCCCCCATGTCTTCCAGAATAGATGTGAAGCCCTCTTCCTTAGGGATGGTAGCAGGAGGTCCACCAATGTCACCTCACCAGCTTGGAAGGAGGTCGCCAAGGAGGTCACTGCCAGTGGTACACAGAAAAGAAATGCCCTACAGTGCAGGAAGAGAATGAATGATCTCAGCTGATTCACCAGGATACGCCTATATCTTCACCACTCTTGACTCACACTCTTATAAGGGCATCAGGGTGACACTCTAAGGGTGACATTCCACAGGGATCTTACATACTATTAGCAGAAGAGACATTGGCACTGAATGTCTGACACCCACTTTAACATCACCACCGTCATGTGTAACGTCTTGTACAAACACCATCTTCAGCCCTTACTGGGGAGGGCTCAGCACAAACAGCAGACTTGCATGCTTCCCACATCTCTTCTTTCTGTTCTGTTCTCATCACATTCCTCCCATCTGCCTTCATGCAGGCCAAGCTAGCCCACAACAAGAGGGAGAGATCCCAGCTGGGAGGAGGCACTCCCTGACATAGAGGAGCTCACCCCTTTCGAGGAGGAGGCAGCTGAGTTTGGAGGGGGTCACAGGAATTGTTCCTGCGGTGAAGGCGAGTTTGACCTGCCTACGCTACCCAGTACGGATGAACCTTCCATTAGTTACACACATCCTGATCTTCACAATGACTTAAATGTAATGTTGGATTCTGTCTTCTCATGAGAACTAATTCTACCTTCTCTATCTTCCAGGTGCAATGTATGTACATGCTCTTTCTGTCTGCAAAGAACAGGGCCCTGTGTATTAATATATGTATTAATAGCTTCCAGTACACGCAAATGCACCATACTACAAGCCCAACTGGCAACCTTAAATTGGTTGTCAGCGTAATTTTAAACACACTGAGGATTCTTTAGCAAATGTTGTCCATTCGTGGAATCACAAACAATGTTGGACACTGTGTTTTGAGTTTTGCAAGCACAGGCTGGTTGGGTACAGTCTGTACCTTGCCCGTTGCGAACAGCGGCTGGAACATGCTGTTTGATACGATCTTCCAGTTTTTGGGATGTACGGCCCACATACCTAGCATCACAGTGGCACTGAATTTCATATACCACATTACTCATTTGTGTGATAGGCAGAACGTCTTTTTGGCTTGATGGTTTTGTCCTGTCAGTGGTGAACACCACTCATATTGCTACTGCGTAGTCGCAGCGTGAAACAGTTAGCTTCACCTGTTGCTCAACTTTTTTCAGATGCCTTGCCTTTCCAGTAGGCTTTTCAGGGCTGACAGTGACGGCCTGAGGCCCGTTCATGAGTTTGCGTGATATACAGCGCAAAATGACCTGATCAGGGTAGCCGTTATCCCACAGGATGTATTTGATGTGCCCTACACAAATTGCACCTGCTTCAGCTAAAAAAATAAGTGATAGCCATTCGCTGGTTCATTCCTCAGGGCAATGCCTTGACCCATCAGGGTCATCTCGTGCTGGGAGGAAAGACTGCACAATGTGTATTTGACTTGGTGCACTCTGGTGTGCTGCCTTTCACATCGCACAGCTGCCACATACAGCATTGGCTGTGACCTTTCCAACAATGATCCCTTCGTCATCCCTGAGGGTCACTGGTTCTAGGAAGAATAATGACCTTGCTTGAGATGTCAATGCTTGGAAATAATTTTCTGATGACTGCCAAACATCAGAATGCCAGTGGTTTGCTCAGTGGTGGACCTTGTCTCAGAATGTGCTGTGTTATACTTAGAGATGGGGAACAAATGCTGGCATTGTCTGTGATGCCCACAATCCATGGAAGAATATAGAAGAATGGTACTTTACATAAAACAAGCAAAATATTTAGCACTCTCTTTCAATAATTACCTTTATCAAAACCCCACGAGAGCTGAGAATTGTTTACTTTGACTTCTTGTTGGATTGACTGTTGATGACTATTCAGGATCATATTTTCTTGTGGTAAGAGACAATTCAGGCACGTTTATAGAGATTTAGTGAAGCAGTTTGAATTATTGAGATCACTGAAGTTGGATCACCTAAAGTGCCACTTCTTCTTGGAATTTGCACTTGATATAGTTAATATTTTAAAATTATGTATATAGTTCTGTTGACTGAAATATTGGATAATGGAATGTGCTTGTTTTGAGAAACCACCGTAGAAAAACCAAAATTTCTATGGAGCCCAGTACGTGGAGCTCTGAATGCAAGAACGACAATAACAGACAAACGGCTACAGAAGTTTATAGAAGTCTTATTTTAAACTAACTTAGCTATGACTGCCAACTACTAATCAAGACATTTTTGTGATGATTCAGACTATAGAACATTTGTGGTAATTTGCAAATTAAAAAGTACTGCGTATCCCTTTTAAAAGGGATTTAAAGTGCATTTTGCATAATGGCATATTTCACCAGATCCTTACATGGTGCTGCTTCGTAACTGAGACAAGATTAGAATGTAGGGTAACAGTGGCAATTACTGCTTGCCTATGAACTAATCAGATTTTAATCAATGGAGAATATTTTGCTGAAGACCTCTTGTATGATTTTACAGGTGACAACCAAATAGACGTGCATGGAAGTAATGTGGGTGTGCAGGTCCCCGACCAGCAGTCCAGGTTACTGCATACTGATGTGCCATTGACTTCCATGTACACATCTAAGTAAGTCTGTGAATCATTATTCTTTCCAGTTCTTTCTGTCCTGCCTACTAAAATTCCAACTTCTTGTGTGTATTATTCACATCAACTTTTGATGCTTTCAGCCCAAATCTAAGTGATGGCATAAGTGTCAGTAATGCAAATACGGTGCCAACAGCAGTGCTGCCCTCAAATATTGACATTCAGAAATTGTGGCATGGTGACGTTACTCAGGAGCTACGCGATCACCTTGTACACAAACTGTAAGTGATCAACTGAATATGTATAAGTGATAGGGGACCTAGGTGCAAGCACTTGGCAGATAGTTTATTCATGGCAGTTGTGGAATGATTGTGATTTTGTGATATAATGTACATAACTTCATTTTGTTTTTGTTAAGCAGTGCATTTTTCTTCTTTTTCCAAAAACATTCTCATCACTGAATGTTGTTTTGAGCCTTTCCTTGAGTACAGTTCCACTTGGGGCCAGAGTCTTGTATCTTGCTTCCACTTCACATTCTGTGTGAGGCAGACTGAGAATATCAGCAGTTTCGTTGATTGTAGGGAGCATCGTAACCAAACCCCAAGTCTGTGCTCTCCCAATGTCCTCATACGTCTAACTGCAGCTGGGGTTGTATGAAAATGATCAGGATTATAACCCAGGCTGACTTTCCCAGTCTGTTACTGTCATGTGCAATGTGGTGTATGAATTTCAGTGCCAGTGTGATGCCAGGTATGTAGGCTATACGCTCCAACAACTGGTGGATTGTAGCAAACAGCATGTCCCTTCAGCTGTTCACAACAAGCAGAATACGGACCGTACTCAACCAGCCCAAGCTTGCAAAACTCAGAACAAAGAATCCAACATTGGATTTGATTCTCATGGAAATCAACAGAAATGTTGGCGAGAGCTGGGTCTAGGGAGATCCTATGGCAATGCCATCTATTTGGGCGTACATGGTGTCGCTAACTGCACGAGTTGCCAGGCTCCTCCAGGCCCAAGATGAAAAGCTTTGACAGCATGGCCCTTTTTACAGCAATGCTCAAGTTCTGTACAACCAAACATATACTTGTAATCTTATACTAAAACTTCTGAGCAATCATTGGACAAACTATTTGTTCCCCACGGAGAAACCTTAGGCTTTTGTAATCAGACAATTTCATTGATGCCCATTTTTATCAGACTGCTGCCACTTACTCCTAAATATGATCAAAAGATTCAAGTAGTTTTTGGAAAATATTGAAACCATGAGGTTTACAGCATTACCCAGTATTGCTTAACCTTGGTTAGCATTTTAATAAGTTTTTAAAAACGAGTGATGAGACTACTCAATATCTACCAATTTAACCAAGTTTCTGGGGGACTTTCCTGATATCTCCTTCTCGATGTTCATCTTTGTCTGATTATTGTTCTGAAGTGGCATCTTTTGGGATTTCTTTCTGCTTTAAGGTGCTATACAAATGCAAGTTGTTGTTAATATCAATAATCTCTGCCAGATCTGATAGCTTGCTGTGATATGTCCTTGAACAAAACGGAATCATAGAATGCTTACAGTGCAGAAAGGACCATTTTGTGTCCATGCCAGTGGATGATGTTTTTTCCGTTGAGCATTCTCATAAATATCACACTCGTCATTAAAGGTATAATTAAAACACTTAAAATACAATTGGTCACCTAAACCAACAAAGTTTTTATTCATAAGGCGTGTAAGAAAGGCAAGGTTACAGTGATCATGGGGGATTTCAATATGCAGGTACGCTGGGAAAATCAGGCTGGTAGTGGATCCCAAGAAAAGGAATTTGTGGAATGTCTACGTGATGGCTTTTTGGAGCAGCTTGTGGTGTAGCCCACTAGGGAACAGGCAATTCTAGATTTAGTGATGTGTAATGAGGCAGATTTGATAAGGGAGCTTAAGGTGAAGGAACCCTTAGGAGGAAGTGACCATAATATGACAGAACTTACCCTGCTATTTGAGAGGATAAAGCTGGAATCAGATGTAACGGTATTACCGTTAAATAAAGGCAACTACAGAGGCATGAGGGAAGAGCTGGCCAGAACTGACTGGGAGATGAGCCTAGCAGGAAAGACATTGGAACAGCAATGGAGGAGATTCTGGGAGTAATTTGGGAGACACAGCAAAAATTCATCCCTAGGAAGAAGAAGCATACTAAAGGGAGGACGAGGCAACCATGGCTGACAAGGGAAGTCAGGGACAGCATAAAAGCTAAAGAGAAAGCATACAATGCAGCGAAGAGCAGTGGGATTGGGAAGCCTACAAAGACCAACAGAGGACAACTAAAAAAGAAATAAGGAGGGAGAAGATTAAATATGAGGGTAAACTAGCCGGTAATGTAAAAGAAAATTGCAAGAGTTTTTTTACATATATAAAGTGAAAGAGAGAGGCAAAAGTGGGCATTGGGCCGCTGGAAAATGAAGCTGGAGAAGTAGTAGTGGGGAACAAAGAAATGGCGGAGGAACTGAATAGGTACTTTGCGTCAGTCTTCACGGTGGAAGACACAAGTAACACCCCCAAAGTTCAAGTGAGTCGGGGGGCAGAGGTGAGTATGGTGGCCATTATCAAGGAGAAGGAGCTAGGAAAACTGAAAGGTCTGAAGGTGGATAAATCACCTGGACCAGATGGATTACACCCTAGAGTTCTGAAGGAGATAGCTGAAGAGATAGTGGAGGCGTTAGTGGTGATCATTCAGGAATCACTGGAGTCAGGGAGGGTCCCAGAGGACTGGAAAATCGCTAATGTATCGCCCCTGTTTAAGAAGGGAGTGAGGCAAAAGACGGGAAATTACATGCCGATTAGCCTGACCTCGGTCGTTGGTAAGATTTTAGAGTCCATTATTAAGGATGAGATTTCAGAATACTTGGAAGTGCATGGTAAAATCGGGCAAAGTCAGCATGGTTTCATCAAGGGGAGGTCACGCCTGACAAATCTGTTAGAATTCTTTGAGGAGGTAACAAGTACATTAGACAAAGGAAAGCCAATGGATGTTATCTACTTGGACTTCCAAAAGGCCTTTGACAAGGTGCCGCACAGGAGGCTGCTCAGTAAGATAAGAGCCCATGGTGTTAGAGGCAAGGCACTAGCATGAATAGAAGATTGGCTGTCTGGCAGGAGGCAGAGAGTGGGGATAAGGGTGTCCTTCTCAGGATGGCGGCCGTTGACTAGTGGAGTTCCGCAGGGGTCAGTGTTGGGACCACAACTTTTCACTTTATACATTAATGATCTAGATGAAGGAACTGAGCGCATCCTGGCTAAGTTTACAGATGATCCAAAGATAGGTGGAGGTACAGGTAGTATTGAGGAGGTGTGGAGGCTGCAGAAGGATTTGGACAGGGTAGGAGAATGGGCAAAGAAGTGACAGATGGAATACAACATAGGGAAGTGTGAGGTCATGCACTTTGGTCGGAAGAATAGAGGCATAGACTATTTTCTAAATGGGGAGAGAATTCAGAAATCTGGAGTGCAAAGGGACTTGGGAGTCCTAGTCCAGGATTCTCTTAAGGTTAACTTGCAGGTTGAGTCGGTAGTTAGGAAGGCAGATGCAATGTTGGCATTTATTTCGAGAGGCCTAGAATATAAAAGCAGGGATGTGCTGCTGAAGCTTCATAAGGCTCTGGTCAGACCACATTTAGAATATTGTGAGCAATTTTGGGCCCCGCATCTCAGAAAGGATGTTCTGGCCTTGGAGAGGGTCCAGAGGAGGTTCACGAGAATGATCCCAGGAATGAAAGCCTTAACATATGAGGAACGATTGAGGGCTCTGGGCCTATACTCGATGGAGTTTAGAAGGATGAGGGGGGATCTGATTGAAACTTACAGAATACTGAAAGGCCTGGATTGAGTGGACGTGGGGAAGATGTTTCCATTAGTAGGAGAGACCAGGACCCGAGGGCACAGCCTCAGAGTAAAGGGAAGACCTTTTAGAACAGAGATGAGGAGAAACTTCTTTAGCCAGAGAGTGGTGAATCTATGGAATTCATTGCCACAGAAGGCTGTGGAGGCCAGGTCATTGAGTGTATTTAAGACAGGGATAGATAGGTTCTTGATTGGTAAGGGGATCAAAGGTTACAGGGAGAAGGCGGGAGAATGGGGTTGAGAAACTTATTAGCCATGATTGAATGGCAGAGCAGACTCGATGGGCCAAATGGCCTAATTTCTGCTCCTATGTCTTATGGTCTTATAACTTAATTGTGGAGCAACCCATAACCATGTATGGTATGGTAAAGAATGTTTTGGTAAATGTCCTGGACCTCTTCATGCTAGTAATTTCTATAGACATTGTATATTTGAGCAGAGGAAAGGAGTAAACTAGTTTGCCTGTCAAGCTTGTTCCATCTTGCAATGAATTCATGGTTGATCTGCACCCTAACTCTGTATATCCACCTTTGCTCCATATCCCTTAATACCTTTGATAATCCAAAATCTATCAGTCTTAGATTTAGAAGTTAACAATTAACCTAGCATCAAGTGCCATGTGTGGAAGAATTTTAAACTTCTTAGTGTTCTAGTGAGAAGCTACAACATATCCTTTTTAAATTTTATTATATTCAACTTGTTGGCTTGATGGTCAGCTTCACCATTCTGAATATACTACGGTACAGACAATTAATGCATTCTGAACATAACACTCTGCCAGACAATTCATTTAATAAGTGCAATTCCACATGTTTTACTGAATTTCCATGTTTGACTGAACAGTTTGGACATGTTCAACTGACCAGAAAGAGGGTCGCACAACTTAATTATATAAATTGTAAGAGTCAGAATGTTTAATTTTGCAACTCAGTATTTTAATATGTTTTGAGTTAAAAGTTTGATATTGTACTCCTAATTGTTTAGTTTAAGCACCATCTTAAAATGTCAGCTTGTTGCACATTTGGTTATTTTGTAACCATTGGTTCCCTGTATACAGAATTCAAGCCATGGTCCCAACACCTGGCCCAGCAGCATTAAAAGACCCGTGGATGGCAAACCGAGTAGCTTATGCACAATACGTGGAAGAAAATATCTACGAGTCTGCCAATAGCATGGTAAATTCTAGTTTGATATTTGATGGCGGTACAATTTTACCTTTGAATAAGCGGTGAAGCTGGAGTTGATCTCTTGCTTTACACTGAGAGACCAATCATTAATGTCTTCATACATTACAATAAATGTAAAAGTAGGCATGCAAGCTGTATGATTGCTGATGAAAAATGAACTGCAAAGTAAATGGATAATGTTAAGTACAGTTAAACAATAAACCAACTGCCAACTAAGTAGAGAGGAATTTAGTACTGACCATCTCAGTATTCCTAGATTCATAGAATCGCTACAGTGCTGAAGAAGGCTGTTCGTCCCTTTGCATCAATGCTGGGTCTCTGTAAGAGCAACTCACCTAGTCCCACTCACCTGCCTTTTCCCTGTAGCCTGCATTTTTTATTCTCCTCAGTTAATTATTGAGATCTCAATTGAATGACTTACCCGTATAGTAAGGGATGACATAAGGACATTATTGAGAAAGGATCTGGCCTCTGATGATCATGAATTAGAATCAGTATAGGTAGAAATTAGGAATAGCAAGAGTCAGAAAACACTGGTAGGTATGCCCCTAACAGTCGTTGTTCTGTTGGGCAGAGCATAAAAAAAGAAACTATTGGAGCCTGAAACAAAGGAAATGTAATAATTGTGGGGGATTTTAATCTTCATATGGACTGGGGCAATCAGATTGGCAAGAATGGTCTAGAAGATGAGTTTGTCGAATGTTTCTGTAACAGTTTCTTAGAGCAGTATGTAGTGGAACCGACAAGGGCTCAAGCTATTTTAGACCTAGTATTGTATAATGAAGCAGGGTTAATTTGCAATGTCATAGTAAAAGACCCACTGGGAAAAAGTGATCATAACACCATTCAATTCCATTTTTAAGTTTGAAAGTGACATAATCCAATCGCAAACAAAAAGCTTCAACTTAAACATAGCCATTTACATAGGTATTAGGGCAGAATTGGCTCTGGTCAATTGGATAAATAAACTAAAAGATATGCAGATAAATGATCAGAAGGAAACATTTAAAGAAACAATTCAAAATGTTCAACATAAATGCATTCAACTGAAGAACAGAAACTCAGCAAAAAGAACCCATCCATGACTCACTCAGGAAGTTAAGGATAGTATTAGATTAAAAGAAGAGATTTGCAATGTTGAAAATAACAGTAACAAGCCTGGAGATTGGGAATTTTAGAAACCAACAAAGGGCCACCAAAAAGTTGATTAAAAGGGAAAAATAGAATATGAGTGTAAACTAGCCAGAAATATAATAAACAGAATGTAGGAGCTTTTGGAAATTTATAAACAGGAAGACAGTATCTAAAGCAAATGTTGGTCCCTTAGAAGCAGGGACAGGTGAAATCATCATGGGGAATGAGATAAGGGTGGAAGCATTGAACACACATTTTGTGTCTGTCTTCACAGTAGAAGACACAAGTTCCAAACCAGAAATAGACAAAAACCTAGGGGCTAAATAGAAAGAAGAAATTAGGGAAGTTAATATCAGTAAAGATAAAGTACTAGAGAAACTTAAGGGACTAAAATCCAATAAATCCCTGGGACCTGATGATCTACAGCCTGGGGTTCTTAAAGAGATAGGTGCAGAGATAGTGGGTGTACTGGCTTTGATTTTCCAAAATCCCTTAGATTCAGAAATGGTCCTATTAGGCTGGAATTTGGCAAATATTAAACCGCTTTTCAAGAAAGGAGGGAGAAAGAAAACAGTAAACTACAGACCAGTTAGCCGAACATCAGTTGTTGGGATAATGATGGAATCTATTATTAAGGAGGTCTTAAGGCACTTAGAAAAGCATGGAATGATTAGAACAAATCAGTGTGGTTTTACTCGAGGGAAGTCCTATTTGACAAACTTATTAGGGTGTTTTGAGGATGTAGAGTATATAAAGGGGGATGAGTACGTGTCGTACACCTGGACTTCCAAAAGGCATTTGATAACGTGCTACACGAAAGGTTAATTGTTAAGGCAAGGGCTCATGTAGTTGGGGCTAATATATTAGCATGGCTAGAGGATTGGCAGACAGATAGAAAAGAGAATGGGGAAAAACAGGGATTTTTCAAGTCGGTTGACAGCGAATACCGAATTGCTGCAAGGATCAGTGCTAGGGCTTCAGCTGTTTACAATCTATATTAATGACTTAGATAAATTACTCTCTGCCTATTTCTAAGTTTTCTGATGACACCAAGCTAGGTGAAACGGTAAGCTGTGGGGAGGACATAGAGGCTACAATGAGATAGACAGGTGAGGTGAGTGGGCAACAAGACAGCAGAGGGAATATAATAAAGTGTGAAGTTATTCGCTTTTGTTGTAAGAGTGAAAAAGCAGAACATTTTTTAAAGTTGAGAAACTTGTATGTATTGATGTTCAAAGAGACTTTTTTTTATTTATTTGTTCATTTGTTTATTTGGAGGCAGTACAGGGGTTGATTGGCAGTACTAAATTGGTCCCTTAGATGAGAGGATTGTGCTATGATGTGAGGCTGAGTAAATTGGGCATATATTATCTTGAGTTTAGAAGAATGAGAGGCGATCTCATTGCAACCTACAATATACTGAAGGGGCTTGATAGGTTGGATGCTGAGAGATTGTCTCCGTTGGTCAGGGAATCTAAAACATGGGGCACAGTCTCAGGATGAGCAGCCAATCATTTAGGGTTGTGAATCTTTGGAATTCTCTATCCCAGAGGATTGCAGAATCTCCAGTGTTGAATACATTTAAAGCTGGGATAGATAATTTTTTGGTCTCAAAAGAATTAAGGGATATGGGGGGCAGACAGGAAAAAGGAGTTGAAGCACAAGATCAGCCATGATCGTATTGAATGACGGAGCAGGGTCGATGGGCCGGGTGGTCTACTCCTGCTCCTATTTCTTAGGTTCTTATGTTCTTATACATCTGCTTCCACCACACTCTCAGGCAGTGCAGTCCAGATCCTGCACTCGGAGAAAGAAAAGGCATTTTTTTCATCAGAATGCTATTGCTTCTTTCGTCAGTCACCTTCAATTAATGGTTTTCTTCTGCCAATGGAATCAGTTTCTCCATATCTACTCTGTTCCATTTGTTATTAATATTATAATAAGTTAGTTACAGTGCTTTTTCCTTTTTCATACAACTGAGTTGCTGGCTGTACCGTTTCAGAGGGTAGGTAGGCAGGAGAAAGAAGGATGGCAGATATCCCCCACTGAAGGACATGAGTGAATCTGGGGAATTTTTACGATGATTCAGTTCTTTCATGATCATTATTAATGAGGCTAGCCTTTTTATTCCAGATTTATTATGAATTGATGGTGGGATTTGACTCATATTTCTGCAGTATTGTTTTGGTGGCCACTGGACTATGAGCACAGTAACATTACCACTAGACTATTGTCGCAAGCTAACCAGTCATTTGTTTCAGCTACATAAACACTGCAAACTGAGCTCAAACAAACTAAAAGGAATTTGATAAATCATTTCATACAGTTTTAAAATGGTAGGATGTTGAAGAAATTCTACAGCTTATAGCTAAAAATGGGAAGCAGTTTGGGTCACCTGGAGTTAGTTTCAGATGTCCATTGGTGTAATGCAAGGTATTAACTAACTTGTTCTTGCTCTGTTAGAATTTGTACAGAATAACAACCTAGGTTAATTACTCACACTCATATTGTATCACTGCACTTTCAGGATACGTACTTCGAACTGGTGACTGAGAAGACATACAAGATCCAGCGGCAACTGGAGGCAAAACGACGCACCATGTTTAAGACTTGTCGCACAATGTCAAACCGATGTGGTAGGTTACTAATAATAGTGGCCCAACCTCCAAACCTTTCTCAACTGCAGACTAGGCATCCTCCAAATAAATAGCTGTATTTTTTGTTGCACGTGTTGGAAAATTTGTTAAAATGTGAAATAATAGTCATAGGAAATGAAACATTTATCCCTTTTACACTCAGCAAATGCATCAAAGCTTTAATGTTGACTCTTCCTTTCTTCATCTCACTATTATAACTTAACCGTCGCTAAGGTACAGTAATAGATCAGTTGACTGAGTGTTATATAGAGCCATGATGTTCTGACCCAGACAGCTTATTATAATAATTGCATCTGCATTTAGCCATCTTGATAGTTCATACCACAACTTGTTACAAGTACACCCACTGGGACTCCTTAATTTATTCAGATATATATGTCATTGTTTCAATAAATTAACAGAACTAATTTACATCTTCCAAACCTGTTTGTCAATAGGTGATGGTGTCAGCCATTGTACTGCTAAACTACGTAGAGGTTTAATTCCCAGAATGTGCTGATTTCATTGGTGTTATCTGGAGCGGCAGCTGGGATTCCGCATTAGGCTTTAATGCCCCTCCGCTAATAAAGGGAAAAACAATTAGGCGAATAGTTAATTTGTGAACCTGATTGAAATGCAAGCTTGTTGAATGTCAGGTGGCATCCAGAGAGGGTGTGCACCCAATAAATGTTGAATAGTGAGCATGTACTGTCTTAACTCACACACAGAAGAATTGTAACTTGACAGAGTTTCAGAGGGCTGCCAATGTTGTGGAATTGTATCCCAGCATGCATAGCGTTACATAGGATATAGGGCATTGAAACAGATTGTTCAGCCCAACTTGTCCACTCGAACCCCCTCCCATCTTTCCCCATCGAGAACTATCAGCGTAACAAATTATTCCTTTCTCCCTCATATGCTTGGCCAGCTTCCCCTTAACTATTCACTGGTATCGAGTTCCACATGCTCGCCACTCTTTGGATAAACACTTTTTTTTGGTCTGAATTCCTTACTAGACTTCTTGGTGATTATCTTACATTGATGGCCTCTAATTATGCTTTTTCCCATAAGAGGAAACATTCTCTCTGTCTCCATCCTATTGAAACCTTTTATAATTTTATAGACCTCTATCAGGTCACCTATCAGTCCACTTTTCTCAAGGAAAAAAACAACCTAGCTTTCCTGATAGCTACACCCTCACATTTCTGGTGCCATCCCTCTAAACCTGCTCTGCACCCTATCTTAATGTGGCAGGTGATGTGTGCCAGGAGGACCAATCCACAAGGGAAACTTGGCCACGTTATCACAACGGTTTTGCCATTTGTATTTATTATGGGAATTTATGCACTGAATTCAGATGTAATGAGTCCACCAGCACCTTTAGCGATTTTAAAAATTAAATTAAAACATTTTTTCACAAAATAATTCAAATACATACATAAGATTACAGTTACTTGATATTATAACACATCCCCAAATTCCTAATTAACCTCACTCCCAACTACACACCCCCTTTAAGGTAACAGTCCAAAATAGATTTTAAATTTAAATAAGCAATCCAGAAAGATTACCACACACACCCATTCGACAGGGGAATTCCACAGGCTTGTTAACACAACTTCAGCTACTGGACACAGCAGACTTCTGCAAAAGTGGCTGGAGACTTTTCCCCAAGGCTGTTTTACACCTTTTACTTTTCAAGATATTACACGGCCATACCAACACCCTTCTTTATATATGTTTCTCTCTCTTTAATGTGTAAAGTCCTATTGTTCTACATGTCTTTGCAAATTTACTTTTCCCATAATATAAAAATCTTTCATGTTGTCAATATGGTCAGTCCCTTTGGAAAAAGTAAACATACTGCTTGGCCTTGCTTACCTTGTTAATTGTAAACACCCTGCCATGCCTTTGAATATCAAACAGCCCCTTCACTTACCTAAAAATGCAAATCTCATTCGCACCTTATCTGTGGAACCCTCATCCTCACTTGTCCATCTCCATTTTAAAAGTCTGTTTTACACCTACTCTTTTGATAATTTCAATCTTGTGGTCTATCTGACTCGAATTCAATTAAACCAGTCACACAGACAGAACCATCCACAGTCACACCCATCAGCCGACAATAATATCATGAAAATATTATAGTTTCAAGACATTTCTAAACAAGCTGCTATACTTTCAGACACATGAAACAAAGTCTCTTCCGTCAGACTGATGAGGAAGCTGACAATTTAAAAATCCTGTGTAGAATATGCATGCCCCTATCAAACATGTAAGGATGCAGAAAACTGTACAATTAGTTATTTTCAACATTAAAAAATGTGTAGAAAACTGTCACAAGAGTGCAAATTGCGTTGAATAAAATGCATAAGTTTCCAAAAATATCCTACCTCAGAAAGAAGATGAACACAAAATTTACTGTAGAAGAAATGACAAATAAGTCGCCAACATTATTTGCGAACATATAAACTGGCCCACTTCCTTCAGACGCTCCCTTCTCGCTCAAACTCACGGACCAACAATACTGACTTTCTGCCAGCCCTGGCCTAGTCTGCCCCCTTCCACCATTCCATCACCCCTCCCCCACTCGCCATTAATCCCGCCATATTCTTGCTTTCCCGCCACTCACCCACTTCTGTCCTCCCCCACTACTCCCTCTCCCTCTCAGCTTTACCCATCTCCCCACCTCTTTTTCCCACTACCCCCTCCTCCCTCTCAGCCACCCCCCTCCCCCTCACACACTACCCTCTCCAGCCACCCCTCCCCTTCCCCATCTTCCCATTCCCCTCGCCCCTCTTCTACTTGCCTTCCCTTCCCCTTAAGCCCTCCCCATCTCCCTCCCCTCCCCATTCCCTCCACTACCCCTTCCACTGCCACTCACCCCTCCTTCCCTGCCCCCTTCCACCTCCCCTTCCCGCTTTCCCCCTCCCCCTCCCTTTCCAAGCTCCCTCTTCCCCTACCTACTACCCCAATTCCCCTCCCCATTCCTTTTCCACCCCCCACTCCTCTCCCCTTCCCCATCCCCTATCTCTTCCCCCACTTCCCTCCCCCACTCGCCTCCCCATCTCCATGACCCCCTGCCCCTCCTCCCTCACCCTTCCCCCTCCTCCCTTCCCTGTGCCCCTTCCCCCCCTCTCTGCCCTTCCCCCTTCCTCCTATTCCCTGCCCCTCTCTGTCTTTACTCCATCCCATCTCCCCCCTCCTCCCTTCACGCCGCCACCCAATTCTCCTTCACCCCTTCCGCCCAGTCTCTTCGCCCTCTCACCCACTCCTCTTTTTCGCTCCCCCGTCGCCCCTTCCCCACCCAACTGCTCCCCACTAGTCACAGCCTGTCAATTTGAAAATCCCTGTTTTGTTCCTACTCTTTGCTTCCTTCCAATCAATAATTCTCTATCCATGCTATCGTATTACCTCCAACTCCATGTACTGTGTGTTATCCCTTTGTATGACTCCTTATCAAAAGCCCTTTGCAAATTGAAGTATACTGTATCGACTGGTTTCCCTTTATCTATCCTACTTGTTACATCCTTAAAGAACTCCAATAAATTTGTCAAACACAATTTTCTTTCATAAAGCCATATTGGCTTACTCTGATGATACCGTGACTTCCTAAGACTCCCTTAGTAACACATTACCACATTTTTCTGATGACTGATGTCGGGCTAACCAGCCTATAGTTCCATCTTTTATTTTTCCATCCTTTCTTGATTCGTAGTGTTACATTTGCTGATTTCCTAATCCACTGTGACCATTTGAGATTCAAGGGAAGTTATGAAAATCATAATTGGTGCATCCACTATCTGTGCAGCACTGCTTTAGAACCCTGGAATGTAAACCATCACATCCCAGGGATTGGTCAGATTTCAGTCCCTTAAGTTTCTCCAGTACTTTGTCCTCAAACACTCGTAACTGTTAGGATTTTTATTTCACTTCACAAGATTATAACCTTCTTTGAGTCTTATACTATCCTTAAATTCCCTAGTAAGCCATGCATGGCTCTTTCATGCTTTTTATGGGATGTGTTTTTGCTGAACGTTTTGACTTGTTTCTTTAACTGTTTCTCATACCTTTCGCTCTCTTTATTCAATCACCCTTATCCAATTCTCCTCTCATACCTATGTTATTGGCTTTCTTTAAGTTCAAGATTCATGTTTGGGACTGAAGTATGTCACTTTCAAAATTGATATGGAATTCAAGTGTATTTTTATTACTTCTTCATAGAGGATGTTAAGAGATTAATAATTAAACCTACCTAATTGTGGAATACAAGATGTAAAATAGCTTTATCCCTAGTTGGTTCCACATCATATCGTTCCACAAAACTGTCACAGAAGCATTCTACAAATTCATCTTCCCGACTACCTTTGTCAATTTGATTTGTCCACGCTACTTGAAGATCGGTGTCTCCAATAATGTTAAATTGCCTTTGTTAAAATATGCAATTATTTATTGTTTACTGCTCTGTTCAGTGGTGCAACTACTGTCAGGGGGCTTATAAGCAACTCCCCTCAGCATTTTCTAAACACTTTTGTTTCTAACCTCCATGTATCTGATTCTACTTCCTGATCTTCTAAACCAAGATCCTTTCTCATTACTGTCCTTGTGTCATTCTTTACTGTAAGTATTATTCCTCCTACTTTTCCATCCTGTCTGTCTTTTAAAAAGGCATGCACCCCGAAATACTTACTTCTCAACCTTGTAACCATGAGCCAGCTTTTCACTCCCAAGACAGGTAGCTTGTGTTGGGAAAAATCCCGGCTCAGCACATCCACCTAGGGAAGGAGTGCCTGAATGGCTGGATTTTTGCTCTGGGTGTTGGGAGGGGGAGGAGAGGCGAGTGCCCGCCTTCCAACCCGGGGAGCAGATTAGAGGCGGCCACAGGGACTGCCAAATTCAGAGGTGGGCTCTTAACAAAGGCCCATCTCAGTTCTCTGCAACTTTGTCCCAGTTGCTTTGTTAAATATTGGGCCCTATAGCACTCATCCCTCACAAACCATTACCTCCCCACCCATTTCCCATGCCACAGACATGCCAACTCATGCCCCCTCCCTTTCCCCCCATGGTCCAGCATAGCCTCCAAGCCAATTCATGGCACTTCCATGATCATTAATTTCATGGTACGTTCAGTTCAGATCCAATCAACCCTATAGTAACAATGGCGTATTGCCATTGGCAACTGCTTAAAAAAGCCATTCATAGTTTGGGTAAAAAAAAACTGCTGTTATTTCAAGCCTAGAAAAGTGTCAATCAACCAAACCTTTAAATATCAATGACAGAAAGTATAAGCACTTAACACCTCTTTAAGTGTAAGGGACAACTTACTTGAAATCTTTAAGACCTTGAGGGGGTCTTGACAGGGCGGATGTGGAGAGGATGTTTTCTCTTGTAGGAGAATATAGAACTTGGGGTCACTGTTTTAAAATAAGGACCCGCTTATTTAAGACAGAGATGAGGAAAATTTTTCCCTGAGTGTTGTGAGTCTTTGGAACTCTTCCTGAAAAGGCGATGGAAGCAGAGTCTTTAAATATTTTTAAGGCAGAGATAGATGGATCCTTGATTAACAAGGGGGTGAAATGTTATCGGGTGCAGGCAGGAATGTGGGGTTGATGTTACAATCAGATCAGCCATGATCTTAATTAATGGCAGAGCAGGCTCAAGGGACAAAGTGGCCTTCCGCTGCTTCTAATTCTTATGTTTGTAAATACATTCGTAGGTTAATTTGTGTAAGTAAACACTGAACCATAGAGAAAATAGATCAAGGGAGGAAAAAAACACTTGTTAAGCTATCAATCAAGCCAAGTTCTCCCTTCTGTGGAACCATGTTTTTTATTCATTTATGGGATGTGGGTGTCACTGGCAGGGCAGCATTTATTGCCCCTCTCAAATTGTCCCTGAGAAGGTGGTGATGAGCTGCCTTCTTGAACTACTGCAGTCCATGTGGTGTAGGTATACCCACAATGCTGTTAGGGAGGGAATTCCACAAATTTGACTGCAGCATCCAAGTCAGGATGGCGAATGGCTTGGAGGAGAACTTGCAGGTGGTGGTGTTCCCATGTGCCTGCTGCCCTTGTCCTTGTGATGGTAGTGGTCCTGCGTTTGGAAGATGCTGCCTCAGGAGGCTTGGTGAGTTGATGCAGTGCATCTTGTAGATGGTACACACTGCTGCCACTGTTCATCGGTAGCGGAGGGACTGAATGTTTGTGGATGAAGTGCCAATCAAGTGGGCTGCTTTGTCCTGGATGGTGTCAAGCTTCTTGAGTGTTGTTGGAGCTACACTCATCCAGGCAAGTGAAGAATTTTCCATCACACTCCTGATTTGTGCCTTGTGGATGGTGGATAGTCTGTGGGGAATTACTCACCCCAGGATTCCTGGGACCTGGTCTTCTCTTTTAGCCACAGTATTTTTATGGCTATTTTGGTTCAGTTTCTGGTCAACGATAACCCCCAGGATGTTGATTGTGTCAACAAGGTGAAAGCTTTTATGAGAGTCTGGTCTCTCAGCCAATCATAATTATGCATAAGGGTCCATGGGGTGAATGGGGGCATCAGTGGGAAATAAGTTGGCAAGGGGGCTATAATGGACTACGGGGGTAAGTGGTGGGGCATCAATTGGCGTGGAGGGTGGTATGGTTAAGATCGTTTGAAGTTTTCTTTCTAAATGTTCCAGAATCCAGACTATGGTTCATGGGCCCTCTGAGTACCTGTGAGCCATGAATCCTTCAGAAGCTGGCCCGACTCCATGAAAATTGCTGGGGTGCTAGGAGATGCCGACCCCTGCAATGGAGCCAGCCAGGTTGGGAAACTTTCTCAAGTGACCAGCGAAAATTGAGGGTGCCTGGAATAGGTGTGAATTCCTGGAATCGGGCCCTACCTGCCATTTTTAAAGATCCGTGGAATCTCCACGACTCTGCAAAATCAGGCCCTATGTCTCTGTAATGGTGATTTTATCAAAACTATTTGTTCCGCTAGTTCATCTATCTTATTGTGAGTGTGTCGCACATTCAGAGAAAGAGCCTTTAGTTTTTTATTATTGTTGTTCTTGAATTGGGCCTTACTCGATGATGCACCTTTATGGTTAAACTCTTTGTTCCCCCCTGTCCAAGTCTTCTTTATTTTTGTACAGATTGTTACACTGCACTATTGCCTTGACATTTAGCTTTACATTTCTATATCCACCTTACCTGACCCCCAACACCACTTTTAGTTTAGGGAGAGGTGACAACAGCACCTACATTGTGGAACAACTTTCTGGTTGACCACTCATACCTTCATGACGCCTGTGAGATTGTAATTCCCTAAACATATCCCATAAGCTAATACTATGTATCACCTCACTCTTTAACCTCCTATTAATATTATATTTATTACAGAGAATCAGAATCTGGGAAAGCCTGTCATCACCGTGGCTGAAGGGTCAAACAGGGGAGAATATCCAACATCTTCAAAAAGAATGAGAATGGACACCGGTAGGTTCAGAAAAAACTTTAAGATATGATCTCCATCCTGATAAAGGATCCAGATCTCATAAAGGAAGAGGAAAAAGGATAGGGACAGGGAATTATGGACCAATTAACTTAACATCTGCAATCTGAAAATTACTAGTTTGTAGTAAGGATGGTGTGACTGAACACCTTCAAAATTACCAAGTGATCAGAGAGGCCCAGCATGGATTTGTAAAGGGAAGGTCATGCCAGATCAACCTGATTTTTTTATTCAGGATGTGTTAAAAATATTGGACATGGCAATGCCTGTGGATGTCACTTATATGGGCATTCAAATGGCATTTGATAAAGACCCTCAGACAAGACTGGTCCTCATGTTTAAGATCATGGAACTGAAGGAAAATTACTCACCTGGTTAGTAAATTTGCTGAGTGACAGGAAAAGACAGTAGGGATAGTGGGCAAGTCCAGGAATTGGCAGGTTGTAACTGATGGTGTCCGTAAGGAATCTGTGTTGGGGCCGCATCTGTTCACTGTATTTCTTCATGACTTAGATAACAAAGTAGAAAGTCACACACCCAGATTCTCCAATGACACAAAAGTAGGCAACATTTTAAGCAAAGCAGATGGAAACATAAAATTACAGAGATATCAATAGATTAAGTGAATGGACACAATTGTGGCCAATAGATTTCAATTTAGGAAATTGTTTTTTATTCATTCAAGGGATGTGGGCTTCAATGGCTAGGCCAGAATTTATTGCCCTCCCCTAATTGCCCTTGAGAAGGCAGGTCTGACTGCATTTGGATATGCACTGCCTCAGTATCTGAGGAGTCGCAAATGGTGCTGAACATTGTGCAATCATCAGCGAACATCCCCACTTCTGACCTTAAATGGAAGAAAGGTCATTGATGAAGCAGCTTAAGATGGTTAGGACACTACCCTGAGGAACACCTGAAGTGATGTCCTGGAGCTGAGGTGGCTGACCTCCGACAAGCACATCCACCATCCTTTGTGCTCGGTATGACTCCAACCAACGGAGAGTTTTTCCCTTGATTCCCATCAACTCCAGTTTTGCTAGGGCTCCTTGATGCCATACTCGGTCAAATGCGACCTTGATGTCAAGGGCACTCACTCTCACCTCACCTTGGGAGTTTAGCTCTTTTGTCCATGTTTGAACCACGGCTGTAATGAGGTCAGGAGCTGTGTGGCCCTGGCGGAACCCAAACTGGGCATCAGTGAGCAGGTTATTGCTAAGCAAATGCTGCTTGATAGCACTTTTGATGACCCCTTCCATCACTTAACTGATGATGGAGAGTAGACTGATGGGGTGGTGATTGGCTGAGTTGGATTTGTTCTGCTTTTTGTGTACAGGCATACCTGGTCAATTTTCCACATTTCAGGGTAGATGCCAGTGTTGTAGCTGTACTGAAACAGTTTGGCTAGGGGTGTGGCAAGTTCTGGAGCACAAGTCTTCAGTACTGTTACTGGAATATTGTCAGAGCCCATACCCTTTGCAGTATCCAGTGCCTTCAGCCGTTTGTTGATATCACGTGGGGTGAATCAAATTGGCTGAAGACTGGCACTTGGGATGCTTGGGACCTCTAAAGGAGGCCAAGGTTGATCACCCACTCGAGATTTCTGGCTGAAGATGGTAGCAAATGCTTCAGCCTTACCTTTCGCATTGACATGCTGGGCTCCCCCATCATTGAGGAAGGGGCTTTTTGTGGATCCTCCTTCTTCAGTGAGTTACTTCATTGCTCATCTCCATTCGGAACTGGATCTGGCAGGACTGCTGAACATTGATCTGATCCATTGGTTGTGCAATTGCTAAGCTCTGTCTATCACTTGCTGCTTATGCTGTTTGGTACGCAAGTCGTCCTGTGTTATAGCTTCACCAGGTTGACACCTCATTTTTAGGTCTGCCAGTTGCTGCTTCTGGCATGCCCTCCTGCACACTTCAATGGAGCAGGGTTGATCCCCTAGCCTGATGGTAACAGTAGAGTGGGGGATATGCCGGGCCATGAGATTACAGATTGTGGTTGAGCACAATTCCGCTGCAACTGATGACCTACAGCGTCTCATGGCTTCCTAGCCTTAACTTGCCAGATCTGTTTGAAATCTATCCCATTTAGAATGGGAGTAGTGCCACACAACACAATGGAGGGTATCCTCAATGTGAAGACGGGACTTCGCCTCCACAAGGACTGTGTGGTGGTCACACCTACTGATACTGTCATGGGCAGATGCGTCTGCGACAGGCAGGTTCGTGAGGATGAGTTCAATTATGTTTTCCCCTCTTGCTGGTTTCCTCAGCACCTGCCGCAGACCCGGTTTAGCAGCTATATTCTTTAGGACTCGGCCAGCTCGGTCAGTAGTGGTGCTTCCGAGCCACTGTTGGTGATGGACATTGAAGCCCCCCACCGACCCAGAGTACATTCTGCACCCTTGCCACCCTCAGTGCTTCCTCCTTGAGATGTTTAACTTGGAGGAGCACTGATTCCTCAGCTGAGGGAGCGGGGTGGGGGGGTGGTATGTGGTATTCAGCAGGAAGTTTCCTTGCCCATATTTGACCTGATGCCGTGCGACCTCATGGGGTCTGGAGTCGATGTTGAGGACTCCCAGGGCAACTCCCTCCTGACTGTATACCACTGTGCCGCCAACTTTGCTGGGCCTGCCTTGCTGGTGGGACGGGACATACCGAAGGATTGTGATTGTGGTGTCTGAGTCATCGTCTGTAAGGTATGATTCCATGAAGATGACTGTATCAGGCTGTTGCTTGACTAGTCTGTAAGATAACTCCCAACTTTGGCACAAGTCCCCTGATGTTAGTAAGGAGGACTTCGCAGAGTCGACAGGGCTGAATTTGCCTTTATTTTTCCGGTGCCGTGGTCAATGCCGGGTGGTCCGTCCAGTTTCATTACTTCGAGACTTTTTAGCGTTTTGATACAATGAGTGTTTAGGCCACTTCAGAGGGCATTTTAAGAGTCAACCACATTGCTGTGGATCTGGAGTCACATGTAGGCCAGACCAGGTGAGGATGGCAGATTTCCTTCCCTAAAGGGCATTAGTGAACCAGATTGTTTTTTTATGAGAATTGACATGGTCATTAGACTTCTAATTCCAGATTTTTCTTGAATTCAAATTTTACCATCTGCTGTGGTGGGATTCAATCCCATGTCCCCAGAGTATCATCCAGGGTCTCTGGATTACTAGTGCAGCGACAATACACATCGCCACTGCCTCCACTTCTAAAAGGGATAGAACAGGGAATTTGCCAAATGGGGAAAGGCTAGAAACAATGAAGGTCGACAAAACCTTTGAAGTCCGTGGACATAGGATTATGAAAATGTCATGCAAAGGTGCAAAAACTAAGCAAAAATCCAAATGGGATTCTGGCCTTTACTTCTAGATGAGAAGATTACCTGGGAATAGAAGTTATGCTATAGCTATAAAACTCCTGAATAGACCACCACCTGGAATTAAGACCGCAATCAGATCAGCCATGATCTCATCAAGCGGCAGAACAGACTTGATGGGCTGAATGGTCTACTCCTCCTCCTACTTTTTATGATTCTTCGATCTTACTTAGAGCAGCTAGGCACCACACCTTAAGAAGTATATACTGGACTTGGTGAGAGTGCAGCGTAGATTTACCAAAATGACACCTGGACTTCAAGGGTTATATAAGAGGAGAGATAACGTAAAGACGGATTGCATTTCCTGCTGTTTAGAATGTTAAGAGATGATTTGATCGAAATTTTCAATATTTTAAGGGGTAGATAGAGAGAAAATATTTCAGCTGAATGGGAGTGTGTCTAGGAATGGGGGGAGTAGTCAAAAATAGAGCCAGACATTTCAGGAGTGAGATTAGAAAACACTCCTACACACATAGAAACTTACTGCAAATAGCAACTGATCTTCGATCAATTGTTGATTTTAAATTTGAAATGCACAGTTTGTGGTTAATCAGGGGTAGTAAGGATGTGGGACAAAACTAGGTATATGGAAAACCTCTCAAATCAGCTATGATATCACTGAATGTTACTGGGCTTTCTGAAGGCGATTGTTAGTGTGGCTCAAAGGAGGCTTAAGCAGCTTGTTATGACAAATTATAGCATCCTGCATATAAACTCGATAATGTGTTTAATTTTCTCCGTTTGTGTTCATAGATCCAAATTCTACAATCGCTGAATTTTTGCCAGATTGCAACGATTACCAGTTGTTCCAGTTTACAAAATTCTACCAGGACAGATTGGAACAGGCGATTGAAGAATGGGTGGAGGGACTCGGTCTCATGTTAACAGGCGAGGATCATTTAACTGGAGAAGAATATCATGTAAGTGGAAGGGAAAACGACTGAGTTTAATTTATTCTAACAGACCTGACAGAATTAGTAACAGCGAAATTGCTGGATGACTAAGGACCGAGGTCTGTCTAACCGCACTGCTAACCAAGTTGTTTCAGTACAGCTACAGCACTGGCAACAACCCAACAATGTGGGAAATGACCCAGACATGTCCAATGCTCAAAAATCAGGACAAATCAAACCAGCAAATTAGCACCTCATCAGCTTATTTTCACTCATCAGCAAAGTGATGAGAATCAGCACAGTGCTTTGAAATGGTACTTAGACCGCAATAACCTGTTAACTGAAATTCGGTTTGGGCTGTACCAAGACCTGCAGCTCTTGGCAGCATTACAGTTTTGGTGCAATCATGGAACAACGAGCTGAATTCAAGAGGTGATGTGAGAGTGATATCAAGGCAGCATTTGACAGAGTGTGGCATCAATGAACTCTAGTAAAATGTTAATCAATGGAAACTGGGTTAAAACTCTCCACTGATTGAAGTCAGACCTTGCACAGAGGAAGATGGTTGTGGTTGTTGGAGGCCGATGATGACAGCCCAGGAGATCACTGCAGGAGTTACTCAAGGTAGTGCCCTAGGCCCAACCATCTTCAGCTGCTTCATGAACATCCCTCCATCAGAAAGTCAGAAGTGGGGATTTCACTGATGATTTCACTGTGTTCAGCTCCATTTTCAACTCCTCAGACAGCAAGAGCTGGACAATATCCAGGTTGAAAAGTGGTGAGTGACATTCCTGCCACCAAGTGCTAGTCAGTGACTATCTCCAACAAGAGAGAATCTAATCATCTCTCTTTGACATTCAATGTCATCAATGTCACTGTATTCGCCACCATGAACATCATGAGGGTTAACATTGACCTGAAACTGAATTGGACAAGCCATATAAATACTGTGGCTACAAGAGTAGGTCGGAAGTTAGAAATTCAGCTGCAAACTAATCACCACCTGACTCCTCAGAACCTGTCCACCATCTACAAGGCACACGTCAGGAGTGTGATGAAAGGCTCTTCACTTGCCTGGATAAGTGCAGCTCCTACAACACTCAAGAGCTCAACATCATTCAGCTCAAAGCAGCTCACTTGATTGGCACCTTGTTCACCACCTTCAACATTCACTCCCTCTAGCACCGATGCACAGCGGCAGCAGTGTGCCATAACCTCCCAAGACCATTTCAACATCACCTCCCAAGCCTGTGATCCCTTCCACAGAGAAGGATAAGAGCAGCAGATATGTGAGAACAGCACTATATGCAAGTTTTTATTTTGAAAAATATACTTTATTTATAAAATATCTGGAAGAACATTACAAAATATTTCTAAATCGCCATCACAAAAAGTGCAATCAGATTCGACTTTTACATATGGATCACAAGGTGCTTCAGTACAATCAATGAATATTACAATCATTTCAATGTGGTCGTTACAGATAGTCAGGCAGTGCAATGGTATTGGAGTTATCAACATACATCATGTTGCACTCTGAGATGCTTCAATACAATTCTAATACAATTAGTATTCAATGCATACGTTCATTGTGAGCCGTACAGCCCAAGGGGTCTATGCAATTCCCAGCCCCTCGGTGCACTATGGCAGAAAGGTCTTAGACAGCGACCTTTCCCCATTGCGCCTTTGCGGCAGCTGCCCCAAACTATAGCGCGTTACTCAGCATGTAGTCCTGGACCTTGGAATGTGCCAGTCTGCAACACTCGGTCGGGGACAACTCTTTGCACTGGAAGACCAACAGGTTTTGGGCAGGCGAAAGAGCATCTTTCACCGAGTTAATGATCCTCCTGCTGTAGTTGATGTTTGTCTCAGTGTGTGTCCCTGGGAACAGCCCATAGAGCACAGAGTCCTGTGTCATTGCACTGCTCGGGATGAACCTCAACAAAAACCACTGCATCTCTCTCCAGACCTTTGCAAAGGCACAATGCACAAGGAGGTTAACAACAGTGTCGTCCCCTCCACAGCCACCTCGAGGGCAACGTGCAGAAGCGGTGAGACTCCTGGCATGTTGGAAGGACCTTGCTCACCACCAGCCAAGCTACATCTTGGTAGAACAGCACGATATGCAAGTTTTTTTTTGCAAAAATATACTTTATTCATAAAATATCTTCAATCACATTCCAAACCATTTCAAAAACACCATTACAAGGGTACAATCCAGGTTAAACTTTTACAAAATGTATCACCAGGTGCATCAGTACAAACAATATTACAATCATTTACAGCCTTTCATTTTGAGCTGTACAGCCCGAGGGGCTCTAAACAGTTCCCAGTCTCTCGGTGCGCTGTGGCAGAAAGGTCTTAGACAGCGACCCTTCCCCATTGCGCCTTTGCAGCAGCTGCCCCAAGCTTTAGTGCGTCCCTCAGCACGTAGTCCTGGACTTTGGATTGTGCCAGTCCGCAACAATTGGTCGGGGACAACTCTTTGTGCTGGAAGACCAACAAGTTTCGGGCAGACCAAAGCGCGTCTTTCACCGAGTTGATGATCCTCCAGCTGCAGTTGATGTTTGTCTCGGTGTGTGTCCCTGGGAACAGCCCGTAGAGCACAGAGTCCTGTGTCACAGAACTGCTCGGGATGAACCTCGACAGCAACCACTGCATCTCTCTCCAGACTTTCTTTGCAAAGGCACAATCCACAAGGAGGTGAACAACGGTCTCTTCCCCACCACAGCCACCTTGAGGGCAACGTGCAGAGGGGGTGAGACTCCTGGCGTGTAGGAAGGATCTGACGGGGAGGGCCTTTCTCACCACCAGCCAAGCCACGTCTTGGTGCTTGTTGGAAAGTTCTGGCGATGAGGCATTCTGCCAAATGACTTTGACAGCCTGCTCGGGGAACCATCCCACAGGGTCCACCCTCTCCTTTTCCCTCAGGGCCTCTAGGACGTTACGTGCTGACCACTGCCTGATGGACTTGTGGTCAAAGGTGTTTTTCTGCATAAATTTTTCCACGAGGGACAGGTGGTACGGCACGGTCCAACTACTTGGAGCGTTCCGCGGCAGCGTGGCCAGACCCATCCTTCGCAACACCGGGGACAGGTAAAACCTCAGCACGTAGTGACACTTCGTGTTTGCGTACTGAGGGTCTACGCACCGCTTGATGCAGCCACACACAAAGGTGGCCATCAGTATGAGGGCGATGTTGGGCACGTTTTTTCCCCCTTTATCTAGAGGCTTGTACATCGCGTCCCTGCGGACACGATCCATTTTCGACCTCCAGATAAAGCGGAAGATGGCTCGAGTGATCGCCATCGCGCTGGAGTCTGGAATGGGCCAGACCTGCGCCACGTACAGCAACAGCGAGAGTGCCTCACACCTGATGACCAGGTTCTTACCCGCAATGGAGAGGGAGCGTCGCTCCCACATGCCCAGTTTCCTTTTCACCATAGACACTCGCTCCTTCCAGTTTCTAACGCATGCCCTGGTCCCTCCGAACCATATCCCCAGCACCTTCAGGCCGTCAGCCCTGACAGTGAAGGGGACAAAGGATCGGTCAGCCCAGTTCCCAAAGAACATGGCCTCGCTCTTCCCACGATTTACCTTGGCTCCCGAGGCCAGTTCGAACTGGTCGCAGATGTGGATCAGTCTGCGCACCGACAGCGGATCCGAGCAGAAGACGGTGACGTCGTCCATGTACAGGGAGGCTTTTACCTGAGTGCCTCCACTGCCTGGGATCGTCACTCCTCTTATGCCCGGATCCTTCCTGATGGACTCGGCAAAGGGTTCTATGCAACACACGAAAAGAACAGGCGAGAGAGGACAGCCCTGCCTGACTCCAGATTTAATCGGAAAGCTATCTGTTTCCCACCCATTGATTGAGAATGTGCTACTGATGTTAGTGTAGAGCAGTTGGATCCAATTTCGAATTCCCTCCCCAAACCTCATTTTGGAGAGCACATCCACCATGTAGGTGTGCGATATTCTGTCAAAGGCCTTCTCCTGATCCAAGCTGATGAGGCAGGTATCCACACCCCTGTCCTGTACATAGGCAATCGTATCCCTGAGCAGCGCGAGGCTGTCAGAGATCTTCCTGCCTGGCACAGTGCAGGTCTGGTCAGGGTGAATCACCAATTCCAGAGCGGATTTGACCCGATTGGCGATGACCTTGGACAGAATCTTATAGTCCACATTCAACAGTGAAATGGGTCGCCAATTTCTAATTTCCTCCCTTTCCCCCTTGTGCTTGTAGATGAGGGTGATGATGCCTTTCCTCATGGATTCTGACATACTACCGGCCAGGAGCATACTCTCGTACACTCCTAGCAGGTCTGGGCCAATCAAGTCCCACAGAGCCGAATACAACTCCGCCGGCAAGCCGTCGCTTCCGGGAGTTTTACTCTTCTCGAAGGACTCAAGGGCCTTAGTCAGTTCATCAGGAGTTAGCGGTTTGTCCAGGCTCTCCCGCGTACTGTCGTCTAAGACCTCCGTGATAGAGGACAGGAAGGACTGGGAGGCCGTGCTGTCCGTGGGCTTCACGTCAAACAATCCGGCATAAAAGGATTTGCTGATCCTCAAAATGTCGGACCGTGATGACTTTACTGAGCCGTCTTCTTCCTTCAGGCTGCTGATCACAGAGCTCTCTCTGTGTACCTTTTGGAAGAAGAAACGTGAGCACGTCTCATCCTGCTCCACGGAGCGGACTCTGGAACAGAAGATGATCTTGGAGGCCTCTGAGGCAAAGTGCGAGGCTTGCTGGCTCTTCACCTCTTGGAGCTCCTCCTTGACATCGACCCCCATCGACTGCAGCCGGAGCAGATTCTGCATGTTTTTCTGGAGTCGGGACATTTCCCTCTGTTCCTTTCTAGCTTTCTGGGTGCCTTTGAGGATGAAAAACCTCTTGATGTTTCCCTTGATCGCTTCCCACCAGTGTGTCAGGGACTCAAAGAGGGGTATGCAAGTTCCCCTCAAAATCTCACACCATCCTAACTTAAAATATATCACTGTTGCTTCACTGTCGCTTGGTCAAAATCCCTTCCCAACAGCACTGTGGGTGTACCTGCACCACATAGACTGCAGCTGTTCAAGGAGGCAGCTCACACCCACCCTTTCAAGGACAATTGGGGATGGGCGATAATTGCTGGTCTAGCCAGCAATGCCCACATCCCGTGAATTAAATAAAAAATTGTGTTATGTTAAATTATGCAAATTGGCTATTCCAAAGTTTTACTTTCTGAAATGAACCAAATTTCCATTTGAACGAATCGGTAACGACAGCTTCTATTGTTTATCTAGGGAGTACACCCCACAGATTCACTCACAGAAATATTGTTTTATACGATCAGTTTTGAATTTATCTCTCTTCAAGCCAGGTTCTCTGTCCTTACCAGACTGGACAAAGTGAAACATTATATAATATCACCTCACAATCTGTTCATTCTCAGTGAGAACACGCCCAGTTTACACAATAGCTCCGAATCCAATTCCTTCATCCGCCCTATCGTTCCAGTTGCTCTCTTCAATAACGTATTTGTGCTGAGGCAACCAGAACTGTAACAATCACGGCAGTAAAAGAGAAGACTTGCATTTATTTAGTGTTTTTCATGACCACCAGGTGTATCAAAGCTCCTTGTGGTCAATGAAGTATTTCTGAAATGTAGTCACTGTTGTAATGTAGGAAATGTGGCACCAATTTGCATTATGAAAACTCCCACAGACAGCAGGGTGAAAGTGACCGGATAATGTACTTTTTGTGATGTTGAATGGCGGATAAATATAAGCCAAGACATTGGGGATAACTCCTCTGCTCTGCTTTGAAATAGTGCAGTGAGATCTTTTACATCCACTGGAGCAGCCAGATGGGGTCTTGGTTTAACATCTCACCTGGAAGGCAGCACATCTGACAATTCAGCACTCCCTCAGCATTGCAGTGGAGTGTCAGTCTTGTTTTATGTGCTTAAGTCCTGATTTTAGGAAATGGCAGTAATATCTCACTCGTTTGGTTCAATATTGCCTTGTTAACACACGCCACCATCGAATTTGCATCCCACATTGCCATTAAGAATCGCTGCAATGTTAGACCTTAGAACTGTAGAATGTTACATGAAAGATGCTGCAAAATAGATAAAACAACAAATATTGTGAATCTGAAACAACAATCTGAAGAGGGGAAAATGCCTCGATGATCTGTCAGTCGGTATCTGTACAAAGGACAGGGGAACAGTTCGTGTCCGAAGCTTGTGGGCTGAAAACAAAGGGAAAGAGTTTTTGTGGGACTGGAAATAGGAGGGGCCAGATGTAACAGACAGGATGTAGTGAGAAGATAACGAATTACCCAGGAAACTACTCAATAATAAATTGGGTAACTTCAGATGACAAAAAGCCTGTGTGTTAAACGAAAACCATTCAAAAACATGGAAGAGCTGAAATGATGAAAATGTGTGAAACCCGAAACAGGAAAGCAACCCAACAAAACTGTGGGGCAGAAAAACTCAATGTTCCCCCATCGATGCTGTGCATTCATTGCATCACACATTTAAAAAAATTCTTCATCTTGACGACTTCCACCAGCTCATCACTTAATCTGCTCACCTCGAGTGGAGTGATTCTGAAATTCTCAAATCTCCACATTAGCAATAACTGCTCATCCCAGGTAACATACCCAATGAACCTGCGGGATTTTTGGCCATTGCTTTTATTTTGTTTGATAATGGAAAACCCAAACTACACACAGCTAGGTAAATTTCCTTCTCCTTTCCTCTTATCGCTCATCACTCCCCAGGGGAATATGAGAAAATTGAAATTATTCAGTCTGTAATTCCCTGCCCCTGCAATAACACTGTGCAACTTCACTCCCCGGAGGAACACCGCAGAATTAAGCTTCTTCGCTCTGTGATTTTTCCAATTCTGTGTTCTTGTTGTGAAATGTCACTCCTCAGTGGGTAGCACCCTGAAAGTGAGCCCATTCACCGTGTAATTTCCTGCCCCTGTGCTGTTAGTGTGGAATGTTACTAATAGGAACATCAAGACATTGAACTCATTCACTTTGTAATTTTCTGCCCTATTCCCTTTGTGTAGAACGTCACTCTCTATGTTACCCTTGCTAGACATTGGAAAAATTGTTGCCATCGTTTACTGTCCTTACCAGAAACTTCATCCTTTGCCACTTGATTTTATTCCCATACCCAGCCACTGCCTGAAGTTAAGCCAGTCAGTCTGCAATTCCAGTGTCCAATTTCAAGCTGAACTCCAGATTCTGTGTCCTCAGCATCATTAAAAAAATCCCGCTTCTGTCTATGTAACATTGCCAGTCTCTGCCCCAACCTCAACACACCTGTTAAACCCCAATCCATACATTTGTGACCTCCAGACCCATCTATTCAATTGCTCTCCCACCTCACCTTCCATCTAGCATGCTCTTGCAATCTTCAGGTACTCAAATTCAGCTCCCTGTTTCCTGTTCACACTTATAGTGACTCCCAGTTTTCAAATGCTGTCAATTTAAAATAAATAAATGTCCCTTGTGCCTCGTCTGGCTGTAACCTCCTTCAGCTCCTTTACTACTGGAGTTCTCTGCTGCTCTGACAATGGTGTGTTGTGCAGCCCCTCCTTCACACCACAGCTGATGACTGGGCATTCAGTTGTCTTGGACCCCACTCTTTGAAATTCACTTCCAAAACATACCCATCTGTAACTCCTTCTTGAAACTTAACCTTCCTTCAACTTTTGGACACCTCTGCTCATTTATCCTGCTTTCCCTCGGGTCTGTTGTTTGATTATACCCCTGTGAAATGTCTTGGGATATTTTTCAACGTTAGAAGTCCTATATATATATGTAAGTTCTTGATGATGTCCATACTGTCCAGTGCTGTACTTGTGGCCCCAGTTACAGAAGTTTGATACCAGCAGCAGTTTGGCAAAATAATTAATATCTGGCATTTCAACTACAGAGGGGGAAAGTTATAGAAGTGATTGGATTTTCAGTGTTATTATTAATGATTGATTCTCCTCACCAGTATGTCCATAATGTTTGTTTTGATTAGTCAGTGGTAATTTCTTAGACAGTTTTCTTGTTTCTTCCCTCATTTCAGAATCATCCCCTCCCTGTCCCTCGAGTTCTGATTTGCTGCTGTTTTATTTCTGAGCAAATCATGAAGTGTGACAGCAGGAGGTAAGTGTGAGAAATAAGTGGATCATATTGTCAATCAGTGATCTGATGTCATTATGGACACTGAAGCACAGAAAACAAACCTAATCCTATTAAAATTACTGCAGGTTCTCAGCCATTTCTGAGACTCCTCAAAATATATTTCTAATTTCAAATTTGGTTTATTCATACTTATGTCATTAATGACTGAATCAAGAATGTGATGTGAATTTTCAGTCCATGTGCAGAGCGGATCAGTCCCTGGCCCAATGACGGCTTTTTGTGTTCAAAACAACTGAGAGATCCCATCACTGAGCAGCCCTTTTCCTTCTCATTCTGTGTGTGCATTTTCACACCGCTCCTCAATATATTTGTCATTATTCTTTACAGAAAGTCACTGAGCTCGCGGAGAAGGGAAACCGGGTGAACAGTTCCAAACTTCTCCTAAATCTGGTGATAGAGAAAGGATTTCGGGCCCGAAGATCAATGTGGGAATCCTTTGTGAAAATGCGCCATGAGGTCCCAAAGTTGGATAAAATACTGAAAGAAATACAGGACCTTGGTACGGTAAAATCACAGTGAATTCAAACTCTGTAGATTTTACTATAATGTTAAACAGATCTGATTTCACTAAATCTAATTGGTTTAATCAGGTTCTGAGCTGTTGGATTACATGGACATCATACAAGCTTTATCTGAAAATCCCAATCAGCTGAAAGGTAAGGGATGGCATGGGGATTTGCAACTGTTTATTTTGTTTCTGGGAATCTGGTTCACTGGAACTGTTTATTCAAGAAGTTGTCAGAACTTGGGAATCAGATAATCAAACTCTGGTAAGTTTGTTGTCAATCTTCAACTATTCTGCGTATATTCAAGTTGCAATCCATATGATATGATTTCTGTTTATCCTGAAAATATGAGGACATTGCATTTTTCTCGTCACCTAGCTGCTGATTGCTATTACATCTGACGTTTTGTATCGGGCAGGGTCTTGATATGCTGTGAATCTTAATAAAAACCTCTGTATGCTGCAAGAACACTCTGTGCTCACTGCAAAGAGCAGGGACTTGAGCCAGATGTTAAGGGTTTCCTGCAGCAGAGAAATCATTCCCATCATAAACAAATCTAAATGCTGATCAGTAAGAGACAAGATGGTTCATCAAGCTAATCCCAGGCCATAAAGGCTCGACCATCATGACTAAACAGCTCCTCTCCCGCACCCCCCACCACCTCCCATTCCCCCACATCACCATCCCCGCAGCCATGTGATCTCATGGTAGAGGCAAAACAATAGAAAAACACAGAGCCAATATGGGAAAAAAAAATACTCCGAATACTCCTCCCTCACTCCCTCAGGCCATTGAAACCATTCCAGGAGATCCAATCCGCTATCAACCCCATCCCTTTCCTACAGCACCTTTCCATGCAAGTGCAGGAAATGGCCACACCTGCCCTTTTACCTCTTCTCTCTTCATTCAGGTGTATGATTTTTAATCTTTGAAAAGAGAGCTGACCTTATCACTCGCTAATCAGTTAGAATCGACTGTACCAATATGGTGGAACGTTGAGTTTAATCACAGTTTAAGACAAAACATAACTCGCTAGTTATACAGCAAAATATATGACAGCTGGCTCCTCCTTTCTCCCTTTCTTCTCTTTTCTCCTTATTGCTTCACGTCTTTAGGACTTCTCAAATTGGTCAGGCATGTTGGTCCGTTGCCTTCCTTGAAAATTCTACCCCACGAGCAACTGAGCCCTCCCAAAGTTTGTTACGTTATATCCCTTTTTAGGGATGGACCTGGTTGGATTATTCACAGGTCATTTTAAACTTTATTTCAAAAGATCCTGTAAGCATTGAGTTTGTTGTCTAAACGTTGATCTGAAAATCCAACCTTTAATATATTTAGCTTCTTGAGTGTTCACACGTACCTTCTGTCCTTTATTTATCAGGCATAGGCCTTACCCCAACATTTCCTTGTCTCACCCGAGGCTGTTCTATCTGATCTGTTTCATCCTCTGCAGAAACATTCCACCTCCAGCCTCTAAAGCTAACTTGCAGAGTTTCATTAGTTCATGTTTATCCTCTCATCGTTCATTTCTGGTCAAAACTGTTCATAAGGCCTGTTAATGCATGGTACACAATGGCTAGCCAGTCTATCTGTTCTCATTCCTTATCAGACTGTTAAACCATAGGACTGTTCACTTAAGTAACTTCTAGCATACTTCCACACACTAATGAAGTTACATATTTCAGAAAGCACCTTAATTGGGCAAAGTTAAATAAAAAGCCCAACACAGTTTTGTACTGCAGTTATTTGTTTTACGCATCTATCAGTTGCGCGACCACAATTTCTGAGGCCTTGTCTAACACGGACCCCTTTTCGGCCTAATCACATCTGCCTTCACCTAAGAATAATTATTCCACTGATTTATTTCTAGAGAAATAGACCATGAGCCTATTTTAAGCTGATTTTATTTATTTATTTATCTTCATTCATGGGATGTGAGCTTCGCTGGCTAGGCCACCATGCCTAATTGCCCTTGAGAAGGTGGAGGTGAGCTGCCTTCTTGAACTGCTGAACTCCATGTGGTGTAGGCACACCCACAGTGCTGTTAGAGAGGGAGTTCCAGTATTTTGACCCAGCGACAGTGAAGAAACAGCAATATATTTCCAAGTCAGGATGGTGAGTGGCTTGGAGGGGAACTTCCAGATGGTGATATTCCCATATATCTGCTGCCCTTGTCCTTCTAGATGGTAGTGGTTGTGGATTTGGAAGGTGCTGTTGAGGGATTTGGTGAATTCCTGCAGTGCATCTTATAGATGGTACACACTGCTGTCACTGTCCATCGGTGCTGGTGACAGTGAATATTTGTGGAAGTGGTGCTAATAAAGCTGGCTACTTTGTCCTGGACAGCGTCAAGCTTCTTGAGTGTTGTGGGAGCTGCACCCATCCAGGCAAGTGGGAAGTATTCCATCACACTCATGAATTGTACTTGTAGATGGTGGACAGGGATTGGGGAGTCAGGAGGTGGTTACTCGTCGCACGATTCCTAGCCTCTGACCTGCTCTTTTATCCACAGTATTTATATGGCAAGTCCAGTTCTGTTTCTGGTCAATGGTAACCCCTAGGTTGTTGATAGTGGGGAATTCAGTGATGATAATGCCATTGAATATTAAGGGGTGACAGTTGGATTCTCTCTTGTTGGGAATGGTCATTGCCTGACACTTGTGCGGCGCGATAGTTACTTGCCACTTGTCAGCCCAAGCCTGGATATTGTCCAGGTCTTGCTGCATTTGGACATGGACTGCTTCAGTATCTGAGGAATCGCGAATGGTGCTGAGCATTGTTCAATCATCAGCGAACATCTCCACTTCTGACCTTATGTTGGAAGGAAGGTAATTGATGAAGCAGCTGAAGGTGGTTGGGCCAAGGACACTACCCTGAGGAGCTCCTGCAGTGGCATCATGGAGCTGAGATGTCTGACCTCCAACAACCACAACCATCTCCCTTTGTGCTAGGTGTGACTCCAACCAGCTGAGATTTTTCCCCCTGATTCCCATTAATCCCAGTTTTGCTAGGGGTCCTTGACGCCGCACTCTGTCAAATGCGGCCTTGATGTCACGGACAGTCACTCTCACCTCACCTCGGGAGTTCAGCTCTTTTGTCCATGTTTGAGCCAAGGCTGTAATGAGGTCAGGAGCTGAGTGGCCCTAACAGAAGTCAAACTGGGCATCAGTGAGCAGGTTGCTGCTAAGCAAGTACCGCTTGATATCACTGTTGATGATCCCTTCCATTACTTTACTGATGATGGAGAGTAGACTGATGGGGCGGTAATTGGCTGGGTTGGATTTGTTTTACTTTTTGGGTACAGGACATACCTGGGCAATTTTCCGCATAGCCGGGTAGATATATAGTAGTCAGATGACTAATTCTGAACAAAGGCCCTAGATATTCCTTCCAAGTGAAGCAGCACATTTCCTGTACTTTCAGTTTAATGTACTGTATTTGCAAGTAGCAATGTAGTCTCCTGTACATTGGGGAGACCAAACTCAGACTGGGTGACAGCTTTGGGGAGCCCCTCAATTCAGTCCACAAGCATGACCCTCCACTTCCTGTTGCTAGTCATTTTAATTCTTCACCTTGCTCCTACTCTGACCTTTCTATCCTTGGCCTGATACAGAGTTCCGATGGAGCTCAGCACAAGCTGGAGGTACAGCACCTCACCTTTCAACTTGGCATTCTGCAGCCTAGTCCACTTCTCAGTCAGCCCAACACCTCCTTCCCTTTCCACGGCATCATCCCATGCAAGCACAGGAGATACAACACCTATCTTTTACCTACTCCTTTCCCACTATCTAGCACTCAAAACACTCCGTCCCAGTGAAATATCAAACTTACTTTTACTTCTTTCAATTTCAAACCTAAATGTTGCACAGGATGTGGTTCCTTAAATGTGGTTTGGGTGACTGCTTTAAGGGGCACCTCTGTTACGTTGCAAACATGACCCCAAGCTTCTGGGTTCCTGTCATTTTAATTCTCTATCCCACTCCCGCTCTTTTTTTTAATCTTCATCTTTCTACACCATTCCAATGAAGCTCAATTTAAGCTCAAGGGAAAACACCTCTGTTTTCGAACAACTTCCAGATTCAACATTGAGTTCAACTAATTTCGATCATAATCTGTGCTCCAATTTTCCTGGACTATTGGTGGTGATGTTGCTATTCTCACTCACACGTCCTCTGGACTCATTTTTTGCTCCTTCACTTGTCCTGCTTTCATCTCATTTTACATTACATAATCATTCATTTTCTCATTTAATTTCTCCACCCTATCACAGACCTTTACTTTTGTTCTTACCTCTCCCCCCTTTCCTTGTACTTACTGAAAACTATAAATATCTCTTGTTTTCTTTCCAGTTGAGGAAAGGCCATTGTCCTGGAACTTTAACTCTGTTTCTTGCTTCACAAATGCTGTCTGACCTGAATATTCCTGCCTTTTCTGTGTTTTTTTCAGATTTCCAGCATCTGCGTTAATTTATTTTTGTGCCTTATTTTATGTCATCTTTTAGATCCCCAACTGGTACAGAAGGTACTTCTGAATAGCTGTAATCTTGTTACCAGCTGACTATAAAAGTTCAGTTGATACCCCAGTGCCTTACCTGAATCCTGAAACAATAGCAGCTTCACTTCTGTATACCCACAGTCTATCCCTTTCCCAGTGCACACAAGATCCCAGATAAGCTGCCCAAACCCTGAAACAACAACAATTTAACTGTTGTATATTCGCTATCTGTTCTTCCCCCAGTGCATATAACATACCAGATAAACTGCCCAAGACAGTGCAACTTCTACGAAGATTCGGGAGGTTAAAGCAGGGGATCCCAGGAAGCTAAAGCATGTTGGCCAATGGTGTACGATTGAAAATTATGAATACACAATAGGCCAGATTCAGAGTAACATATAGATGTTGGACGGTTTTAAAGCTGGTGTGGATTAAAGAAAGGGAGTGTTAATCTTATATTATAACATGAATGAGACTTTTAACATCTGTACATAGCTGGACCAATGTAGGTTATCGAACACATGGGTTATGGGCGAAAGGGACTCGGTGTGAGTTACAATACAGCTAGTTTTGGACGAACTTAGGTTGACAGAGGGTGCAAATTGGGGTCCTTAGGTCTATCAGAAAATCATTGGAATACTAGAATTTAGAGTTAAGAACACCAATGATAAAGGTTTAATCAGCAAATTTGATGAGTCAGTGGTGAAACCGCTGAGATTATGGAGATCGATACACATGTTCTTCGTGCTGCTGAGGATACAGGGTGAAAAGCTCAATTATGGGACAGACAGCATGCCAAGTAGAATTCATATTCATTCACAATATATTCCTCACCCAGTTCTACCCAATATACCTCCACACAGCCTGCCACAATTACAGTGGAGCTCTTGTATATTCAGAACTCTTCCTCTCAGTGGACATGATGTCAAGGTAACCTGCCCAGGCCTGATGTAATAAGAGTGCAACTCTTCTATGTTCAGTGGTAAGACTGCTGACCTTTCAGAGTCTGTCCTTCTCCCACTGATATGCAATGTCCTGTTTCCCATTTCTGCAGAAGACCTGCATCATTGACAGTTTCACAGATTGATCTATTAGCACATTGACCACCCTAAAAGCAAGATTATGTGTGATGTTGAAAAGAGGGAGAAAGTAGATTTTGCAAGAAAGCTAGCTAGGAATATAAAAGCAGATAGCAAGAGTTTCTACAAGTATTTAAATAGGAAAAGTGTGAATCAAACCACAGTTGGTCCTTTAGAGAGTGACCCTGAGGAATTAATAATGGAAAACAAGGAAATGGCAGAAACATTGAACCGGTATTTTCTGTCTGTCTTCACTATAGAAGACTTAGAAAGCTTCCCGAAGACACTCGAAAATGAATAGTTGAACGGGAGGGAGGAACTTAAAACAATCACCATCATTAGGGAAAAGGTGCTGGGAAAACTATTAGACCTAAACACTGACAAGGCCGCAGAACCAGATGGCCTGCATCCTAGGGTCTTAAAAGAAGTGGCTGCACAGATAGTAGATGCATTGGTGTCGGGTTCCATGTGATATGAAAAGAAATCCAGAATCGTTTTATTTTGCCATTTTAATGTTGGACACTGTGTTTTGTGTTTTGCAAGCAAAGGCTTGTTGGGTACAGTCTGTACCTTGCCCGTTGTGAGCAGCGACTGGGGCATGCTGTTTGTTATGATCCGCCAGTCTTTGGCATGTACGGCCTATATACCTAACGTCACATTAGCACTGAAATTCATACACCACATTACTCATTTGTGTGAGAGGCAGAAAGCCTTTTTGGCTTGTTGGCAGCATCCTGTTAGTGGCGAATACCACTTGCGTTGCTACTGCATATTGGCAGCGTCAAACAGCTAGCTTCACCTGTTCCTCAAATTATTGAAATACCTTGTCCTTCCAGGGTAACCTGAGATAGACGGGGTACTTTTCAGGGCCAAAAGTGAAGGCCTTAGGCCCATTCATGTGTTTGCATGATATACAGTGCAAAATGATCTGATCAGCGTAGCGATTATCCTGCAGGATCTCTTTGATGTGTCTTATTTCAGCATCAAACTTGCATGGTGAGCAAATGACTTGGGCCCTATTTACAAGGTTGCCAATAAGACCAATATTATCAAGTGTGGAACTGTGAGAATCCCAACGTGTAGATTGACTAGTGAAAGTAGGCTTGTGGTAGACTGTGGCAGAGAAGCCCCTGGCAGATTTCTCAACTAGTACATCAAGGAACGGGAGTTCATTCGTCTGCTCCATTTCAAAGACGAACTTGAGTGCAGGATGGAGCCCCTTAAGGCACGGAAGAAAATTATTACATGCAGCTGCGGATTTAAATATAACAAACGTATCATCCACGTATTGGAAATATGCGAGGGATAGGAGGTTAGGTGTCATTCCAACAAAGACACATTTCTCTTGGAACCCAACAAAGATGTTTGCGAGAGCTGGGCCTAGAGGTGATCCCGTGGCAACACCATCTACTTGGCCATACACGGTGTCATTAAAACTGACCTCAACTGCATGAGTTGCTGAGTTCATAAACTCGATGAATACTCATTAAAGCAATGGTGGCGAGTTTGGATTGCCATGATGTAGAGCTGCAGAGCACATATTTATGGCTTCCTTAAGTGGAACATTGGTGAAAAGGCTAGCAATGTTAAATGAGCACGGACACAGCGTTGCTATCGATACGCAAGTGCTGTATGCTGTTAACATTATTAAGGAATTATAGCAGGATATTTAGGAAATCATAATTTGATCAAGCAGAGTCAACTTGGCTTTGTGAAAGAGAAATTGTACTTAACTAATTTATTAGAATTTTTTGAGAAAATAATAAGGTGGATAAAGGGGAGCCAGTAGATGTTTTGTACTTGGATTTTCAGAAGGTATATGCAAAGGTGCCACATCAAAGGTTGCTGCTACACAAGATGAGACTACATGATGTAGAGGGTAAAAAATCAGCATGGATAAAGGATTGTTTAGCTAACAGAAAGCAGAGAGTAGGATTAAATGGGTCATTTTCCGATTGGCATGGGGATTAGTGTTGGGGTCTCAACTGTTTACAATCCATATCAATGACTTGGATGAAGAGACCGAATCTATGGCAGCTCAATTTGTTGGTGCCACTAACGCAGGTGGTAAAGTAAGTTGTCAAGAGAAGGTAGAGAGTCTGCAAAGGGATGTGGACAGGTTCAGTGAGTGGGCAAAAAATTGGCAGATGGAATATAATGTGGGAAAATATGAACTTGTCCGCTTTGGCATGAAGAATAGAAAAGCAGTACACTATTTAAATGGAGATTGCAAAGTTCGGTGGTACAGAAGGACATGGGTGTCCTGGTACATGAATCACAAAAGGTTAATGTGCAGGAAAAGCAAGGGATTCAGGAGGTAAATGGAATGTTGGAGTTTCTTTCAAGGGGGATGGAATATAAAAGTACTGAAGGTTTACTGAAGGTCCTCGGTGAGACCATGGGCAGAACCATCCTAGAATTGCACTAAGTGCAGTAGCGGGCAGGAAAAACGACCTTTTACCTGCCAGCTGCAATGGCAGTTTTTCATGCCATATTGTCCCATTCTAGCCTCATTAATTATGCATTCCAGGGAAACATGCCCGGTCGCTGGCGGGTGGCCTCTGATTCGCCAACGCCACCAACACCTCAGACCTTCAGAAAAGTGGGTGTCATATTTAAAGGCTCCCTCTGCACGGCGCTGGTGCACTTCAAGGGATAGGAAGCTGCTGGAAACTGATGGCTGCCAAAGTGAGGAAACATGCTGCCCCCAAATTTAGCAACGCTTCTCTTGAGCGCCTACTGGATGCATGGAGTCCCGCCCATGATATCCTTTATCCCCGCAAGCAAGGTCACCAATTCAGCATGGGAGGCAGTGGCAGCGGTGGTCAGCGCCAACACCCTGCAAAAGAGGACAGCCACCCAGTGCTGGAAGAGGATGAATAGTTTCATCCGTGCTGCCAGGGTAAGTCACTCTTCTGATCACTCTCAACTCACACACTTACAAACCCATCACAGATCCACAGGGACATCACACCTCATGGGACAACACCACTAACTCTCTCACACACACCCTCACATCTCCACAGGCTCATATCCTCTGGAGCTCCGTCCTCATCCCGTCCATGGCTCTGCTCACCACACAAACATTCCACACAGTCTCATGCGTCCTGTTCACACTCTCTCCACCTGTTTTCATGCAGGAGAAGCTGGCTCACAACAGGAGGGAGAGCTCCCTGACCTGGGCTGGAGTGGCCCACATTAGGCCAGTCACTCACTTTGATGAGTGTGCCATCACGCTGACTGGTGAGGACATGGACCGCGGCGACGGTGAGGTCGGCGGAGAACACCCATGTGAGGATCCTGCACCACATCTTCCTTTTCTCCATGCTACTGTGAGTGCTCTTTCTCCTGCTTTTGACTGTGCTGCCATGCACTAACCGTCCCAACTTAGGTTGACAGGGAGCTCTGCCAAGCGACCTCAGGCAGCCAGTCCCTCAGCTCCATCCAGGTCCTCATCCCCAGCCAAGAGGACACCTCCCCCATTGAAGAACTAGAAATCAGAAGCCTGGAAGATCCATCACAGCGCTCACCCACACCCTCCACCAGTGCAGAAACACACACCTCGGTGAGACCTAGATCTAGAGCAGGTCAGGTTCACAGTCTGATGCTCACCGCACGGACATGTGTCTGCAGCAGAAGTAGGCAGGTTCAGCCAAGCTCTCCAGCACTAGGAGCTGGGGAAGAGGCATCTGTGAGGTCTGAGTCAGATGATGAGCCCCTGGATTCAGCCTTTCAACTTATCATGGAGAATCAGCAGAAAGCGGGGGAAAATCATGCAGCGCTGTTGGAACCTCTCAATAGAGTGGCACATAAGTCGGATGAGTGCATCCATCTGCTCTTTGATGATGTGGTGCCCTCATGTGAGCGCTTTGAGGTCTCAATGAGGAGGATGGCGGATGCCATGGAGACCATGGTCCAGCAGAACGCAGAGATACGTGAAGACCTGCACTCCATCTTTGTAGCCATGGGTGAGTTCCTGCAGTGGCAATACGAGGGGAACAGGGCACCTCGACATCACTCCAGGTGATCCTTCCCCTCAAGGAGTTAGGCTAGGGCCTTCAGGCACCCACAGGGAAGAGGAGCGGCAGCTGGACACCTCAGGGCAATCCACTCAGAAATCTCAGAGGCTGTCCTCTGCCTCCGATTTCCTGTGACATCCTCAACCTCGTCCTCTGTCGCCGTAGAGGGAGCAGCTGGCCCACAGGTGGACAGCCAAAGCAAGCCGGGGTCCTCAAGGCCTCGGCTCCCAGGAGGACCCACGCCAAAGTGTTCGGAGGCAACAGGGCCAGACATTGCACAGGCTTCCTCCACCCCTCCTGTGGATGTCAGGGCAGCATCTAGAGGAAGTGGTAGGCCTGGAAAAGTTAAGAATTTCTGATCACAAGAGGTTGCGCAGGTGAACACATTTTTTCACTTTATAATCTGAAAATATATTCACTTTCACTGGGAAATGTGTAATGGTGTCTTTCAGCTTCATTTGCAGGCTCTGTGAGTCCTCCCACTGCACCCACCCTCCTCACTAGCAGTTCAGCTGCACACAGCCGGACTGCGAGTGATTCTGGAAGAAGAATTGTGTTTGTGTGTGTGGCTGGGCTTTTTGGACCCTCGTGCAAGCATTCTCCCACCTGCGCAGAGCCTTCATCCATCACAATAATTTCAATGTCCCAGGCATTTTCAGTGCTGCTTGCTGGGGTTCTCTTGCAGTTGTCTATCTGAGCTGACCTGCATCTCCACCCAGCCACTGATCACACTCCCTTCCAGCACCTGCACCCACCCAACACAAGGCTCCCGCCACTTTTGATTTCAAACACATGGTTGTGGTAAGGTTTCTTCTCAGCTCCCCCGTCCTTCCCCCTCGCCCAGCCACCCACGTCCTTTCCCCCATCACTGAGGATCTCCTGGCATCACCATGCACACCCCCACCATCACCTACCAGCTAGAACCCTTTTCTTTCCAGGATGTCCAGGTAAACATCCATGTTCCCTACCTTCCCAAGGACCCCACCCCCAGATTGACCTCCCGACCTCCTCTTTCCCACCCCTCGCATCCGTGTCTGGCTCCAAGTTCCCACCAACCATCCTAACTGTCTCTTCCACCGCTACCATGGCACCCTCACCCTCCCACCCTTCTGGCCCATTGCCCCTCTCATATTCACCATTCCCTCCTACCATGCCCACCCTCAGTTTGCTTCCCAGGAGGCAGTCATTGACTCCACAGACCCCTTCCTTGCACGTTCACCTAAGCGTTCCTCCACCCGTTACTCCCTCCTCAACCCTTACTCCATCCCCTACCCTTACTCCCTCCCCCACACGTACTCCCTCCTTCACCTTTACTCCCTCCCCCACCCTTACTCCTTCCTCTACTCTTACTCCTTTCTCTCCCTGGAGTCCGTTTCCCCTCCAAACTCTTTCCTCCCGCTGGACTCCTGCCCCCCTCCAAACCCCTCCCCCTTGCACCTACCTATGTAGTTGCCGCTGTGTCCTCCATTACACCCTCCTCCCTCCGTACTCCCTCCCCACCCTCCCAACCTCAACCCCCACCCTCCCAACCTCAACCCCCACCCTATCCTCCCCACCCCGGCACACCTTCCCCTCCCAGCCAAACCTAGGGCTTTCTGGTACACCCTCCCCCAGTACTGATCAGTGTCGGAAGCAGCAATTCTGACGTTGATCTGAGGTTTTGGGCCACAACCTTCACTGAAATCTCCCTACAAGCATACGAACTTATGAATTAGGAGCAGGAGTAGGCCACTCGGCCCCTCGAGCCTGCTCCACTATTCAATAGGATCATGGCTCATCTGAATGTTACCTCAACCCCACATTCCTGCCTACACCCGATAACCTTTCACCCCCTTGTTAATCAAGAATCCATCTAGCTCTGCATTATAAATATTCAAAGACTCAACTTCCACCACCTTTTGAGGGAGAGAGTTCTAAAGAGTCGCAATCCTCTGAGGGAAAAAAAATCCTCATCTCTGCCTTACATGAGTGACCCCTAACTTTTGAACAGGACCGCTTTTCCACATCCATCCTGTCAAGACTCCTCAATATCTTAAAGGATTCAATTAAGTCATCTCTTACTCTTCTAAATTCCAGTGGATACAAGCCTAGCCTGTCCACTCTTTCCTCATAAGACAACCCACCTATTCCTGGTATTAGTCTAGTTAGCCTTCTCTGAACTGCTTCCAACTCATTTACATCTTTCTTTAATTAAGGAGACCAGTACTGTATACAATGCTCCAGATTGTATTATTGAACATTGTATTAGCTTTCCTAATTACCTGTTGTACCTGCATACTAACCTTTTGTGATTCATGCACTCAGACACCCAGATCCCTCTGAATCTCCGAGCTCTGCAATCTCTCACCATTTAGATAATACGCTCCTTTCTTATTCTTCCTGCCAAAATGAACAATTTCACATTTGCCCACATTGTATTCCATTTGCCAAATCTTTGCCCACTCACTTAACCTATCTATGTCACTTTGTAACCTCCTATGTCCTCTTCACAATTTATTTTCCTACCTGTCTTTGTGTCATCAGCAAATTTAGCAATCATTCCTTTGCTCCCTTCATTTATATAACTTGTAAAAAATTAAGGCCACATCACTGATCCCTGTGGCACACCACTCATCACATCCTGCCAAATAGAATAAGACCCCTTTATGCCAACTCTCTGCTTCCTGTTAGCTAGCAAATCCATGCTGATGAGTTACCCCCTACACCATGAGCTTTTATTTTCTGTAATAACCTTTGATGTGGCACTTTATCAAATGCCTTCTGGAAATCCAAGTATAGTACACCCACCCTTTATCCAAAGAATCTTCAAGGAACTCTAATAAATTGGATAAATATGATTTCCCTTTTACAAACCATGTTGTGTCTGCCTGATTGCCCAGAATTAATAATAGCTTCTAACATTTTCCCTATGACAGGTGTTAGGCTAACTGGTTTATAATTTACTGCTTTCTGTCTCTCTCCCTTTTTGAATAAAGGAGTTTTATTTGCTATTTTCCCAACCAAACGGAACCTTCCCTGAATCTAGGTAATTTTGGAAAATTAAAACCAGTGCATCAACTATCTCACCACCTCCATGTTCACCAAATATTAGAAAAAGTGAGGTATTCAAACTCTTCTTGGACATTGTTAACTCTAAAGCATGGCTTCCATTAACTCAGTTTAATTTCTGCATTAAACACTACTGAAACTATGAATTATAGCTTGCAATGTTTCACTGATCATTAAAATGTTATCGAGAAGTTGTGTTTATGTCTACAAGTAACACTGAGAACCACTTTCTCTCTGTTTTAATTGAAGATATTCAGCAGAAACACAGGGAAACACTCCAGGCACAAACTGAAACACTGAGAGCGAGCACTATCCAACTAGAGGAGAAGGTTAAGATTTTCCAGCTGGTTGATCGATACGCTGAGCTAACGGTCATTTCTACTATTCGAAATCGGAAACTTGTAGAACATGAACTACTGGCAAGAGGCCGGGACCATGAAGAGTGGAGAGAGAAACATCTCCGGAGAGAACTGGAAAAGATCCGAATTGATCAGTTGTTTCAGAGCAGTTTTTCCTGCAGAAAATCCAAATCTGGGAGTTCAGCAGCAGTGAACGGAGCCCCTGGGATTGGAAAAACAACAATGGTACAAAAGATTATTTATGACTGGGCCACTGGGAAAATATATCCACATTTTCAATTTGTTTTCAGTTTTAAAATCCGGGATTTGAACACTATTAACTGTGGAATAAACCTGAGGAATCTGATATTGGATCAGTATCCTTACTTTGGGAATGTTCTGGGAGAGCTCTGGAAGAACCCAGAGGGATTGCTGTTTATATTCGATGGTCTGGATGAATTCAAGGACAGTATTGATTTTGCTGACAATTGGAGAAATACAGAACCTAAGCCCGTGTGCACAGATCCCGAATGCTGGTGCGAAGTGTCTGACATTGTGTACAGTTTAATACAGCACAAGCTGCTCCCAGGATGTTCAGTGCTAGTGACCAGCCGCCCCACTGCATTGCATTTATTGGAAAAGGCTGAGATCGGTATCTGGGCTGAAATCCTGGGATTTGTTGGTGATGAACGGAAGGAATATTTCAACAAGTATTTTGAAGATCAGGCAGTGGCAGCAGCTGTTTTCAAACACGTGGAACAGAACGAGATCCTGTACACCATGTGCTACAACCCTTCCTACTGCTGGATCCTCGGTCTGTCACTGGGTCCCTTCTTTACACAAAGAGACAGGAAAGAGCAGCAAGTTCCCAAGACCGTCACCCAACTATATTCCTACTATATTTACAACATTCTGAAAAACCATGGCCGAGAGATTGAAAGCCCCCGTGATGTGTTCCTGAAGCTTGGTGAGATGGCCTTCACAGGAGTCTCTGAGAAGAAGATTGTGTTTAGAAATGGAGATTTGATCCAGTACAATCTGCAACCTTCCCAGTTCCTGTCTGGGTTCCTGATGGAACTTTTGGAGAGAGATGATTCTGCCCAGAGTGTGGCTTACACATTCCCACACCTCACCATCCAAGAGTTTGTAGCTGCACTCGCACAATTCTTGACTCCATATCCCAAGGACATCCGGAAACTCCTCAGTGAAGCCCACAGTGAGGAAGATGGGAGATTTGAGATATTTCTCCGTTTCGTTGTTGGCCTTTCCTCCCCACAGTCAGCTCTGATCCTGGAGGAGTTTCTGGGTCCATTTCTTCATCAAACAACCTGTCAAGTGATTGACTGGGTGAAGGAGAAGGTTGAAGGACAGATTGGAAATGCAGAGAATGAAGCTGGTAAAAGGGACCTCCTGAGAACATTTCACGACCTGTTTGAGTCTCAGAATGAAGCACTGACTCGGGCCGTAGCAGGATCTGTGAAAACACTCACATTTCGCCGATTGCGACTGACCCCAATTGACTGTACGGTCCTGTCTCATATCATTGGATTTTGTAATACAATAAAACACCTCGATCTACACTATTGCTTCATTCAGTGTGAAGGACTCCAGCGGCTGGGATCCGTTCTGCACAGATGCCAGGAGTTGAGGTAACCGCTTGTTTGGGCCTGTAGGTGGTATTTTCATTGTTGAAAAACCATTTATTATTTTATAAAAGAAAAAAAACCCTTCCAGTTCAAGCAAGAAGAGGCAGAGTCAGCAAAACTTTACAAATAAGAAAACAAGTGTAAAATTCCAAGGCGGAAAATAAGAATGATGCGTCTGCTGACAAGTTGTTGGTATACTTAGTGGTGACTTGAAGGGTTTCACCATGGAATTAAGATGAAAAGAAATAGTGATAACTACTTATCTACAAGAGGAATCGAATACAGATATTCTAAACGTATTAAACACCAGTGCAGACAAAATCGTTTTAAAAAATACTAATAATATTTAATATACCAGCTGTATGCTGTACAGATCCCAAGGGAAAATAACTCCTATATACCATCTTAAATAATCAAAGGATTTCTGGCGGGGAGGGTGAAATCTGTTAAATTTGGAAAACTACACATGAAGATTTTTTTAAATTTAATTATTTAAAATTTCTCCCAATACTGTTCATTAAATGGGGAAACCTGCTGCTATTTTAAGGCTCGAATACCCCCATTACCTATTTATACCCAGGAGACAGACACAGGCTGAACAACCGGGAGGAATTCCAGTAACTAGTACCTTTGGCTGGTTCTTGCACAGAGCGGACAGCCTCCAGTAAAACTGTCAGTGGTATACAACAGGATTTTCTGATAACCCACCCCATACGTGAAGATTCATAGTGAATAGGGAATTCCCAGAAATTCCCTTGAAATATAACAGCTGCACCTGTAGTAAATGTAGAGCCTGTTTAATGAGGAATAAAGTGAGAGACACCCCTCCCCTATAAACTACGAGAACAGGGACTTTCAGCTTTGTATCGCGACAGAATAAACTTTCTCTGTTGTATAAAATCCAGGGGGGCGGAATTTACAGAAGCAGTTAACATAGTTTCACAATATAACTCACCCTAAGGTATTAATATAATGCACAGAGTTATGAAGCACAGGAAATCACAGCTTTATCATTTAATTCTCAAAAAATTGTTCCATTCTTGTGAAACCCCAGATTTAAGGAACAGCAGAAACCAGACAAGTTTCCCAAAACTTCAGGGGCCAGTCCCTGAACTTCAGGAGGATAATTCTGATCAACAGGGAATGAGATCAGACTGAGAGACATTTACAGGCTGGACACAAACAACTCTCTATCTAATAAACACAGAGGGGTGAAAGTGGCCTTCACCAGTAGTCAAACCAGTTTATACTGCTCACTCTTTTCCATTCAATTGAAAGGACAATTGGGTGAGGTATAGTATGGGTGGGATATCCAATATCACCCATCATACACGATCAACAAAACATCAAATTACCCCCAATAGATTTAATTTTCAGTGACAGCAAAACCTCTGCATTGATTTCTGATGTTGCTTCCATGTTTCCTCTGATATTGGGTACAACATTTGAATCAGGTCAGAGTTTTAGCTCATTGAGCTGGAGTTTCAGGGCTGCCCAAAGGCAAGAGCAGAGATGGGTGTGGGGGGTTGGGGGCGGGGTGTGGGAGGGGGTGGGGGGGGTGCGGTGGGGGGGTGGGGGGGGAGGCGGGGGTAGGGGAGGGTGCAGAGCTCTTAATTGAAGCAAATTGAGATATTTGAAAACCCCGGTAAACATGGAAGAAGGTTTGAGATTTACTCTTTCAAACGGGCGGGCAATTTACCTGCTCATCTGAAGGGAAGTGGCTATGGAGCGGAGAGCCTGTCATGGTTGTTCCAGTGCGTCACAAACGGGCCAAAGAGGAACCGGGAACTTACTGAGGTGGTGTCCTTGGTGCTGTGTAGGTGGCAGGGCATGTTGGCACTCGGTGCCTGGGATGGGAACAGGGTTGTCACTCCCACGCATTGAGGAAGCAGAGGAACAGGGGCAAGGCTGCCAAGAACATTTGGGTGGACACCCGCCCAGAAAGAAGGTGCCAGTCAGCAATGAGGGCACAGCTGTCAGATGTTGGATCAGGGACAACACCCTCCACAGGACGGACAGAACTTCAGGCATCAGAAGGACATTGGAGCGGAGAGAGGGATAGGAAGGCAACAGAGGCCAATACATCAACACAGGAACTATTTTTGAAGATGGAGCTACCTAGCCATGATCAAGACCCAGCGATGCAGGAGATTGTGACTCTCCAGGCAGATGGTCACAGCAATCTGTGTTCTTGTTACTGAATACCTCACCGCCCTGGTCACAATCATTGTGACCTTGAACTCCTTCACTTCTGGCGTCTTCCAATGATCAGCTATGGGCCTTAGTGATATGTTACACATGGCTGACCACCACTCCATCTCGCAGGTCACGAATGCCCTCTTTGCCAGAGTTAGACAGCTCATCCATTTAATGACAGGCGGGCTATGCAGGGACAGAGGGCATTGGGTTTCCCCTCCATTGCTGCATTCTGCCAGGTGCAGGCCATCATCGATTGCACCCATTTGGCCATCAAGCACCTAGCGACTGGCCAGTGAAATCAATCAACAGGAAGGACTTCCACTCCTTCACCGTCCAGCTGGACTGTGACCACAACAAAAACTTCCTCCATGTGTGCCCTCACTTTCCTGACAGCTGCCATGACACTTCAACCTCTAAAGTGTGTGTCCTAGAGGACAACAGATTTCCTTTGATGTGATGTTACTGAGCCCTCTGCAGGAGTCCCAGAAAGAGTCATAGTGGGGATAGAACCAATGCCACCTACTCATTGGACAACTGTTGAACAGGCCATCGGGCTTCGCAAGATGCAATTCCAGTGCCTGGGCCAGTTGGCTGGTGCTCTCCAATACCCTCTTGCAAGGGTCTCTGTCAGTGTGGTAGCTTGCTGCACTCTCCATAACATGGCTCTCTAGAGAGGTATGGACCTTGACGACAATGAGGCACTGGAAGGAGACAGCTCATCAGATTAATAGCAGGTTGTGAGAGAGGAGGGGGAGGGAGATGATGCTGAACAATGGAGCCTCTGCTGCATGATGAGGTGGCCTCCTCCTGCCGCCCTCGGCGAAGAGGAACTCTCTCCCTTCCCTCATGTCCTCCAGTTTGGCAATGATAACGTGTGGGGGTGCCCTTGCTCCAGGTGCTAGGTCTCTGGCTTCCCTGTGACATCTCGCTTCCCTCTGGTGCTGTGAAAAGCTTTGGCACAAACCATTGATCTCTCCCTCAGGACGACCAGCATCTTCGGTGATGGCTGCATGCGAATCTAAATAATCCACACTTCACCTGACCTGCCTCCATTCAGCCCCCAATGGCTCTAACTGAACATGAAACCTGTCTCCATGCCAATTAATGACATCCCCATGTGAAAATCATAACTTTAATCAGATTCTCACCAGTGGTGGGTTTCTGACGCGAAAACTTAGTGGTGAAATTTCAGCCCATTTTAATGTGTTTCTCACTCTCTCTGTTTAGACTGAGTCGTAACAATCTGGGAGATGCCGGAGTGAAACTACTGTCTGCGGCTCTGAAGAATCCGGACTGTAAAATACAGAATCTGGAGTAAGTGCCAGACTGTGTGAGATTGTGTTTATAATAACTGGAATCTGACACTGTATGCTGTTATTAGTATCAGGAATAGTGCTATTATAAACACTGTACATTATGATGGGTATTAGTAATAGGATTAACAATGAAAGTGGACATGGTCAGTGATGCCAAACAAGCAAAATTACATTTGCTGATGGATATGAAACACCTGATATTGAGGTCTATTGAAGTAGATCCATATCACAAGCGACCAATGCAGTACTGCCGATTCTGCAACTCTGTCCAAGTCCAATTTCATCCCTACCATATTTTAACCCAATTTTCATAGTTTTTCTCTCTCTCTCTGCACTTCAGACTGAATAATAACAATTTCCCAGTTTCTTGTGCCAAATATCTTGCCTCTGCTTTAAGTACAAACCGGTCACTGACGAATCTGAAGCTGGGTTATAATAATCTGGGAGATTCAGGAGTGAAACTGCTGTCTGATGCTCTCCAAAATCCAGACTCCAAAATGCAGGAACTGAGGTAAGTCGTGTTTATAATAACTGGATGCCTGCCATGGTAAATTATTATCAATATCAGTAATAGTGTCATTAACAAACACTGCACATTATCATTATATCAGTATTAGTGTTATTAATAAGCACCACAGATTTACTCTGATTCCTATAATAACATAGCCCTGGCTTTATTTCTCTTCATTATCAACCAACGTCTTACACCACTCTTCATTGCTCCTTACACCGTCACCTCCAACAAGCATTATCACTCAGTTTGAGAGCATTTGTTCAGATGTCAGTGCTGTTTCTCTCCCTTGCCCTATCCCAGGGAGACAAATGTTCCCAAATGTTCCCCTGCCATAACCATGATCTTGTATCTGTCTCTAGATTTTCTCCTTTCCTCCGCAATACTGTCTCCATGCTAATCTTATCCATGAGACTCACCTCCTGCTCTCGACACAATTTTCACTAAATTGTAAATGACTCAACTTCCCTTGCTGGCCATCATCCTAACTGATATTGTTAAAAGTTCCCTTTCCTCAGGTACTGACCCTCTCCCTTCCCAACCTGAATCATCAGCCCCTTTTCAGAAAGCCTACCCTTTACCCTTCTGTCCTTGTAAATTACCATTCCATCTCCAATCTCGCTTTGCTATTGAAAGTACCTCAATAAATCTGTATGCAACACAACCGTATGTCAGTACCTCTGCAATCAGGTTTCTGCCCCTGCCACAAGTTGGAATGGGCATCTTTTAAAGCTACAGATGCTATTCATCCTCCACCTTCTCGAACTGTCTGCAGCTTTGACACAGTTGAGAACACTATCCTCCTCCAACACATCTTTGTCATTGTCCAATTGGATGGAATTGCAGTCACCTGCTTCCATGTTTATTCATCCAGTCACAACCAGAGAACCTCCAGCAATGTCTTACCTTTGCACTCCCATACTGTTACCTCTGGTATTTCCCAAGAACCTACCCTTGGTCCCCCTCCTAATTCTCAGCTACAAGATACCCTTCAGCAACATCATCCAAAAACATAACCTCAGGTTCCACATGTACACTGATGTCACCCAGCTCTACTTTTCCACCTCTTCTCTCGACCTCTCCAGTGCACCAGGTTTTGATGCTGCTTGCCCTACATTCAGCAGTGGATGGACAGAATACTCTCCAATTGCCTGGATGAGTGCGGCTCCAACAACACTCAAGAAACTCGACATCGTCCGGGGCAAAGGAGCCACTTGACTGGCACCCATCTTAAACCTTCACTCCCTCCACCACAATAGTGACAGCATCATGTACTATATACTTAATGCAGAGCATCAACTCACCAAGGCTCCTTTGACAGAAACTTCCAAATCTGTGACCTCTACCACTTGAAAGGACAAGGGCAGCAGATGCATGGAACACCAGTACCTGCAAGTTCCACTCTGAGCCGCACACAATCCTGACTTGGAATTATATCACCATTCCTTTACTGCTGCTGGGTCAAAATCCTGGAACTCCGTTCCTCACAGCACTTAAGGTATATCTGCACCAGGCGTACTGCAGCAATTGAAGAAGGCCACTCACCACCACCTTCTCCAGGGCAATTCGGGATGGACAAGCATGTTGGTCTCTCCAGTAATGCCTATATCCCAAGAAAGAATAAAAACAAGTGCTACCCACTGAAGGGATGACTATTTGTGACTGTGTGGAACCCAAACACAGTTGCAGAGGAGAGATACAACAGCTGCTGCCATACCCAGCAAAGGTCTCGCCTGGTGGTATACTGTGCTCTGTACAACCTGGAACTACAGAGGGGAGAAGCAATGAACAATGAGGACATCCTAGAGCGCAATGCCTCCTCTGACGATGAGGAAGTGGATGTTGACCAGACGCTGCATGATGAAGAATCCCAGGCATCACAGGCAAGGCACCATGGGATATGTACAAGGGAGGCACGAGATTCAGTAATACATACATGTTTCGCATCAGCCTTACTCACACCCATTCAGTGTAATGAACCTTCCACCTTCTGCAGCCCTATTGCCGTTTATTTGAATGTCCTAAACATTTCCCTGGAGCTATCACTACATGAGGCAAATACATTGGAAATGTATTGACCTCATTCAGTGTTGTCTTTCCCATTTCACCCTTTGCAGGAGCCAGTGAAGTTTTAAAAGCCCATTAGTGTGTGAACAAATGAAAAAGTAAATCTCTATTATCTTGGCGCACCATCTCAGAATTCATTGAAGACACATACACCGCAAGGTGACATGTAATAATAAAGGATAACCCCGAGAAACCCAAATGCAGTGAGGTGAATGTTTGAAAAACATTTACAGATCCTCCTCCATTGTGCGCACACTGTGCTGTCAGCTAAGGTGCAGGCAGGGTGCTGACCCTTCTCTCCGAAGCTTTCCACGACTGTGTCATTTGTCCTCTGGTTGCCTGAGGCCTGGAGGGCCCCGACATACTGAGGGCCTCCTGCACAGAAATTGGAATTGGCTCTGTCATCGTGGCTTCGTGAGGTGCTGGTGCCACGGTCAGAGCAGAGGAGGAGCTGCTGCCCACACCAGGAGCTCGCAGACGAACCCCCAGATAATGCATGCAGCCGGTCCTATACCCTTTCATGACACACTGGACCCTCCCTGCTCACCAGTAGAATGTGAGGACCTGGCGGTGACTCCAGGCACCTCATCTCCCTCTCGCCCAACCCTTCCGCCACAGAGCTAATGGGGTGGTGATGACATGCAGATCAGTGTATATCTCCAGTTGGTGGTATGCTGGATGTGACTCTCCATGAAGGTCACCAATCTCTCAGCAGAGGATTCCATACAAACTCATGTCAGAGATATGGCAATACTCATGGCCTGGATGTAAACATTTAAGTACAGACGCACATAGCCTGTATGTTCCGCCAGATGTTCACATTTACTGCAGCTCCAGCAACTGCCACTTTGTTAGAGACTCCAGTGGGCATTTAATCAGCTTAAAACTTGGCATTGCCCTGCCCTCCCACAGTCCTCAGAGTGTGAGTGGCCTCGGCTATCACTGTCTCAATCAGCTGCTCGGGCGTGACTGTGCTGCTCACCAGGTTGTGACCCCTTTGCTGATCACGAGGGACTGCCCAATGACATGACAGTATCTGTGCTGGTGGAGTGTGCGGAGGAGTAATGTGAAGGTGCACCGTCTGAGTTCTTCCTTCCTCCCCCTCAGAGGCAGATGGCTGTTCCCTGGTCACAACAGCCCTTGATTTGTGAGAGAGGAGGTGATTAGGGAGTAATGCACTTTCCACTTCAGAGTATTCCTAATCTGGAGCCCCTTGCGACCAGTGGTGTACACGAGCACGATGTTTGTGGTCGCCAGAGTCCCTGCTGTGCCCATCCATTAGGTTACTCACTGCCTTAACTCTACAACCCATCTCGCCATCAGCGTGAGCCTACCCTACCTCCAGGAGCCCAACTTGTTGTCCCTCATTGGCATGGGCATAAGGATGGCAAGACCTGGACATCGGCATCAGTTTTGCCTTGTTTTCTAATGTTGTGTGCTCTCTTCTACAAGCACATAAATTTCCAATCTTAACCACCCATTAAAGACACACACTAGCCTATACTGGTGGTAGCTTGGTGCCACATGGTAACACAGGGATGCATCCACTCCTCCAGGGATGTGGCCTCTCAGTCTCAACGGTGCAGCAACCAGCCCTGACTGACCGGGGCCCTCCAATGAGATGCTTTCATGCCTCTAACGACCAATGCTGCTGCCTGGGTTTTGCCAGTGGCTGAATGGGGATGACCTTTCTACCAATTTCACTTTCATACTCAGTCACATGTAAGGGTCTAAGTTTAACATCGTGTGCTGTGCTCACCTGATGCAGAATACATCAGATCATTGATCCTGCCCAACATCTGCTCACCTTCTTGCAATCTCCATACAAACTGGATTTAATGGGCCAGCCTCCTCCTCCTGTACTCATAAGAACATGAGAATTAGAAGCTGGAGAGGGCCATTTGGCCCCTCAAGCCTGCTCCAATATTCAGTAATATCATGGCCGATCTGACTGTGACCTTAACCCCACTTTGCTTGCCTGCCCACATAACCCCTGATTCCCTTGTCAATCAAAAGTCTGTCTAACTCAGCCCTGAATATATTCAGTGAACCCAGCCTTGAATGCTTTCTGAGGATAAGAATTCCAAAGACTAATACCCTCTGTGAGAAGAAATTCTTCCACATCTCTGTCTAAAATGTGAGTCCCTTTATTAGCCCCACCAATTAACAGAGGTGCAGGTAATGTTTTCGTCTGTTTGTTAGTATGTTTGTCTGTAAACGATATATCTCAAAACTAATGTGCAAGCTTCAATGAAAAGTGGTACGCAGGGTGTGTTTTTGGTGAAGATGCAGATGTGGATCCTGAGGTTTTTAAAGAGTCCATTAACATTAAAGGATGACTTTTTTTGAAAAATATTGAGAGTTGTTTAATTTAGAATGTTGTTCATTGTTTTAGAATGTTGTGGATTGCCTCAGCTGCTTTGGTGTAATTTGTCACATTTATCAAAAACTGATCAGAGTTTTCAGAGCAGCTTGTTGGATGTGGATTGCCCTGAACCTTCCTCAGTGAGCTGGAAGCTCTTAACAAAAATATTTTTTTCAGCCTTGTCGTCACAGAGTATCAACCAGGCAGGAAAAAACCTCAAGCAAGAGCTGTGTGATTGTAGTAAAGTTGAATTAACATAGTGTGCTGGAGGTATGTGCTCCAGTTTTCTCAGCACCCACTCTGTCAAGCCCCTCAGAATTTTTATATGTTTCAATTAGATCATTTCTCATTCTTTTAAACAATGAGCATAGGCCCAACCTGCTCAACCTTTCCTCATAAGACAACCTGTTCATCCCAGGCATCAGCCTAGTAAACTGTCTCTGAACTGCTTCAAATGCAAGTATGTCCGTCCTTAAGTAAGGAGACCAAAATTGTACAGTGCGCTCTTTGTGTGAACTCACCAATGCCCTCTACATTGCAGTAAGATATTCCTGCGTTTACATTCCATACCTCTTGTAAAATAGGCCAATATTACATTTGCTTTCTTAATTACTTCTTGTACTTGCATGCTGAAGCTTTGTAATCCGCGTACACAAGGTCACCCAGATCACTTCGTACTGCAACATTCTGCAGCTTCTCTCCATTCAGGTGATATTCTGCTTTTTGATTCTTCCTGCCTAAGTGTGCAACCTAACATTTGCCCACATTATATTCCACCTGGCAATTTTTTGCCCACTTACTTAACCTTTTGTAGACCTTTTGTATTCTCCTCACAACTTACTTTCCTACCTACCTTTGTAGAATCAGTAAATTTGAACAAAGAACAAGGAAAAGTACAGCACAGGAACAGGCCCTTCGGTCCTCCAAGCCTGCGCCGATCATATTGCCCGTCAACTAAAACATTTTGTACTTCCGGGATCCGTATCCCTCTATTCCTATCCTATTCATGTATTTGTCAAGCTGCCTCTTAAACACCACTATCGTACCTGCTTCTACCACCTCCTCTGGCAGCGAATTCCAGACACTCACTACCCTCTGCGTAAAAAAACTTGCCTCGCACATCTCCTCTATAGTTTTTTCCTCTCACCTTAAATCTATGTCCCCTAGTAATTGACTCTTCCACCCTGGGAAAAAGCTTCTGACTATCTACTCTGTCCATGCCACTCATAATTTTGTAAACTTCTATCAAGTCGTCCCTCAATCTCTGTCACTCTAGTGAGAACCATCCGAGTTTCTCCAACCTCTCCTCATAGCTAATAACCTCCAGACCAGGCAGCATCCTGGTAAACCTCCTCTGCACCCTCTCCAATGCCTCCATATCCTTCTGGTAATGTGACGACCAGAATTGCACGCAATATTCCAAGTGTGGCCTAACCAAGGTTCTATAAAGCTGCAGCATGACTTCCCAACTTTTATACTCAATACCCCTGCCAATTAAGGCAAGCATGCCATATACCTTCCTGACTAGCTTATCCACCCGCATTGCCACTTTCAGTGACCTGTGGACCTGTACACCCAGATCCCTCTGCTCGTCGATGCACTTAAGGGTTCTGCCATTTACTGTATAATTCTTGCCTGTATTAGACGTTCCAAAATGCGTTACCTCGCATTTGTCCGGATTAAACTCCATCTGCCATTTCTCCGCCCAAATCTCCAACCGATCTATATCCCATTGTATCCTTTGACAATCCTCTTCACTATCTGCAACTCCTCCAACCTTAATGTCGTCTGCAAACTTACTAATTAACCCAGTTACATTTTCCTCCAAATCATTTATGTATACTACAATCAGCAAAGGCCCCAGCACTGATCCCTGCGGAACTCCACTAGTCACAGCTCTCCTTTCAGAAAAGCACCCTTCCACTGCTACCCTCTGTCTTCTACGACCAAGCCAATTCTGTATCCATCTTGCCAGATCACCTCTGATCCCGTGCGACTTTATCTGCTGTACCAGTCTGCCATGAGGGACCTTGTCAAAGGCTTTACTGAAATCCATGTATATAACATCCACTGCCCTTCCATCGTCGATCATCTTTGTCACTTCCTCAAAAAACTCGATCAAGTTAGTGAGACACGACCTCCCCTTCACAAAACCATGCTGCCTCTCACTAATACACCCATTTTCTTCCAAATGGTAGTAAATCCTGTCGCGAAGAATCTTCTCCAATAATTTCCCTACCACTGACGTAAGGCTCACCAGCCTGTAATTTCCTGGATTATCCCTGCTACCCTTCTTAAACAATGGAACAACGTTGGCCTTTCTCCAGTCTTAGGTTATTTATTGGTTGTTTATTTATTATTTATTATCTAGTATTTGGCTACAATACTGTTAGTCCCTCATCCAAGTTATTAATATAGATCATAAGTAGTTGAGTCCCATGCACTGACCCCTGTGGCACTCCACTAGTTACAATTTGCTAACCTGAAAATGACCCATTTATCCAAATCTCTGGTTCTTGTTAATTAGCCAATCCTCTAGTTAGCCAATCATCTATTTATGACAATATATCATCCCCAGTACATGAGCAGATCTTGGGCGGTAACCTCTTATGTGGCATCTTTACAAATGCCTTTTGGAAATCCAAATACACCAACTCCCAAGGTTCCCTATATCCACCCTTCTTATTATGTCCTGACAGAGCTCCAATAATTTAGTCAAACATGATTTCTCTTTCAAAAAACCATGTTGAATCTGCCTGATTGTATTATGATTAACTAAATGCCCTGTTACTTCCTTCTTGATAATAGATTCTTGAATTTTCCCAAAGACAGATGTTAAGCTAATTGGCCTCTCGTTTCCTGTTTTCTGTCTCCCTCCTTTTTTGAATGGTGGTGTTAGATTTGTGATTTTCCATTGCACAGGGACCCTTCCAGAATCTAGGGGATTGTAAAAGTTTACAACATTGCATCCACCATTTCGGCTACTGTTTCCTTTAAGACTCTAGGATGCAGGCAATGAGGCCCAGGGGACTTGTCAGCCTTTAGTCCCATTAGTTTTCCTAGTGCTTTTTCTCTAGTGATCATGATTGTTTTAAGTTCCTCCTTCCCTTTCGCCCCCTGCTTTTCTTCCATTCTTGATATGCATTTTGTGTCTTTTAGTGTGAAGATAGATACAAAATACTTGTTCAAGATTCTGCGATTGCCTGACTTCCCATTATTCATTCCCCAGTCTCACCCTCTAAGGAATCATCAACCACTATTTTCCTTTTTATATACTTGTAGAAGCTTTCACTGTCTGTTTTTATCTTTCCTGCTAGTTTTCTCTCATACCCCAATTCTCCATCTTTATTACTTTTTTAGACACCCTTTGCTGGTCTATTATTAATCTTTGCAGCATTGCATGCCTTTTCTTCCAATTCAATGCTATTCTTAACTTCCTTAGTTAGCCATGGTCTTTCTCATAGTCGTTCTTTCTCAATGAAATATAATTTTCCTGAGAGTTATGAAATACCTGCAATTGCTTCTCTACTGTCATACCTTTGGACCTGTTTTGCTGTTCCATCTTAGCCAAATTTCATTCCATTGTAACTGTGTATCTCACTTTCAAACTGAATGTGAAATTCATCATGTTACTATCAGTCCTACTTAGAGAATCCTTCACGATAAGGTCATTCCATGTCTAAAATAGCCTGTTCCCTGCTTGATTACAGGATGTATTGTTCTAGGAAACTGTCCCAAATGCACTGCCCATCCTTCATGTTATTTTTGCCAATTTGATTCTTCCAATGTATATGAAGATGAAAATCCCCCACAATTATTGCAGTACCTTTCTTACAAACCCCCATTATTTCTTGATTTATAACCTGATCTGAAGTGTAGCTACGTCGGCAGACCTATAAACCATTCCCACCAGTGAGTTCCTTGCTTTGCTATTTCTTATCTCCACCCAAACTGATTTGACGTTTTGACCCTTGGAACCAAGATTATTTCTCACACTGCACCAGTATCATCGTTGATTAACAGAGCTTCCCCACCTCCTTTACCTTTCTTTCTATCCTTCCAAATTGTCAAATAGCCTTGAATATTCAGGTCCCAAACATGGTAATTTTGGAACCTTGTCTCTGTATTGACTGTCATACCATACTCGTCTGTTTCTACTTGTGCAATAATTTCATCCATCTTGTTCTAAATACAGTCTGCACCCAGAGGAAGGACCTTTAATCCTGTTTTTTTTTTTCTTTTATTTCACAATTTCTTTCCTTATTCTGACCTCATTGCTGTTGTTATTGTTATTGCTTATGTTTGTATATTCCTTCCTTCCTGTCACACTCCGGTTATCGTTGCCTGTATTGCTACCCTGCACTATTGTCTTGTCTTTCTCTTTAACTTCCTAAATTCTCCCTCATGTGATCCATCCCACACTATTTATTTTAAAGCCCCTCTCTACACCGCCAGTTATATGATTCGTCAGTACACTGGTCCCAGCGTGGGTCAGATGAAGGCTTTTCCACTTGTATAGCTCCCTCTTTCCTCACTTCCCCACTAATCAAAATCCACTTCTCCCACACTAATCTTTGAGCTACGTATTCAACCTCTGATCTTAATTATCCCATGCCAATTTGCTTGTGGCTCAGTTAGTAATCCAGAGATTAATCACCTTTATGGTTCTTTTTTAATTTCGTCCTTAGCTGCTCGTACTCCCTCAGCAAAACCTCTATCTTAGTCCCACCTATGTTGTTGGTACCCACGTGTACGATGACAATTGAATCCTTGCCCTCCTGCTCCAAATTCCTTTTATAACCTGGCACTGGGTAGGTAACACTGCTTTTGGGACTCATGCCCTCGATTGCAGGGTCCAATCTATATCGCCTTGACTATACTGTCCCATACTACAACTAAATTTCTTATTGCTCCCCCTGCTTGAATATCTCCCTGCACCACAGGTGCTGTGGTGAGTTGGTTCATCCTCCTCAGTGCCTACTCTCGTCCACACGAGCTGCGAGAACATCAAAACTGTTGGACAAGTGCGAAGACTGAGACTCCTCCGTTGCTACCTTCAGCTACCAGCATCTCCTACAGTCACACCTACCTGTCCATTACCTAGCCTAAGGGTGTGACTGCCCCCTAGAACAAATTGTCAAAATAACTGTCCACGTCCCTGATGCATTACTGTGTCCAAAGCTCAGACCCCCAGCTCTTCAAATCCAAGCTGAATTCTTTCATTCAAAAATACAAAACACTTACAGGATTTGACAGGGTCGATGTAGGTAGAATATTTCCCTGGCTGGTGAGTTTAGACCCAGGAGACACAATCTCAGAATAAGGGGGAGGCCATTTAGGACTGAGATGAGGGGGAATTTCTTCACTCAGAGGCTGGTGAATCTTTGGAATTTTTTCTGCCAGAGGGCTGTGAAGTTTAGTCATTGGCCATGTTCAAGACAGAAATAGATTTCTGGATACCAATGACATCAAGGGATAGGGGGATAGTGCGGGAAATGGTGTAAGATGATCAACCATGATCTAATTAAATGGTGGAGCAAGTTTGATGGGTCGAATGGCATACTCCTGCTCCTTTGTTCCACTGTTTCATGAGCTGCAGACGCTGAGGGAGCAGGACCTCTGCCCAAGCCCAAGCAGCCTGTAGAAGCATGTCCAGGGACGCAGCAGTGAATCAGGGAGCAACCCTTGATCTGCCTTCTGCCCTTTCAGCTCTTCGTTCAGTAACCAGAGGCCCCTCATTGGTCCCTCCAGAGCTGCTATGTTCGAAAGTACTGCTGGCTGTCATTAAAGATGGTGCTAGCATTGCCTGAACTGGGACACCCTCTGTCTGCGCTGCATGAGTGTACTGTTCCCCTCAGCCGCCCGCTGGCCGTTAATTGTTCAGCTCTGACAATATCACATACATAACTCTACCTACCCTGTCCACACGGACACTGCGTCCACTTCCAATCCAGATGTTGGGACTATATGGCTTCCGATAATTTCCCAGCCATTATCTTCAGCTCCAGCACAATTTCTATTCCAAACCACTGACCATCCCCTGCCTCCTCCTAGCGACTCAGGGTAAGCACATGAGGATACTATGCTTTTGTCTTGTACCATTATTCCTTTTGTCATTTCATCACTCCTGCACTTCCTTATTTTTTGGCTCCCTGGCACCCCCATTTCCCTGTTGCTTAAACCCTGTCAAGTCGCTGCTTTTTTCTAAGTTCCAATGAAAGCTCATCGAACTGAAATGTTAATTGTGTTTCTGTTTTCACAGATATTTCCTGAACTGCTGAGTATATATATTTATTCCCGCATATTTATTTATATTTCAGATTTACAGCATCAATAGTATTTTCCTTCTATATGACTGGAAGTTTTGTTTCTTGAATGGTTGGCACTGTACCTGATTGTTGTCATTGGTAGTGTTATTTAAATCACTGAGGATTTGAATCTGCTTCCTGTTATTTCTCTCTCTTCCCTAGTCTGAATAATAACGCTCTCACAGATTCTTGTGTCAAGCATCTCGTCTTCATCCTCAGTACAAACCAGTCACTGGCCATTCTGAACCTGGCTAATAATAATCTGGGGAATTCAGGAGTGAAACTACTGTCTGCGGCTCTAAAGAATCCAGACTGCAAAATACAGAGACTGGAGTAAGTAGCAGACCGTGTGAGATTGTGTTTATAATAACTGGATGTCTAACAATATATTTTGAGCACTGTTAGAAAATGTAATAAATAACCATTGTCCATTATTATTGTTAGTGTTAACATTATTAATTTTTTAAAACACTCAATTTTATGTGACTCCTGTTATTCCTTTCTCTGATCCCCAGTCTATGGGACGTCTCTCACAGAATTTTTGCTGAGGGTTCAGGGGAATAATGTGATGATGCAGCCCTTGAGGTCCCCTCCTCCTCCTCAGAGGTGGTCGGCTGTCCCCTGGTCACAGCAGCCCTTCATTTGTGAGAGAGAGAAGAATGATTGAGGGCACTGCACATTCCAACACGTCCTTCAGACTACTCTATGTGACCAGTGATGGACACACGAACACCATGTTTTGTGATCGCAAGGTGCTCTCCTGTGCCCATCCATTCAGCCACTCACTCTCTCAGCTCCACAACCCATCTCACCATCAGTGATTCCCCACCCTGCCTGCAGGTCTCCCAGCTTCAGCGCTTCATCTTCCATTGGTGTAAGGATGGCAAGATCTGGATGCCAACACTATTTTTTGTTCATTCCTTGACGTTGTGTGCTCCCTTCTACAAACAGATAAATTTCCATTGTTGATTGCTCATCAAAGACTCATACTAACCTATTCTGGTGGCAACCTGACTGTGCAAAATGGAGCCACAGGGATGCCTCCTGAATGTAGCCAGACAGTTGCTGCAGCAGGAGTCAATTCTGACTGACTGGATTCCTCCACAGAGAGGCTGACATGTCTCGAACACTCAGTGCTGCTGCCTGGGCATTGCCAGTGGCTGGACAGCAATGACCTTTCTACCAATTTCACTTTCATCCTTAGTCACATATAAGGTTGTAAGTTTAACATTATGTGCTGCACTCACCTTGCCAGAATGCATCAGGTCATTAATCCTTTTGTGACACTGCTCACCTCCTCAGCAATCTCCATCCAGACTTGCTTGGATTGATGGGGTTGACCTCTTCCCGTCCAGAGGGAACAGGCCCGAACAACTTGGAGGAGCATTGGTGAATCGGGGAGCAGTCCTTGATCTACCTTCTGTCATTTCAGCCCTTTATTCACTAACCAGGGCTCCCTCGCTGGTTCCTCCAGATCTGCAGTGTTTGAAAGTACAACTGGCTGCCTTTAAAGATGCCTGCATTGCCTGAACTGGGATATGCGCTGTCCACCTGATCAGACAGCTTCACTCGCCTGCAGGCCAATTGCCTGGCTCTGGCAATATTGCGTTCGTAACTCTGCCTACCCTTCCCTCACGGCCACACCACCCACCCCCAGTACTGTTGCTAGGATGACATGGCTTCTGGCAAAATTGCAGTCATTCTCTTCAGCCCCACCACAAATTCTATTCTTGAGCCATTGACCATCCCATGTTCCTCCCTTTCAACTCAGGGTAAGGACATGGGGATGCTGTGCTTTTGCCTTGCACCATCATCCTTTTTGTCATTTAATCTTTCCTGCACTTCCATTTTATTCCCTTTGCCCCTACTCCCCCATTTCGCTGTTGCTTAAACCCTGTCTTTTCCCAGTTCTAATGAAAGCTCATCAAACTGAAGTGTTAACTCTGTTTTCCTCTTGACAGATACTGCCTGACCTTCTGAGTATTACGAGCACCCTATTTATATTTCAGATTTACAGCATCAATTGTATTTTGCCTTCCATATAAATAGCTTCTTGAATGTCTCACACTCTACATTGTTATTGCTATTAATACTGTTCTTAAAAAAACACTGTGAATTTACTCTGATTCCTATTATTGTTCTCCATTGAATCCCCAGGCTGTGTAATAATGGTCTGACAGATTATTGTATCGAGGATCTTGCCTCTGCTCTCGGTACAAACCGGTCACTGACAGATCTCAACCTGGATAATAATAAACTGGGAGATTCAGGAGTGAAACTACTGTCTGTGGCCCTGAGGAATCCAGACTGCAGAATACAGACACTAGAGTAAGTACCAGGCACTGTAAGATTGGGGTTATTAAGAACTGCTTGCCTGACACTGCAATTATCATTAGTATCAGTATATAAACACTGAATTGACTTTGATTCCTGTTATTTCTCTTTGATTCTCAGTCTGGAAAAGAATGGTCTCACAGATTCTGGTACTGATGATCTCGCCTCTGCTCTCAGTACTAACCAATCACTGACGTTACTGTATCTGCAATCAAATTCCATCACAGACCGATCTGTCCGCGCTCTCTGCCGCCTCATACTGACTTGCAAGAGTCTGAAGCAAATCGAGTGAGTGTTTATGATAATTTTTAATGTAATAAATAAAATATAAATGGATTCAGATAAATTTATTTCTAGTATTTGTAATTTTTATTGAAATATTAACTCTAGTCTCCATGTTAATGACACTATTGATCAATCTGATTTCCGTTTTTTTTAAAATAAAGTTTAAAGTATATTGTCTGTTTAATATTTAATCTGTTTCAGGTTAAAGGGAAATCGGTTGGGTCCAGATGGAAAGAGACACTTGGAGTCGCTTCGGGAATTCACACCTGGACTGAGTGTGACAGTGTGAACATTTCAATTTATAAACATTATTACTCTCATATGAACATTTTTGTCTGATTTTCTGCCCCTCCCCTTTAATCTGTCGCGCTCCAGGTCTAAATCCGATTGGCCATTTCCCAGTTTCCAGCTCGAGCTGAGTGAGTGTCATCCCTTATTGTGATGTCAGAGGGCCAGCGACAGGGTCACGAGACTCAGCCGCCTGCTCCCACAGCGCTGCTATTATTTGTTCATTGGTTGTGGGTGTTGCTGGCTGGACCAGCATTTATTACCCAATGCTAATTGATCTTGAGAAGTGGTGATGAGCTGCATTTTTGAAGAAACAGCGATATGTTTCCAAGTCAGGATGGTGAGTGACTTGGAGGGGAACTTCCAGGTGGTGGTGTTCCCATCTATCCGCTGCCCTTGTCCTCCTAGATGGTAGTGGTTGTGGGTTCAGAAGATGCTGCCTAAGGAGGCTTGGTAAGTTTCTGCAGTGCATCTTGTAGATGGTGCACATCGCTGCCACTTTACGTCGGTGGTGGAGGGAGTGAATGTTTGTGGAAGGGATGCCAATCAAGTGGGCTGCTTTGTCTTAGATGGTGTCAAGCTTCTTGAATGATGTTGGAGCTGCACTCATCCAGGCAAGTGGGGAGTATTCCATCACTCTACTGACTTGTGACTTGTAGATGGTTGTTACGAAATAGAGACAGTTTAAGTAAGTTATATTTGTATTTTTTGGGTGTTAGGAATGAGTTTTAGGTTTAAACTTCAAGTTTGATTTGTATTTCTGTATTTATGTTAAGAAAGGTCAAATTGAGTTTTAGTTGCACTTTAAAAGTTCTTGCATTTCTAATGGGAGTTTTCCGACTGTAAGCTAAGTTAAACAAACAAAAGTAGAGAGAAAAGAGTGCTGTTGCCTAGCAATAGGCGTCCAGAGATGCAGTTCCCTCCCACAGACACACACATGGAAGAAGAGAAACAAGAGTTTGATTTCGGAAGCTGTTTAAATTCAGTTGGTTTTGAAACTAGCTGCCAGGAGAGACTGGAGCAAAGGGGACAGATAGCCAGCCCCAAGCTAAAGAAAATACCCCCAAAATCCAGGGAAGTGGAACAGGGGAAAGTCCCAAGCAGACCTTCTTGTCAAAGGAAGGACAGGAACCTGGAAAAAGATCTGTTAAGAGTGAGGGGCAGAGAGAAAGGCTCCAAGCTTCAGATTTAAAAAGACAAAAGCTCCAGAAAGCAGTTTTTAAGTGAGAACAGCTTGCATGAGGTAAGAAGATCCAAAGAGACGCTGAAGGTCTGTAACTTTTTGCTATGGGCATGTGATTCAGTGGCATACTGTTAATGCTGAGCTCCGGTGAGAGAGAGTGCGTGGACAACAGCTTGAATGCATGTGGTGACCCAGGGGAGAGGAACATCGGAAGGAGAACTCAAAATACTGGAGGTGAACCCTTGTGGAAGGCATCTGAGAGAAAGTGTCGGTTTGGCACAAGATTCCAAAGCGAGTTCTTGGAGAGCGGAGATCGGAAACCCTCGTGTGAAAGACATGGTTCGGTGAGACTGGTTGGTTCATGGTGTGACAAGTGTCTGGGGGAGTTGAGGAAAGATCTATATCATCTGGTTAAGATGGCATCTGTCACCTGGTTTCAGAGTGTGGTGTGTCTGACCATAGGGTGGCTATTAGTTTACATATACATATTGGTGTACTTACTGTGAACATTAGAGTGTAAGATAGTTTTTTTGACTTGTGTTATCCTTACAAATATGTATATATCTATAAAGGTATAGTGGGTGAAGGAGTATTGTAATATAGTTAATCTTTTCTTGTTTAATAAATGTTTTGTACTTTTGTTAAAAGTGCATCAGCAGACTCTTGTGACTCTGTTCAGTAGCTACTCTCCATGTATCTAAACAAACAATTAAAAGTTTTGATCTATCAAGCTGGGTTCCATTCTGGGATCAGGCTTGTCCAGGGGTAACCTCAGCTTGGATCATAACATGATGGACAGTCTTTTGGGAGTCAGGAAGTGAGTTACTCGGTGCAGGATTCTGAGCCTCTGACCTGCTCTTGTAGCCACAGTGTTTATGTGGCTAGTCCAGTTCAGTTTCTGGTTAATTGTAACCCCTAATGCCATTGAATATCAAGTGGTGATGGCTAGATTCTCTCCTGTTAAAGATGCTCATTGCCTGGCAGTTGTGTGGTGCGAATGTTACTTGCCACTTGTCAGCCCAAGCCTGGATATTGTCCAGGTCTTGCTGCATTTGGATATGCACTGCTTCAGTATCTGAGGAGTCGTGAATGTTGCTCAACATTGTGCAATCATCAGCGAACATCCCCACTCCTGACCTTCTGCAGGATATCCGGGGCTGAATGTTCCTCAGTGGGGCACTGGGGAAATATATAGACAGGAATGACCCAGGGCGGGGATTAGCCTGGGCTGCAATGGGACACTGACAATTACACCCAGCCTTTATGGGTTTGGGAGTAATGTGCCCAGGATTCCCGCTCAGTATCAGTGTCCAGTGACCCTGCTGGGTAGTGAACCTGTGTGGGTTTAGGATGGGGACAGGGTCTGTTCAGCTCGGATAGATCCTGCTGTTCAATAGGGACAAACATTCACTGCATGGGGTGACCCAGGGAGAGCATCCTGATAGGCGGATCCCGTGGATTGTGTAACCAGGAAATTGAACTGAAAGCATTAACACTTTTCCGCCTTCCCTAAGTAAGAAAACAACAGTTGTTAAAACAATGTATTGAATGCAGACTCTGCCCTATTGATTTTGCTGTCATTTACACACTGAAGGATGAATTTCTAAACAGCTGGAATGACACTGGACTGGAGTGTGTCAAATTAAGAAGTTGACTTCGTAAATTCATCTTCCCGCTCTAAGTGTAACAAGTTGTGGAAGTTGAGTGACCCAGTGTAAACTACACTGCAGTAAATGGACAGGATCCATTTAAGGACCCACAGCTGAACCACTGTAGCCCTAATACATGGATTGTGGTCTAAACACAGAACAGGACCGACAACATTTAAGTAGAGAAGATAGTTTGATGTTCTGGGTCAGGTTCCTTACAATGTAACCCTGTTGTATTGATACTATTTTCCAGATATTGATGGACATGTTGTACATTACATTATTTCCTGATTTATTTTACATACCCCATCATATGCAGTTTTTCCGTTCTCTCCTCACCCTGGTATAATAAATGGTGAAGCTTCATTGTATTCATCAGACTTCAAAAATTTGTAATGAGCAATGACCAGATTCCAACAACAAGCACACACCCTCCAATGTGATTCACTGTTATGTTCACTGCCTCTGAAGTGCCCTAGTATTCCGCTTAGTTGCATAAACAGTTACATCAATGATTCAAGAAGATGACCCAACAGCAACATCTTTGGACAATTTGAGTTGACAATTATAGTGACTTTACCAGTGACACCTATAACTGGGAACTGGATGGAAAAGAAACATTTCACTCAAGTGTAAAACTGGTGTTTCAGATCCTTAAAATGGAAATTGAAAGGTTTCTGTAAGGCTGATGATTTCTAATACCAGTTTCTCACCAGAGCAGCAAGTTGAGTGATAAATGTTTATGCAGACACTGGGGAACTCCCCATATCTTTTTGTATTAGAGCAATGCGGATTTGTTGTATCCACTTCAGCAGCAGAGGGCGCCATGGATGAACACGTCATCGGGGAAAGCAGCAGTCAATGGATAAGGGAATCGGGCCGTGTACAAAAAGCTCGGCTGATTTACTATCCGTCATTATGCGCAAAATTCCAAGACAAACTTATCCTATAATCATACGAACATAATAGATTAGGAGCAGGAGTAGGCCACTCCGCCCTGCAAGCCTGCGCCGACATTCAATAACATCATGGCTGATCTGATTGTAACCTCCCGCCTACCCTGCTATCCTTTCACACCCTTATCATGAATCTAGGTAGCTCTGCCTTGAAAATATTCAAAGACTTTGCTTCCACCACCTTTTGAGGAAGAGAGTTTGAAAGACTCATGACCCTCTGAGCAAAAAAGATTTCCCTCAACCCTGTCTTAAATGAGTGACCCCTTGTTTTTAAACAGTGACCCCGAGTTCTAGATTCTCCCACAAGAGGAGACATCCTCTCCACATCCACCCTGTTAAGACCCCTCAGGATCTTAACTGTTTTAATAAAGCCGCCTCTTACTCTTCTAAATACCAGTGGATACAAACTCGACCTGTGCAACCATTCCTCATAAGGCAACCCACCCATTCCTAGTATTAGTCCAGTAAACCTTCTCTGAACTGCTTCTAATGCATTTGCATCTTTCCTTAAGGAAGGATAGCACTTCTTACTCCAGATGTTGTCTCACCAGTGTCCTGTACAACTGAAGCATAACCTCCCTACTCTTGTATTGGGCTCCCCTCTCAATAACCAATAACAATCTATTAGCTTCCCGAATTCCTTGCTACACACGCATACCAGCCTTTTGTGATTCATGCACTATGACACCCAAATCCCTCTGAATTTCAGAGCTCCACAATCTCTCATCATTTAGATAATATGCTTCTTCTTTATTCTTCCTGCCAAAATGGACATTTTCACATTTGCCCACATTATATCCCATTTGTCAGGTTTTTGCCCACTCACTTAGCCAATCTATGTCACTTTGTAACAAAACAGAAAGTGCTGGAAAAAACTCAGCAGGCCTAACAGCATCTGTGGAGAGAAAAAACAGAGTTAACGTTTCGAGTCCGCATGACACTTCTTCAGAACTCTGAATTTGTACATATATTAACCATTATTTCGATACTGCTGGATCAATATTTTGGTTTTCCCTCCCATCAACACTGTAGGAGCACCATCACCACACGGATTGCAGAGTTACAATACTATCTTCGCAGCGTCACTAGAGAGGCTGAAATGTCGGCCTTTCCACTAGCACCAACACAAAAATATAATATTATGATGAACTTCACTGATATGCAAAACCGTGGTGTTGCTGAAAATCCTTTCATTAGCACTAAGATGCTTCAGTTGTGATCCGCTAAAATTGTTTAAAGTTGTGAGGAATTTTGATGAAATGAATTAGTTACTAATTCCAATATCTTGGGAGGCCGAAACTGGAGAGCATGAATTTAACATTCTCAGCAAAAGACTGAAAGAACAATTATTTGATGCACAGAGTGGCTAAGGCATAAAGTAAACAGAATTAGAACTATGTGAATGTTTGTGGGAATTGGTCTAACTGTTTTTTAATTTCAGGGAGCAGCACAAATGTGGTGGGTAAATAATTTCCTTCTCTGCTGTAAAATTTTAAAAGTATGTAATGAAATATGACAATACAAAAGCAACATGCATTACTATATCACTTTTAATGTAGAAAATAAATCCCAACATTTCATGACATTTCAGAGTCGTCATCAGACATAAATGAATGCCAAATGAATGGAAGTTTCACCAGAGTTGGCACAGAAAAACTGGTTTGAACAAGCGAGTTTTAAGGAGGGCTATTAAAGAGAGTGAGATAGATCGAGATGGAAAGAGGTTTAGGGAGGGGCTTTCATATCTTTGGCCACATGATTGGAGACATGCCTGGCAATCGTGAGCAAAGGGCGGCAGCAAGAGAATTGTGGCTACAGGGATAGGAACAGTGAATTCTCAGAGTGGAGGTGTGGGCTGTAGGGCTGGAGCAGGCTAAAGGTTTAGGAAGGGATAAGACCATGAAGCTAACCAAACACAATGGTGGGAGTTAGTAATTGGAGACATTGAGGGAAATGGATGTTAGTGTAGGCCAGCAATATTAGGAGTGCATCTTGGTTCGTGAGAAGTATGATTAGGAGAGCATTTGAATAGATGCATCTACAGGTGACACTCCCATGATTAAGCAGGTGGACTGACACAGGAATAGACAATGTTGCAGATGAGAAAGGGGGCTGTCTATGGGACGAAGAGGATATGAAGACCAGAACCTCAGCGGACTGGCTTACATGATGTCAACATTGTAAACAGTGTGAAGCAGCATGAGACAGTAACAATGGAGAAGATCAGAATCAGCAGAAAGTGCTGAGTTTATAGCAGGAACCAAGACTGATAGCTGCTGACCCTGCCATGTTTAGCTGTAAGAGATTTAATCATAACCAGTATTCTATACCAAACGAGCAACTCGACAACACAAAGACAGTTCACGTTGAGAAAAATGATGGAGATGTAGAGCTGTGTCCTATCAATGTGTCTGCTACCATGATTTGGGATGATATCGACTAGTTGTAGCATGTAGATAAGAAAGAGCAGGGCTCCAAGTATAGATCATCAGATTAATCCATGGGCAACAGTGCAAGGACGAGACGGGAAGCTATTGGTGGATATGCTCCGTCTATTACGTTATTTTAAAAATAGGACCAGGCGATTGGCCGGGTGGTTAACAGTGAGATTGAGTGACTTTGGCTACAGGAAGATATAGACGGGGTGGTCAAATGGGCAGATAAGTGCCAGATGGAATTTAACCCTGAAAAGTGTGAGGCGATACACTTTGGAAGGAGTAATTTGACAAGGAAGTATTCAATGAATGGCATGGCACTCGGAAGTTCTGAGCAACAAAGGGATCTTGGCGTGTGTGTCCATAGATTTCTGAAGGCAGAGGGGCATGTTAGTGGGGTGGTAAAAAAGGCATATGGAGCACTTGCCTTTATCAATCGAGGCATAGATTACAAAAATAGGGAGTTTGCGTTTGAGTTGTATAGAGCCTTGGTGAGGCGTGCAGTTCTGGTCGCCACATTATAGGAAGGATGTGATTGCATTGGAGGGGGTGCAGAGGAGATTCACCAGGATGTTGCCTGGGATGAAACACTTAAGTTACAAAGAGAGGTTGGATAGACTTGGTTTGTTTTTGTTGGAGCAGAGAAGACTGAGGGGGCGACCTAATCGAGGTGTACAAGATTATGAGGGGCATGGACAGGGTGGATAGGGAGCAGTTGTTCCTCTTGGTTGAAGGGTCAGTCACAAGGGGGAATAAGTTGAAGATGAGGGGCAGGAGGTTTAGGGGGAATGTAAGGAAAAACTTTTTTACCCAGAAGATGGTGATGGTCTGGAATGCACTGCCTGGGAGGGTGGTGGAGGCGGGTTGACTCACATCCTTTAAAAAATACCTGGATGAGCACTTGGCACGTCATAACATTCAAGGTTATAGGCCAAGTGCTTGCAAATGGGATTAGGTAGGTAGGTCAGGTGTTTCTCACGTGTCGGTGCAGACTTGATGGGCCGAAGGACCTCTTCTGCACTGTGATTCTGTGGGTGAAACTTCACTGAGCTGGTCAATGGAACGGATGTTTCTGATGGTATGTTAATGCTTTGGAAGCCTGCATGATTGTGCAGAAGGCGAATGGAAACTTCACCATTGCCACATTATAGAATGTGACGTATGGCAATGACTGTAAAGTGACAGTATGGAATGAAATTTGAAAGGGGACTGAGTTGTAGTGCTAGAAATGCAGCTTTTGTTGACGTTAAAGTTTACATTGCCGTTCAAATAATTTACAATTAGAATAATTGGATATTTAAATCCGTTCTTTAACTCCTCTCTAAATTTACTCTGGGTTAGTGCATAAACGCAGGTGTTGGTGCACGAACTCAGAAGCCGCAGCATATATCCTACTTGCTGCATGACATATACTGGATTGCTAAATGTTTTGTCGGTATAATTGTAGTTTACAATTTGCCAGTTTAACGAATGTGCAACATATATAATCCACAACAGTATAAAATTGGCAAAGCAAAGAGTAAAATGATGGATTTCCTTCGGTTCTCTGTTTCTGGGTCAGTATCATTCTCTGCTTTGCCTTGGCCCCGGAGACCCCTCCAGAGCCGATTGACAATAGTAATGTTACGAGCAGTCAGAGAGTTGAATATCAAGATCAAGACAAATGGAAGCAACGGTGTTAGTATACTGTCAATCCGCTCAGAAGCTATCCAAAAGGATGAGATATAATAGTCTGGTGTTTCACTGCAAAACCAGGGTACATTATCGATAATTATTGAAGGAACAAAGGCAAAGTACACGGGAATGGACCTCATACAACTGACAACGCTCATAGTTCCTATAACCACAGTTGCTGTTCTCTTGGTGCAATATCTTGGTTTTAGCTTCTGACAAGAAATGGCTACAAACCGATCAAAGGTAAAAGCGACTGTGAACCAGACAGAACAATTCAGGGCTGCAAGAAACAAAACCATCTTCAATTTGTACACTGGAGTGATGAATAAGGAATTAATTGGAAAGTAAATATTATTAATTCGATTCAGTATAACATCAATGATGACGAGTAGTAGATCTGCTGTTGTCATTGCCATTAGATACTGAGTGAAACATTTGGAGAGGCCGCATTTCCCTCGTTTCAGGATCACAACCGCCACTGAATTAACTATAGGAAATAGAATTAAACAGCAACATCTTAGTGGGCATTTCACAGAGAAAGAACTGTCAGTCTAACAGAATTTACTGAAAAAGTTACGATTATGCACCAATTGCAACAAATCTATTGACATTCCACAGAACAATACAACGTTATTCTAAATTGTCATTATGCAGAGTACAAAAAAATCGATGAACTAAATGGAACAACATTTTAATTGATAATAAATACTAATAGTGAATATAGAAATTTAAAAAAGAAGGGAGAATGAATAACAATGATCTATCATGAAGTTAAAGATTTTGGTTGGACGATGACATCAAGAATAATTCACAAGCCCAAGATTGTGATTCCAAATCTCAAGCTGTGAAGCTAAATCCAATGAAGCTGCTAATGCGTGGAGTGGAGCTAGACATAATCTTGGAAACTGATAACTTGACATAAAAACAAAACTTGTTCAGTATATCCTCAGGCCAAGGAATCTGTCGCCTCACTGAGCTGAGACCCTCAAATATATTATCAGGGTAAATGAGGAGTAACCAAAATCAGAACTGGAAGAACACAAGGAATAGGAGAAGGGGCAAACCATATGGCCCGTTGAACCTGCTCCATCATTCAATATGATCATGGCTGATCTAATTGTGCTTTTAACTCTTCCCTGTCTGACCCCCATAACGCTCGACCCCTTTTTCAATCGAAAATCTTTCTAACTGACCCCCACTGTTCTCTGGGGAAGAAGACACCAAAGACTAACGATACTCCAAGAGTATCCTCTTCTTAACCAAATTAGAAATGCAACAGGTTTTAAGCAAATGCAGGGGCAAGCAAAGTGATGTGCGAGGGGAAAACACGCAAAAGTGCAGGATTGATGAGATGGCAAAGGGAATTATAGTGTATATTAAAAGCAGATGATAATGGCATAAGTAAAGAACAAAAGATGGGTCCAGAAGATGTGTAAATGGAAAAGACAACATCACCAGCAATTGTTTCTTCACGTTGATCCATCATCCCTTTCGTCCTTTATTCTCTTATCCCCTCCACTACAGCACAAACCTTTCCCTTGTTTCTCACCTCCCTGACCCATTTTTCCTTTCTCCTCCATTGCTCGTGGATTGTCAAGAAAGAAATGAGGCAATGAATGGTTAAGGGATTTGGAAAGGAGAGTTGCTTACGAGCAGCATTACTGGGTTAGGGATAGTTGATGTTTTGTAATAGGTACAGTAATGCAGAGTTTATATTGTGGGATTAGCCCAAGCTCGAACGGTAGTTAGATAATTGGAATTTCATTTACAAGTGTCTCTTGTTCACAAAATCGGAATTCAGGACATTAAAGGGACAGTGGCATGCGGGATAGGAATTTATTTGTGAGCCAGAAGTCTATAAATATTAATAAGCTGTTGTTACGGGCAGAAGGGGGATTAATTTAAACTGCTCTGATTTCTCCACTCACTACCTGTCCACAAACAGAAAGGTGCTTTTGATTTCCCCCTTGATAATTGGTGGCACATTTTATCCCCAACCCTTCAGCTGAGGAGTAATCCAATCCTCTATTTAAAAATCCCACTGCAAACTGGAGATAGAGCAAAACCAGAGGGTGAATATATTATAAACAAACACTCAAAAATGCGGAAGTGGGTTCACAACGTCCCCCACCTGTGCATTCATAGAATAAAAGAGGGATAATGGAATGAAAGGGCTTCAGGGCCAAGACCACAGACAGAGAGTAGAATTCTGGTTTCACATAAATCCAGAATCCAAATCAAAAAGTCCAATGGTGAATTCCTTCAAAAGTTAGCAGGCTGAAACTGTTGAAGGGTGACCCACATTTCCAGAAGCGATGCCTTCCATGATGAGAGAACATAAGAGCATAAGAAATAGGAGCAGGAGTGGGCCATTCAGCCCTTCAAACCAGCCCCAATAAGATCATGGCTGATGTGCCTCAGGCCTCCACTCCTGTTTCATGCCAGCTCCTCATAGCCCTCGACTCCCCGATATTTCAAACATCTGTCTACCTCCCCAATCCTTTCAGTGATCTATCCTCCACAACTCTCTGGGGTAGAGAATTACAGACATTCACTACCCTCTGAGATAAGAAATTCCTTTGTACCTCAGTTTTAAATGAGTGTCCCCTTATTCTGTAACTACGTGCCCTAATTCGAGATCTTTCCACTAGTGGAAATGTCTTCTCAACATCTACTCTTTTAGGCCCCCAGAGAATCGGGTACGCTTAAATAATATCACCTCTCATTCTTCTGAACTCTAATGAACAAAGGCCTAAACTCTTTCGCCGTACTTGATAAGTCAACAACTTCATCCAAGGAATCAGCCTCGAGAATCTCTTTTGAACTGCCTCCAATGCCAATATATCCTTTCTTGAATACGGGACCAAAATGATGCACTGTACTCCAGGTGTGGCCTCACCAATACCCTGGACAGTATTAACAAGACTTCCCTATTTTCAAACTCCAGCCCCCGAGCAATACAGGCCAGAATTCAATTTGGATTCTTAATTACTTGCTGCACCTGCATGCTAACTTTTTGTGTTTCATGCACAAGAACACCCAGATCCCTTTGTTCTGCACTTCTTTGAAATCTAAATAGTCTGCCTTTTGATTCTTCCTACCAAAGTGCATGACCTCACACTTTCCGACAGTAAACTCAATCTGCCAAGTTTTTGACCGCTCACTCAACCTATTTATATACCCTTGCAGATTTGTTATGTCCTCATCACAAAATGCCCTCCCACCTCTTTCTGTATCATCAGCAAACTTGGATACATTACACTCTGCCCCCTCCTCCAACTCATTAATATAGATATTAAATAATTGAGGCCCTAGGACAGATCCTTTTCGTACTCCACTAGTTACAACTTTCTGGCCTGAAAATGACCCATTAATCCTGACTCTCTGTCTTCACAGTTAACCAATCCACAATCCATGCTAATACAGTACCCTAAATACTGCGAGCTCCTATCTTATGCAAAAACGTTTTAGGTGGCACCGTGTCAAACACACTACATCTACCGGTTCCCCTTTATCAATTCTGCTTATTATACTCTGAAAGAACTCTAGCAAATTTGTCAAAAATCATTCCCTTTTCACAATACCATGTTGACTCTGTTTGATTGTGCTAAGCTTTTCTAAATGACCTGCCAGTTCTTCCTTAATAATGGTTTCTGGCACTTTCCCAACGACAGATGTTAGGCTGAGTGGCCTATAGTTTCTTTCCTGCTTTTTGTCTCCCTCCGTTCTTGAACAGGGGCATCACATTAGCACTTTTCCAATCTGCTGGGACCCTCCTGGAATCCAGTGAGTTCTGGAATATTTAGATTAAAGCCTCCACTATCTCTGCAGGCACTTCCTTTAAAACCCTTGGATGCACACCATTACCCCCTGGCGACTTGTCTGCCTTTAGCCCCATTAGTTTGTCAAATCTTTGTCCCTCATGATGGAGAGTGTAACAAAATCTTACCTGCCATTAATCATTGCTTATCTAATATCTTTGGAATGTTTAAGATGTCCTCCACTGTGAAGACCAATGCAAAATTTTAAATTGAGTGCCATTTCCCTGTTCGCCATTATCAATTCTCCAGTCACATACCCCAAGGGTCCCAAGCTCGCTTTAGACACTTTCCTTCATTTTATATACCCATAGATGCTCTTGCTGATTGATTGTTTTTATATTTCTTGCCAATTTACTTTCATAATCCATTTCCCCCCTCTTTATTAGCTTTTTAGTCATCCACTGCTGATCCCTAAAATATCCCCAATCCTCTGGATTACCACTAGCTTTCACCACTTTGTATGCCTTAGTTTTAGGTTGGATACTCTCCTTGACCACTTTTGTTAACCATGGGTGGTTCATACTTCTCATCGAGTCCTTCTTTTCGACTGGGATAAATTTTTGCTGTGCGTTATGAAATATCTGCTTAAAAGTCTGCTACTGCTCATCCACTGATCCTCTCCTTAGCCTATTTTCCCAGTCTGCTTTAAGCAACATTCTCTGCAAACCTCTGTAATTGCCCTTATTTAAGCTGAGGACACTGGTTTGAGACCCTAGTTGCTCACCCTCAAACTGAATTTGAAATTCTACCATGTTGTGATCACTACCCACCAGAGGATCCTTAATTACCTTATCTATTATTAACCCGACCTCTTTTCAAATTAACAAATCTAAAATAACCCGTTCCCGGATAGGTTCTGCAACGTATTACTCTAAGAAGCAATCCGTGATGCACTCTACAAATTCGTCTTCCATGTTACCACTGCCAATCTGATTTATCCAGTCAGTATGCATATTGAAATCACCCATGACAATTGTAGCACCCTTCCTACATGCTTCCATTATTTCCTGTTTTATAATTTGCCCTGCAGTAAGGGACTATTTAGGGTCATATAGACAACCCCCACCCGTGATTTCATCCCCTTGCTATTCCTTATTCCCACCCAAACTGATTACACATCATGATCTATTGCACCTATATCACTACTCACCCACTGATTCTTTCCTTTACTAACAAAGCTACCCCACCTCGTTTTCCACTTTTGCCTATTGTTTCGGAAGGTCAAATACACTCACTCTGAAACCACCTCTCTGTAATAGCTATCAAGTCACATCCATTTTTTTTCTATTTTTGCTGTCAATTCATCTATCTCGTTACAAATGCTGCGTGCATTCAGACAGGGACGTTAAAGCTTCGACTTTTTACCATTATTACTCATTCTGTTTCTAATTTCTGGTGCACTCGTCCGCTTATATTTTCTGCCCCTTCCTGTCACACTTTAATTAACATTCACCTGTTCAGTGCCCTGCCTTTCTGAACTCTCATTTCTTTTTTATTTTTAAAATTTACCTTCAATTGAACCCTCACCTCCACTAAATAGTTTGAAGTCCTATCTACAACCCTAGTTATATGATTCGTCAGGACACTGGCCCCAGCATGGTTCAAATGAAGCCCACCCCAATGGAACAGCTCTCTCCTTTCCCATTACTGGTGCAAGTCCCATGAATCAGAACCCATTTCTTGCACACCAATTTTTGAGCCACGCATTTACCTCTCTAATCATATTTACCTATGCCAGTTTGCAAATGGCTCTGGTAGTAATCAATAGATTACCTTTGTGGTTCTGCTTTTTCATTTAGCTCCGAGCTGCTCAGCAGAACCTCTTTCCTAGCCTTACCCAAGTCGTTGGTACCTAAGTGGACCACATCAACTGGTTCCGTCTCTCCCACTCCAAGTTCCTCTCCAGCCTAGAAGAAATGTCCTTACCTTTGGCATCAGGTAGGCAACACACTCTTTGGGACTCTCTGCCCTAGATACAGAATACAGTATTTATGCCCCTAGCTATGCTATCCAATATTAATACTACTTTTTCTATTTTCTCCCCCCACTTGAATGGCGCTCTGTGCCATGGTGCTCTGGTCAGATTGCCCATCCTCCCTGCAGTCTGTGCCCTCATCCACGCCGGGAGCAAGAACTTCATTCCTATTGGACAAGGGCACTGGCTGAGGATCCTCCAAAGCTAAATTATGTAACTCCATACCCGCAACACTCGTAGTCATATCCTCCTGTCCCTGACCATGATCTAAATTTGATGTAATCAATCTAAGGGGCGTGACTGCCTCCTGAAACACAGTGTCCAGGTAACCCGCCCCCTCCTTGATGTGTTGCAGTGTCTGCAGCTCGGAATACAGCTCACCAACTCTGGGCCGAAGTTCCTCGAGTGGCGAACAATTGCTGCAGATGTGGTCCATGGATCGTACTAGTGCCCAACAGCTCCCACATACTACAGCTGCAATGCATTGCCTGCCCAGCCATCTCTATACTATTTTATTAATTAAATTGGATCTTTAATATTGTAAAAGTGAATTTCTTCACTGTACTTTTCAGCTGATTTAAACCACTTGAACAATCAAAAGAGTCACAGAAGTGATACCCACCAATCAGCTACGTGTTTTCCTTTGACATCATACTTCTGCTCTGACAGGACAGAACAGGTCCTCCTCTCGCAACCTCCTCTAGGTGCTGCTGATTGCCTGGCTCGGGGTCCTCCTCTCACTCTCTCCTCTCGAGAGAAAGTACGTAGAGATGAATTAGCCTTATACAGAAGTTCAGACCTTCCAGCGGTACACAGTGTAGACGAGGCCAGGCAATTCTAACATGGACAGCTCTTTCTGTTGCTTTTTGTTAGGTGGTAAATGATAGACCGAGGCAGGCTGCTAGCATTGAGGCCTGGTCCTCTTCTGATGTTAAAATGTGACTGCAGATGGAATCCGAAATCTGTTTAATTAAAATAAAATTCAAACAGCTCAAGTCTCTGTCATGTGACCGGGTGGTTTTGTATCAAGCTATTCAGCTAATGAGACACATTGTGTTAAGAACCATTAGCACAACTTTGGAGATGGGTGCAAAATAGCACTTCCTTTGTCATAGCTTGTTGGCGCAGACGCCTAGACTACTATCCTTTGTGTTGGCTTGGCTCGAAAGTTTATACAATGCAAAGAATGTTACATTCCAGGGGTTTGATGTGTCAGCTTTTGTCCATTTTTAAACTCCTCAGAAACATCCAAAACTATCATAGGCACATAGGAAATCGGAGCAGGAGCAGGCCATTCGGCCCTTCCAGCTTGCTGCACCATTCATCATGATCATGGCTGATCATCCAACTCAATATCCTGCTCCCGCTTTCTCCCCATATCATTTGATCCCTTTCAACCCAAGGGCTATATCTATATCCTTCTTGAAAACATACAATGTTTTGGCTTCAACTACTTTCTGTAGTAGCGAATTCCAGAGGCTCAAACTCTCTGGGTGAAGAAGTTTCTCCTCAACTCAGTCCTAAATGGTCTACCCCGCATCCTCAGACTGACCCCTGGTTCTGGACTCCCCACCATCTGGAACACCCTTTCTGCATCCACCCTGCCTAGTTCTGTTAGAGTTTTATCAATTTTTACGAGATCACCACTCATTCTTCTGAACTCCAGCGAATATAATCCTAACTGACTCCATCTCTCCCCATATGTCAGTCCCGCCATCCTAGGAATCAGTCTGGCAAACCTTTGCTGCACTCCTTCTATGGCAAGAACATTCTTCCTCAAATAAGGAGACCAAAACTGCACACAGTATTCCAGCTGTGGTCTCACCAAAGCCATGTTTACTTGCAGCAAGACATCCCTGCTCCTGTACTCGAATCCTCTGGCTATGAAGGCCAACATACCATTCGCCTTCTTTACTGCCTGCTGCACCTACATGCTTACCTTCACCGACTAGTGTACAAGGGCACCCGGGTCTCATTGCACATTCCCCTCTATCAATTTATAGCCATTCAGATAATAATCTGCCTTCCTGTTTTTGCGACCAAAGTCGATAACCTCACATTTATCCACATTGTGTTGCATCTGCCATGCATTTGCCCGCTCACTCAGCTTGTCAAAATCACACTGAAGCATCTCTGCATCCTCCTCACAGCCACCCTCCCACCCAGATTTGTCTCATCTGCAAATTTGGAGATATTGCATTTAGTTCTCTCATCTAAATCATTAATATATATTGTGAATAGCTGGGGTCCCAGCACCAATCACTGTGGTATCCCTCTCGTCACTGCCTGCCATTGGGAAAAAGACCCGTTTGTTCCTACTCTTTGCTTCCTGTCTGACATCCAGTTTTCTATCCATCTCAATACATTGCCCCCAATCCCATGCGTTTTAATTTTACACGCTACCATCATGTAACCCTCCTGGTTTATGAAATATTGACTTGATATCTTGTACACCCCATTAACAGAGCTGAAGGGGTCTCCTTTTACGAAATTATCCGATAGGCGGGGCCTCTGATAATGTAAAGCTCCCTTAATAATGCACTGAAGTGTTGACTGTTATTTTTGTGCCCAAGACCTGGAGTCAGACTTCAATACCTAATCTTCTGATACAAAGGCAAGTGTGCTACCAACTGGGACACGGTTGACAAATCTGATTGCAATATTTGCAGTATTAGTGTTTTCTAATCAGTTAATATCAGTTAATAATTCAACAAGCCTATCCATGACACTGAAAATATGAGGTGAGGTGTGGTGGCAACTGTTATGTCAGGTGTTATAATGGGCAGAAAACTTCCAAGGTGCAGATTCCTCCTGATGTGACTACGGCGCTGAAATAAGAAATAATTGCTGTAGAATAGCTTTGTTCCTCGGGAAAACTACTAATTTGCAACTGAAGTAGTAGAGGGGAACGATAGGTATGTGAAACGCACAGAAATACTCCATCCAAATAGTTAGTTACAATACTGAGCGTTTAATTATAATCAGCTTACACCAGGTCTCACCTTAATTTGACTGGTAGCCATCAGACAACATGCAGAGTGGCTGTATACATTTCCTGCTCTGTAGTGTACATTACATTTTCGATTTCTACTACTTGTACAGACAATGTATACAATATAAAGTTGAATAACTTTATTTACTTAATTTGCTCTTGACTTGCCTTTTCTCTATTTCAACAAAAACAGATGCATTTTTACGTTGTGTTAAATCATGTGCGGTAGAAAATAATGTCGGATGGTGCACAAAATGAGCGGTGTCGTGTCAGTCACCCATTATAAACAATGCCTGTTATTTAATTACATTGACTGTAATACTCCTAAATATCAGATGCTGAGTATCCAGCCGGCTGATCGAATACTGTCCTTTTGTACTACTATCTGAGCTGAATTTCAATCCCTCAGAGTTTAAAAATTACACAGCTCATAGTTACATAAAATAGGGAGCAGATCATTTCATAGAAAATAGCATGACACATCTCGTGATAAATGAATGCAGCTCGAAATGCTAACATGCTGGCTCTCGTCTCTAAGTTAATAGTGAAATTAAATTTATATGTATTATAGTGTAGGATGATACTATATATTATTGTACTATTTTACTTATCAGCGTTCGAAGAATTCAACCAATAACACCACAATAAATGAGAGGAAGTCCACTCGATCACACCTTGCCAGAAAGTCAAATTAAAAATTAATTTTAGCATTCACTAAAATAATATATTTTAAAAAGAATATAACTAATATAAAAGGTGCATTGATCTAGTTTGTAAGAATTAAAAATGGAATGTATAAATATTTAGACTCTGATTGTCTTATTTGCTCTGGAACTGAGATTGTACAAGAGTCAATACATGGAAGATGCCAGCAACAATAACTATCGAACACTGAAGAAAATTAATAACCTCTATAAATAATCCTCCCACAGCAAATAGTAAAACTACTCTTGAACCGGTAACACTGAATTTGCGACTTTATAACACAGACCAATCTGAGTATGTTCCTGTAAAAGGCAGGGAGCAAGAGTAGTAACGCCTGAACATTGGTTAACACCATTAATACGGGATTCAAAGCCTTACCAGTAACGCCAATTGCAGCAAGATGTAGTAGATGCTTTCTATCTGAAAGATTAATGGATATCCCATTTTCTCCGAGGTAAATGTATTAGTGATACCGACTGATTAAATATAATTGCATGATGAAGAAGCCACTATTTATATTGGCGAGAACCCTCCAGTGAGACAATTGAACTGGTTACATAATAAACAATATTAGTTACAGTTACTTAACAAACAGTCAAGGTAAAAATGTAGACCGGAGATAATGATAATGATATTGTTTTGACATTTCTTCAGGAAATACAAAGGAAGCATAAAGATCTTCTGGTTGCAATTGTTATATGCATATTATTAACTGGGCATACAGACCCCTCAACTCCTGCTCGGAAGCAGATACTCTGCATGCAGATATCTGAACATTTAATCGCGGTGTGTATGCGTAGTGTGTGTGGAGGTGGGGGTGGGGGTGGGGGTGGCTGAGGGGAGTGGATGTGGTGGCGGCGGGTAGGTGGGGGAGGGGCTTTGCTTTTCAAGTTAAATTGGGTATTTTTTTCAAGTAAGACACCACCCTTACATGGATATATATCGTTGTTCCCTCATCATCTCCAGTCAAACCTCTGGAAATCGTTTCAAACACGATTTTCACAGAACAAGAAGTTTAACCACTGCGACAAATCAAGGATAAACACCAAGTGCTTCCCGGTAAGGAGGGACGGGTAAGCAATATGTCATGAGCAATGCCTTTCATGCCACCCATTCACACTATTCTGTTCAGCCTGTCATACCACCTATCCACAATATTCCCTTCAGCCCATCTAGCCCGGCAATAAGCAGCATTCCCTTCAGCACATATAACTAATCAATATAGCCCAGCAAATCAGGCATTCCATTCAACCATTCTAACCCACTAATTCAGTATATCCTTCAGCCCATCTAACTCATCTATCCACAGTATTCCATTCTGTCCATCTAAATTTCCTATCCACCATGATTAATTCGGCCCATCTAGTCCATCTATTAACAATGTTTCCTTTCGGCCTATCTAAATAATCTGTCCGTAGTGTTTCTTCAACTCATTTAGCCCACCGTGTTTTTTTTTCACCCTACCTAACTGATATCCACAGAAATTACTTCTACCCGTGTAATCCACATATGCAAAGTGATCATTTAAGCTCATTTATTCTATCTATCCAAAATAGTCTCTTCAGGCCATCGATCATACCCATCCACAACGTGATGTCAGCCCATCTCACCTGTTATCCAGGGTCATAACTGCAGGCCATAAAGCCCAACAATTTTTTATATTTGTTCATGGGTTGTGGACATTGCTGGCTAGTGCAGCATTTATTGCTCATCCCTAAATGCCTTTGAGAAGATTGTTGTGTGCTGCCTTTTGATGCAATCCATGTGTGGTCGGAACAGCCACCACACTGCTTGGAAGGCAGTTCCAGGATTTTGACCCAGCAACAGTGAAGGAACTGTGACATAGTTCCGAGTCAGGATGGTATGGGACTTGGGGCGGAGTGGTGGTGGGGTGAAGGTGGGGTGGAGGGGGCGGGGGGGGGGGGGGGGTGTGGATCTTGCATGTTATGATGTTCCTATGTATCTTCTTCCCTTGCTCTTCTAGGTGGCAGAGGTCGCGGGTTTGGAAGGAGCCATCAAAGGGGCCTTGGTGAGTTACTGCAGTGCATCTGAGGTATATGAGGTACACACTACTTCCACTGTGTCAGTGGTGGAGGGACTGAATGTTGAAGGTGGTGGCTGGGGTGCCAATCAAGCGAGCTGCTTTGTCCTGGATGGTGTCGAGCTTCTTGAATGTTGTTGGAGATGCACTCATCCAGGGAAGTGGATAGCTGGGCCATGAAGATGATGGAAAGGCTTTGGGACTCAGGAGGTGAGTTACTCTCCAAATCATTCCCTTCTTTCCATCCAGCTCACCTATCTACAGTATTCCCTGCAACCAATCACACCCAACTATATGGACTGTTTTCTTCAGCCCAACTAACCCATTTATCCACCTGTTCTTTTTTTATCCCACATTGCCCACCACTCATACTGTTTCTTTTAGCCTATTTAGTTAACGCATCCACAATGTTTCCTTCAGACCATCTGGTCCTCTATCCCCAGTATTCTCTTCCATCCAACTATCTGTTCTCCATAATGTCCCATGCAACCCACCTAACCACCAATCTTCAGTATTCTCTTCAGATCATCTAGCCCACTTATCCAGAATTTTCCATAAAGGCCACTCAGTCCCCTCTATTCCTTTCCAGCACTCTACCCGCCAGTCCACAGTGTTCACATCAGCTTATCTCTCTTCCTATCCACAGGTGTGCCTTCAGGCCATGTAACCAACTATCCACACCTTCCCTTTAGCGCAACTAACCAAACAATCAACAGTGTTCCTTCAGCCCTCCTAGCCACATATCCATTGTAACAATTCAACCCATGCAAACTGCCTATCCACAATATTTCCTCAAACCATCCAAGCAACATATTTACGAACTCTCTCAGCTGATCTAACACAAATATCCATAGTATTCTGTCATCCCATTTAGGATGCCTATCCAAGCATTACATCATTTGATCTCGCCTAAATATATAAGTATGCTCTTCAGACCATCGAACCCACCTGCCCACAGTACCCCTTTCATACCATCCAGCTCACCTATCGAGATAATTCCTTCAGTCCATCTCACCCATACATCTATATTGTTCACTTCTGTCTACACAGCCCAATAATTCACAGTGATCCGCTCAGCCCATCTGCATCAGCTATCCACAGCATGCCACACAACCCACCTAGTCCCCAAATCTCAATGCTGCCTTCAACCCACTTACCCACTATCGACAGTATTCTCATCAACCCATCCAACTCACCTATCTAAAAGATTTTGTTCAATTCTTCTCGTCGAGATATTTCCACATCCCTCTAAGATGATCAACCTTACCTATCCAAAGTGTTCCCTTGCACATCCCTATCAACTCTGAATTGTAATTTTTTTCTGTTCTAACAATGATAGATTTAGAAAGATAAAAACACTTTTTCAGGTGAAATGTTAAACTAACGTTTCAGCTGCCCTTTCAGATGAACATAATAGACTCCATATGGCTATTTATTTAAGATCAGGGACGTTTTCCACGATGCACTATAAATATTCATTCTTCAACATGACCCTCACTAAAGCAGATGTACTTTTTTTCCTGATTGCTGTTTATGGAAGACTGACGTGTTCACACCAGTTGCCTCGTTTCCCAGCATTACTACGGTGACTGCATGACATTTGACAGAACTGCTTTGGGATTCTGAAGTCATGATAGACACATCATAAATGAAAACAATTATTTATTTTATTTGATAATGTCGAGATGATGATTCTGAATAACCACTGTGGAGCTTTCACTCCCTTCTATTAATACAAATATTTATGTTTGAATCAAGAATAGACATATCCATAACTATGGCTATGCTATATGCCAATCCTCAAGTTAGTTGCTGATTTATATGGACTGCTGCTGAGATGGAAATTTTTGGTAGATTCCACTGTTGTTTGAGTTGGTGAAATCCACGTTGAGTGGTGTGGCACGTGGAGAATGCTTTGGTTATGTCTTCAAGGAAATCCGGTTGCTTCAGTTATTGGTGATGCAGTTTCTTCCCTCTTTGGTTTGAAACATGACAGGGAGAATTAACATAAATGACACAGGCGGGCAAACTGCCAAAAGAGGGAGGAGGAGGATTAACATAATCCACTGAATAATGCATGTAGCCAGCACATCAATTCCCAGAGTTTCTCTCCGTGAAACCTAAATTACCCACGAACACAATGTACTTAAGTCAGGCCGGGCCTTCAAGCATGAATTCCTTAAACTCTAGAATTCCCTCCCTTAACCTCTCTGCCTCTCTACCTCCTTCTTCTGCTTTCAGACACTCGTTCCAATCTACTTATTTGACCAGTCAACTTCCCAATACCCCTTTGTGAAACTTTGTTATAAATGTAGATTTATAATGTTCCTGTCAACCGTCCTGAGGCGTTTTATTTTGTCAAATGCAGCAGATAAATAGGATTTGCTGCTGTGTTGCTGAGCTGAGAGAACGTCAATGTCAAATTGTGAGGATCTGTCAGAAGTAAACATGTCCCTCCGGTCAGAGCAGAGTGCTCGAGGTGTGGAATATTGATTCCACAGAGGCTGAGAGCCAACTCTCAGACACTTCCTCCTACTTCCCCCTGGACAATAACCCCACCATCGAACATCAAGCCATTGTTTCTATGACTTTCACTGACCTCATCACCTCTGGAGACCTTCCCTCCACAGCTTCCAACCTCATAGTCTCCAAAGCCAGGACAGCCCGCTTCTACTTCCTCCCCAAAATCCACAAACAGGACTGTCCCAGTAGACCGATAGTGTCAGCCTGTTCCTGCCCAATGGAACTCATGTCTTGCTATCTTGACTCCGTTCTCTCTCCTCTTGTCTAGTCTCTCCCCAACTACACCCGCGATTCCTTCGATGCCCCACGTCATATCAACAATTTCCAGTTCCCTGGCCTAACTGCCTTCTCTTCACCATGGACGTCCAATCCACCTACACCTCCATTCCCCACCAGGATGGTCTGAGAGTTCTCCTCTTCTTCTTTGAACAGAGGCCCGAACAATCCCCATCCACCACTACTCTCCTCCATCTGGCTGAACTTGTCCTCTTGCTGACCAATTTCTCCCTAAACTTGCCTCACTTCCTCTAAATAAAAGGTGTGGCAATGGGTATCCACATGATCCCAGTTATGCCTGTCTCTTTGTGGGTAATGTGGAACATTCCTTGTTACAGTCCTACGCAGGCCCCCTCCCACAACTATTTTTCCTGTACATCGATGATTGTTTCGGTGCTGCTTCATGCTCTCGCCTGGACCTGGAAAAGTGTATCAATTTTGCTTCCAATTTTCACCCCTCCATTACCTTCACATGGACACTCCCCTTCCGTTCGTTGACATCTCTGTCACAATTTCTGGTGATAGACTGTCCACCAATATTCATTATAGCCCACTGACTCCCACAGCTACCTCGACTATGGCTCCTCATAACCTGCTTCTTGTGAGGACTCCATCCCATTCTCTCAGTTCCTTCATCTCCGTTGCATCTGTTCCAATGATGCCACTTTCCCAATCAGCGCTTCTGACAATTCTTCCTTCTTCCTTAAATGAGATTTCCCAAACACTGTTGTTGACCGGGCCCTCAACTGTGTCAGACCCATCTCCCACGCCTCTGCCCTCATAACTTCCTCTCCCTCCCAGGACCATGATATGGCCCCCCTTGTCCTCACTTTTCACCCCACCATCCGCCACATTCAAAGGATCATCCTCCGCCATTTCTGCCAACTCCAGCATGATGCCATCTCAAAACACATCTTCCCTTTATTCCCACGCCTCCAGTCGGCATTCCTTAGGAACCATTTGCTCTGCAACAACCTGATCTACTCCTCCGTCACCCTCAGCACCTCATACCCCTCCTATGGCACCTTCCCATGGAATCACAGAGGGGGAAACACCTGCACTTTTACCGTCCCCCTCCTCACCGTGCTTCACTTGCACCTCCTTCAATTTGGTCTACTGCATTCGCTGCTCCCAATGCTATCTCCTCTACTTTGGAGAGACAAAACTCAGACTTGGTGACTGCTTTGCAGAACACCTTCGGTCTGTCCTCAAGCATGACCCAGACCTTCCGGTCGCTTGCCATTTCAGAACACCACCCTGCTCTCATGCACACATTTCCGTCCTTGGCCTGCTGCACTGTTCCAGTGAAGCTCAACGCAAACTGGAGGAACAGCATCTCATCTTCCGATTAGGCACTTTACAGCCTTCTGGACTTAACATTGAGCTCAACAACTTCATACAATGAACTCTTTCCTCCATCCTCAACCTTTCTTGGCCTCGTTTTTCAATATTCATTTTCATTTTTTCTTTTTTATTTTTATCCACTTAATTTTTATTTTATTGATTTTCACTATTATTCATCGTTTTCATTGTTTTATCCCCATCTTTTACCCTATTTTCAATTTTTTCGCACCACCGCCACCGCCCCCCCCCACTCTCCGCCCCCTCCCACCCCCCCCCCCACCCACCCACCTCCCCCCAACCCCCACAAGGACCATCTGTCACTTGCTCATGTTGTTCTTTCCAGAGTGCTTGCCCTTGACGGACATTATCTGCCGTTGGCTCCATTGGCTCCATTTATAACGGGGGATACCACAGGCCATTCATGTTCATCACGCCGGACCTTCACCATTGATTATGTCAGGTCACCCATCATTAACTGTTTAATCATGCTCCACTGTTGGCCCTGAAGTTGTTTTTACCGCTGCTAAATTGTCTATCAACGAATCACCAAGCTGATTTTTTTTTGGTTTCTCTATGCAGACAATCTGTCATCCATCTTAATCTCCATGAAGGGTGTTCATCTCTGTCCTGATAAGATTTTTAAAAAAAAAACGTTCATGGGGTGTGGGTGTCGCTGGCTGGGCCAGCATTTATTGCCCATCCCTAATTGCCCTTGTTCAGATGTCTGAAACCAGGATAGTGCAATGCTCCTGGATCCTCATGACCGTCCCATATCTAAAAACAAACTCCAGCTCTCAGAACCTTCACCCTCACAACCGTCCATCACCTCAACAATCCAATTTCCATCCTGTGTTGTTGTGATCCGGACATTGGAACACAATGATAGGTTTGGTTCCAGGATCGTGAAGGTTGATGAGAGTCTTGGTAACTTCCATGCCGGACAATATTTCTGGGTATCTTTGTCCAGCTGGACAGTGACACGTCTAATACCGACCTGACCGATGGTTAAGAAATGCCCCAAGCTGCTTCGGGAGGAATATGTTGACTATGTTTTCAATGGACAATAAGCCGTTTACCGAGTGCTTTTGGGTGCTTGGTCGGCCCCCATATCGCCTGGGCACAGAGGACAAAAAGATTGAGTTCCACCAATCCTAGGAGGGCAATCATTCCCTGAAATAATGCTCCTGTGCTTTCAGTGGTTGTCGTGGTTGCTGGGTGAATACATGATTAATACTCACTGGGTTAATACTCGCTGCAATTACAATAACCGGCTGAGGATGCCCAGCCCTGCCCCCTAACCCTGTCACAACCAGGGCTTTGGAGACAGGTGGCACGGCGTCTAATGTGATCCATATCAATCACTTGGTCATGTTACGTGCTGAACACTTCCTGATGGACCTGTGGTCAAAGATGTTTCTCTGCATAAATTTTTCCAACGAGGGGCGAGTGATATGGCGTGGTCCAACTACTTGGAGCATTCCACGGCAGCATGACCAGACCCAACCTTCGCAACACCGGGGGCATGTAGAACCTCAGTACCGAGTGACACTTGGTGTTTGCATACCAAGGGTCTATGCACAGCTTGATGCAGCCTCACACAAGAATGGCCAACAGGATGAGAGCGATGTTGGGCAATATTTTTCCACCTTTATCTAGAGGCTTGTACATCGCGTTGCTGTGAACACGATCCATTTTCCACCTCCAGATAAAGCAAAAGCTGGCTCGGATGATCGCCATTGCGCAGGAGCCAGGAACGGACCGACATGTGCCACGTACAGCAACACCAAGAGTGCCTCACACCTGATGATCAGGTGCTTACTCGCAATGGAGATGGAATGTCGCTGCCACATGCTTAGTTCCCTTTCCACCATAGCCACTCTTGTATTCCCTTTGACTTGCTTGAACTCGCCAAAAACACTACATCACTCTTCTCAGGGTTGAGTGCCATGTGGCATTTTTCTGCCCATCTAACCAGCCCATTGATACCTTCCTGTCACCTACAGCTATCCTTCTCACTATAAAACAGCCATTTTATTTACGTTGCGGGAAAACTTCCTGATGATTCCCCTTATATAATATAAAAGCAAAATAGTGCGGAAGCTAGCAATCAAGAACAAAAACAAAAATACCTGGAAAAGCTAAGCAGTTCTGACACCATCTGTGGAGATGGATACAGTTGACGTTTCTAATCCATATGACCTTCATCAGAACTAACAGTTATAGAAATGAGATGAAATATAAGCTGGCAGAAGGGGGTGGGACAGGTAGAGTTGGATAGGGAGCCAGTGATAGGTGGAGGCCAAGAAGAGATTGCCAAAGATGTCATAGACAAAAGGATAAAGGGGTGTTGACGATGGCGATATTATCTAAAGGATGTGCTAATGGGGACATTAAGGGTAGCAAGCAAGACAAGCTAGTGGCAGATGGCCCGAGTGAGGGTGGGATGGGGGAAGGGTTCAAAATGGGCTAAAAGGTGGAGATGAAACAATAGATCGAAATAAATTTAAAAATAGGATGGAAAAGTAAAATATATTTGTAAAAGAATTATAAATTATTGGAAAAAGGGGGATCAGGAAGGGGGTGGTGATGGAGGAGAGAGTTCATGACCTGAAATTGCTGAACTCAATATTAAGTCCGGAAGACTGTAAAGTGCCTGGTCGGAAGATGAGGTGCTGTTCCTCCAGTTTGCGTTGAGCTTCACTGGAACAATTCAGCAGGCCAAGGACGGACATGTGGGCATGAGAGCAGGGTGCTGTGTTGAAATGGCAAGCGACAGGGAGGTCTGGGTCATGCTTGTGGACAGACCGAAGGTGTTCTGCAAATCGGTCACTCAGTCTGCGTTTGGTCTCTCCAATGTAGAGGAGACCCCCATTGGGAGCAATGAATGCAGTAGGCTAAATTGCGGGAAGTACCAGTGAATCTCTGCTTCACTTGAAAGGAGTGTTTGGGCCCTTGGACGGTGAAGAGGGTGGAAGTAAAAGGGCAGGTGTTGCACCTTCTGCAGTTGCATGGAAAGGTGCCATGGGAGGTGGTTGAGGTGAAGGGGGTGATGGAGGCGTGAACCAGGGTGTTGCGGAGGGAACAATCCCTGTGAAAAGCCGCCAGGGGTGGTGAAGGGAAGATGTGTTTGGTGGTGGCATCATGCTGCAGTTGGTGGAAATAGTGGATGATGATCCTTTGAATCCGGAGGCTGGTGGGGTGATAAATGGGGTTCAGGAGGACCCTGTCATGGTTCTGCGAGGGAGAGGAAGGTGTGAGGCCGGATGCGCAGGAGTTGGGCCAGACACGGTTGAGGGCCCTGTCAACCACCGTGGGTGGAAAACCTCGGTTAAGGAAGAAGGAAAACATGTCAGAGGAACTGTTTTGGAAAGTTGCATAATCAGAACAGATGTGACGGAGGTGAAGGAACTGAGAGAATGGGTTGGGGTCCTTACAGGAAGCGGGGTGTGAGGAACTGTAGTCAATGAAGCTGTGAAAGTCAGTAAGGCTTGTAATGAATAAAGGTGGACAGTCTATCACCAGAAATTGAGATCGAGAGGTCAAGGAAGGGAAGGGAAGTGTCAGTGATGGACCACTTGAAAATGATGGAGGGGTGGAAATTGGAAGCAAAATTAACAAATTTTTCTAGATCCAGACGAGAGCGTGAAACGGCACCCTAGCAGTCATCGATGTACCGGAGAAAGAGTTGTGGGAGAGGGCCTGAGTAGGACTGGAACAAGGAATGTTCCACATACCCCATAAAGAGACAGGCATAACTGGGGCCTTATGTTCCTCTTATATGTATGTCCAAATCGTTAATATATAACACAAAAAGTACGGCTAATCATGCACGTGGCTTTTTTTCAGAAGAGAAATCCGATTGGTGCAAATCCATCTGTCGTGTACCGTTAACGCTGATGTTTCCAGGATTCACGTCGGTGCTCGGACGGTCTTTAACCTGTAAGTTCTCCACTCGCTCTGTCATGCAGCCCGATAAGAGGTGATCAATTCCCAATGATGTTTGTAGCAAAATTGAGCGATGTAATTCAAAGCTTTGCATTATAAACACGCATCGTTGATTGGTGACACATTGATGATACATAATCTCCTTGGCTCAGAAGCCAATACCACTCCCTTCTAATTGCAACTTATCTCAGACACTTCGCTGTGAAGAGGGAAAACGCAAGGTAAAATAACAGGGGGCTCTCCATACAATGTGGCCCGTGAGGTGGCGTTGCTATATGATTGTTACTCAAGTAAAATCATCAATCACGAGGGCAGTTGGCCTGTTATTTACTGCTTTCCCAATTGATCTAAACACCTGATGCAGCTGACTGAGAGTCAGGCGGAAATCTATATACATTTCCTTGCCCTGAATGATAGCAGCAAATTGAAATTTCAACCGCACCGACGGCCACTCCATGAGTTTTCACGGCTGTAACTGCCTGACTTCTAATTCGCCTTGAAAATCCAAACGTTTCAATTGCTACATCCTTGACATACGGCAACATTTCGACGCTATTTTTACTTCAATGTTTGAAGTGCTTATACTCTTTAAATTTAGCATCCTTCTGAAGACAATTGTGAATGATCAACTTACACTGCTCATGCGCGAAATGTCCACATCCCATGAAAGAAATTTAAACGAAGAGATTGCATGAGGTACCTGCCGATTGATGACGAGAAATTTTGCAGTTTGGGGTTTGCTTTCGGCAGAATATTTTCAACAATGAGAAGAAGAAGAACCTATCTGCTCCTGAACAGATTTCTGAAGATCGGATCATTCAGCAACTCTGGAAAAAAAAAACAAATCCTTACATCTCGCTGATAACTTAAAGCATTGATTCGGAAAACACTAGAGTTCCAGCCTGTGTGAGATCAGTCAGCAAAGCAAGATGCCGAATTCTCCACTCATTGCTCGGCTGAGTTGGAACATCACTCGACCAAAGTAGTGCCAACCGGTGGCCGGTTAGCTAAAACAAAAACAGAATTACCTGGAAAAACTCAGCAGGTCTGGCAGCATCGGTGGAGAAGAAATCAGTTAACGTTTCGAGTCTTCACGACCCTTCGGCAGAACTGAAGCATAGTTAGGAGAAAGGTGAAATATTTCACCTTTCTCCTAACTATGCTTCAGTTCTGCCGAAGGGTCGTGAAGACTCGAAACGTTAACTGATTTCTTCTCCACCGATGCTGCCAGACCTGCTGAGTTTTTCCAGGTAATTCTGTTTTTGTTTTGGATTTCCAGAATCCGCAGTAGCTTTTAGCTTTCTGTTTTTATCGCCGGTTAGCTAAGATGGTTAGAGCGTGGTGCTAATAACGCCAAAGTCGCGGATTCGATCCCAGGACAGGCTAATGATGTCTCCTTTAGAGTAATTGTGGCCCACATTCCACTCCTCTGTTGTCACACCGCAAGAGGATGTCTATTGGGTGCTGTTCATCTGCACCATCGCAGACTGTCTTTTTCTTTCATACTTCTTGTCTGGAAAATTTCTGCCTCTTGCTCTGACAAATCCGTCATTCTTTAACACTTCTGTGCCACACATCTGTCGGCATCCATAAGACCATAAGACATAGGAGCAGAAATTAGGACATTCGGCCCATTGAGTCTGCTCCGCCATTAAATCATGGCTGACAAGTTTCTCAACACCATTCTCCCGCCTTCTCCCCGTAACCTTTGATCCCCTTACCAATCAAGATCCTATCTATCTCAGTCTTAAATACACTCAATGACCTGGCATCCACAGCCTTCTGTGGCAATGAATTCCATAGATTCACCACTCTCTGGCTAAAGACGTTTCTTCTCATCGCTGTTCTAAAAGGTCTTCCCTATATTCTGAGGCTGTGCCCTCGGGTCCTAGTCTCTCCTACTAATGGAAACATTTTCCCCACGGGAACTCTATGCAGGCCATTCAGTATTCTGTAAGTTTCAATCAGATCCCCCCTCATCCTTCTAAACTCCATCGAGTATAGACCCAGAATCCTCAAATGTTCCTCATATGTTAAGCCTTTCATTCCTGGAATCGTTCTCGTGAACCTCCCCTGGACCCTCTCCAGGGCCAGCACATCCTTCCTGAGATACGGGGCCCAAAATTGCTCACAATATTCTAAATGTGGTCTGACCAGAGCCTTATAAAACCTCAGCAGCACATCCCTGCTTTTACATTCTAGTCCTCTCGAAATAAATGCCAACATTGCATTTGCCTTCCTAACTACCAACTTCCCCACATTGTATTTCATCTGCCACTTCTTTGCCCATTCTCCTAACCTGTCCAAATCCTTCTGCAGCCTCCACACCTCCTCAATAACACCTGTCCCTCCACCTATCTTTGGATCATCTGCAAACTTAGCCAGGATGCCCTCAGTTCCTTCATCTAGATCATTAATGTATAAAGTGTAAAGTTGTGGTCCCAACACTGACCCCTGTGGAACTCCACTAGTCACCGGCCGCCATCCTGAGAAGGACACCCTTATCCCCACTCTCTGCCTCCTGCCAGACAGCCATTCTTCTATCCATGCTAGTACCTTGCCTCTAACACCATGGGCTCTTATCTTACTGAGCAGCCTCCTGTGCGGCACCTTGTCAAAGGCCTTTTGGAAGTCCAAGTAGAGAACATCCATTGGCTTTCCTTTGTCTAACATACTTGTTACCTCCTCAAAGAATTCTAACAGATTTGTCAGGCGTGACCTCCCCTTGATGAAACCATGCTGACTTTGCCAGATTTTACCATGCACATCCAAGTATTCTGAAATCTCCTCCTTAATAATGGACTCTAAAATCTTACCAACGACCGAGGTCAGGCTAATCGGCCTATAATTTCCCTTCTTTTGCCTCACTCCCTTCTTAAACAGGGGGGTTATATTAGCGATTTTCCAGTCCTCTGGGACCCTCCCTGACTCCAGTGATTCCTGAAAGTTCACCACTAACGCCTCCACTACCTTTTCAGCTATCTCCTTCAGAACTCTGGAGTGTAATCCTTCTGGTCCAGGTGAATTATCCACCTTCAGACCTTTGGGATTTCCTAGCACCTTCTCCTTGGTAATGGCCACCATACTCACCTCTGCCCCCCGACTCTCTTGAACTTTGGGGATGTCACTCGTGTCTTCCACTGTGAAGAATGATGCAAAGTACCTATTCAGTTCCTCTGTCATTTCTTTGTTCCCCACTACTACTTCTCCAGCATAATTTTCCAGTGGCCCAATGTCCACTTTTGCCTCTCTCTTACCCTTTATATATGTAAAAAAAAACTCTTGCAATCTTCTTTAATATTACTTGCTAGTTTACCCTCATATTAAATCTTCTCTCTCCTTATTTCTTTTTTTAGTTGTCCTCTGTTGGTCTTTGTAGGCTTCCCAATCCCCTGGTTTCCCACTGCTCTTCGCTGCATTGTATGCTTTCTCTTTAGCTTTTATGCTGTCCCTGACTTCCCTTGTCAGCCATGGTTGCCTCGTCCTCCCATTAGTATGCTTCTTCTTCCAAGGGATGAATTTTTGCTGTGTCTCCCAAATTACTCCCAGAAACTCCTGCCATTGCTGTTCCATTGTCTTTCCTGCTAGGCTCATATCCCATTCAATTCTGGCCAGCTCCTCCCTCATGCCTCTGTAGTTGTCTTTATTCAACTGTAGTACCGTTACATCTGATTCCAGCTTTTTCCTCTCAAATTGCAGGGTAAATTCTATCATATTATGGTCACTTGCACCTAAGGGTCCCTTCACCTTAAGCTGCCTTATCAAATCTTCCTCATTACACGTCACTAAAAATAGAATTGCCTGCTCCCTAGTGGGCTTCACAACAAGCTGCTCCAAAAGGCCATCTCGTAGACATTGCACAAATTCCTTTTCTTGGGATCCACTACCAACCTGATTTTCCCAGTCTACCTGCATATTGAAATCACCCATGATCATTGTAACATTGCCTTTCTTACACACCTTTTCTATCTCCTGGTGTATCTTGTGCCCCACATCCTGATTGCTGTTCGGAGGCCTGTACATAACTCCGATAATGTTTTTTTTACCTTTGCGGTTCCTCAACTCTACCCACACAGATTCTACATCATCTGAACCTACACCATTTCTTGCTATCGATTTAACTTCATTTCTTACTAACAAAGCAACACCCCCCACCCCCCTCTACCAACCTGCCTATCTTTTCGATAGGATGTATATCCTTGGATATTTAGCTCCCAGTCCTGATCCCCTTGCAGCCATGGCTCCGTGATGCCCACCACATCATACCTGCCAATTTCAATCTGCGCCACAAGCTCATTTACCTTATTTCGTTTACTGCGTGCATTCAGATACAACACCTTCAGTCCTGTATTTCCCGTACCCTTTCTCATTGTCGTCCCTTTATCTGATGTGCTTGAAGTTAGATTCCTAGCTCTTTCCAAACACCCTGTCCTATTTTGTGTTCTGGAGACTTTAACAGCCTCTCCTGGGCTCTCCTGGCCCGACCGACAGGGAGAAAGATAGAGAGAGAGAGAGTGCGATACCGACCGACCGAGAGGGAAAGAGAGAGACCGACCGACTGAGAGAGAGACAGAGAGCAACATAGAGAGTGACCTACCGACCGGCCGATCGTGAGAGATAGCGAGAGATAGACGACCGTCCGACGGAGAAAGCGAGAGAGAAAGAGTGATGACCGACCAACCGAGTGGGAGAGAGAGCGAAAGGGAGGAGAGAGACTGAACAACCAAGAGAGAGAGACAGATAGGGAGCAAGCGAGAGAGAGATGACCAAAAGACAGAGGGAGAGAGAGAGAGTGCCCAACCGAGAGAGGGAGAGAGCCCAACCAACCGACTGAGAGAACGAGAGAGAACAAGAGAGAGGAAGAGAATGAGAGACCGACTGACCGAGGGAGAGAGAGTGACACCGACCAACGCAGAGGAGAGAGAGATGACCGACCGACCGACCGAAATAGAGAGGGAGAGGCTGACCAAGATGGAGAGGGAGAGGGGGTGAGAGAGAACGACCGACTGAACGAGAAAGAGAGAGAGAAAGAGAGAGTGAGAAAGAGAGAGAGAGAGAGACTGATAACCGAGAGAGAGAGAGAGAGAGAGGATGAATAACTGACCGAACAAGAGAGTAAGAGAGAGAGAGAGATATCGACCAACCGACCGAGAGGGTGAGAGAAAGACAGAGAGAATCAGAGAAAGACCGAGAGAGTGAGAGACAGAGAGAGGGGGAGAGAGATACCGACCAGCCAAGAGGGGGAGAGAGAAAGAGCGAGAGAGAGAGAGAGAGTGAGAGACTGACCAAGAGAGTGTGAGAGAGAGAGAGAGTGAGAGAGGAACCGTCTGACCGCGCGAGAGAGAGGGATACCGACCGACTAAGAGAGAGAGAGAGGGGGATACTGAGAGAGAGAGGAGAGAGAGACCGATAGACCCACTGAGAGAGAGAGAGAGAGAGAGAGAGATAGACACCTACCGACTGAGAGAGAGAGAGAGACAGAGGGCGAGAGAGAGATGAACGACCGACTGACTGACCGAGAGAGAGGGAGAGACCGATCGAGTTAGAGAGGTATAGGGCGAGAGAGAGACTGACCGACGAAATGAGAGAGAGAGAGAGAGAAAGAGAGAGGGAGACCGACCGACCGAGAGGGTGAGAAAAAGAGAGAGAGAATCAGAGACCGACCGAGAGAGTAGAGAGAGAGAGAGAGAGAGAGACTGACCGACCGACTGAGAGAGAGAGAGAGAGAGACAGAGGGCAAGAAAGAGAGATGACCGACCGACTGGCCGAGATAGAGAGGGATAGGTAGAGTGAGAGACCGACCCAACGATCGGAGAGTGAGAGAGAAAGAAAGAGCGAGAAAGAGAGAGTGAGAATGATCGACCAAGAGAGAGAGAGGATGAACGACCGACCGACCAAGAGAGCGAGAGAGAGGGAGAGTGAGAGAGAGAGAGGGATAACGACCAACCGACCAAGAGGGTGAGCGATACAGATAGAGAATCAGAGATCGACCGAGAGACCGAGAGAGAGAGAGACAGAGAGACCGACCAAGAGGGAGACAGAGAGAGAGCGAGAGACAGTGATAGAGAGAGAGAGAGGAACACCGAGAGGGGGGTGGTGGGGGGGCGGGGGGGTGGGGGGGGGGGGGAGAGAGAGAGAGAGAGAGAGAGAGAGACAGAGAGAGAGAGAGAGGGAGAGACCGACTAAGGGAGAGATAGAGACAGAGAAGGGTACCGACCGACCAACTTTGAGAGAGAGAGACCGACAGAACGACTGAGAGAGAGAGAGAGAGACCGACTGACTAAGAGAGACAGACAGAGGGCAAGAGATAGAGAGAGATGACCGACTGACTGACTGACCGAGATAGAGAGGGAGAGACCAATCGAAATAGAGAGGGATAGGGAGGGAGAGAGACCGACCAACCAAACGGAGAGAGAGAGAGAAAGAGAGAGCGATACAGAGAGAGAGAGATACCGATTGACCGAGAGAGAGAGGATGAACGACCGACCGACCAAGAGATCGAGAGAGAGGAATACCGACCAACTGACCAAGAGGGTGATAGAAAGAGAGGATCAGAGATCGACCGAGAGAGTGTGAGAGAGAGAGAGTGTGAGAGAGACAGGGAGAGAGAAAGAGAGAGAGTGGGACCAACCGACAATGAGAGCGATCGAGAGAGAGAGAGAGAGGGATACCAACCGACAGAGAGAGCGGGAGAGAGAGAGAGAGAGAGAGAGCGATAAAGAGAGAGAGAGAGACCGATCGACCAAGAGATCGAGAGAGAGGGATACCGACAAACTGACCAAGAGGGTGATAGAAAGAGAGAGAGAATCAGAGATCGGCCGAGAGAGTGAGAGAGAGAGAGAGAGAGTTAGAGAGAGAGAGGGAGAGAGTGGGACCAACCAACCATGAGAGCGAGAGAGAGACAGATAGGGATACCGACCGACAGAGAGAGTGGGAGAAAGAGAGAGCGAGAGAGAGATAGAGAGGAGGGGGGTGGGGGAGAGAGAGAGAGAGGGATACCGAACGACCAACCGAGAGAGAGAGAGGAATACCGACCAAGAGAGAGAGAGGAAGAGAGAGGGAGAGAGAGACCGACGGGGAGAAAGATAGAGAGCGAGAAAGACTGACCGACCGGCCAAGAGAGAGATCGAGAGAGAGATAGTGAGACCAACTGACCGAGAGAGAGAGAGACAGAGATTGATAGAGAAAATTACTGACTGACCAGTCGATCAAGAGAGAGGGAACCGACTGAGAGAGAGATCGACCGACCGAGAGAGAGAGAGAGAGAGAGATACAGAGAGCCAGTGAGAGAGAGAGATGACCAACCGACCAACCGAGAGAGCGAGAGAGAGAGAGGCAGAGAGAGGAATACCGACCAAACGATCGAGAGTGTGAGAGAACGAGAGAGAGAATCAGAGACCGACAAAGAGAGTGAGAGAGAGACATAGACTGACCGACCGTAAGAGAGAGAGAGAAAGAGTGAGAAAGAGAGAGAGAGAGAGAGAGGGATACCGACCAACCGACTGAGAGGGTGAGATAAAGACAGAGAGAATCACATACGGACCAAGAGAGTGAGAGAGAGAGAGAGAGAGAGGGACAAACCGACCGAGAGGGAAGCAGAGAGAGAGAGAGAGAGCGAGAGAGAGTGAGAGACCGACCAAGAGAGTGAGAGAGAGAGAGTGAGAGAGAGATACTGACCGACCAACTGAGAGACAGACCGACACACCGACTGAGAGAGAGAGAGAGAGAGAGATGATCATACGATCAAACCTTTGCTACTGCACAGCTAACGAGCAGTGACATCGCTGTCAACTGTGCCCATGCCTGTCGTTCGCTGTAATGTTGCAGCCAATTCACTCGAAACAACTTGCAACCGCCAGTGGAAACATTCTTACGAGCGAACCGTAGCAAAGTGATTGCATTCAACCTATCAACAGGCCTGCACACGAATTAATAACTCGCTTCGCAAAAATTTCACGCAAATATTGCATCCATCAGCAAAGCCTATTCAATGTCAGATCTCTCAACAGGCGCTGCTGGCGAGGCCAAAAAATATTTGCTACTTCGAGATGTCTTTTAAAAATGCCGCACAACGGACACCTAATGTGTTGCTAATTATTTTATAACACGGTTAGAACGAAACAAAGCACGAACGGCGGAACCTGTAAGTCATTGCTGAGCTACTTGGAAGCGACACTTAATCTAAGCGGTTGAGAAGCCAATGGTTTCCGGTCGAAGATAAAAGCAAAATACTGCGGATGCAGGAAATCTAGAACAAAAATAAAAATACCTGGAAAAACTCAGCAGGTCTGACAGCATCTGCGGAGAGGGATACAGGTGACGTTTCGAGTCCGTATGACCTTCATCAGAACTAAACGATATAGAAATTAGATGAAATGTAAGCTGGTAGAGAGGGGTGGGACACGTAGAGCTGGATAGGGGGCCAGTGATAGGTGGAGGCAAAGAAGAGATTGCCAAAAGTGTCATAGATAAAAGGACAAAGGGGTGTTGACGGTGGTGATATTATCTAAGGAATGTGCTAATGGGGACATTAAGGCAAGCAAGCTAGTGGCAGATTGCCCTAAGGGGGTGGGGGGGAGGGATCCAAATGGGCTAAAAGGCGGACATGAAACAATAGATCGAAATACATTTAAAAATGGTGGGAAAAGAAAAATAAATTTGCAAAAATATTATAAATTATTGCAAAAGGGGGGATCGGAAATGGGGTAGTGATGGAGGAGAGAGTTCATGATTTGAAATTGTTGAACTCAATATTAAGTCCGGACGACTGTAAAGTGCCTAGTCGGAAGATGAGGTGCTGTTCCTCCAGTGTGCGTTGAGCTTCACTGGGACATTGCAGCAGTCCAAGCACGGACATATGGACATGAAAGCAGGGTGGTGTGTTGAAATGGCAAGCGGCAGGGAGGTCTGGGTCATGTTTGCAGACAGACCAAAGGTGTTGCGCAAAGCGGTCACCCAGCCAGCATTTGGTGTCTCCAATGTAGAGGGAACTGCATTGGGAGCAGCGAATGCAATAGACTAAATTGAGGGAAGTAGAAGTGAAGCGCTGCCTCACTTGAAAGGAGTGTTTGGGCCCTTGGATGGTGAGGAGGGTGGAAGTAAAAGGGCAGGTATTGCATCTTCTGCGTTTGCATGGGCAGGTGCCGTGGGAGGGGCTTGAGTTGTAGGCGGTGATGGAGGAGTGGACCAGGGTGTCCCGGAGTGAACGATCCCTGCGGAAAGCCACCAGGGGTGATGAAGGGGAAATGTGTTTGGTGGTGGCATCTTGCTGGAGTTGGCGGAAATGGTGGTGGCTGCTGCTTTGAACGCGGAGGCTGGTGGGGTGATAAGTGAGGACAAGTGGGACCCAATCATGGTTCTGGGAGTGAGCGGAAGTTGTGAGGGCAGATGCACGGGAGGTAGGCCGGACACACTTGAGGGCCCTGTCAACCACCCGTGGGTAGAAAACCTCGGTTTTGGAAGAAGGAAGGCATGCCAGAGGAACTGCTTTGGAAAGTGCTATCATCAGAACAGATGCGACAGATGCAAAGGAACTGAGAGAATGGGATGGAGTCCTTACAGGAAGTGGGGTGTGAGGAGCTGTAGTCGAGGTAGCTGTGGGAGTTGGTAGGCTTGTAATGAATATTGGTGGACAGTCTATCACCAGAAATTGAGACTGAGAGATCAAGGAAGGGAAGGGAACTGTCACTGATGGTCTATGTGAAAATAATGGAGGGGTGGAAATTGGAAGCAAAATTAAAAAAAAAAATCTAGATCCAGACGAGAGCATGAGGCGGCACCGAAGCAGTCATCGATGTACCATAGAAAGAGTTGTGGGATGGGGCCTGAGTAGGAGTTCCACATACCCCATAAAGAGACAGGCATAACTGGGACCCACATGGGTGCCCATTGTCGCACCTTTTATTTGGCAGAAGTGAGATGCTTTTAAGGAGAAACTGTTCAGTGACAGAACAAGTTCAGCCAGACGGAGGAGGGTAGTGGTGGATGGGGATTGTTTGAGCCTCTGTTCGAGGAAGAAATGGAGAGCCCTTAGGCCATCCCGGTCTGAGATGGACATGCAGAGGGTTTGGACGTCCATGGTGAAGAGGAGGCAGTTGGGGCCAGGGAACTGGAAATTGTTGATATGATGTAGGACGTGAGAGGAATCACGGATGTTGGTGGGAAGGGACTGGACAAGGGGAGAGAGAAGGGAGTCAAGATAGCAAGAAATTATTTCCGTGGGGCAGGAACAGGATGACACAATCGATCTGCTGGGACACTCCTATTTGTGGATTTTGGGTAGGAGGTAGAAGCGGGCTGTCTGAGGTTGGGAGACTTTTCTGGTTGGAAGCTGTGGAGGGAAGATTTACAAAGGAGAGGAGGTCAGTGACAGCCCGCGAAACAATGGCTTGATGTTCAGTGGTAGCGTCATGGTCCAGGGGGAGGTAGGAGGGAATGTCTGTGAGTTGACGCCCAGCCTCAGTGCGCCAGACAACAACAGCACCACCCTTATCAACATACCACCCTGTTCTCATGCCCAAATGTCCGCCCTTGGCCTGCTGCAATGTTCCAGTGAAGCTCAACGCAAATTGGAGGAACAGCGCCTCATCTTCCGACGAGACACTTGACAGTCTTCCGGACTTAATATTGAGCTCAACAATTTCAGATCATGAACTCTCTCCTCAATCACCAACCCCTTTCCGTTCCCCCTTTTTACAATAATTTATAATTTTTTTACAAATATATTTTTCTTGTCCCACCTATTTTTAAATTTATTTCGATCTATTGTTTCATCCCCGCCTTTTAGCCCGTTTCAATCCCTTCTCCCCACCCCACCCCCACTCGGGCCATCTGCCACTAGCTTGTCCTGCTTGCTACCCTTAATGTCCCCATTAGCACATCCTTTTGATAATATCACCATCCCTTTGTCCTTTTGTCTATGACATTTTTGGCAGCCTTTTCTTGGCCTCCACCAATCACTGGCCCCCTATCGAGATCTCCGTGTCCCGCCCCCCTCTACCTGATTATATTTCATCTCATTTCTATATTTTTAAGCTCTGATGAAGGGTCATACGGACTCGAAACGTCAACTGTATCCCTTTCAGCAGATGCTGACAGACCTGCTCAGCTTTCCGGTCTAACATTTTCTAACTCCATCTCGCTGGGACAACCTCCTTACGAAGACACCCAGCAGAAGGTAAATGAAAGGCAAAATAACCGCGAGCTCTTCCCAACAGTGTTACCCTGTGAAGTGGCTCTGCTATATGGGTGTTACTGAGGTAGAAATCAGCGGAACACAAACAGAAAATGCTGGAAAATCTCAGCAGGTCTGACAGCATGTGTGGAGAGAAAGACAGTTAACCTTTCGAGTCCGTATGACTCATCTTCAGAGCTTTAACTCTTTAACCTTAACTCTGTTTTTTCTCTACACAGATTCAGTTAGACCTGCTGAGTTATTCCAAAATTTTCTGCTTTCGTTTCAGATTTCCAGCATCTGCAGTATTTTGCTTTTATTAAAAACAAGGGCAGTTGGGCTGTTATTAGTTGTCTTTTACTGCTTTTGCAATACGCTGTGAACGCCTAAAGTCGTTGATTGAGAGCCAGGCGAAGACATATTTCACTTCCTGAACTTGCAACACCCCAGCATGATAGTAGCAAATTTAAAATTCAACAGGCACCCGGTAATTTCGCGTTTAAGGCCCCGCCATGCGTTTTCACGGCTGCGACCGCTTCACTTCTCATTCGCCATTAAGCTCCGCACGCTTCAATTGCAACGTCCTGGAGATCCGACTATTATTTTCATTTCAATGTTTGAAATTCTTATACTATTTAAATTTAGCATCATTCAGAAGGCAATTGTGAATGAGCAACTTATACTAGTCATGCGCGATATGTCCACTTCCCATGAGATAAATTGAACAGAAGAGGTTTCAGTCTGTTGACAACGAGACATTTTGCAGCTTGAGGTTTGCTTTCTGCATAATACACCACTCAGGGGAAACAGCAGGATTATATTGACCTTGGGGTGGAAGCAGTGCTGATTGACCAGTGGTAAGTTTAGCAGGTCACATTAGGAGTTCAAGTTTCATAATCATGGCATCAAAATGGGTAGAACACTGAAGGTGGTCTTGTCTGTGCTTGCTCTCTGAAGGAGCAATTCAGCTACTTCATCCCCCAGTCTTCTCCCCGCCTCCCTTTCTTTTTCAGGGCTTCTCCCTTTTTCTATTCTATTCAGTGTAGAAGAAGGAAGCGTGATATGATCGAGCTGTCTATACCGTTAAAACGAATTGTAAAGTTAAATAAGGACAAACTGTTTGCCCCATGTTAAGAATAGGATTGAATGTTAACATGCTTTTGCCACTGCTCCACAGCGATGGTGTCGTGGCCGAACAAGAGAAAAGTCAGGAAGTACATTTCAGCCATAGCGTAGCTGGAAGTCTGAAAACAATCCTGAATAATGTTAGAGGCTACCAGAATTTCGAGAAGATGTAATGTTTTTGCAAATTGAGGTAATGTCGCAATCACCTCCGGTCTTCTTGAGGAATCCAGCGTATTTGGCTTATTTTTTTCTGTCGTTTAATGGCGAGTGAACACTTAGCGCCAAAAGCAGCGTGGATGATAGTACTCGAACCCTGGCCTCCTCACATTAAAATCCTGAGGCTATGCTGATTGAGCTATCCGGACTGAAAGCCATAACTTTCCCATAGCTGCCTTCACCGCCAGACAAGAGGCGTCACACCCTCTATTTTATACTAAAATATTCAGTAGGTTTAACAGCACCTGTGGAGAGAAAAACCGAGTTAACGTTTCGAGTCCATATGACTCTTCTTCATACGGTCCGAAGCGGTAATTCTCTCCACAGAATCTGTTAGACCAGCTGAGTTTTTCCAGCATTTTCTGTTGTTGTCTCAAATTTCCAGCATCCGCAGTATTTTGCTTTTCCCTTTTTTATCTATATCTGGTATTTCCTTCTTTGCTAATTCACCCTCTACAGCGCATTTCCCTCACCGGCAGACCGGCAGCCTCCCTTTGGCTTCTTTTCACAAATTTTCTAACTTACACCAACTACTCGCTCCTTACCAGTGGCGTGTGATGTGGCAACTGTTGTTACCCAGGTATCTGCACTCGGCCTTCAAATCTTTGAAGGTTGCATTTATTTCGCCGAGATGTTACGTTACAGGAATTGGAATGAGAAGCAGCAAAGGAACAGAGATGGATTTCGCGAGTGGGTAAGCGACTTCATTTGGTGTTTGTTGTGGGGATTGTGGACATTAGGAATTCTCATTTGCAGTAGCCTTCTAAATTGTATGAAGCACAACGTGTAGGGTTGTAAATCGATATGTCAGCCCAAGGTTTAATTAAAAAAAAAGACTCTGCGGCTCCCATCCTGCATAACCTGTAGTAACATAAGCCAGTCAATGCCTTTTCATACTCTCAGTTACAGAGGAAGATAATTTAAACTGCTTGGTTAGATGATTTTAAAACACATTCGATGAAAAGGTAGCTTCGAACTCAGCATCGACTGCTTGTTACCACCTGGAAGCTCTTTTTCCATACTATTCACTATCCTGACTTGGAAATATGACGCCGTCCCGTCACTGTCGCTGGGCCAAAGTCCTGGAACCCCCTTCCAGCACTGTGGGTGTACCTACACCACATGGACTGCAGCGGTTTAAGAAGGCAGCTCGTCGCCACCTTCTCAAGGTCAACGAGGAATGGGCAATAAATGCTGGCCCAACCAGCGAACCCCACATCCCGTGAATGAATAAAAAAAATCGTGACTCCAGAGATACTGCAACAGTTGCCGTCCATATACAACAAGGCCCGGGCAGCGTTCAGGCTTGGGCTGATTAATGGCAAGTAAAATCCACGCCACATAAGTGCCACGCAATGGCTTTCTAAAACAAGAGTGAATCCAACTTTCTCTCATTGTCATTCAATTGCATTGCCATAGCCAAATCCTCCACTGTGAACATCCTCGGACCTACTATTGACCAGAAACTGAACTGGATCAGCCAGGGAAACACTGTGGCTGCAAAGCAGCTAGATGCAGGGAATTATAAAAAGGCTAACTCACCTCTTGACTTCCCTAAGCCACAAGAAGTTAGAAGTCATGGGTGTTATAGAATGTTCTCCATTTGCCTGGGTGAATGCATTAATTTTGAAACAAATATTCTGAGCAGTTCACAAAAGTCTATGGAATTGGCTACGCGGCTAGTTCAACCAGGCACCCACAAGGTAATGGGGAGGCCGAAAGAGAAGTAAGAGCGGTAATGATGTTGTTGAAAAAGAATGATGTTATCAACATGGCACTGTTGAGTTAACATGCCACCAGACTCCAAAATGGTTTGTCTTCGTCAGAACCCCTGATCGAAGCAAGTCGACGGACGCAACTTTCTGTTCTTCCCACAGACGCACATGTCCTGTCTAAGAGCAACTGATTTAGAAAGAATAGGGGAGAAGGGGGATTAGCATCGCTCAAATCTGAACATATACTATGACCAATGCCAGAGAGTGCGTGGTATACCAGTACTCTCATCACCTGAGTGAGCTCGAATGAGAGACCAGACTGGAGAAGTCCAGTTACTGGAAAAAAACACAAAGTCTGATATTTTACCTTGTAGAGGCATGAAAATGGGATAGTGAGGGGAAACATGAGTCGTCTTATGTCTACAAGAAGACCACAAATGGAAAGGACTAAATTCCCATGCGATCAGGAAGATAACCTGAACAGAGAACCATTACTTTCTGAAGACGCACTTGGTGCTCTACAGAGTTTCCAGAGAGAACACGGAGAACCTGAATTCTGTACTACCACGAGAGAGCTGAGAATAAGGACAAGGGAGACTGGTGAAGCCACCACAGCGGTTATCTCTGTGAACACGGGATCGAGGCAGAGATTATGGCGCGATATGTGGGATAATGTTTATAATGCATTTAACAGAGTAAAAGACTTGGGGGGAGATGTAGTCAAAAGAGTGAATGTTAACCATGTAAATATACAGTCTACGTCATCAGTGATGTAATATCACATGACAATAGAGTATGTTGAGAGGTAGTTCCATGTGAAGCCTCGTGCTAACGTTATACTGTACATAGCAGATTGTCCAACAATAGTTGAAGTTTACCAACAACCGAGCCTTCAGCAGTCTTTATCAAATGGTAATTTCATCTAAGACCAACACCGACGATAGTAGAGAAACCACCCCCATATCTAAGGAATATTGACAAATTCTGGTCAGCCCCTCCGCTATTGCAATCCCTAAGCGACCTCGTACATCCCAGACCGGATAAATGTTCGACTTTATTGTGACATTAAAAAGAAATTGTTGGATTGAAAGGGGTTAACCAAATCTGTTTGCTCAGTGACTGTGATCAATATCAGTCTCCATGGATCTTAATGGTGTCACTGGAGGGTTTCAGTCTTCTATTAATAAGGGATTTCTTTCAATGTATCATCCCATAGTGTCACCTCCGGCTCTAAGAGGGATCAGCGGCTCCAGAGAGAGGGAGAGCAGAGATCGGAATCTGAGAAAAACAGATTGAATTGTTTCAACAATGGATCAGAATCCGAGAACAGCAGATTGGGATGTTCCATCAATGGGTCCGAATCTGAGAAAAATAATTTGGAATGTTACAACAATGGATCAGGTTCTGACAGCAAGAGACTGGAATGTTACAACAAGGGACAGCAGTTTATCCTATTGGTTTGACGGCCTTTCTGCAGATGATTCGTGGATAACGTTAGCTGATCGGGTCCAATCCGTATTTTTCATTATTCAACACTTTTACTATCCCGTCCTGGCTATTGTTGGTGTCCCTGGTAAGTCTCTCTATCCAGTTATGAATTCTATAAACCATGTTTAATAGTACCCTATTTGCTGCTGCTGTTGTTTTTGTTGCTTCACTGCATCCCGAGCCTCTACAAAACCCTGCTGTTTCAGTGTTTTTTGATGGATCACTTTCTCCCCTTCTTTCCTGGTGGAACACCTGGGAAGTCCCTGTATTCAGCTCTTATGTCTGTAATCTGCGTTTCATTGTATCACTCTCCTTGTTATTTAAGTATTGGGAACGTGGACAACATTGTTTTCAGTTGCACTCAGAAACTCTGTTCCCTATCCACTGACTTCATTCCTATATCTTACAATTACCCGAGGCTGAACGACAATGTTTGGAACCTCCGTTACCCCTTTCACCCTGAGCTGATTTCTGATCCAACACCCTATCCATCCTCAATCCTGTCTACTTTCACCTCCAGAATATTATCCTCTGGATCAGACCGCCTGCTGTACAAACTATCATTTGTGTCTTTGCTAAACCCAGACTCATCATGTCCAGTAGTGTGGAGAAATGCTTTTGTGCATCAATGCCTGTTGTGTACTGTGGCTCGTCATAGTCATGTGGTTTATGAGCCATGTGATCTCTGATGTAATTCCTTTGGCTAGTAATTATTGTAGCAGAATCCATTTTACCCACTAATTCTCTGCTCACCACCCTCGCAGTTACAAAGCTGCAGAATCCATTTCACACACTACATGCAGCACAATTTCTCTGCTCACCACCCTCCCCGTTACAAAGCTGCAGAACCCATTTCACCCACTACATGCAACACAATTTCTCTGCTCACCACTTTCCCAGTTATAAAGCTGCAGAAGCAAAGCTCATCCAACACTTTGCTGTCTATACCTGAACTCACACCAAATCTCTTTCACCCTTCATCTTTGTGCTCACTGACTTATAGCAGTAGCCGCTCCACCAATGCCTTAATTGTAATGTTCACTCTCTATGACTTTGCCCCTCCGAAGGTCCCACTCCCTATCAATTTTCCATTATCCTGCTATTTGGGTTAAATTAATGAGCCGCCTCACCCCTGGTATCTCCATTTGACACAGCTTTCCTCTTCTGCACCATTCGTTGTACTAGTGCTCTGGTGTGAGCTGCACTACTGGTCACTTCCAGTGAGACACGTACATCTCCCCATGGCGGTCAGGAATAGTGCAGAGTGTATCCTGCATAGGCTAGTACTGTGAGGCAGGGTCTGAATGTAATATCGACGAACCGTTTCAACCGATCTAGCAATGGCTGAATTTTAGTATTCCCATTCCTGTGTTTGGATGTCTCCTGTGCCGTCACCTACTGCAGTGAGCCACATTACCTTTCCTCATAACTCTGGTCTAAGGGTTTGCCCAATATTCTGCTTAAAGTGGATTGATTTCCCTCTGTGCCTCTCACTGACATTGAATTTGTGCTCAAAAAAGTCACTGGTTCTGGCATGACATAGCTCAGAAAACGTGATATTCTCCGCGTTCTGTTGCAGGCGTCTCCCACCTGGTGCACCATGCTGGATACGGGGTCTCAGCAATTTTGACACATGCCTTTGAAACTCCGCCTGTGTCTGTCCATTGAACGCCCGTGTTAGTCACTGTTAGCGGAACATGTGTTCAGCAGCACGAGGCATCTACCTTACAGCTAATGGGCGTTTCACTGACTTCTGTGATTGGAAAGTTAGTGGAGGTGCTTTGTATGGCTTTCTGGTTCTTGTGTTCTGAGCTATTGCATACAGTCAGGGAGCACAGGAGATTTGGTGACCAAATCTGGACGAGGTATGGGGACTGTTGTTACAGTGCATCTAGGTCTGCAACATGACTAACAAATGGAGCAGAGGCTGCAGAAATGGGAAGTTCTGTAGTGATGGAGGAATGGGAGGCATGGCGGCTGGGGCCTGCCTTACCCAACCCAAGTTTTCCAGGGGCGATTTAGCAATGCGCCCCTAACCCAGGAACTGAGTGTGAGGCGATTCTGATAAAACAAGGAGGTGGTCACAGAGCTCTGTCACCCCCTTCAACACTACATGGAGCCTCACACTAGGATGATGCTGTTGGTGGCTGTTAAGATCACAGTTTCATTGTGACCTTCTTTGCATCCAGAAATTTCTGAGCAGGGAGTGTCGGGGCGGGTGGTGGAGGGGACACATATCCATCATTTCCCAGCATGCTGTATATCGGTGCATTCATTAGGTGACGATTGAAGTGAATTCATTGTTATGTCCCTCAGCACAGAGAAGCAGGATAAGAGGTTCCAGTCATTCGTTCCAGTCAGGCTGGCGCAGAGTACCTTCTAAGATCCCTGTTACCAAAGAACAACTTCCATTTCCCACCATGGATCCCCCATTCTCCACTGTTATATCCATCTGAGCCGCCCCACCACAGCTTCCCCTTGGCCACGGTCCTGTAATAAAAACCAACAACAAAAACATTTTCATGAACATCTTTACACAAATAACACATCCAATTATTCAAACAAAACTGAACTCTTCACACGTGTTGATTCTCTTAGCGCCTGTCTGATGGATTCCCTCGAATTGCCTGGTGCTGCTACACAACACTTCCCCATTGAATGCAGCACTGCTAGTGAAAGGCTGCTGACTAACTGTGGGAGACAGCAGATAGCTTTGCAGGAAACCCATGAGTACCTTTGGCACTTGAGGGGTCAGGGTCGGACGCTATCACCTCAACATAGGCAGGGGCAGCCTGGGCTCACTGATGGGTAACAGCAAGGATACTGGTGCAGTGCATTGGAATCCGTTTGTCATCTCAGCCTCCGGTGAGCTGGCACACAAACTATACCTTTCACCTCGTGTCCCTGCAACCCACTGGTGCTCGGTGATTCACCAGGCACATGTTGCGACTCTGTACTGGCCTTTAATTTACACACACTGCAAGTATTTAAGCAGGTGGATGAGAATGCCAGACCAAGCGACGGGGCTTCGTCATCAGTGCCGTGCTGTTTCTCTCTCTCTCTCACACTCTTTGTCTCCTTCTGTCCCTTTTCTCCCCCCATCCTCTCTCTCTTTCTCTCATTACCTGTCTCTCTCTGACTGACTGTCTCCCTCTCTCTCTCTACTCCTTTGCTTGAGCTGCTTTGACTGGGTTTCATTGGAAAACATCAAATTAGAAGTGGGATGTTGGGGTGAGGGGTTGAGGGTCGGATGGACAGCAAGAGGGCCTTCTTCCCACCAACTGTAGCTTCCATATTGTTCCAGACAGCGGGATGAGAATGAGCTGGGAGTTCAGAACGGGCATGAGGCAGGAACATATCATTATCCCGAATAATCTCGGTGGCATCGGATGCTACAGGTTCTGTCACAGCCGCTCCCATGATACAGAGAACGATCTCCTTCCTCAGGCTCAGGGGATGAAGGTTTGCCTGGTTCCCGCCGGTTCTCTGTATCTTCCTGTGAATCTGGGCCCACTTTGCCCTGCAAGAGAGAGAGAGAGAGAGGGCAGAAAAGCAGTGATTGTGTTGTACTGTGCTTGGGTGATGCACCTTCACCAGATGAATAGCTGAAGGTATGCAGGGCTAGTGAGGGTTGGGTGTGAGGTCGCTATCAGTGGAAGTTGTGTGAGAGTGAGATGGAGCATGTGAATGTTAGGCATGGGTGCTAAGTGTTGGGGATTGCTGATGGGTGAGTGGTGGGAGTGTGGTGCATTGAGCTGTGTGAGAGGTTGTTGGTTTTGTGGGTTGGAGATGCCATGTGGAGATGAATCCAATGACATTTCCCGCCTCTGTGACTTCATTAAACTTATTCTGGCATTGCTGCCAGGTCTTGGGTGCCAGGCTTCTCACATTGACCACCCTGGCGACCTGCTCCTATTTCGTTCAGAGGGCGTTGCTTGTGAGTTTGCAGTCCCTTTCACCAACGGGAACATGGTACCACACCTCCTGTCTGCCCTAGTGTTCCATTGATTTGTCTCCAATTACAGCATTCACAGTCAGCAGCAGCAGCAACCTGCTGTGATTCAGTACAACTGCCTTTTAAAAGGGACTGACTGCTTTTAAGAGGTGCTGGCCGGCTGAAACAAGTGTCAACCGCGCACGCAGTAAGACCCCCTCTTGAACATGAGTGGTGCTGGACAGCAGGAATAATTCATGGAAATGTGGAGGCAGCGTGCAGTGTCAACAGGAATGGATGCAGACAGATCACGAATCTGACTGCCTGTCTCACTCGGTCTAGCTTTCTGTTCCTGTCTGTCTCCCTCTCTCATTCTCTCTCTCTCCCTCTGTCTGTCTCTCTCTTTTGCGCATGGTCTCTCTTTCTTTCTCTCTCTCTCCTTCCAGATTTTACCCCCTGCTTCTTGCTCATTGAATCAAAGATTGATGTATCACTGAAGGAGTCATTCAGCTTTCAGCTCACTCTCTGTCACCTGGAGCCAAGTGGAAGTACGCCGGCTACTCTGACCTGCCCAGTCAGACATATTATTGAATCTGCTGCCACCATGTTTTCAGACAGTTAATTCCAAATCCCAACAACTCGCTGCTTGAGATAATTCTCATTCACCTCCGGTTCTATGTCAGCTACTTTAAATTTCAGCCTTCTTATTCCTGAAATTTCACCCACTGAAGCAGTTTCACCTTAATTACTGTGTCCAATCCCTCCATGAATTTGAATTCTAGATTGAATCTTCCCTTACCCTTCACTGTTAGAAAAAAGAACAATCGCAGCTATTCCAATCTCTCCATGTAACTGACCCCCTGGTCCCTAGAGCCATTTTATTAAACCACCTCTGTACCTTCACTAAATTATTTCAGTTCTTCCCAACGTTTGGCGTTTTGAATTGGGCACAACCCTCTGGCTGCGATCTAACCAATTCTTTGCAACTAATTACCATTTCATCCTTACATTTCTTCCTTTATGCCTCTTTGTAAAGCCAAGAATACCATAGTTCTTTAACATCCTTCTCAATTTGCCCTGTCACATCAAAGGTCTTGTGTTTATCTTCAAGTCCGGATTTAGCGTCCTCCTGGAGATGGTGAAGGGCTTCAGCATCACCAAAGCTTCCTTTTTTTCACAATGGGAATAATCCTACGATTGGTGCTCCTGAGGTCCTGCTTTTTAAATTCCCTTCCTTGCTCCCTAAAATCTGTTTTCAAGACCTCATCCCTCTTCCGAAATATTTCATTGGTCCCAGTGTAGACAACGGCCTCTGTCTGTTCACTCTCCCTCAAAATAATGTCCTGCAACCGCTCTCTGAAATCTTTGACCCTTGCACCAAGGAGGCAACATACCATCCTGTGGTCACGTCTACGGCCACAGAAACTGCGCCCCAAACTATCAAATCTCCCACTACTACAGCACTTCTACTCTTCCTCCTCCTTTCCTGTGCAGTAGAGCAACCTTTATTGTCATGGACTTGGCTCTTGCTACAGTCCTGTGAGGAACCATCGCACTCGCCAATGTCCAAAATGGAAAAGCTGTTAGAGAGCTGCATAGGGGATTCCTGCATTACCTGTCTGCTTCTTTTATATACTCTGGCTGTCACCCATTCCCTGTCTGCCTGTGTACTTTTTAGCTGCAGTGTGACCACCTCTCATGCTGCGTTTGTAATCCTCAGCCTTGTAAATACACCATAGTGACTCCAGCCAACCGCCCAACCTCCTCAACTCGGAGCTCAATTTTCTGCAGCTGGTGACACTTACTACAGATGTAGTCAACAAGGGTACTTTTTTCCTGCGGGACTTCCCACGACACGCAATAGGAACATTCCACATGGCTGAGATGCACTGACATAGTTTAAAATGTATATGAAGCGTTTTCCACTAATTTATTTTAGTTATTACCTTAATTTAGAATAATTCCAATGTATACTATAAATTGCTGTGCTTATCTCAGTTTCGCCCCTTCTCTTGCTCTTTTATCTCTTCGACTCCGCTGTGGCAGCTGCAGACGGCTGCAGAGGGAGGTACGCTGAGATCCACATTCATATATTGACTCAGCTGAAAACGCAATTGATTCAAGATATAATTCAGCTGCCTCAACAACTCAGCTCGGGAAGTGAAACTATCCTCTTCTGAGAAAGAGGGGGTCGAAGAAGATGAGGAGGTTGAAGAGGGGGACAGTGAGGAAGAACGGGCATATAGAGGCTCTCTGGAGGCGAGGTGCAGGGTGAGATCTTCGATAGGCACAGGAGAGGTTGCAGGACACCATTGTGGCCAGAGGCCTGCTCACCTGGCATCACTTCACATTATGGCTGCCCTGGAAGCGTGTGAACAAAGACCAGGCAGGCAGAGGTCATAGTCATAGGGTCATAGAGGTTTGCAGCACAGAAAAGGGCCCGCTGGCCCATTGAGTCTGCACCGCTCAAACGAGTACCTAACTGCTCTAATCCCATTTTCCAGCGCTAGGCCCATAGCCTTGTCGGAGTGAAAAACACCAAGGACATGGCATTAAATCCATCAGGTACCTGATGGTATGTCACAAACGAGGAAGGTGCACTGGATGGTGAGAAAATAATAGCACCTGACTACATAATAACGTCAATATCTTGTAGAAGTTATGGAAATAGTTTGATATTTTCCATATAATGGTTTTTATTTCACCAGATAGATATTAAATTCATTTCTGGACAACACATACATTTTATTAGCACTACATTGGCCCAATTAGTGCTCGAGCCACAGCGGTTTCCTGCACTCATGGAGATTCTTATGTAATGTTCCCTTTTTACTTCGCAGGAGGTGCAGATAGGGTGCTCACCTCGATGGCTATATGGTTGTTAGAATCATATTGATCAGCCTCGTCTTCAAGGAGCCCGTTTGGACCCCCTCTGTCAGCGCACTACCTGCATCTCGGCAGGGGCCACCGCCCTCGCTTGGTGCCGGGTATCAGATGTTGCTTCTAGCTGAAAATCAGAGGAAGGCGAAATTCCTCAAAAGTCATGGATCTCTCGCCCTTGGGGCGATGTCCCGATGGTTGAATGGGGCGGGCTGCTAGGGAAAAGCTGCAGGCCCCTTGAAACACCAATCTGTCAATAATGGGATAGACATGTTCAGGGTCCACAGCACCACTCCGAATGCTGCAACGGAGCTAGTGCCACAGTGCAGGAGGCCTCACGCCTGCTGCATGGACTCACCATGAGGTTGGCCACTCGCTCGTGGTTTGTCATCATGGGCTCCCCAACCGGAGACATGGTCGAGGTCATGATCATCATGGGCTCCTCCATTCGGAGTGCATGAGTCCTCAATGCCTTAGGGAACTCAGTCAGATGGCCACTTCTGTAGTTCCAAACACTGAATCCCAAATAGACTCCAAAGGCACTGTCATTGGCCTTGCTCCCTGTGCCAGCTCTTCCCACTCCAGGGGGAACTGTGAACAGAAACCTCTGCCTCTGACACCTCCACCTGTACACTGTTGCTGTGCTCATCACCGAGTGCTCCCCACTCTATGCCCACACTTGCACCCACCTGAGTCTGAGTCTCTGGGTTGATAAAAACAAAAAGCTACTGCGGATGCTGGAAATCCAAAACAAAAACAGAATTACCTGGAAAAACTCAGCAAGTCTGGCAGCATTGGTGGAGAAGAAAAGAGTCGACGTTTCGAGTCCACATGACCCTTCAACAGGGTCATGTGGACTCGAAACGTCGACTCTTTTCTTCTCCACCAATGCTGCCAGACTTGCTGAGCTTTTCCAGGTAATTCTGTTTTTGTCTCTGGGTTGATGCCTGCTGAGTATGATGATGGTGAAGGCACTTTGTCGGACACGTCTATCTCCTCCTCGTGTCTGCATCCTGACTGCTCTACAAGGGGTGGCATTGCAGCTTTCGCATCTGTGAGAGAAACACACAGCAGTCATGAAATGAGGTCATTGAGCGCATCCTCGTTTTTAATGACCTTCTTGCAAAGCTGTCTCAGAACTTGGTTGCTGTCATTCACTTCTTCCTTGGCTAAACAATATCATACATTGGCGTTATACGTTACCATTCCCACCCGAACTTCCATTCCCAATCCCACCCTCTCCCTCCCTCCCAAAGCCCACGTCACCGCCTGCAGAGCAGCCCCAAAATCAGAGCCATGTTCAGCCAGGGAGAGGGGTGGGGGGGGAGGGGGGGGGGGGGGGGCGGTGGGAGGGTGCACTCACAGACACTCACACGTTCCCTGGGTGGTATTCTGGCAATGTACATTGCCCTCTCTTTCACAGGTCGAATAGCAGGAGATTTGGCATTTCACCTCCGTTTCCCCTGTAGCTCTCGGGCATTGTGCGTCCTCTTCTCCTGAAAGAGCAAGAGGGGAAGGGTGTTGTAATGTCTCATTGAAGCACGGTGATTAGAGATTCCTCCAAGAGGTCTACAGTTCATTCTACTCCTGCCAACCTTTATCATTGACATTGCCTGCTTCACAATCGCCATGCTCCTGTGTGTTCCTGTGTGTATTTGTAAGTGATTGTGCCTGTGCACATGTCTGGGAGTGCGTGCATGAGTGCCTGTATGCGAGAGTGTGTTTGTCATTTTGTGTGTGCCCATATGTTTGTGTGTGTGTGTATGTCTGTATATGTGTGTGTGTGAGAGAGACTGCTGATTATGTAAGAGTCTGTGTGTGTGTGTGTGAGTCTGGATTGGGTGCGCATGTATGTTTGTCTAAAGATATGTGGGTTTCTGATTTTGTGCGTTTGAGTGTGTCACTGCGTGTGTGTGTGAGGGCCTGTGATTGCATTCCATGAGGGTGTGTGTGAATATAGTTTTGAGTGTATGTGAGCTTGACTGAGAGTGCATGTGCCTCTGTATGTGAGGAGTAGCATATTTGATTATTTCTATGTGTTGTGAGTTTGTTTGTGTGTGATTATATGTGTATTTGTGTGTGTTTCTGCTTGTATATCTATCTGTGTGTGTGTGTTTCTGTGTGTGTGTGCCTGTGTGTGTGACTGTGTGCGTCTTTCTGTTTATGTATCAGTGCTTTTCATTGTGCATCGGCATGTTTGCATGTCTGTGTATATGTGAGCGATTGTGTGCATGAGGGTCTGCGTGTGTGAGTATCTGTGTGTGTCTATGTGTGAGTATGTGTGTGGGTGTGTGTGTGCGTGCACATGTGTGTGTTTTTATGTGTTTGTCAGCTAGTGTGTTTGAATGTGTGAGAGTCTGTGCATGTGAATATGTGTGTGTCTGCGTGTAAGTGTGTGTGTGTCTGTGTGTGTGCACACACATGCAAGAATGTATGTGCGTGTGAGTATGTGTGTGGGTGTGTATGTTTGTTTATAAGTGTGTCTGTGTGCTTGTGTGTGTGCATGTGAGGGTGTGTACGTGTGCTTCAGTGTATGAGTGACTGTGCCTGTGTGTGTTTGTGTGTGAGTGCATGTGTGTGAGAGTGTTTGTATGTGTGCTTGTGTGTATGCGTTTGCGTTTCTGTGCCTGTGCAAGTGGCTTTGTGTGTATGTGTGTGGTGTGTATGTGTGTGTGGTGTGTATGTGTGTGTGTGTTTATCTGTGTGTGCCTGTGTGAGTGTGTCTGCATATGTATGTGTGTCCACGCGTTTTTCCGCGTGTGTGAATGGATGTTTCTGATAATGTTAGTGTGTGGGTGAGTGTTTGTGTGACAGTTTGTATGCGTGTCTGACAGTGCCTGATTGTGTGTTTGATTGTGTATGCGTGTGAGTGTGCATTTCTGTTGTGTGTGTGTGTGTGCGCGTGTGTCTGTGTGTGCATGTGTCGATGTGTGTAAGCCCATATTGGTCTTTGTGTGCGTGTATGTGAGCATATGTGTGCTTGAGTGTGTCAGTGACAGTGTGTGCATCTGTGCATGCACATGCATGTGCGCATGTGTGCGTTTTAATATGTCTGTTAGCGTGTATGTGTGTTTATATGTGTGCATGTGTGTTTGTGTGCTTGCATGTGAGTGTGCATTTGAGTCTGTGAGTGGCAGTGTGTATAAGTGCGTGATTGTGTGTGGGTGCATGTGTGAGAGTGTTTTTATGTGTGCCTGTGTGTGTGTGCATGTCTGTCTGTGTTAATGCTTGAATGCGTGAGTGTGTGTGATTGTGCACGTGTGTGTATTTGGGTTAATGTGTGTATTTCTGTGTGCGTTTGTGAGGGTCTGTGAGTGTGTACTGTGAAGATATGTGAGAATGTGTGTTTGACTGAGTGTTCATGTGTCTCTGCAGGCACACACAGATAAACACACACACACACACACATACACACCACACACACATACACACCACACACACATACACACCACACACACACACACAAAGCCACTCGCACAGGCACAGAAACACAAATGCATACACACAGGCACACATACAAACACTCTCACACACATGCACTCACACACAATCACACACAGGCACAGTCACTCTTACACTGAAGTACACGTACACACCCTCACATGCACACACACAAGCACACAGACACACTTAGAAACAAACATACACACCCACACACATATTCACACGCACATACATACTTACATGTGTGTGCACACACACAGACACACACACACTTACACGCAGAAACACACATAGTCACATGCACAGACTCACACACATTCAAACACACTATCTGAAAGAATGCGTCTGCGTGTTTCTGCATTGTGTGTTTGTGAGTGATTGTGTGTGAGTTTCTGTGTTTACGTTTGCTTTTTTGTTCGAGTTTCTGTGTGTATGCATATGAGCGTGTGTATGTGTGTTTGAATGTGTGATTGTTTATGTGTTTTTGCTTATGTTTCTGTGTGTGTATTATTTTGAATGCGTGTCTGTGTGTGTGTTTGTGTGTGTGCACATGTGAGTTAATGCACCTGTGTATGTGTGTGAGTGTACATGTGTGTTCTATGTGTGTCTGTGTGTTTGTGTGCGGGCATGTGAGTGTCCGTATGTGTTCTTGAGTCTGCGAAAGACAGTGCATGTGTGTGTGAGACTTTGTGTGTGTGCACATGTGTAAGAATGCTAGCATGTGTGTCTGTGTGTGTCCATCCTTGTGGATTTGTGTTCCTGTGTGGTTGTGGGTGTGTGTGTGTGTGTGTGTGTGTGCGCATGTGAGTAAATACAGCTGTGTATATGTGTGTGTGTATGTGTTCCAAGTGTGTCTGTGTGTTTGTGTGTGTGCATGCAAGTGTGTGTATGTGCACTTGAGTCCGAGTGACAGTGCGTGTGTGTACATGATTGTGTGTGCATGCATGTGAGAATGCTTGCGTGTCTGCCTGTACGTGTGAGTGTGTGCTTGAGAGTGTGTGAGTGCTTGAGTTTGTGGGTGTGTGTGTTTGTGCACGTGTGTGTTTTTGGGTTAGTGTGTGTATTTCTGTATGTGTGTGTGAGGGTCTGCGAGCGTGTGCTGTGAGGGAGCTTGAGAACCTGTCTTTGAGTGTATGTGATTTCAAGTGAGTGTGCATGTGCCTGTGTGCGTGAGAGAGTGTGTTCATGTGCTTCTGCGCTCTGTGTGAGTGCTTGTGTCTGTTTCTGTGTTTATGTTTGTGTTTCTGTGTGTGTGTGTTTGTATTTCTGTGTGTGCGTGAGACTGTGTATGTTTCTGCCTATGTGTCAATGCATTTCTCTGTGTGTCTGCATGCACGCCTGTGTGTTAATGTGAGTGCCTGAGCATATGCATGTGAGTGTGCATACGTATGTGCATGAGTATTTGTATGTGTGTCTGTGTGTGTCTGAGATTGAGTGAGATGTGTATATGTGTGTGTGTTTGTGTGTGTGTGTGTGTGTGTGTGTGAAAAAAGTTTGCATGCATGGGTCTTTCTGTCTGTGTGTCCATGTGTTTGTGCCTGTGTGTATTTATGTGTTTAGATGCGTGTGTCAGTCCCAAACTCCCCTCCGGGGCAGAGTATACACTTTACAGTTGGGTTCTATGTTGCGGGGGCTAAGTCAGTGTGAATTTTCTACCCGGCTTCCGCCTAAATCCCCTCACTCCCCCCGTCACTCCAGACTCCCCCTTTTGTCAGCTCTGTTACAGGCAACTGTAATTTCCATGGAACTTGTTGGGAGGAGGGAGAAGTGATTCGGAGGTTGTTCTTAACGGGAATGTTGATGTGTGAACCATTGAAATCCGACACCATGGTCACAGCACATGTAGACAGATTACGAATGAAAGAAAAAGATAACTGACATCGTATGAAAGGCATTTTGTGAAATATCCTCTAACTAACATTATATTTCAATGTCCGGGAGTATGTAAATTGAAGGAGAGAAGAAGACTCTAAGGGATGAGATTCCGGTCCAGCAGATCGAAGAATTATGCTTAGAAGTCACCACAGGAAGTAAAAGGTGCTAATACGTTTTACGTGTTATTACATTTCTTTGCTGCAGAGGCTCAAGCAGACTTTAGACAAAAGCCGGAAAATTTCAACCTCCATTTTTCTTCAAGAAACGAGGAGAAAATCCATCAGGTCTGCAATGTTTTCAACCACCCTCTGAAGGACTGTAGAGAAGTGACCTGTTCCTGCTCTACACTTCCAATAATCTAAGTGCAAGTTAAATTTCCAGAAACCATCTATTGTTATGTGTGTTTGCGGAGTAAGTGTTTGTAACATTTTGTAATTCTGTTTTTATAATTCATAAATGATTACCGCGTGATTTAATTTTTTTTTAAATGCACCAGGAAGCCTGTTTTGTGACTTTTATTAAAAAATATAGCACTGGAAGTGTTAAACACTCCTTCTCAGAAATAAATCTTGTTGAAGTCAGTGAAGAAGCGGGGAAAAAGAACAATTATCCCACATCTCTCCTTTTTCTGTAACACACCCTCCACCCATGGCTCCTCCAAGTTACCCTCAGTTCGCCGTCACTACTGACTTCTCCCATCACCCCTTGGTCCTCTATTGAACCCTTCATTCCCAAGTCACCTTTGGCTCCCCTGTCACTTCTGCTTCTCTTTGATGCTCAAATCCAGTGTTCTTATTTAATTCCTGCTTCATTGCACTGTATCAGAGGCCTTCTCGTTTGTTCTTTCAGGTTGATTGATTTCAATACATCATAGGATGCAGTCACACATTTGAATATATCAGCAACTACTGACTCGAACTTGCGACTTCTACCCCAGACTGATGTATAATTTCATTGTTTATTCCCATTCGTTACAGTGAGCTTAATCACAATTGTGATCCTGAAGTACAAAAACTGTGGTCTGACCAAATGTGTCACTCGCTACCTCATGGCCATGGATCTACTGGTCATTATCCTGGACCTGATATTGAGACACATTCCGATTGTTTATTGTGAACAGTTTGATTTCCTACAACACTCCATCCCCGTGTGTAATATCCATGCTGTCCTGCTTTATGCAGCCACTGACTGTTCTGTCTGGTTCACCGTCACTTTCACCTTTGATCGATTTGTGGCCATTTGTTGCCCAAAGCTGAAAAGTAAATATTGCAGCGAGAAAACGGCGGCTGTGGTTCTGGGAACAGTGACTATGCTGAGCTGTGTAAAGAATATTTTCTGGTATTTTATGTTCACAGGTCAGTATTGGCTGGGGAACGCCCCTTGGTTTTGTGCTGTTACACTCGATGTTCTGTTATCACCGTTCTGGGGAACAATTGAGTTCCTCCACAACATTCTAACCCCGGGTGTCCCACTTGTCCTGATTCTGCTGCTCAATGTTCTCACTGTAAGACACATTTTAGTGAGCAGCAGAGCCCGCAGGAGACTCCGGGCTCACAGCAGTGGGGAGAGTTCCAGAGACCCAGAAATGGAGAGTCGCAGGAAATCAATCATTTTACTCTTTGTGATCTCAGCCAATTTCATCCTGTTATGGTCAACGCTTATGGTTTACTTTATTTGGAGCCGGATGTATGATTTGGGATATGATTCTGTACAGTTGGATTATTTTGTTAAGGAATTAGGCTTCATGCTGCAGCTCCTAAGTTGCTGCACTAACACTGTGATTTATGCTGTAACCCAGAAGAAGTTCAGAGAGCAGTTGAAGAATATGCTGAAATATCCATTACCTCCAATTCTTCAATTTAGAGTGGGGCTGAATCACTGAGCGTTTCTAGAATTTTCTATTTTTCTTCACGTTCCCAGTGGGGAAAAGGCCACCCTGCAACCACCCCCCACCCCCCCCCTGCACTTCCCCTGGCATCTCTAGCCCTCATTGACCGTTCAAACCGCCTTAGTGCCTGCAGATTGGAATACTGCCGTCATTCTCCATTTAAGTAATAATCTGCTTCTTTTATTCTCCCTGTCAACGTGAATAACTTCACGTTTTCCCACGGATTTTTACCTACTCACTTAGTCTATATATATATATCCGTCTGCAATCTCCATATTTATTTTTCACAACATGTTTGCCTATCTATCTTTGTGCCATCCGAAAGTTTAGCTACTATACTTTTGCTAACTTCATCTACGCAATTGATGTAAATTGTAAAATGTTGAGGCCCCAGCACAGACCATTGCGGGACTCCACTTGTCACATCTTGCCCGTCAAGCAAATGCCCATTTATGCATACCTTCTGCTTACTTCCAGCCAGCCAATCTTCCCTCCAGACTCATATGTTACCCCGTGCACCATAAACTTTTATTTTCCGCAATAACCTTTGATGTGGCACCTTACCAAATGTGTTATGTAATAATAAGGACAATAAGCCTACAGGCTCCCCTCTGTCTACCTCATATTATATTCCCTAATAGAATTCTATTAAATTATTATTGTTTATTTCATAAAACCACGCTGATTCTTCCCAATTTCCTTGATCTTTTCTATGCGCCCTGTTATAACCTCTTTAACGATCGACACTGACACGTTCCCAAAGGCAGACATCAAGCTAACTGGCCTATAGTTTCCTATTTTCTGCCTCCCTCCCTTCTTGAATAGTGGAGCTATATTTGGTAATTTCCAATCTGAAGAAATCTTTCCAAAATCTAGTGAGTTGCCCAAAATGAACACCAACGCATCTACTACCTCATTTCCCACCTATTTTAATTGCCTAGGATGAAGTCCATCTGGACTGGGAGATGTGTAAGCCCGCAGCTCCATCAGTTTGCTCAGTGCCATTTCCCTGGTGATAGTAATTTCATCAACTCTCTCTCTCCTCCACTTCCCCATCTGCAGCTATTAGTTGACTTTTTTTGTATTCTCTAAAGTGAAGACAGAAGCATAACATTTATTTATTTCATCTGCCATTTCCATATAACGTACTATTAACTCCCCATTCTCACTGTCTCAGGGCGAAACACTCACTTTACTCAAATCTTTGCTGTTTAAATACCTATAGAATCATGTCTTGCTGTCCGTTTTTACATTTATAGCTAGCTTCCCCTTATTCCCTAATTTATTTTTCCTGTTAATCTTTTCGTCATTCTCTGCTGCCCTTTACATTCTGGCTAATCATCTGAACTGTGTGAGAAATGGATCTGTTTTTTTAAAAAATTGGGGCAATATTGTATTATTCTGTCAAGAAAGGTGTGTGTGTTTGTGTGTGTGCGTGCGTGTGCATGCGTGTGGTATGCAGTTGTGAGTCATTTAATTAAGCCGGGCAGAGATTACCAGGAGACAGGTTGGCTGGTGAGTTTTAAAACATGAGAAAGCTAGCGGTGTTAGGCTGAAGGTACAAGTAAAGAGGTTGGATCTAACGTTTGTATTTTTTGACAAGTTGATTTCTTTGAATATCAAAGGGAAGCCAGAGGTAATAAGGAACATGTTTGCATCTTACAAGAGTTCCCCAGGCAATATAGGCAGATCCATGGCATTTTATTGTCCTGAAAGCAAAGACAAAATAGAAACATGGAAGATTGTATGGTGTGAGATGTGTGAGGGCAATGAAAACTGAGAAGAAACTTCAAAAGATTGTAGCCAGTATATATAACTCTCTCTGAAGAGCTTTTGCAACTTCAAAGTGCTCCAAAGTTAAAACCAATCTTAAATTCGATTTGCGAGAGTTGAATGTTTCTTCTGGGATACCTTCAAATGTGTGACTAAGCAAATAGGGATATACAAACACCCGACAACTTGTGAATGTGTAACTGAGCCACAGACTATGCAACATAGCCTGCAATGCCTATCGCTAGAGGAACCCTGCACTGGTGCAGATCTTGCCAAAATCAATAAAAAGGCACAAAAATGTGTCCAGTTCTGACTGGGCCGTGTATATACTGTCCATGGACACGATAAATAAAAATAACACCTTCAACTACAGCGAGAAATATCCTACTGGCTTCTCAATTGCCAGTTCAATTTCTTGTAGCAACACAACCCCAACACCCATATCACTGGCATCAATAGGCACCTCAAACTGCTTTGTATAATCAGGTGCAGACAGAAGAGGCATAGTTGATAACATGCATTCTGACACCCCTGCATACTTTAGATTTTTTAATGGTACTTTTTGAACAATCCATCCAGCAGAGCAACTAAAGTATGTTTGGCACGAATTGCAGATAAAATCCACCCATGTCGAGAAATGTCAATACTTTCCGTTTGGCCATAGGCACTAGGAATTCTGCAATAGCTTTCACTGTTACGTTTCGTGGGGCCAAGTGACCATACCCAACAGTGTGGCCTACATCTGCTGTCATGTAGTGATTAATGCTTATAATGTTATTGGAAATTATTTTTAAATTGGAATTGTAGCGGGGTCTGTGTCTTGTGTGTGTCCGTGTGTAGCTTAATTGGATTAAAAACAACTGGTCTCGGTGTTTTGATGTATAGTAGTTTTCAGATGTTAAACATTAAGGTAGTTGAGGTAAAGAATTTGCATTTTGTTGAATAAATCATTCAAAATAATGGGTAAATTTTTTCATCTAGCTAGGAGACGCCAAACAATCTGTTAATATTACGAATAAAATCGGAGCAATGAAAATATTATTGTTAGAAGAGGTGGAGCTGTAAGACCTATTGATACAATGAGAATTTACATTCAAAGGAAAAGCTAGGTATTACCCCAGAGGAGTTTGTGTGTGCAGATCAGAGAAATTTAACATCTAACTTGCCTGTAAGCCTACATCTTCAAATGAAACAAATTGAAAGGACCTAACCTCATGTTGTATTCGTAAGATAAAATGTGCTTTGCCTATTGCTTGTTTAAGTCTATGCGTTATTTTTGCCTTGATGTTTTACATGGGAGTGATTAATTTGGGGACTTTAAAATAGTTATTATGGTAGTAATGTGTAGACATGTGTATGTGTTTAATTTTTTTGTTAAATTAATGAATATTTAATTTAATTTACGTAAAAGCCGCTGGAGGCTTGGTGGTTTCGTTTCTGAATTCAGAGATGCATCTTAAAAATACCAATTGAAAATATAGTTCCTGGCAGTTGCTTAAAGTTTCCCTCTGGTATTTTAAATAACACAGCCTTTACCAACTGCTGTATCACAATAATGGGGGCTCTTGGCTGGGTAATATTTTTAATTCCTTGATTGATTTGGAATTGGTGATTCTTGAGGTTACGAGTATGAGAAGCACTTTGAATTCAGAAGTTGGTGAGGTTTTTTAGAAGCGGTGAGACTGCAAAACGGTTTTAGCAATTGCTAATATTTGCCTGGGGGTAGAATATATTACTCTTATTGGGTGGTAAAAATAACCAAATGTAAGTAAACAGAATTGGCAGATAAGTTAAAATTGGGGTTATCTGCAGAGGCTAGGGAATCAGATATATTGAAAGGGTAGCACATCGTCTGCAGTTGGAAGTGACACCTGACACTAGTGAGTCACAGTTGGAGGCAGTGAGACTTCAGTTTGAAATGAAGAAAATTGAATTTGAACATGAAAAAGAACTGCAAAAGCTTGAATTAGAAGCTAAAGGAAGAGGCGGGGTATTTAAAAGAGAGCAAGCAGAAAGGCAGGGTTATGAAATGAAGCTGGAACTGGAATTTCAGGAAAGAGAGGAAGAGAGGAAAATAGAATACCTGCATAAAAGGCTGGAAGTTAAAAAACAGATTTCAGATTCTGAAGAGAGTTCTGATGATGAAAAACAAACAAAAAAAAACCTTTAAATAAAGCGCAGCTGGGAGATGTTAAGATTTGTACAAGCTCTTCCAAAGTTTGAGGAAAAATATATTGACGCGCTCTTTATTTAATTTTAGAAGATAATTAAACAGATGAAATGGCCACAGGAGTACTGGACGTTATTATAACAGTCTAAGTTGCTAGGTAGTGCACATGAGGTGTATGCTTCACTGTCTGAAGAGGTATAGGTGAATTATGATGTTGGTGAAAACGACTATTTGGAGTGCAGATGAGTTGGTTCCCGAAGCATACAGGCAGAACTTTTGGAATATGAGAAAACAGCTTTGGCAAACTTATGTTGAGTTTGAGAGAGTAAAATAACGTTATTTTGACCAGTGGATGTGGGCGTTAAAATAGAGACAACACATGCAATTCTGAGAAAGGTAATTCTTTAGGAAAAATTTAGACATTCAGTTCCTTTGGTAGTGAAAACTCATGTGGAGGAACAGAGGATTCAAACTGTAAGACGTGCAGCGGAGATAGCTGATGGTTATGAGTTAATTCATGGAGCAAAACCTTTTTTAATTGTCACCCTTTCAAATGAGAAAATGATAGAAGGAGGGAAGATGAAATTAAGGTGGGCAGTCAGGGAAGAGAATGAATGTTTGGGAAATCCCAGGACTGTGTTCTCAGGGTGAAATGGAATGTGCTGAGGGTAGGAGTGACATTAGAAAATGGATGTGTTTTCATTATAATACAGCAAAGTATACAAAGTCAGCGTATTGGAAATTACCTGGAAAATCTGTTGGAATTATTGGGGTGCAGACAAGATCTGGACATACAAGTACTGTGGGTTCTGAGGTCCAGGCACAGGACAAATAAACAATGGTTTGAGGCATTTGAAACTCGGAGAATCAGTGACAGGTAAGTAAGTGAGAATGTGTTCACAATTTACCCAAGGGAACTCTGAGGACCAGTTTGCAGAACGTTTAAAGACTTTGCATGTGAAGAGAAAGTCTTTCCGTGTGTACAGAATGGAGTAGGTAAAGGTGGTAAAACGTTAAGAAACACATGGACTAGTGAATCTTTAATATTGCAGGAAAGTGATATTTGATGTTCAGAGGGAGTATTACAGGAGCAGGTGTGGAGTTCATGGAGATGCTAAATCTATTCCGCTATGGAAGGTAAATTAAAGAGAAAATGTAGAATAAGTGAAGTTATTTTTGCAGTCGTGGAAACATGTTCATTAGAGGGGTTCAATTTATTATGGGTAATGATATAACTGGATCAAAAATGTGGGTGATGCTTAGGGTAGTTGAGCAGCCTGTAGAAGTGTTTCCAACAGAGGTGTTACAGAGGGAGCATCCTGGATTGTTTCTAGATTGTGTGCTAACGAGGTCACAGGCACACAGGTTGAAACAAGCAAAACCAGAAGGGCAGGCGGATAAAAGACAAGAAGGAGGTCTTGAAATCCAATTATCTCACTCTCTTTGATAAAATTGTTCTGGAGGAAAGACTACATGCAATTCAACTGAAGTGTTTAACTCAAGGAGTTAGTGGGGTTACAGAAAAAAAGTGATTTGCAATTACAGCATCTATATCAGAAAGCTTATTCAGAATCAGAAGCAAAAAGTATTCCCGTATGTCATCACCTTATGGGAAATATTTTAATGAGAAAATGGAGGGAGGAATATATCTCAGCAAATGAAGCTGGTGTGAGGTGCATCGGATTGTTAGCCCATGAGGGTATAGAAATGAGGTTCTGACGATTCCTCATGAAATTCTAATTAGCGGATATTGAGGAATAGGGACAACACAGGAAACGATATGGAAGTTTTTTTTTGGCCAGGATGTCGTCTAATTTTGTTGAACCTGTTATACATGTCAAGTAACAGGGAAAGCACAAGCAGTGACTAAGCAAATGCGTTTAATCCCAATACCAGCATTTGAAGAACCTTTTACTGGGGTCATGATAGATTGTGTAGGATCTCTCCCTAGACTAAAAGTAGGAATCAGTACTGATTGGCAATAATGGATGTGTCTACCAGGTTTCTTGATGCGATATCTTTAAAAAATATTACAGCTAAGACATTGTGGAGGAGTTAACTAAATTTTTTGCAAGATATGGTTTACCAAGGGAAATACAACCAGATGAGGGATCAAATTTCATGTCACAACTGTTTAAGGGAATAATGAAAAGTTTGGGGTTAAAACAATTTAAATCAAGAGCTTACCATCCGGAGTCACAAGCAGCTTTGGAAAGGTGACATCAAACTTTAAAAAACCACGATGAGAGCGTACTGTCAGGATTATCCAAAGGTTTGGGTTGAGGAATTCCATTCTTATTATTTGCTATTTGAGATGTTCGTAATGCATCGATTGGTTTTCGCCCTTTTGAACTAATTTATAGTCATGAGGAAAGGGGACAACTGAAATTAAGCCATGATAAATTGGTGGGTCAACATTCAGAAACTATGCTCTTGGGTTACATAACAAATTTCAGGGAAAGATAAATAGAGCATGTGAGTTGGCGAGGGAACATTTAAAAAATATTAAAGCAAGTGATGAAGGTGAACGTAGGTAAGAAAGCTAAAGCTCATACTTTTGTTTCTGGAGAAAAAATAGCAGTTTCATTACCTGTTATAGGTGATTCATGAAATGCAAGATTCAGTGGGCCTTATAGGATTGAAAATAAATTGAGCTCCGTGAATTATTTAATAAATACTCCAGAGAGAAGAAAGAAGCATAAGGTCTGTAATATAAATATGCTAAAGATATTTTGACAGTAAAGAGGAACAAAAAGTGTTATTAATGATGGTTAATGATGAGAACGAGGTAGACATTTGAAATTGATTTTCCTCTAATCAAATTGAATAATGAGGGGGGCTTGAAAATTTAAATGAATTTTTGAGTTACCATCCAAACAAGTGCAAAAGTGATTTGGAAAAAAACTTTTGCAGTCATACAAACCTATTTGTGGGAATAAATTGGAAAGACCGATTTAGCTCTACAAGACGTCTCTGTGTAGGTTCCCTCTTTACTAAGGCATTATACTTGTAGATTAAATCTGGCAAAGTTATCACAAAAAGAGATGGAGTTCATGCTTCAAACTGATATCATTGAGTCTAGTTGCAGTAACTGGAGCTCACCTATTGTGCCGGTACCGATACGGGATGGAACACAAAGACTGTGTGGGCTATTGAAAGGTGACTGCAGTGACAAAAGCGGATTACTACCCTATACCACAGTTGGAAGATTGCATTGAAAAAGCTGGACAATCGAATTTTATCACAAAAATTGACTTGCTAAAAGGATATTGGCAGGTACCACTGTCAGAGAGAGCAAAGGAGACATTGGCTTTTGTAACGCCAAGCTGGAACTCAAGGACCTAGTGATACAATGGGAATCAACATTCAAAGGGAAACTAGGTGTAACCAGAGAGGGGTTGGTGTGTGCACGTAAGGGGCATTTAACATTTAACTCGCCTGTAAGCCTACAACTCTCTGCGAAGGAAAACAAATTGTATGGAACCAACTACACTTTGAATTTGCAAGATAAAATGTTCTTTGCCTGGTTTCTTTTTAAGTCCATGGGCTACTGTTGCCATGGTGAAGTTTTGCCTGGGACTGATTAATTTGGGGATTTGTTTAATAGTTATTATAGTAGTAATTTGTAGATTTGTAGTTTGTGCATAAATTTGTTGATAAATTAATAAATGTTTAAGTTAATTTACATAAAAAACGTCTGGAGGCTTCGTGGTTTCATTTATGAATTCGGAGCTGCATCTCAAACATACCAATTGAACATACAGGCTATGACAGTTGTTTACAGTTTTCAGCCTTTACCAACTGCTGTGTCATAACACTTGTGCTTTTGAAAACTCACTTCTAACAAATTTTTCAACCAAATTGGCTTCATGCAGTCGATCAAAGAGCTGCTTTAAATGGTGTAATTGTTCTTCCAACGTTTGGCTGAATACTATTAAGTAATAAATATACACAGCACAATTATTCAATCGCCCAGCCACTTTGCTTGCTAGTCTCTGAAATGTTGATTGTGCGTTTTTCATACGAAAGGGCATTACTTTGCTCCGATATGGACATTCCTTAATTACGCAAGCTGATTTCTCTTTAGCCCTTTCCGAAATGGGTACTTGCCAATAACCCCGCAGCATATCAATTTACGTGATAAACGTTGCCTGTCCCACTAACTTGATACAATCCTCCAGTCTTGAGATTGGACATTAATCCTCTTTTGTAGCTGCATTCACATTTCAACAATCAATACATTCTTTGTGATCCATCCAGTTTCAACACCATTTCCGTGGGTGAACTACACTTGCTGTGACTGGGCTCTATGATTTCATTTTGAAGCATATGTTCAATTTCTTTCCTCACTTGACCTAATTTTACTGGATTTAGTCAGTATGGGTGTTGCACTATTGAATCTGAATTCTCGACATCAACATCATGTAGAGCTAAATCGGTTTTCCCCACTTGAACTCTAGAAACAGCTTTGTGAGACGGCAAAAGTTCATTTAAATCACTCCAACAGAATTCTGGAAGGTAACGTAACATAACATTTAGATTATTAAGTGCTTCGTCATTGTCCAATTTAACCAGAATAATGTAAATTTCTGAATCTTGACTTTCAACCCTGTTTCCTTACTTACCATTATCAGTACATCCTCCTCTTCTCCTCTCTGTCAAAATATTTTGCAAACAAAATTACGTTGTGCACTCGCTGACTCTTTCTTCTTTCTGGGTTATTTACTATGTAGTTTAGCTCACTCAGTCTCTTCTCAATCTGGTAGGGTCCACAAAGCCTTACTTTCAATGTTCACCTGACATTGTTTTTTTCTCCCAGTGACGAAGCTACGAGCCTTTCCCCTTTTATCTACGTTTCCCTTCATCAATTGTTGAGATATCTTTCAATGTTTCTTAGATAGCTCACATGCCTTGTGTAATTTGTCTCTGAATTTCATTACATAATCCAAGAGAGTTGTTTCAGAACTTCGACTCAATAATTTCTGCTGAATCAGTTTGAGTGGTCCTCTTATTTAATGAACATAAATTAATACGGAAAGACTGAACCCTGTTGGCTCATTAGGGGCGCCCTTAATAGCATATATGAAGAATATATATATATCCTTCGATCTCAATCACGAGGATGGCCTTGACCATATTCTCTAATCATAGGCTGTTAAGTCCAATGTCACTTTTCTAAATCACCTTGTTATTCAGAGTGATAGGCTGACGGCCTAACTTGATTTATTTCTATGACGTTCAATAGTTCTTTAACCAGCTGTGACATAAATTTAGAGCTCTCGTCAGACTGCATTTCTTTTTGCTAACCAATATTTTGTATAGAATTTGGTCAAACCCCTCTATAATCACATTTGTTGTAATTTTTCTAAAGGTATTGTTTTTGGAAATCTCATGGCACATCTATGATTGTTGGTAAGTGCACATGGCTACTCTTAGTCTTAGAGATGGGTCCTCCACAATCAATCATGATCCTGTTAAAAGGCTCCTCAAAAGCTGGAATTGAAAGCAAAGGTGCCAGCTTAATTATTGATTCAGGTTACCAATCACCTGACATGTGTGACACGTTTCACAGAATTTGAATTCATCTTTGTGTAGTCCAGGCCAATAGAAATGTTTATTTTTGTATATTAGCTTGAATGTTACTAATTCCCAAATGTCAGCCATTGGAATTTCACGACTCACTCTCAGAATTTCATTCTGGTAGCCAGATGGTGTCATTACTTGGTGCACTATTGCCCACTTTGCATCTGCTGGAGATTGAGGTGATTCCATTTCCTCATTAGCACATTATTCTTAATGTAATAATACTGTGGAATGTATTCTGCTTCTGTTTCAGAATAAGATGTTGGACATAACTCTTCCATGTCTGGATCCTGCTACTGTAATTGCACTAAGTTCACCAAACTAAACACCAAAACCACATCATCTTTAATCTTATCCTCCTTCAGTATTCTTTTTAATGATTAATCCAGCCAACTGAATTTCCCATCCACCCCCTTGCTTTTAGAATCTTCCCTTTCCAGTTCAAACAAGTACATTTGGCACCTCGTCACCATACAATCTATGAAAATTGCAGGATCCTTTTTTTCTGTAAAACCCCTGGTGATTGAGTCTTAACAGGCTGCTCTACTACCATAGTCATAGTCATTACTTGTAACCCTGCTATATCATTCCATAGAATAAATGGAACCCCATGCAAAGGCCAATTTCTCAGCTAATGCAGCAATCTCTTCTGTTTTCAAATTGCTGTTTAATTTAACCGTACACAACTTTCCATGCAATAACCCTTCAGGACACCAAAATAAACTTTCCCATAACAATTGTATAGCCCCAGGTTGCCTTAAAAAATTTACATCCTTTTCTGCTCATCCGTGTACACAAGGGCATATTTTCGGTTTACATTTATTTATTTTTTAACATCTCTGCAACGTGACCTTCATATCTCCCTTCGGTAAGTTGTGAACACATTCCCACTTCTCTAGCTACCGCTGATTCTCCCTGATCGACCTGTCCAAAACCGTAGGTTTGTCTTGCCTCCCTTTTAATCTCCTGAAACTTGATCCCGTATGGTAAAATTATTACAAGGGTAACATACCAGTTCCCTCCCTTCAACTTAACTTTTCGCCTTTCCATCTTAAATACACTGACGTCCTTCAGCTTGATCCTTATAAGCAACATTTTTTTACCATCAATAGGTTTCGTATATCTCTAACTTCCCTGATGATTTCCATATGACTCTTTTCCTATACTCAACTGTTTCTGTAAATTATAACAATTATCGGCTAAAACAGCAGCTTCTTTTTTTGGTTTTGCTTCATTCTTCATGTAATTATGTCTTAATTTTTACATGGTATGTTATGCCTCAATTTTTGCATAATCATAATCTCTCTTACATTTTCAAAAGACATCTAATTTTAATTGCCTGAACCTATCCCGATTTTTTTCCTTTTCTCTTACAAAATCAACAAATATCTGATGAGGTATCTTTCTTAAAGCCCTAAATTTCTACTCATAAGCCTCAGGGACAGCTTATAAGCATTTAATATTGCCATCTTTGCTATTTCATAACCTGCACACTCCTCCTCTGATCAGGTAACATGCAACTTCATTTCTGTACATGAGAAAAAAAAAACACTTTGGAACATGGTATTGCAGCAGCTCTCGGCCAATTTAATTTCATAGCTATCTTTTCCAATGAAGTGAAATGTCTTTTAACTCCACCCTCTGTAAGTTTACGCATGCACCAAGGATTTCTTGTTATATCACAATTGGCAAAGGCACCAAAGTCACCACCTTAATCAATGTTTTTCCTTTTTTCCCTCTTTATTCTAAGTTTCACTTTATACAATTCATACTGTCTGAACTCTTTCTCTCTCTGAAGCTCCATATCACTTTCTAACTCTCTTTCCTCCATTGTTAACCTCTCTCTCTGAAGTTCAAGTTCCAGCTTTCGCATTTCTATATTTTGTAAACTTTTCATTTTCCTGCTCTTCTGTTTGCCGCTGAAGTTCATTTTTTCTATTTATTATTACCTATCCCTTTCTTTTTCCGTCATTTTTTTCTAATCCAAGTTGTTTTTTTTTCATTTCTCTTTCTGTTGCTTTCAATTCAAGATTTTGTTTTCCTCTATCACTTTCTGTACCTTGCAGCTTCATTTGCAGCTGAAGTCTTACTACATCCTGCTATAACTCAATAGTTCCACGTATTTCTTCTTCCAACATTAAAAGCTGGGTGTGGAATTTAGCCATATAAGCATTACAAAATTCTGCTTTTAACTCTACATGCTCTTAATCTATTAGTTCTTTCAAATGAATTTTAGTCAGAGATTTCAAATACTCCACAGTTACATTTTCCACTGACAATAAAATGTAAATATTTTCAAAACTATTTTGCACTCCAAACAGTTTAAAAACACTGAACACAAAACTCCCGAGTTCAGTGTTCTTCTCGCAATATTATCCTTTGGGTTCACAAACTCCAACCCAATCGAGGAACAGTAATAATCCCACAAAGGGCCCAGATGCGCCATGACTACAATCAGTATTAATTGCTTCTCAAACCAAATCCCAGTGGGAATCTTGGCATACTATTGGCTAAACTATTGGCTAAGCTATTAGCTACACTATTCTGTGAATGGCAGTATGTCGTACTGCCCACAGCAACAGGAAGTCCAGGAACACGTTTGTGATTTAAAAAAGTAAAACTTGCATTAATAAGAATGAAAGAAAATGTAATCATCAGAGATTACACTTACACATTTAAACTTAGTCTTAGACCACATTCCTGCCAAAAGATTCTCCACTTAGGCTCACAAGTAAACATCTCCCACTGAACTTGGCTAGGTGAAATATTTCACCCCTCCTTTGAACACAACCTAGCCTGGTTTATTTTGAAACGCAAATGTCCTTTACCTTACATTCTAAACTTCTCCATGTTTACCATGTTTATATCAAAACATTCAGACCAGCAGCTTTTAATTCAACTAAGTCACACAGGCACACACACACACATCCCACTACTACTCTATTTTGCAATTAATTCCAATAACTTTATGAGGATTATTTTATCTTCCTGACATCCCCGTCCTTGTTAAAAAAAGAATGAGCCGTCATAATTTAAAAATTTGCTTTCATTTTTATTAACCTGTCTTATGCTATTTCCTGTACTTCTTTACATACTGATACTATTACATTACAAGATTCATGCTTTACTATGTACACACACACACATATACAAATCCTTCCCATCAACATAATACATTCCAGTTCAGAGACTAGGTTTTAAATGTCCAATTTTCCTTTTTTTCCTGATAAGTTATCTGCAATCAGATTTTCAAGTCCAGCGACATGTATAATCTGTACATTAAATTGTTGCAGTAATAAATTCCATCTGAATAGCCTTGCACTTTTTTCTCGAAATTTGCCGCAGAAATTTTAAAGGATTGTGATATGTATAAACAATTCTTTCTGACGGATTGTTGGCCACATAAATTTCAAAATGCTGCAACACTGACACCAAATCCAAAGTTTCGTTTTTGAGCATTGAATATCTTCTCTGTTGTACATTCAACTTTTGTGAAAAATACCCTATCCGTTTTTCAATTGCATTTTTATCTTTTTGTAACCATGCGGCCCCAATACCTATATCACTGGTGTCAATGGCCAGCTTAAGTTGCTTGGTGTATTTGGGTACAGCCTAAACTGGTGCTGTAGTTAATACAGTTTTCTAACTGTGAAATGCATTATGATACTCCTACATCAATTGACACTTCTTGTCTGTTTTTACTAGTTCAGTCAGTGGAGCAACCACACTGCTAAAATTTGGTACAAAATTCTGATAAAACGCACTCATGCCCAGAATCTCAGGTCGTTTCGTTTTGTTGCAGGTACAAGGAAATCCACGATAGCCTTGACTGTTACATCTGACAGAGGCACCTTACGATGTACAAAGCTATGGCCTAGGTACGTACTTTGCAATTTTGCAAATTCACTTTTAGCCAAGCTCACCCCAAAATTAGCTTCGGGTATTCGAGTAATGAATCCTTCTAGATGTTGTAAATAATCCTCCCACGTAGGACCGAAAATGATCAAGTCATCAATATAAACAGCACAATTGCTCAGACCTGCTATTACTTTGTTTGTCAGCCTCTGAAATGTCGCAGGTGCATTCATCATACTAAATGGCATGGCTTTAAACTGATATAGCTCATTGGCATCACAAAAGGTGATATCTACTTTACTGTCTCCGATAATGGTTCTTGCCACTATACTTTGTAGCAACCCAGTCTTTGTGATAATTTTTAATTGCCACACTTTCTCCATGTAATCTTCCAACTGTGGTATAGGATATGAATCCGCCTCTGTCATTGCACTCACATTTCAAACGCCAAATACACAGCGTAGTGTTCCAAATGGCTTTGGTAGCTGCCAGTCTTTTATCACAGTCCCTCTTTGCTTCTCGTATTTGCTATTTCACATCCCATCCGAATCTTCCGTTTTCAGCTTGGATCTGAATTGTATTTGCTACCTGACACCTGTTGTAAGCACACATTTTCCTCTTTAACTTAATTTCTAACTCCTTTGACATCAGGGAGCTCTGATTGTGTTTGTCCTACCCTTCTCTTTTTAGGGAGTATAACCTGACTGTGCCCAAACCATCTGCTCTTTGAACGCAGCCCATTGTTCAGTTACCGTTTTCCACGCCAAGCCTTGGATCAAGTCTACCCGGCCCAGGTCCGATCTTGCCCTTTGGAAGTCCACTCTCTGCCAGCTGGCTTTTCTTACTCTGGATTGACCAATGTCATTTTCTACCGTCATCCTAAATTGTATGATACAATGATCACTGTCCCTTAAGTGTTCCCCCACTGTCACTTGATCTACTTGGCCCACCTCATTCCCAAGGACCAGGTCCAGCATTGCTTCCTATCTTGTTGGACTGGACACATGCTGCTCTAGGAAATTCTCCTGAGCACAATCTAGGAATGTTTGTCCCTCACTGCCCCTTACACTACCACTGTTCCAATCTATATATGGGTAACTAAAGTCCCCCATTATAACCATTGTATGATGTTTAAACCTCTCTGTAATTTCCTTCCAAATTTGCTCCTCTATTTCCTTCTCACTAGCTGGTGGTCTATATATTACACCAATCAATGTAGTTGAACACTTCTTATTCCTTAGCTCTAGCCAAATTCATTCTGTCTTTGAATCATCTGATGCATCCTCTTTCTCCAGTACTGCAATATCCTCCTTAGCCAAAAACGCAACTCCTCCTCCTTGTTTCCCTTTTCCTATCTTTTCCAAAACCCTTGTAACCGGGAATATTTAAAAGCCTAATCTGCACTTCCTTAAACCAGGTCTGGCATTATCGCCAAAACATCATAATCCCTGTAACGCCTCATTTTTATTAACCAAACATCGTGCATTTGAATACAAGAAATGCAAAACTGACTTAGGCGTCATGACTTGCTCTCGCACTTCGACTTCATCTTTTAAATTACTATTCTATATTTTAGTGCTGTCTGCTTCTTCCTGCATCCAGTGCACCTTGGTTTTACTTTCTACTATTCTCACCTGGTTCCCACACCCCTCCTGAGTTACCTAAACAACCGGAAAAGCACTAGCAAAACGACCTATAAGGCAGTCAGCCCTGTCTCTGTCCAGATGCAACCCGTCCGGCATGTACAGGTGATATGTCCCCTGAGCCAGTCGCAGTGTCCCAGGAACCTAAAGCCCTGGCTCCTGCACCATCCTTCCAGTCACGCATTCACTTGTCTTATCTTCCTATTTCTGTAATCTCTTGCACGTGGCACTGGGAGTAATCTGGAAATTGCTGGAGATTACTTATTTAGAGGTCCTATTTGCTAATTTTCTACCTAGCTCTCTAAATGCAGAGTGCAGGACCACATTCCCCTTCTTGCCTATGTCGTTATTACCAATGTCGACCACGACCTCTAGATATTTGCCCTCCCCGTGAAGAATGTCCTGCAGGCATTCTGTGACACCCTTGATCCTAGCAGCAGGGAAGCAGCAAACCATCCTGGAGTCACGTTGACAGCTGCAGAAACGCCTGTTTGCTCCCCATATCAATGAATCCCCTATCAGTACTGCCCTTCCACTCTCCGCTGTTCTTCCTCCTCTCCTGTACAACTGGGCGAACCGGATTGTCACGGGCTTGACTCGTGTTGCACTCCTCCATCACCATCATCGGTATCCAGGATGGAAAGCCTGTTAGCCTACGGGAAGCTTGGGGACTACTGCACTACATACCTATTTCTCTTGGACTGTCTGCTGCTCATCCATTCCCTACCTTCCTGCTTGCTGTACCTTATGGTGTGACAACCTCTCTGAACATGCTATCCAGGTAGTTCCCTGCCTCATGGATGCTCCTCAGTGACTCCAGCCACTGCTCAATCTCTGAAATGCGGAAAACAAGCTTTTGCAGACGGTAACAATTTCTGAATGGTTAATGAGTGATGAAATAAGGCAGCTGGACTTACAATAGTCGAGAAACAGTCAGTAACACTGGGTGCTGGTGGAGGGGCATTACTGCATGACAGACTGAGGGAGCAGGATTAGCATTGGTAGAGATACAGTCATTAACAAAGTATATTGGGCGTACATCGGTTGAGCTTGACTCTTTCAGGCGTTGACATCAGTAGAGAACATTCGGTACGACAGGGTACTGGGAGGAAATGGGTTCACTGTGTGAATGTATGAGGAAGCTGGATTAACATCGGTTATGTTATTAACAGTCAGTCAGTAATACTGTGTGTTGGGGGAGTGTGGTTTCTGAGTGAAGACGTGAAGGATCTTCAGTGACAGCAGTGGAGATACCGTCAATAACTCAGGGAGCTGACGGAGAGAGAGGTTACTTAGTGACAGCGTAAGGAAGCTGTATTAACGTCAATAGAGAACAGTCAGTACCAATGTGTCCTTAGGGGAGAGGGATTACTCAGCGAGGGTAATGACTGTTCTCGAAACGTTAACTGATTTCTTCTCCGCCGATGCTGCCAGACTTGCTGAGTTTTTCCAGGTAATTCTGTTTTTGTTTTGTGACTGTTCTCTACTGATGTTAATCACTCAAACAATCACTCAGTAACTGATCTAACCCGAGCTGTTACTGCCTCTATCGGTACCGAGTTTAATCCAGTTCCTTTACACTTACACGCAGCAGACCCTCTCTACCCGATGTCCTTTTCACGGGAGTTGCATTATTCATTGAGATGTAGTAAGTAACACTGAATGGTAGTGGCAAATGACTTACTGAGTAACAGTATGAAAGAGCTGCATTATCATCAGTACAGATAAATTCAGTAACGCTGGATGCTGTCATTGAGTGGCAGTATGAGGGATCTCGATTAACATCAGTATAGATATAGGAAGTAATACCATTTTCAGAGGGGAGAGGTGTTGATAAGCGACAGCCTGAGGGAGCTCGATTCTGGATTAACATCAGTAAAGGTGCAGTCAGTAAAGCAGGGTGCTCAGTGGGAGGCGTTACTGAGAGACGAGTGTGAGGGAGCAGGAAAAACACTAGTAGAGGCGCAGTCAGTAACACAGTGTGACGGCGAGGAGGGATAACTAAATGCCAGTGTGAGGGGGCTGGATTGTGGATTAACATGAGTCGAGATACAATGAATAACACAGGATGCAGGCGGGTTGGGTTACTGCTTGGCAGTGTGGGCGCTGGATTAATAATTAATAATTAATTAATGAGTTACATTAGGGAAATAGTCTCCTGGGGGAAAAGGGTTACTGGAAAAGTGTGAAGTAGCTGGATTAACATCTGTAGAAGTTTAATCAGTATCAATGAGCGTTGGCGAAGACGGATTACTTAGTGACGGTGTGAAGGAGCTGCATTGACATCTCTAGAGGCATCATCACTATCACAGGCTGCCGGTTGGCCTCGGATTTCTCGGAAAACAGATTAACATCAATAAATATACATTCAATAACACAGGGGCTGGGGGATAGGAGTTTCTGCGTAACAGTCTGAATGAGCTAGATTAACATCAGTAGAACTGTAGTCAGTATAACAGGGACCTCGGATGGTTGGGTTACTACATGGAAGTGCAAGGGAGCTGGATTAACATCAGCTGAGACACATTCAGTAACACAGCGTGCTGGCAGAGAGTGGTTAACGAATGACGGTGTAAGAGAGATGGATTAACATCAGTAGAGGCATTATCAATAACACAGGGTGCTGGTTGGAGAGGGATTACTCAGTCACTGTGTGAAGGAGCTGGATTAACATATGTAGCGATAGTCAGTAACATAAATTGCTGTGGGGACAGCGGTTACTGTTGATAGTGTGTGGGGGCTGGACTAGCATCGATAGAGTTACAGTCAGGGACACATACTGCTAGGGGAGAGGTGTTATTGTGTGAAATATTAATGATGCTGGATAAACCTCAGTAGAGATACAGATAGCAAGACATGGTGCTCTTCGTTGATGGCCTAATGAGTGAAAGTCTGAGGGAGCTAGATTAACATTCTAGAGGTACAATCAGTAACAGAGGGTGCTGGGGAGAGGGGTAATTTAGTGAAAGTGTGAGTAATCTGGATTAACATCAGTAGGGATGAAGTGAGTAACACAGTTTGCTGGGGGAACATTGGAACATAGGAACATTGGAAGAGGGCAAAGCCATTCGGCCCATCGAGCCGGCTCTGTCATTAAATACGATCATAGCTGTTTGAACACTTCAATGTCTTTTACCACACCATCTCCATAGCCCGATACATTATTGTTACTCGGAAATCTATCACTCTCTACCTGAAACATACTCAATGACTGAGATTCCACGTCCTTTGGGGAAGAGAATTCCGAAGATTCTCTGACTAAATACATTTCTTCTCATCCCGATCCTAAGTGACTTCCCACTTGTGTTGAAATTATGTTCCATGATTCTGGACTCCCTAGCCAGGGGAAACACAGTATCTGCATCTACACTGTCTATTTATTTAATTATTTACTCGGTTTCAATGAGGTCACCTCTCATTCTTCGAAACTCTACAGGGTATAAGCACAGTTTGCCAAATGTCTTTTCATAATAAAGTCCCGCCATCCCTGGAACAAGTCTGGTGAACCATCATCGCACCCCATCTATGGAAATAATACCCTTTCAGAGATAAGGGAACCAACACTGCACACATTACTCCAGGTGCGGTGAAACCAAGCTTCTATATAATTGAAGCAATACTTCACTACTCCTGTGTTCAAATCGTCTTGCCATAAAGGCTAAAACTCAATTTGCCCTCCTAGTTGCTTGCTGCACCTGGATGTTAGCTTTCAGTGACTTATGAACAAGGACACCCAGGTCCTTTTGTACATCTACACTTTCTAATCTCTGACCATTTAGGAAATACTCTGCACATCTGCTCCTTCTATGAAAGTGGATAACCTCACATTTTTTCCACATTATATTCCATCTGCCATGCCTTAATCCACAAAATAAATCTGCCCACATCCACTTGCAGCCACTTAACATCTTCCTGACAATACACATTCCCGCCGAGTTTTGTATCACCCAAGAACTTGGAAATATTACATTTGGTCCCAACAACCTCCTGTCGGGGACTTCATCAAAAGAGTTCTGAAAATCCAAGTATACTACGTCCATCGACTACCCTTTATTAATTCTGTAAGTGACATCCTCGAAAAATTCCAACAAGTTTATGAAACATGATTTACCATTAGCAAATATTTGCTGACTATGCTCAATAAGGCCATGACTATCCACGTATCCATTTATCACATACTTTCAACTAGATTCTAGCATTTTCCCGACTACTGATGTTAGGCTAACAGAACTGTAGTTCCCTGTACTCTTTCTCTGTCCCTTCTTAAATTGGGGTGACATTGGCTCCCTTCAAATCTTCAGGAAACATTCCAGAATGTATATAATCTTAGGGAATGATCACCAATGCATCCACTGTCTCTATAGCATCTATTGCAACCTCTTTCAATTCTGGGGTGCAGAATATCAGGCCCCGGGAGCTTATCAACTTCCAGCCCCATTAATTTACCCAATAGAACCTTCTTACTTATACTAATTTTCGTCAACTCCTCATTCTCCTTAGTCCCTTTAGAAACATAGAAACATAGAACCTAGAAGCAGGAGTAGGCCATTCGGCCTTTCGAGCGTGCTCCGCCATTCATTAAGATCATGGCTGATCATCCAACTCAATAGCCTGCTCCCGCTTTCTCCCCATACCCTTTGATAGCTTTCGCTCCAAGAGCTATATTTAACTCCTTCTTGAAAACATACAATGTTTTGGTCTCAACAACTTTCTGTGGTAACGAATTCCACAGGCTCACCACTCTCTGGGTGAAGAAAGTTCTCCTCATCTCAGACCTAAATTGTCTAGCCCATACCCTCAGACTGTGACCCCTGCTTCTGGACTCCCTCACCATCGGGAACATCCTTCCTGCATCCATCCTGACTAGTCCTGTTAGAATTTAATAGGTTTCTATGAGAACCCCCCTCATTCTTCTGATCTCCAGCGAATATTATCCTAATCGAATTAATCTCTCCTCATATGTCAGTCCCGCCATCCCAGGAATCATTCGGGTAACACTTCACTGCACTCCCTCTGTAGTAAGAACATCCTTCCTCAGGTAAGGAGACCAAAACTGCACACAATATTCGAGGTATGGTCTCACCATGGACTCTAGAATATTCCCTACTCCCGACGTCAGGCTGGTCTATAATTCCCTGTATTCTGTCTGCCTCCCTTTTTAAATAGTGCGGTAACATTAGCTACCCTCCAATCTGTGGGAACTGTACCAGAGTCTATAGAATCTCGGAAGCTGACCATTAATGCATCCACTATTTCTCATGCCACTTCCTTAAGTACTCTGGGATGTAGATTATCAGGCCCCGGGGATTTATCGGCCTTCAATCCCATCAATTTTTCCTACACCATTTCCCTACTAATACTTATTTCTTTCAGTTCATCACTCTCACTAAACCCTCTGTTCCCCAACATTTTTGGTATGTTATTAATGTCCTACTTTGTGAAGGCCTATGCAAAGTATGTATTTAGTTGGTCAGCCATTTCTTTGTTTCCCATTATAATCCCCCGTTTCTGACTGTAAGGGACCTACATTTGTCTTCACCAATCTTTTTCTCTTCACATACATAAAGAAGATTTAACAGTCAGTTTTTATGTTCCCTGGAAGAGTACTGTCGTCCTCTATTTTCCCCATCTTAATCAGTCCCTTGGTCCTCCTTTGCTGAATTCTAAACTGCTTCCAATCCTCAGGTCTGTTGTTTTTTCTGGCCAATTTGTATGCCTCTTCCTTGCATTTAATACTATATCTAATTTCCCTTGTAAGTCAAGGTTTGGCTCCATATCATCGATATTTCCTGTATCTTCTTCACTGAAAACAGTTACAAAGCAATAATTTAGCTTCTCTGCCATTTCCCTTTTCCCTATTATGAATTATCAAGACTCTGTAATGGAACCACATTTGCCTTAGCCAAACTCTTCATTTTTACATACCCGTAGAAGCTTTTACAATGCGTTGTTGTGTTTTTTTTTAGATTGCATTCATATCTATTCTCCCTTTCTTTACAAGTTTATTGGTCTTCTTTTTCTGCATTCTAAAAACCTCCTAAATCCTCAGGTTTATTACTACTTAGGGCATATTTATAAGCCTATGTTTTAAGCTTATACAATCCCTAACTTCCTTAGTCAGCCACAGCTGAATTACTTTATTGGGGTTTTTGCACCTTGAAGGAAAGTATTGGTGCTGTAATTGCACTTTGAAGACTATGTATTTCGTATGCACAGTCATACCTTATACTATATTTTCCCAAATGCACTTCGGCCAATTTGTCCCTCATGTCTGCATAATTTCCTTTATTCAACTTAAATAACACTGCTTCAGAGTGAAATACCTCACTGTAAAACATCCTAAACTCACCCTAAATGGTCCTTTACAACAATTTAGTAATTCGTCTTTTTTCATTACATCATTCTAGATCTAAAATAGCCTGCCCTCTAGTCAGCTTCTGAAAATACTGTCCTGGAAAATCATCCCAGACAGACTCCAGAAACTCGTCTTCCACAGCACGAGTGCTTAATTGTTTTACCCAGTCTATAAGAAGATTTAAGACGCCCATGATTACTGTATTGCCATGCTATATGCTTCTCTCATCTCCTGGTTAACACCATGCCCCATATTAACATTACTATTTGGTGGCCTATAAACAACTTTGCTGTTTCTTAGCTCTACCCAAACAGATTCCACTCATTTTTCTTCCGATCTGAGATCCTCTCTTATTAATGCACTGATCCCATCCCTTATTTTAAGGGAAGCTCCTTTCCGTTCTTTCCCATCTCCTTAAATGTCGAATATCCTTGAATAATCAGTTCTCGCTCTTGGGTCACCATGCAGCCATATTTCTGTAATGTCAATTATATCATACCCATTTACCTCTATTTGTGCCTTTAGATCATCTACCTTATTGCAAATGCTGCGCGCATTTAGGTAGATGGCCCTTGACTTTGTCGTTTTGAGACAATTCTGCATTCGAAGCATACTCATTGCTCAGCCTTGTTCCCCGTGCCTTCTAGCCTCACTACTATTTCCTGTTACCAACTTCACATCCTTCCAACTTGGGCCACCCCTAAGCATCCCACCCCCGTGATACGCTACATTAAACCCACCCCAACAGCATCAGCAACTTGCCTGCGAGTATGTCAGTGCCAGTCCTGTTAAGATGTAACCCATCCAGCTTGAACAGGACCCACCTGCGTCAGAGCCGTTCACAAACCTCAGGAATCCGATGTGCTCCCTCCTACATCACTTCACTAGCCACGTACTTAATCGATAAATCCTCCTATACCTATGCTCACTGGCACGTGGCACTGGAAATAACCCTGATATTACTGTTCTTGAGGTCCACCGTTTTAATTACATTCCTAATTCCCTGAAATCTGCTTTCAGGACCTCATCCCTCTTCCTACCTACGTATTTGGTAACAATGTAGAGCACCACTACTGGCCGATCACCCCTCCCCGCCGAAGGGTATGCTGCAGCCACTCCATGACATCCTTGATCCTGGCACCAGGAAGGGGACATACCATCCTGGAGTCACGTTTACTGCCACAGAAACGCCTGTCTGATCCCCGACTAAGGAGTCCCCTATCACTATTTTGCTTCCATCTTTTTCCTCCCTTCGAGAGACTGTGGAGCCTGGCTTACCGACCTAGCTGGCTGAGAAATCGCAGGGCCCAAGGGCTGGGCTTTGTTTCCATTCTGCGAGGCCTCCATTTCCGCTTGTATTATCTCGAGACGGCATTCAACAGAGTTGGAATTCGTCAGTGTTCAAGGAGGGAAGATTAGTATAGTAAGGCTCAATTTTTCTGTCAGACCCCAGTAAATTTGTTATAGCGATCGCGAGCGTAGTGACACCGACAGTTGCATTTTAAAGAAGATATTGGGACACTCCTTCTCTGCACAGGATTCCTAGACAACACAGGCATATGGTTAGATAAGAGGCCCTCGACAGCGTCTGCCTTAGCTATCGTGGGTGCTTAACGGTTATTAGTACAGACCTGTTGCCAGACTGTACTGCTGTGAATGGTCTAATCATCCTAGACTACTGTCTCCGTAGGGAAGCCCCATGCTACCCCACCTTAATGGCTGGAGTCCCTTCAGAAAAAGCCTCTAAACAATTTCGAGCATGAAAATATCTTATCAGCATCTCCATATACTTCCGTCTCCTACTCTCGCTCCTCTCCCTTTGGGGCCTTGTAGTAAAAGTAGTGAAATCTCTCTGTAAATAAACCCGGACATTCTGCGTGCATCTGTTTGGTGCTAAATAGGACCTGCAGAAAATCAATTTTCCCTTCCTCGAGGGCCCTGTGCATGTCAGTCTCTCCCTAGGTGAGCGATGCTTTGATCAAGGTGACGCAGTTCATTTCTCACATTAATATTAGGGCGCATGCAACTAGGAAGATCTGCTTTGAAATCATCGCTTTCTAATGCTGGGTAAGGGTCTGAAAATTGTTCCACTCTGGCATGAGGGGAAGGGGGTAGGAGCTCATGTCCACCATGATTTCCAACTCCACCCTCAAGGCCCTAATCTCGCTAGGGGAAAGAGGCCTGTCTGCAGCTCTGACTACTTCCCTGATAACAGTATGTGGGTCTTCGCAATTCCCATTGGCCTTTTATCTTTGTCCTATTTGGGTGAGCACGCACACTGGCATTTCCTCATCTTAACGATCTTACAGGGCCGGCAGAGCAGATGAGGAAGTGCCGGTGTCGCTGTTGTGCCTGCAGAGACAAGAGCTACAAAAATTCGATGGTGACCAGTCTGCAGCTTCCTGACTTTCCCTAAACAGTGGGCGTGGTCTGTGTCAGGGCAGGTGAACCGCTTCATTCGGTCTAATTATCTCAAAGCTCCTCTGACATCTTCTCTCTTCACCTTGCACATTCTTTGTGTGTAACTCTTTTTTCTGTTTTAGAATTTATCTACTTGCTTCTTTTTATAGCATGGCCAGTCACATGTCTCCTCTTCTCGTTGTAACTGAAGTTGCAAGACAGAGATACCCTATTTGTCAGTAATTGCTTTCTTTTGTTTTTTGTAATTTATCTAACCGTTCCATTAAATTCTTGTATTGTTTATTCAGTTGTAAAGCGCATACATGAACACACACACATACATACACACGCACACACACGCACATGCACACTGTAAGCTAACTTATTCCAAGCTTTTTTAAAACCTAATTAAGCCTTTATAAATTTTATCAAGAATGCACTCGCCATCCCTATTGCGCTCTTCTATAACCTCCAGTAAATCTCTCACTCACAATTCCCCTGCCTTCAGAATCAGATTCTCTATAAGCCACTCTTCTATAGACCCCAATATATCTCTCACTCCTAATGCTCCTGTCTTCACTGTCTGACACTCTATCAGCCATTCTTCGATAACCGCCAGTTTCTCACTCCCCCTCCCATGTTCCAGTCTTCACTGGCAGGCTCCCTAACAGTCTGTCTTCCAACGTATCCTTTATATCTCACACTTCCAATGCTCCTGTCTTCACTGTCAGCATCTCTATCATTCAAGTCTGCTATAAATCTAGTATATCTCTCACTCCCAATGCTCATGATTTTACTGTCAGACTTTCTATCAGTCACTCTCTAGTATGTGCCGTTGCCATTGTTAACCCTGGTTTCACTTACTAACAACTCGGCCCGTGTTCAACTATAGCCTTAGCCTATGGTTCCTCATGTTTCAATAAACTATCATCTCCGCTCCTGTGAATCGGACTTCTGACATTGTTGTATGGGAGACAACAATGCCCACGATAGGGTTGAATACTCATAATTAATGTTGTGGTAATTTATTAAGTATATTAAGAGGCAACAGTTTAGAGATGATGCCTGAGGTAAATGACCAGGAAAAATATCCGACTCATGACAGTGGACATCAGTTTACTGATCCAGAAGAATAGAGAAATGAACACGGCAGTTTCCTGCTCGAAAGTGACACTGAGAGAGAGATGGATAGATAGATAGATTGATATATATAGATATATATATATATAGATATATATATATAGATAAAGATATATATATATAGATAAAGATATATAGATATAGATAAAGATATATAGATATAGATATAGATAAAGATATATAGATATAGATAAAGATATATAGATATAGATATAGATAAAGATATATAGATATAGATATAGATAAAGATATATAGATATAGATAAAGATATATAGATAAAGATATATAGATATAGATAAAGATATATAGATATAGATATAGATATATAGATATAGATATAGATATAGATATAGATATATAGATATATAGATATATAGATAAAGATGAAGATAGATAGATAGATAGAAAATTGATATTGTGCCATCTAGTTCCCCTATCATTCTGTACAATTCTAAAAGAATACCGTTTTTAATGGTCACTAGTTCTTACAGAATGCTGTGCAGTTGTTGTGGTGTCTTTGATGAACAGGATATGATCGTTAATTCGAGCAATTGCAAGGAGGGCGCCATCTCAATGCAACTTGAGACAGTACTCTGCTAAACTACAAGTGTTCACCATATTTATACATCATTGGTCACGTACAAGAACATCCTTCAGATTCCAATCTTGTCAACATATAGGTTTACATTAAACAGACAAGTCTCTACCTTCACCCAAGCAGAGACCTGCCTTCCCATCTAAGCTGGGACCATCTGTCCTTCCCTACCTGTTGAAGAGCACTCTTAATCTATGTTATTGGCATCCTCTGACTCCAGTGTAACTCCCAGGGCCTTGCTGGTGATTGCAAACCTTGAGGGTGTACAAAGTTTGAGAGTATACGGTTCATCTGATTTAACTGTTTAATTGTTGATTTACTGATTTGCGCTGGCCTGCCAATAGATTCTAATTTAAGTAATTCCTTTCCTTATAATGAACTCTCCCTTACCTTAAATTCTAATTTACTTTCTTCCCCCTAACACAGTCAACTCGGCAGGCAGAAATTAAAACACAAAAATCGTATATTGTTCGAGGAGATAAGGAAATCTCGTCCAGAAAAACAGCTGACATAGTGCAGATAGTAGGACAGAGAAGCAATAGCGCACCCACTCAAAAGCAGGGAAAGAGTGAAGAGGCAGTGATAGCCACCATTGATCAGTATTCTCACCATGGGCGAAAACCGCCGAAAATGTGGAAAATCATTCCTGTAAGAGGAGGACATTATAAATCTGTATTCCACAGTAAACAGTTCCTGATACAATAATATCAGGGTGAAACTAATTAAAACACGCACTGTACAGGAAATTGCATATGGAAAAGATAAGTGAACGCCATTCCGGGTTCATAGGAAAACTTTTGGTGCACAGATATTATGGTCAATCGACGTGAAAGAAACTTCAAATTATTAACTGGAAGAGGGGTTTCAGCTCGATCAGATAGAGAACTATGGTTAAAGCAGGTATTCCTCCTGACATCGATCAAAAGACTCCATAGTTCAGAAGGCAGTGGGCTGAAGGTCAATCCTCAGTTTTCCCTGATAAACTCCAGTACAAAGGAAGATAAATCACAGAAGCTTTGCATGTGATCCACCTCGAGGATTGCTAATTACTTGGTCGATAAACATGCACAGATCGTATTCCCCTCTATTACTTAGGCAAATCGAGAAGCCCCCCCCACACCAAAAAAAAAATGGAGGAAACCCTAAAACTATCAGGTGACTGGGGAATCTCTAAACAGCCTATCACATCCTAATTGAGACTAGATGCAAACCCAGTGCGCCTGTTCATCCCAAGGAAGTTTACCCGCCCACTAAAACAGAAAGTGAAACGAGAAATTGAGTCAATGTTGAATCAGGGAGTGCTCACCCCTCTAATCAAACCCATACGTTGGCGTTCAGCCATGCTTCCAGTACTGAAACCGAATAGCTCACTATGAATCGATCTTAAACTCCCACTGTTAAATGGCACTCTGGAAATGGAGACCCACACAATGGCATCCATAAATGAGAACTTCACAAAACCAACGGAAATTACCACTTCTGCAAACTGAATGCTGGCATAGGCTTTTGCCAACTACTTTCATTCGAGGAGCTAAGCTACAGACTTCATTTCTTACACCTTTCGGGAAATGCTACTTCAGTCAGCTGCCCTTTAGAATCGTATCAGCTCCAGAGATTTTTCAGAGGACATTGACAGTTATTTTGGAGGGATAAGCAGAGGTCTGATGCCACATGGATGATATCCAGGTCGATGAGTCCACCACATTGGAGAATGGCCCAAGACTGAGACCAGTAGTAACTCTTGAAAAATGCAGGACTGATTCTCAGTAATAATTATGAGTTCTCACGACCAAGCATTACATTTCTAGGACACATCATTCACTTATTAGGCATCAGGGCTGACCCCTTCAAACCAAGGCAATCAATGATTTTCCAGCACTCTGCAATGTTACGGAGCCTCAACACTTCATTGGAATGGTCATTCAAGTCGGGGAGTTCCTGTCTCATCTGGTACATGTGAATGAACTACTGCAACAATTGCTCAGGCAAGACAAAGCATGGTGTTGGGAAGAACATTAACAAATCGCTTTCCAAAATATAAAAGAGATGTTCATTTCACCAAATACATTGCCACATTTTGACCTGGAACAGCTCACAATATTTGATGCAGATGCATCAACGACTGGGCTAGAACCAGTAATCTTTCAAATCCAGAAAGATGGAACACACGTTCATTATGCTTCTGGGTCATTGACTGAAATGGGAGAAAGGTGCCCTGTAATTGATAACGAGGCATTACCATCCACCGAGGCCTGTGAGACGTTTTTCGACTACCTCTTAGGCCTAAAGTTTATAATTGAGACTGACCATAAACCATTGTTTACACCTTAAATGCTAGGGTGCTAGACCCTCTGAGGGCAGAAGATAATCACCTCGTCTGTACCTTGTATGAGCAAGCCATTATTTTAAAACAGTGACCTCTAGCTCTAGATTCTCCAACAAAAGGAAACAGCCTCTCCACATCTCCCTGTTAACTCTGCTCAGGATCTGAATGGTTTCAATCAAGTCGCCTCTTCTTCTGCTAAACCCTAGTGAATACAAGCCTAACCTGTGCAACCTTTCCCTGAAGGACAATTCGCCTAATCCTGGCATTAGTCCGATTAAATTTCTCTGAACTGTTAATACTGTACCCAGTACTCCAGATGTGGTCCCGCCAAGACTATGTACAAATGAAGCATAGCCTCCTTACTTTTGTGTTCAATTATCGTCACAATAAACGATACAATTCTATTAGCTTTCTTAATTACTTACTGTACCTGCATACTAACCTTTCGAAATTCATGCACTTGGAAGCAATTATTCGTCTTGATATCAGAGCTCTGCGATCTCTACCATTTAGATAAAATGCCAGATCTTTGCACACTCACTTAAGCTATCTATCTCCCTTTTTAGCCTCCTTATCTCCTCTTCACAACGTACTTTGTTGACTACCATTGCCTCGTGAGCAATTTGGCAGCCATTCCTTTGGTCCCTTTATCCAAGTTATTTAAGATAATTGAAAAAAAAGACCCCAGCACTGATCCCTGTGACACACCACTCGTTAAATCCCGCTAACAAGAATAAAATGCCCATTTATGGAAACCGTCTGTTTCCGGTTAGCTAGCAAATCTTCTATCAACGCCAATATGTTACCGCCTATACCATGAGCTTTTATTTTCCACAATAGCCTTTGATGTGGCAGTTTATCAAATGCATTCGGGAAACCTAAGTACAATACATCCAACGGGGGCCCACTTTATCCAAAACACATGTTACTTCTTCAAATACCTCCAGTAAATTTGTTAAACATAATTTCCCTATCACAAAACAATGTTGACTCTGCCTGATTGCGTTGCTTTTTTCCACGTGACCTGCTATAGCATCTTTAATAATAACTTCCGACGTTTTCCCTATGACATGTTAGGTTAACTAGCCTGTAGCTTTCTGCTTTTTATCTCCCTTCATTTTTGAATAAAGCAGTTACATTTGCCATTTTCCCAATCTAATAGAAACATCCAGGAATATAACGAGTTATGGAAGATTAAAACCCATGCATCAGCTGTCTCACTAGCCACTTCTTACACGACTCTAGTATGAAGTAGAACAAGACCCTGGGTTTTGCCAGATGGCAGCTCCAACAATTTGCTTATTACCACTTCTCTCGTGATTGCAATTTTTGAGTCTCTCTCTCACTTCTATTTCCTGATTTACAAGCATGTCTCGGATGTTACTTGTAACCAGTAAAGAATACCCGCTGAATTCATCTGCCATTTCCATAATTTCCATTATTAGTTCGAAAGATTCACTTACTATTGGAGCAATCTTCATCTTTTTTCAACTGCCTTCGTATTTCAAGGTCTATAGACCCTCTCACTATTTGTCTTCATATTACTAGCCAGCTTTCGCTCATATTCCAATTTTCTCCCCTTTATTAATCGTTCTGTGTCGTTCTTTGCTGTTCTTTATATTCTGCCCAGTCTTATGACCTGCCACCCATTTTTGCACGATTGTGTGATTTTACTTTAAGTTTCATACTGTCTTTATTATTTTTATTATTTAACCACGGATGGTGGGCCCTCCCCTTTGAAGTTTTCTTTCTCATTGGAATTATTCTGTTCTGTGCATTCTGAAATATCCCTTTCAACGTCTGCCACTGCATCTCTGTTCAACCATCCCTTACCCACATTTAAAAAAAAAAACTATATATTATTCATTTATGGAATGCTGCTGTCACTGGCCACTGGCGAGAAAAGCATTGATTGGCCACCCATAACTGAACTTGTTCAGAAGGGAGTTAAGAGTCAGACACATTGCTGTGGATCTGGAGTCACATGCAGGCCAGACAAGGCAGGCAGTTGATTTCTTTCCCTTAAAGGATATTGGTGAACTATCAGTGTTGTTACGATCAGTAGCAATGACATTGTGGTCATCATTAGACTTCTAATGCCAGGTTGATTACAAATTTCACCACCTGTCACGGTGGGAATTGAATCCAGGTCCACAGAGTATTACCCTGCGTATTTCAATCTATTAGAGCAGTGCCAGTGCCATTATGCAACCTTACTTTGGCTGTGCCTGCATTCAGACACCCGCAAGTGCTATTATTTAACTTTAGAATGCACGCCTCCTATCAACTATTTTCTCCATCAAACAGAATGTTAAAATCAATCATATTCTGGTCGATGCCTCTCAGTAGTGCCTTCGCTGTAAGGTTATCAATTAATCCTATCTCGTTGCACAAAACCACGTCTACTATAGCCAGGTTTCTGGTTGGCTCCCGAATGTTCTGTCCTAAGAACATAAACCCAAAAGCATTCTATGAACCCTCAGCTAGACTACCTTTGCCCCGTTGATTTTTACCATTTATATGTAGATGTAAATCTCCCATGATTATCACTGCACCTTTCCGAAAAGCTCCCATTATCACTTCTTTTATACTCTATCCTACCGTGTAGTTATAATTAGGGGTCTTGTAGATCACTCCCACAAGAGACTTCTTGCCTTTATAATTTCTCATCGCAACGCAAACCTCTTCAACATTTTGGTTTCCTGAACATAAGTCATCCATCTCTAATGTGCTAATGTCACCATTAATTAACAGAGCTACACCTCCAGCTGTTCCTAAAACTGCCATTCCTAAATGCCTCGTTCCTTTCAACATCCAGGTCCAAATCTATATCATCCTGTGACCATGACTCTGTAATAGCTGTCACGTTATACTCATTAATTTCAATTGTACTATTAGTTCATCTGATTTGATTTGAATGCCACAGGCAGTTGCACAGAGAAGCTTTAGTATTGTTCTTTTATTATTTTAGCAATACCTAGCCTGATCTGCTAATCTGCTCTTAGACTGATATTCGCTGTCCCTTCCTGACAAGTTCTGCATATCATTTCCCAACTTAGTACCTTTCTCTCTTGCGTTCCACACCGCTCCAGAATTGATTGGCTGGGTGATCCGTCAGGAGTTCTGTTGGGAAGACCGCAGAATCACAGAATTGCTACGGTGTAGAAGGAGGCCATTTGGCCCATCGTGTCTGCACTGGCTCTCTGAGCATTTTAATTTAGTACCAATTTCCTGCCTTTTCCCCGTAACCCTGCCCATTGTTTCTATTTAAATAGTCATCCAATGCCCCCTTGAATGCCTCATTTGAACCTGCCTCCATCACACTTCCAGACAGTGCTTTCCAAACCCTAACTAATCGCAGTGTGTAAAATCCTTTTCTCACATTTGCTTCTTTTGTAAAGCACTTTTAAACTGTGCCCTCCGGTTCACGAACTCTTTATGAGTGGGAAGGGTGTCACTCTTCTCTTTCCAGTCCCCTCATTCTTTTGAAAATGTCTATCAAGGCTCCTCTCACCCTTCTCCTCTCCAAACAAAACATTCCCAACTTCTCCAATCTTTCCTTATAACTGAAGTGCCTCACCCCTCGAACTGTTCTCTTAAACCTCCTCTGGAATCCCTTCGATGCATTCATATCCTTCCTATAGTGTGGCACCCAGAGCTGTACACAATACTTCAGCTGAGGTCTAAACGGTGCCTTATATAAGTTCATCATAACCTCCCTGCTCTTGTACTGCACGCCCCTATTTGTGAAGCCTACAATACTGCGTGCTTTAAAAGCAGCTCTCTTTACCCCTCTTGCCACCTTTAATGACTTTTGTACATATATACCCAGGTCTCACTGCTCCTGCGCAACTTTTAGAACAGGTTCCTTTCTATTATTGCCTATCCATGTTCTTTGAACCGAAGTATATCAACACCCACTTCTCTGTATCGAACTTCACCTGCCACCTATCTGCCCTGTCCTTTTGAAGTTTTGCACTGTCTTTCTCACAGTTTTGAATTCTCCCAAGTTTCCACTGCAAAACTTCTTCCAGCCCGAAAATACCCATTAAATATTATTCACTGTTTCCTATCCTGTCGTGTATCCACGTTCCCACTGCAAAATTATTCCATGACTTATAACATTCCTTACAAGTCTGTTTTGTGGCACTGTATTGAACGCCTTTTTAAAGTCCATATACACCACATCAAACGCCTTGCCCTCATCAAACAACTCTGTTACCTCTTCAAAATATTCGAGCAAATTAATTAGATACGATTTTACTTTAAGCAAATCATGCTGACTCTTCCAGAATCAATCGAAATTTTTATAGGTGGCTATTAATTATACCCCAAACAATTGTTTCTAGAAACTTCCCCACCATCAAAGTTAACCTGACTGGTCTACAATTGCAGGGCAGATCTTTACAAGCTTCTTTGAACAAGAGCATAATGTTTGCAATGCCCCAGTCATCCTGCACAACCTCTGAATCCAGGGATCATTGAAACATTATTGCCAGTGTCTGCTATTTCCACCCTTACTCCTTCAATATTCATGGATGCATCTCACCCAGTCAGCGTGGCTTATCAACTTTAAGTGCCAACTGTTTATGTAATATTTCCACCTGGTCAAATTTACACCCCTCTATTGAGTGGGTTGCACCCTCAGTCACCACGGGCTCGGTAGTATCGACCTCGTAGGATGACAATGGACACAGTTTAGTGTTGTTCCACAGACGTGTCTACCATGTTTCAATGCAGGTTAGGGATAGTAAGGGAGAAGGAAGATGAGCATTGTGAAGATCAACCATGAAAGTACAATGAACATCATAGAGTGCAGATTTACCGGAACTCTAATGAAGTGAAGCTGTAAGCATTTGTGACCATAATCGTAAAGTCTAAGTTGGGTAGTGGGGAGAAAGAGAAGCAAACTTACTTCTACAAGAAGAACACCATCAATGGAATGTTATAACAACCCATCTGATCAGGAAGAGAACCTAAGCAGATAACCAATATTCTCTGACGATTCACCAACTACCCTACAGAGACAGAGAGAGAACATGGGGAGCCTGAATCCTACACAACCTCGGACAGAGCTGTGAGTAGAGTCAGGGAGATTGGCCGTTCCACCATAGCGGTTATCTCTATGAACTCATCATGAAAAGAAAGACTTGGGGGAAGATATAAAATAATGATGCAATGCGTTTAACAGAGTCAGAGAGTTGGGTGATATGCAGTCTAAAGGGTTAATACTAAATATGTAAATATATAAACATCATCAGTGATGTAGGGTCATAGCAGAATATGCTGGGTTCTATGTGAAGCCTCGTGGTAAACCTTGACGTGTATACAGTCGCAAGAATGTTCAGTAAACTTTAAAATTGACAAACATCCGAGTCCTCAGTAGTCCATTAGCCCTCAACAATAATTATTTGATCTAAAACCTAGAATGATGATGATAAAGGCACCAATCACATATCCAAGGATGGTTGAAATTTTATGGTCAGTGCCTTGGCTATTTCCACCATTCCTTCCCTCAGCTACCCTCGTACACCCCATCCAGGCTGGTTAAATGTCCTACTTTATCGTGGCATAAAAAAGTGTTGGATTGAAAGGGGTTAACTTAATCTGTTTGTTCAGTGACTGTAATTAATCTCAGCCTCCATGGATCCTAATTATGTCACTGGAGGGATTCCCTCTTGTTTTAATAAGGGATTAATTTCAATGTGTTATCCCATAAATTCAGCAGAGACTTCACCTCCGACAATAACAAGAATCAACGGCTTCCGAGAGAGGGGGAACAGAGATTAGGATCTGAGATGAATCGATTGGAATGTTCCAGCAAAGGCTTTGACATGGAAGACTCAAAAAGAAGGCAAATGTACTTTGGATACAGGGAAATTTGATAAGGTGGTTTCAAAATTGGCTTAGTTGTAGGAAACTGAGGGTGAACACAGAAGGATGCTTTAGTGACTGGAAGCATATGTCCTGTGGCGTACTGCAGGGATCTGTGCTCGGTTCCCTCTTAGTTGACATTTAGGTAAACGACACAGATGACTATGTGGGTGGGAGGATCAGTAAGATTGGGGATAACACAAATTATGCCCAGTGGTTACTAGTGTGGTTGAGTGTCTTGGGCTACAGGAAGGTATAAATGGGATGGCCAAATGGGCAGATAAGTGGCAGATGGAATTTAACCCTGAAAAGTGTGAGATGACACATTTTGGAAGGAATAATTTGACAAGGAAGTATTCAATGAACGGCATGACACAAAGGAGTTCTGTGGAATAAAGGGACATTGGCGTGTGTGTCTATAGGTCTCTGAAGTCGAAGGGGTATGTTAGCGGGGTGGTAAAAGGGCATATGGGACACGTGCCTTCATCAATCGAGGCATAGAATACAAAAGTAGGGAGGTCATGTTGGAGTTGTGTAGAACCTTGTAGTGTGTGCAGTTCCGGTCGCCACATTATAGGAATGATGTGATTGCACTGGATGAGTTGCAGAGGAGATTCACCAGGATGTTGCAGGGATGAAAAAATTAAGTTATGAAGAGAGGTTGCATGGATTTGGGTTGATTTCGTTGGAGCAGAGAAGACTCAGGGGAGACTTGATCGAGGTGTACAAGATAATGAGGGGCATGGAAAAGGTAAATAGGGAGCTGCAGTTCCCCTTAGTTGAAGGGCCAGTCACGAGTGGACACAAGTTCAAGGTGAGGGGCAGGAGGTTCAGGGGGGATGTGAGGGAAATATTTTTTACACAGAGGATGGTGACGGCCTGGAATGCACTGCGTGGGTGGCTGGTGTGTGCGGGTTGCCTCACATCTTTTAAAAAGTACCCGGATGAGCACTTGGCACGGCATAACATTCAAGGCTACTGGCCAAGTGCTGGTAAATGGGGTTAGGTAGGCAAGTCAGGTGTTTGGCACGTGTCAGTGCAGACTCGAAGGGCCGAACGGCCTCTTCTACACGGTGTGATTTTGTGATTCTGTGAACAGTGGATCAGAAACTGAGAACAATTGATTGATATCTTACAGCAATCGTCCTGGAATTATCCACATTAATGTATTACCTTTCTGCAGTTCATTCGCGGATGGCCTTAGCTTATCGGTTGCAATGCGTATTGTACAACATTTAACATTGTTACTATTCCATCTTGGCAATTGTTGGTGTCCTTGGCAAGATTCTTTTTCCAGTATTTAATTCTGCTTCTGTTGTTGTTTCTATTCGGTCCCTCAATCGAGTGATTGAATCTACAAACCATTGCGTATGGTTGAAAATTTGAATATTTGAAAATTCACTTTGTCCTGCTTACCTACTTACTTCTGGTGTGGTTCCTGGTAATTCTCATCAGTATTTTCGATATGGAGATAATTTTCTTCTGTTCCTCTTACACACAGACCTCATTCCTGTACCTGATTAACGTCTGAGGCTGAATCCGACTGCTCGCACGCACCCCCACCCCCACCTCCACCACCCCCCTTTAACCCTTACCTGAATCCTGACGCTATTCCCTCTCTGTCCCCAATCCTGTCAATTATCGCCTCCAGCGTGCAATCCTCTGGTCGCACCCATCCGCGAGGCTGGTAAAAAAGAAAATGTCTTCCATGTGGTGGCTAAAATGAATTTTTCAGCTTTGTAACTTGGAGTGTGTTGAGCAGAGAATTGGTGATCGGTGTGACTTTGCTACACCCCGACTCAGCAATTCCAGTAGTTTCGAGAAAAAAATCCTTTTCACACGCTTGCCTGTTCTATACTTTGTGCCTATCCTGTTGATTTCCTCAAATTGCCGAACTCTCCTCCGCAGTGCTTCCCCAGTGACTGCATAATGGCTGGTGGAAGGCAGCTGATTTTCACTGGGGAAGACAGCAGATGACCTTGCAGGAAACCATCGAGCAAAAACTGCGACTTCAGGGCTCAGATTCTGACGGCGCCACCTCGAGATGGGCAGTAATAGCCTGAGTTGGCTGATGGGAGCAGCAAGGGCACAGGCGGAGTGGCAGTGACGGGAGAACAAATGTTGTTATCCTGAGAGAGGGCAGCAGGTTCGCGCTCCATGGAGACACTGTAACTCCCAAGGGGCAGAACTCGACAATCATAGTAAACTGCTGAAACAGAAATTGCTGGAGTGCGGAGTGAATCTGCATGTCCCTTTGAGCACTGAGATCCACAGCCATGATGAGAGCAGACTGAGCCTGCATAGCAGCAAACATGGATCTTATGAGCACAGTCTGAGCTCGTACTGCGGCGATGAGATGTTGAATGGTTTCAGCCTGCGCTGCAGTGAAACTGAGACAATGTACACCAGACGCTGTATCACTATTGGGTCAGCTAGTGCTGTGAAAAGTTAGTGACCACTTCCACAGGGCCCAGCAAAGTTCTCATTTGAGTCCCGTGTATCAGTCAGTTTATGATCACACCCTTCGGTGAGCTGGCATGACGAACTTTCCTTTCCCCCTAACCTGGCTGCAGCCCACTGATGCTCAGTGATTCACCACGTACAGATTCCGACTTTGACTCGTCTGTAAATTATGCTCTGTGCAAATATTTGAGCTGATGTCTGTGGGCGTCAGGCCAAGTGACAGGGCTTCATCACCAGTGGAGTGATGTTTCTCGATCTCCACCTCTCTCCCACCCTACCTTCCTCTCTCCCTTCACCCACCCCTCTCTATCTTTCCCTCCTCAGCTCTCTCTCTTTCTCTCTCTCAGCTGGGAACCTGTTAGTTTGTGGCTATAAATGCAACGTTTGAAATCAGAAGAGGGCTTTGGGGTGCGGGATTGTTAGTGGGAAGGAAAGCAAGATGTCCATTGTACTACTATCTGCAGCTTGTACATCATCCCAGGCATCGGGATAAGGGTGAGCTGGGAGTTCAGAAGGGTCATAAGACAGGAACATAGCGTCACCTCCAATATTATTGGTGGTATCAGATGCTACAGGCTCTGTCACAGCTTCTCCTATGATACAGAGGGAAAAATCACATCCTTCAGGCTCAGGGGATGAATGTTTTACTGGTCCCCTCTGGTTCACTGCCGTTCCCTGTCATTATGGGTTCTCTTGTCCTGCTAGAGTGAGAGAGGGCAGGACGTCACTGATGTTCTACTGTGATTGGGTAATGTGCCTGCCATAGCTGAGTAGTTGGAGTTATGTTGATGCAGTGAGATATGTGTTTGGAGAAGTTATCATTGGAAAGTGTGTGAGAGTGAAGTAAACTATGTGAATGTTAAGCATTAGTCCTGAGTTTTCGGGACTGCTGATGATCGAGTGATGGTTGTGTGGTATATTGAGCGGTGTGCAAGGCTAGTGCTGTTGTGGGTATGAGATGCCATGTGGAGAGGAATTCAATGAAATATCCCACCCGTGTTAGCAATTAATCTTCTTCTGGCACTGCGGCCAGGTCCTCGGGGCCAGACGTATTACATTGAACTCCTTATCCACCTGCTCCCATTCCCTTCGGAGGGTTTTCCTTGTGGGTCTCCAGCCACCTCCACCCAAAAGAACATAGCGTCTGACAGCCTGTCATCCTCCATGGCTAATGCCTCCAGTTCCACATCCACTAAAACGTGGAGCCCTTTCCCTGCCCTAGTATTCAATTGACAGTGTCTCCAATTACTGCACTAAAAGTCAACAGCAGCAACTTCCTGTGATTTAGTGCAGCTTCCCTTTAAGAGGGAGTTACTTTAATTAAGAGCTGCAGACTGGTTCAAGCACGTGCTAGAGTCCCTGTTGATCATGTGCGGTGCTGGGAAGCAAGTGGAATTAATGGAAATGAGGAAGCAGCGCGCAGCATCATCAGGAAACGACACAGGCAGCTCACGAATCATAGCTCATGCAACCCAAAACTTTACATATTCTCTGTCTCTGTCGAATTATGTCAGTTTCTCTGTCTCTTTCTCTCTAGATCTCAAACCCCTGCCTCTCGCTGGCAGGAGTCTTTCACCACCCAGCTCCTGTCTAGCACACTGGCACGGCAGAAGTATCTCTGTAACCCTGACCCGCACAGACACACGTCAGAGGTTAAACAGATGAAGACCATTGTGTCAATACTGTCTCTTTGTAAGATCTTTCTTACTATACCTAATTAGATCCTCTCCCCTTCTCATTCCTCTGACTACTGCATTTTTTCCTTTTGAAGTATTTGTTAAATTCTGCTTTGAAAGATATTATAGAATCTGCTTCCAGCACGCTGTCAAGACTGTGACTTGCAGATCCCAACATCTCGTTGCTTAAGATATTTCTCCACATTTCACCTCTGGCTCTTTGTAAATTACAATTATTTTGTGTCTTCTTATTCCTGAAGTTTCAGCCACTTGAATCAGTTTCACCTTAATTACTCTGTCCAAACCTTTCATGCATTTGAAATTCTAGATGAAATCTCCTCTTACCCTTCACTGCTCTAAAGAGAACAATCCCAGCTTTTGCAATCTGTTCATGTAAGTGAAATCCCAGATCCCTGGAACCATTTAATAAACTACCTCTCTATCTGCACTAAGTCATTCCCAAACTTTGGTGGTTGGAATTGAGCACGATTACCCAGACAGAATGTGAGTAATTCTATAAAAAATAATTACCATTTCTTCTTGACTTTTGTTATTTTATGTCTCCATTTGTAAAATGAAGGACAGCATCTGTTATTATTTTCACATTCTTCTCAACTTGCCCCGTCACATTGAACGATTTTGTCCAAATTCCCGAAGGCCAAATTCTATGCCTTACTGGACACGGGAATAGGGTCTGAAAATACTAGAACTTCTGTTTTGTTTGTTTTTACTGCAAATTTGACTATCCGGTAGATAAATGAGCACACTCAATTTTCCCGTAGACTTGAAGTGTCAGGGGAGATTTGGGTCGCGATCCCCCACACACGTCAGCTGATGTCGGGTCACCATGATAAGGGCCAGCGGAAATGCCCCTTTAATACCCCCTCCCTCAGTATTCACTTCTGACCTTGCACTTTTCTCAAGGATTCTGAGAACCAACCTCCTTCATCGAGTAGGGAACAATTCTGCCAGGCCGGAAAGAGTTCGGTAAAGTTCTGCAGAAACTCTCTATAAGCACTTTCTTCAACTTTTAAAAGCCAGGTTTGCTGCAAGGGCACCAATTCTCTGCCGGGGAGGGGGTTGTGGAGACCGACGAGTCAGTTGAGGCCACAACCAGCCACATACTTGCCAGCAACAGGACTTCACTGCTGCCTTGAAGGATATAACATTCAGCTAATCCTTTACAAGTGTCCCGAAATGGTGTGGCACCAGGTCACCTCCCAGTCAGAGAGGCTCAGGAGCAGCAACCGCAGCATGAAGAACATCGTGTACCAGGTGGACAGGCCCATAGGTAGGAGGAAGCTCAACTCTGAGCTGTAATGTGTCGGAGGTTCAGGCAGTTCCCACTCAAAGGGTGTACAGAAACAGGCTCAATTAGGTAGGCATGAGTGAGAGACAATGCAGGAGGAAGCTAAGATTCTCCAGAGATGTCGTGTCTGAGCTGTGTGCCCGTCTCTGCAAAGGCCTACAGGAAAGGTCGCTCCAGGGACATGCACTGCCAGTGACATTGAAGCTCACCGTGGCTCTTAACATTTTCATAACTCGCTACTTCCAAGGCTGATGTCTGACTTGTGCAGCATTTCTGAGTCAGCAGTTTACAGCAGTATCCACACTGTGACCAGTACCCTTTTCTCCATAATGGCCCAGTTCAACTCTAATGAGACGAACAAAGCATCTCAGACCCAGAGGGTGACAGGGTCTGCCTCCATAGCTGGCTTTCCACAGGGAAAGGACGTGGTCGGCTGCACTCACGTTGTATTAAGGGCTCCGACACAAAATTTAGATTGCTACATAAAAAGGAAGGCTCCCACTCTTTGAATGTGCAGCTGCTCTGTGACTCTTACAAGCGGTTCCCTCATGTCCGCGCCTGTTACCATGTCAGTTTTTACAACTTGTTTATTCCTCAGGAATGGGGGCTGCCTCGAATGTTCACAGCGGCCCCAAAGCTGCACGGATGGATACTCGGAGATAAGGATGATCCTCTCAGGAGGAGGCCGATGACACCTGCAAGTCAATTGTTTTAGCTGGTTTCTAAAACCAATTCGCTAAAATGCCAACTTATGGTAATGGCAGCCTGCTTAGGTTAAATGCATGAACTAGAATTTTAAAGGCCAATAGATAGCTCAGAAGGATGCAGTATGTTCTCAAAAAATAAATAAATCATGTATAACATTGTAAAGAAACAAGTGGACAGAGACCTTTCGCCATTGCTCCTCTGTGGCGGCTGCCACATCTTTAGTGTATCCCTCAGCACCTTAGAATGTGCCTGCTGGCAACATTCGGTCATGGACAACGCTCTGCACTGGAAAATCAGCAAGATTCGGGCAGACCAAAGGGCAGCCTTCACCGAGTTGATGGTTCTGCAGCGGCTGTTGTTATTTATCTCGGTGTTTGTCCCTGGGAACAGCCCGGCCGGCACAGGGTCCTGCGTCACGGAGCTGCTCGGGATCAACCTCGACAAAACAACATTGCATTATCCTCCAGACCTTCTTTGTAAAGACACATTCCAGAAGGAGGTTGACAAGGGTCACCTACCCACCACTGCCACCTAGAGGGGTCCTCCAGGGTGCAAGACTCCGAGCGTGTAGCAAGGAGTTCATGGGGAGGGCCTTTCTCACCACCAGCTAAGCTAGAACTTGGTGGTTGTTTGAAAGCTCTGGCATTGAGGCATTCTGCGAAATCTCACATAATTCACAATGGTTATGGTTCAGAAGGAGGTCACTTGGCCCATCATGTCAGCACTAGCTCTCTGAATGAGTAGTATGAATTGGTGCCATTCTCCTGCCTTTTCCCCAGTGACCTATCACGTTGTTTCTGTTTAAATAATTATTTTATGCTCTCTTGAATGCTTCGATTTGAATCTACCTCCGCCACACTTCAAGGCCATACATTCCCGGCCCAAGTCACTTGCTGTGTGAAACTTTCTTTTTCTCACATCGAATTTGCTTCTCATGCAAATCACTTTAAATCTTTGCCTTCTCTTTCTCAATCCATTTACGAATGGGAACAGTTTCTCCTTATCTATCTTATCCTGCCCCCTGATGGTTTTAAACAGTCCCAACCTCTCAAGTCTATCTTCAAAACTGAAGCTTCTTATCCCAGGAACCATTCTTGTTAATCTCTGCTGCACTCTGCATTCATATACTTCCTATAAATTGCGGTGCCCAGAACTGTGCTACGTACTTCAACTGACCTTTAACGACTGTCTGCTATAGGGTCAGCCCTGGAACAGTCCTGTCAGGTTGGAGGGTAGCAAATGCAACCTCCCTATAAAAAAAGAGGGAGGAAGAAAACAGGGAATCACAGGCGTGTTAGCCTAACATCAATAGTAGAGAAAATGCTAGTCTATTATAAAGGATGTGATTACAGGGAAATTAGAAAATATCAGTGGAATTAAACCAACTCAACATGGATTTATGGAAGGGAATTCATATTTTGCAAGCCCAATGGAATTTTTTGAGGACAGAACTAGCAGAATAGATAAGGGAGAGCCAGTGGATTTGTGGCGTTTTTGGGTTTTCAGAAGAACGTTTGACAAAGTCCCACATAAGGGGTTAGTGTGCACAATAAAAGCATATGGGATTCATAGCAATATATTGGCATAGACTGAGAAATGGTTAGCGCACAGGAAACAGGGGGAAGGAATAAATGGGTATTTTTGGAGTAACAGGTGGTGACTCTTGGGTACTGCAGGGATTGGTGCTTGACCCCCAGCTATTCACAATATATATCAATGATTTTGATGAAGGGACTAAATGTAACATTCCCAAGTTATCTAACGCATGCAACTTGGTGAGAATCTGAATGTTGAGGAGGATGTTAAGAGGCTTCAAGGTGATTTAGAGATGTTGAGTGAGTGGGAAATTACATGGCAAATCCAATATAACGTCAATAACTGTGAAGATATCCCCTTTGGCAGGAACATATAGAAAGGCAGCTAATTATTTAAATGGTGATAAATTGGGACATGTTGGTGTTCTAAGGAACCTGGGTGTCCTTGTGCACTAATCACTAAAAGCGAATATGCAGGTGCAAAAAGCAATTAAGAAGGCAAGTGGTAGGTTTGTTTTCATTGAGAAAGGGCTTGAGTACAGATGCAAGGATGTCTCACTGCAGCTGCACAGGGCCTTGGTGTGACCACACGTGGAGTGTTGTCTGCAGTTTTGGCCTGGCTTTGACAGTCTGCTCAAGGCATCATTGACAGGATCCATCTTCTTTTCCCACAAGGCCTCGAGAACGTTACGTGCAGTCAAGCTTCTGCCTAAACTTTCTACGGGGGATGGGTTGTATGGCACGGTCCAATTGCTTGGACTGCTCCGCAGCAAACGTAGCCACGTCCATCCTTGGTGACACCGATGAGGGAGAACAGATAGAACAAGTAAATTAAACTAGATTGAAGTACATTCTCGTCAACCATGAATTGATAAGACCCTTGCCACGTGAAAGGGGGTGAGCTTCGTTGATTCCAAAGAGGGAAAATAACTTTCACCACCCACATATTTTCACTAGCCGGCGTTACCAGAAAAATAAACATATTCCCTCTAACAACCTATCTGTGGATCTGCAGTGAAACTACAGAACTGATCATTCCAGAGATTCACTCAAAACAGCAGAATATTTCATTTGCAAGTTGACAGAATGAGATCAATTGAATACATTCGGCATTTACCCGCTTTATTTTATTTTTTTATTAAGTCTAGAATTTAGAAATTGTCAGCTGAGAAATTAGAAGAGAAAATAACCTTGTGTAACTTTAACATTGTACTCAATGACATCACTGCTTCAGTTTTGAAACAGAAAATGCGGGAAAATAAATCAGCAGGTGTGGCAACATCTGTGGAGAGAGAAAAAGAGTTAAAGGTTCGAGTCTGTACAAGTCTATCCCAGAGCTAAATCAAAGTAGAAATGTAATGGAGCTGAAACAAAAACAGAATTACCTGGAAAAACTCAGCAAGTCTGGCAGCATCGGTGGAGAAGAAATCAGTTAACGTTTCGAGTCCTCATGACCCTTCGGCAGAACTGAGTATAGTTAGGAGAAAGGTGAAATATAAGCTGGTCTAAGGTGGGGGGCGGGGGGAGAGAGAAGTTGATGGTGGGGTGATTGTGGGGATAAGCAAGCAGTGATAGGAGTAGATAATCAAAAAATGTCACAGACAAAAGGATCAAAGAGGTGTTGAAGGTGGTGATATTATCTAAGAAAAGTGCTAATAAAGAATGGAAGGCAGGATACTCAACGTACAGCTCTAGTGGGGGTGGAGTGGAAAGACTAACAAAGTTTTAGTTTTAGATTTAAAAATAATGGATATAGGTGGGAAAAGAAGAATCTATATAAATTATTGAAAAAAAAGGGAGGGGGGAGAAACGGGGTGGGGATGGGGGGAGGGGGAGTTTAAGATCTAAAGTTGTTGAATTCAATATTCAGCCCGGAAGGCTGTAAAGTGCCTAGTCGGAAGATGAGGTGCTGTTCCTCCAGTTTGCGTTGGGCTTCACTGGAACAATGCAGCAAGCCAAGGACAGACATGTGGGCAAGAGAACAGGGTGGAGTGTTAAAATGGCAAGCAGCAGGGAGGTTTGGGTCTTTCTTGCGGACAGACCGCAGGTGTTCTGCAAAGCGGTCGCCCAGTTTGCGTTTGGTCTCTCCAATGTAGAGGAGACCACATTGGGAGCAACGAATGCAGTAGACTAAGTTAGGGGAAATGCAAGTGAAATGCTGCTTCACTTGAAAGGAGTGTTTGGGCCCTTAGACGGTGAGGAGAGAGGAAGTGAAGCAGCAGGTGTTGCATCTTCTGCGTGGGCATTGGGAGGTGCCATAGGTGGGGGTTGAGGAGTAGGGGGTGATGGAGGAGTGGACCAGGGTGTCCCGGAGGGAACGATCCCTACGGAATGCCGCCAGGGGGGGTGAAGGGAAGATGTGTTTGGTGGTGGCATCATGCTGGAGTTGGCAGAAATGGCGGAGGATGATCCTTTGAATGCGGAGGCTGGTGGGGTGATAAGTGAGGACAAGGGAGACCCTATCATGTTTCTGGGAAGGAGGAGAAGGCATGAGGGCGGATGCGCGGGATATGGGCCAGACACGGTTGAGGGCCCTGTCAACGACCGTGGGTGGAAAAGCTCGGTTAAGGAAGAAGGAGGACATGTCAGAGGAGCTGTTTTTGAAGGTAGCGTCAGCAGAACAGATGCGACGGAGGCGAAAGAACTGACAGAATGGGATGGATTCCTTACAGGAAGCGGGGTGTGAGGAGCTGTAGTCGAGGTAGCTGTGGGAGTCGGTAGGCTTGTAATGGAGATTGGTGGACAGTCTATCATCAGAAATTGTGACAGAGAGGTCAAGGAAGGGAAGAGAAGTGTCAGAGATGGACCATGTGAAAATGATGGAGGGGTGGAGATTGGAAGAAAAATTAATAAATTTTTCCAGGTCCCGACGAGAGCATGAAGCAGCACCGAAGTAATCATCGATGTACCGGAGAAAGAGTTGTGGGAGGGGGCCGGAGTAGGACTGGAACAAGGAATGTTCCACATACCCCATAAAGAGACAGGCATAGCTGGGGCCCATGCGGGTACCCATAGCCACACCTTTTATTTGGAGGAAGTGAGAGGAGTTAAAGGAGAAATTGTTCAGTGTGAGAACAAGTTCAGCCAGATGGAGGAGAGTAGTGGTGGATGGGGATTGTTCGGGCCTCTGTTCAAGGAAGAAGCTAAGGGCCCTCAGACCATCCTGGTGGGGGATGGAGGTGTAGAGGGATTGGACATCCATGGTGAAGAGGAAGCGGTTGGGGCCAGGGAACTGGAAATTGTTGATGTGACGTAGGGTGTCAGAGGAATCACGGATGTAGGTGGGAAGGGACAGGACAAGCGGAGAGAGAAGGGAGTCAAAATAACGAGAAATGATTTCCGTGGGGCAGGAACAGGCTGACACGATCAGTCTGCCAGGACAGTTCTGTTTGTGGATTTTGGGTAGGAGGTAGAAGCGGGCCTTCCGAGATTGGGCGACTATCAGGTTGGAAGCTGTGGGAGGAAGGTCTCCAGAGGAGATGAGGTCAGTGACAGTCCTGGAAACAATGGCTTGATGTTCTGTGTTGGGGTCATTGTCCAGGCGGAGGTAGGAGGAAGTGTCTGCGAGTTGACGCTCAGCCTCCGCGAGGTGGAGGTCAGTGCGCCAGAAAAAATGGATCTGACCCACTTGGTGGTGGGATAATTAACCCAGGGTCATAGGTAAGGTGCATGAAGTTTAGATACATACATATAAACTAGGAGCAGGTGTAGGCCATTCCACACTCCGAGCCTGTTCCGCCATTCAATATGATCATTTCTGAAAATACAGCTCGATAGCCTCATCCCGCTTTCTCCCCTACCCTTTGATCCCGTTGGCCCCAAGAGCTATATCTAACTCCTTCTTGAAAATGCTTTCATCTCAAGTACTTCTTGTGGAAACGAATTCCACAGGCTTACCACTCTCTGAGTGAAGAAATTTCTCCTCATCTCAGTTCTAATCCACATATGCTCAGGCTGTGACCCCTGGTTGTAGACTGCCCCGCATCGGGAGCATCCTTCCTGCACCTACACTTTCTAGATCTGTTAGAATTATATACGTTTGTATGAGATCACCACTCATTCTCCTGAACTCCAGCGAATATAAACCTAATTGACTCAACGTCTCCACATCTGTTAATCCCGCCATCCCAGGAATCAGTCCCGTAAACATTCGCTGCACTCCCTCATTAGCAATACATCTTTCCTCATCAACGGTGATCAAAACTGCACACAAGGTTCCAGCAGTGGTCTCACTAAGGCCCTGTGCAATTGCAGTATGCTCAGAGGGGTTGCGAGCAAGAATTGTTTCACCCAGAGTGGGTGCGTATATGGAACTAACTGCCTGAGAGGCTGGTAGGAGTGGAAACCCTCATAATATTTACGGAGTATTTGGACGTGCACTTGCGATGCCAGGGCACATAGAGAATTTTGAGTTCATACACTTAGGGAGGACAAACAATTACAGGGATTACACAATTAATGGGAATAAACTAAGAGGTGTAGATGAAGTAAGGGATTTGATGTACAAGCACACAGGTGCCTGAAGGCAGCATTTCACGTAAACAAGGATGTAAAGAAAGCATATGTAATGCCGTCCTTCCTTGGCAGAGGTATAGAAAATAAAAGTAAGGATATAATATTGGAATTGTTTACCACACTGTTGAGGCCACAACTGGAGGGTTGTGTGCAGCTCTGGTCACCACATTACAGGAATGGTGTAATAGGTCTGGAGAGAGTGAAGACGAGGTTTAGGACAATGTTGCCAGGCTTAGAAAGTGTAGCTACGAGGAGAGATTGGATAGTTTTGAGATATTTTCCTGAGAACAAAGAAGGCTGAGAGGTGACATGATTGAGGTGTACAAAATAATGAGAGGAATAGTTAGAGTGGATACAATTGTTTCCTTTGGTAGAAAATTCTTGAACTGGGATAATAGATTCAAGAAAAGTCACTGAAGGTGTAGGTCGGACATTAGGAAGATTTTTTTAATGCAGAATGTAGTGGGTGTATGGAATTCGCTGCCAAAGTATGTGATAGAGGCAGGAACTCTAAACTCTTTTTAAAAAAGTGCCTGGATCTGCACCTTAAGTGCTGTAAGCTGCAGAGCTATGGGCCGCTGAAGGCAGGTGAGTTTCGAAAGGGCACCTGGGTGCTCTCGGGCTGGCATGCATAAGCTAGGCCGAATTGCCTCCTCATATTCTGCAACTTTTCTATATTTCAATGGTTCCCGGTCTATGGTCCTAGCGCTTGAAAATGGGATTGCAATAATTAGCTACTTACTTGACGAGTGCAGGCTCGATGAGCCGAAGTGTCGTTTTCTGTGTTGTGCACTTCTATGATCCTATGACCCGACAACATCTGCAGTCCGGCCACATCCAGCCTCGAATTTGGAAGGTTCCACAAATATTCCCATCCTCAGTGATGGTGGAACCCAATAAACCATTGCACCAGACAAGTCTGCAGCATTAGCAACAATCGTCAGCCAGAAGTGCCGAGTTGATGACCCATCATAGCCTCCTGATGACCCCAGGAGCAGAAATGCCAGTCTTCAGGCAATTCGATTCACTTAGTGATATCAAGACATGGTTCAAGGCACTGCTTGTTGCAAAGGCTAATAGCCCTGAAAATATTCCGACAATAACATTGAAAACTTGTGCTCCAGATAATGCTGCGCCCCTGACCAAATATAAATCAGTACAGCTACAACAGCGGCATCCAAACAGTATATTCGATAATTACCCATGTACGTCCTAGATAAAAAATACAGGACAAATCCAACCCGGATTATCCACTTACACTCCACGTTCAGTAAAGTGACGGGAAGTGGCATGAACAGTACCGTCAAGAGGCAGTTGCTTAACAATAACCTCATCACTGATGGTCAGTTTGGTTCGAACATTGTAACTCCGCTCCTGACCGCATTACACCCTTGGATCGAACATGGAAAAATGAGGTGAACGGCAGAGGTGAGGTGAGAGAGAATGCTTTTGACATCAAGGCATCAAGTAACAAATTAAGCTTTAAGGAGGCCAGCAAAATTGGATTCTTTGGGAATCAGAGGGAAACTCTCCAGTAGTTTGGGTCATGCTTGGCACAAAGGAAGATGGTTTTGTTTTTTGGAGGTAAATCACCTCGGCTCGAGGACATCGCTGCAGGAGATGCTCACAGTACTGTCATAGGCACAACAATCTTCAGGTGCTTCATCAACAACCGTCCTTCCATTATAAGGATAGAAGTGGGGATATTCGTTGATTATTGCACAATGTTCAGCAGGATTCACGACTTCTCAGATACAGACGAAGTCCATGTCAAAATTCAGCAAGACCTGGACAATATTCAGTCTTAGGCAGAGAAGTGGCAGCTAACATTCGCAACTCACATGTGCCAGGCAATGGCCATCTCCTAAAATAGAGAACCTAACCATCACCCCTTGACATCCAGTGGCATTATGATCGCTGAATCCCGCCCTATCAACATCATGGCGGTGGGAGGGGGAGTACAATTGACGTGAAGGTTAACTGGAAGAGAAGTATAACTACTGAAGGCGCAGTGCAGTTCAGAGGCTAGAAAAAATTCAGTGGTAACCTCACGCCCTGACTCCCCAACGCCTCTCCACCATCTGCAAAGGCACAAGTCAAGATTGCTGTGGAATACGCTCCAGTTGTCGAAATGAGTGCAGCATCAACAATTCAAGAAGCTTGACAGCATCTGGACAAAACAGCCCTCTTGATTTCCATCCACAAAAATGCACACCCTCCCTTCCCGACGCTCAATGGAAGCACTTTGTAACATCTATAAGATGCAATGCAGATGCTCAACAAGCCTCCTTGGAAAACAACTCTCAAATCCTCGGCCGCTACCATCTAGAAGGGGAACGGCAACAGATGCACGGGAGCACCAAAACCTGGAAGTTCCCCTCCAAGACACTCACCATCCTGATTTGGAATGTAGCGCTGTTCCTTCACTGTTACTGGTTCAAAACCATGGACCTTCCTCAATAACAGTACTGTGGGTGTACCTGCTCCAACTGGGCTGCAAGGTTTTAAGGAGCCAGCTCACTACCACCTTTCCAATGGCAATTTGGCATGGGCAATAAATACTGGCCCAGCCATCGACGCCCAAATTGCATCAATGAATAAAATCAAAAGCACAAAAAAAATATTGTTTCCCCTTGTTCTGACTGTAGCACCTTAGCGATCCGTGATTCACCACGTACAGGTTCCAACTCTGTACTTGTCTCTCAGTAAAACGCGGTGCAAGTGTTTGAGCTGCTGTTTCCGAATGAAAGAGCACGTGACCGGTCTTCATCATCAGTGCTTTTCTGTTGTTCTCTCGCCCTCTCCCTTTTCCATTTTTCACTCTGTTTCTCTCTCAGATCCATTACTGGCATATTTTGTGTATCATTACATAGCATAAAATGAGAATGGGAGCGATTAGATGAGTCCACACATCCATGGCCCCAACATTTGCAGCTTGCACATCCCAGACAGCAGGATGAGGGTGTGCAGGAGGGCAGAGGGGGCCGGAAACAAGAACATAGCGTCATCTTCAATACTGTCACAGCCACTCCCATAGCAAAGAGAACCATGCCCTTCCTGAGGCTAAAGAAACGAAGCTATGCCTGGTCCCTGCCAGATATCTGCGATTATTGACTTGCAAGAGTAAGAAGGCAGGCTGTCACTAACGTTGTTATACTGAGCTTGGAAGATCTGCCTGCCATTGCTGAATGTCTGGATGCATGTCTAGAGAGGTGAGTGTGAGGCTGGTATTGGAAGGTGTGTGAGCGCAAGCTGGAGGCTTTCACTGTCAGCATTACAAATCAATCCATTTCACTGAACTCCCAAGCAGCTGGGAACATTGCATTTAATCAACTCTTCATCTTAACTCATTTTTTTTCCCCCTGAGTTTGGCGATTGGAATTGGACGCAATCCTCCACCTGGGATTTAACTAAACGTCTCTAAATAATTACCATTTCTTTATGAATTTATCCCCTCCATGTTTTTGTTCATAAAATGGGCATTTTTTAACACCATTCTCAACTTTTCTTGTCCCATTCAAAGACATTTTTGCATTCCCAATGCCGAAATTATTTGTCGTCCTGGAGGTGGGAATAGAGGTGGGAATTGCCAGGGCCTATTGTGAATTTTAATGTTCCCTGCCTGGATGGTGCTGAGCTTGACGGGTGGATTGCGGTTGGGCTTCTAAAATCCAGTGAGAGGAATTTTCAATGCCCGCTGGTGGCAGATATGATCTTGGCGTATGCAGACAATATGGCATTATTGGTTTCACAATGACGGGAGGGCAGATCGCGATCGTCCGGTCCGCTCAGGCCACCAACGGTGGTCGCCAGCTCATTGTATTACATCAGCATATCATTAAAGGACGAGCCTGCGAGACTCTTGGACACTCTAGCATCGTCCATATATGTCATTCGTAAAGCACGTTAACATGTTTTACGACCATACACAGGGAACACAAACTTGGCAGTCTTCGCTTTGGGGGAACAGAGTTTGGTGAACAGCATCGTTTTCCAGAGAAGAGCATGGTCGCCTATTGTTTTGCAGGCTGCAGGTGCGCCGGGGGGTGCGGGGGGGCTGCGGGGCGCGGGAGGGTGTGGCCCTGTTGTAGATTGATATTTTGATTCCCTGGCACGGAAGTGGCTGTTGTTGGGCCGGTGGGAGCGATGTCTGTGGCAACTTCTGCCCTGCCACGGAGATGGTTGTTGTCAGCGGGTGGGGACAGCGGTGTCTGCTGCCCAGCCTCGTATCCTACAGTTGCTGTTGTTGGGGGGAACTAAGGAGTAGAGTGGGGCTTTTTGTAGCAGCTGCCATGCCACAGATGCGACTGCTACTGTTGCCGATGGGATGAGGGGCAAGCGCTACCCTGGAGTTGGATCACACGCACAAAAAACCCAGGTGGGTGGATGAGTAGGAAAATAAAGTGGCCACGCATTACGGGCACCTGTATAAACTGATCATTACTCTGCAAATGAGACAGTTCAGGCACAGCTACGGCACTGGGACAGATGTCGGGCCCCTAGGCTGCCGGCTAAAACAGGTAATACAGTTGAACCACCAAGTGCCAGCAAGCGCATCAGAGCTTACATGCTACAACACACTACCCGCTCACACCCCCATCCACCCTACACCCTGAACCACTACACTTTTGAACGGGCGGCAAGCCGGGTTCCAATTTACTGGACAGTGGAGGAGTTGCACTGCACACATTGCACAATCTCCTCGCAAATGCTGGAAATGTAGCAGCCACTGATGGAGGCACTCACAGCAACTTGCATCCCAAGCAACCACGTTATGATCTGTCTCCCCCACGTTGCAGGCCGAGCGAGGAGTCATGTAGCTTACTCAAGTGTGTCTATTCAAGAGATAGCCAGCAGTCCCAGGATGAATTATGGTGCCATCACACAGATCCCTAAAAGTTGTCAATTCACCCACGCAAACGATCTCCATCTCTCTCTTATGCTGCATAGCAACATATCAGCAGATGGAACCTCGTAACATACCTGTATGACTGATAGTTTAGAGAGAGGGAAAATGGTGGAGGAAAGACCGTCTGACAATCTGGCCACTCAACGGCAGGTGCAGCAATCTCATGAAATCTGGGCAGTTGGGGCATTCCCTGCGTAGGAGCGGCAAAGAGCTTTGTTTAGAAGGCGCCTGGCGACAGCTAAGATTTATAGACGTGGCTAGGCATTCCTGTAGTTGACTGAAAGCCTGTGTTGCCAACGACTGCGCACGTGTAGTTGCCTGGTCGCTCACGTATGCCACTTAATGCAGGGCTTTGAGCCAAGGGAACATCGAGATCATCCACTGCCAGTAGCTGTGAAAGTGGCCGTGATGCTCAATTCCTGTGCTAGTGGCTCATTTCACGTCTCTGCATGAGAACTTTGTGGGATATCACAAGCCAAAACGTATTAATTCATCCAAGAGGTCATACATGCATCTCCAGCAACATGGCCATGACGGAACTCTAAGGATGTTGCCTTCAGATACCCCGTTCAAGGTATCTTCGGTGCTTGATTGGAGGCCATGTTTCATGGACTCCTTCGACTGTTTGGTTGATGTACCTGAGAAAGCTAGGAGGGATAATTAGTCCATGGCAGGGGCCTGCTAAATAGGACACATCTCTCACAACGTGGTTGTCCGATGGACATTGCACCGGGGAACCTCGCTTGGCAAAGCCGATCCGATCTCTCAAGTCTGCTCAGGAACCGTGCTAGTTCTCGGCAGCCAGCTAGATGGCTCTCCGAGGACAATGACATTGGGCATTCCACCAGCTGTCTGCAGCCTCTCTCTCTTGTTGTGTGCCAGCTTGGCCCGAATGGATATAGATGGAGAGAGTGTAAGAAGGACGGCTGTTGGAACAGATAATAAATGTGCATGGCCTGTGCAGGTGCTAAGTGGCCCTTTGGGTGGTATAACGGCAATGAAGGTTTGTGTGAGGCAGAGTGAATGATTATGTCGGTTGAACTGGCAGTGACTGAGTGCTCTTTGGTTGTTTGCTTGGTTTATAGCTATGTGATAGAAGTGATGAAAAAGTCACTTGCCCTGGCGAAATAGAGGAGTACTTTTCTCCTCTTGCAGCACTGTATGGCCATCCTCTGCTGAAGGGTGTTAGCCCTGACCATGGGTGCCATTGCCTCCTAAGCCGCATTGGTCACTTTGCCGCCAATCCTGCAGCCAGAGCGGGGGTAGACTTCATCCCGCCGTGCATGCAAAGCATCCAGCAGTCCCTGGGGAATCCCGTAACAAAGTGGTGTAGGAGGGGCGCTGCCTTCTTTACTTTGGTGGCCATATCTCTGGGTAAGTGGTGTGAACTTGTAGCAATGAGCGGTGTGTTGTCGGCTCCCATTGTTAACGTGGCGGCCGGCGTGATGCAATGGCATGGTGTTGGCGGGAGGTCGAATGTGTGCCCGACTGCGATGAAAAACGTTTGTTTCCCGGGTTTGGGTCAGAAAATCGTGAAAGTCCAGCATTGCCCTCGGCGGTTAGGAAGGCATTTTGCCCGCCAGGAATTGCAAATTGTGCAAATCTGGGAAAACTCTACACCATTTGTGGCTTTCGCACCGTCTACCCGCTTGCCCTTTGCCACTTTTCCATTCTTGCTTGAGGCAGTGGAGTTTTCTAACCGCCCATCCTTCCTTTGGCGGACTGACTCATAGATAATATAACAGCAAAACACTGTAGATCCAGGAAATATGAAATAATAAGTGAAAATGCTGGAAAAACACAGCAGACCTGATAGCATTTTATGGGGAGGGAAACAGTGTTTATTATCGATTGTGCATGCTTCTTCTTCAGAGCGCAAAAAAGTTGGCATTAGATGGAATTTAAATTATTTAAGGGGGCTGAGCAGGAAAAGCTAGATCAAATGTCAGCGATTCGTGAGGTATAAGGAGAGATTGACACAGATGAAGTTGACCAAAGAACTATTAATGGTAATGTTAAAGACTAAATAAGGTGCCCATTGTCGCATTAAGGTAGTACGACAGAATACGTGAATAGCAGAGCAAGGGAAATCACTCTGTGAAAGAAAAAAACACATAGAAAACCCACAGACGGCCCTATTGAGTTGCGGGGGAGTGGAACAAGAGAGTGGGAGAGTGGTCGTTGGCTTTGGCAAACGGATAAGAATGTCATGAAAATGTGGATATAAATGTTAATATAAACAAATGAATGGAAATTCAATAATTAAATAAACTATAAAAATATATATACGTATATACTTGTATGAGTGCATGTGCGTGTGTCTGTGTGAATTTAGAAGAATTGTAGATAGAAGATAGAGTTCATGGTCTGACATTGTTGAACTCAGTGGTAAGTCTTTAATGGTTTTAAGTGCCTGATCAAAAGACGATGTGCTTTTCGTCCAGTTTGCTTTGGACTTCATTGGAATATTAGAGCAGGCCAAGGGCAGACATGTGGGCAAATTTGCGGGACGGTGTGTTGAAATGGCAGGCGACAGGAATGTATAGGTCACACTTGTGGACAGACGGAAGGAGTTCCGCAAAGCATTCACCCAGCCTGTGGTTGGTCTCACCAATGTAGAGGAGACCTCATTGGCATCAGCGAATGCAGCAGGCCAAATGGAAGGAGGTACAATTGAAGCACACCTTAATGGCCACTAAAGTGCCTCATCTCCGGCTTGCTATATTCCCCGTGTCTGAGTCGGACGGAGGTGGGGAAGAGGCGGTCTAATGCCCGCTGCGGAGCCTTTTCAGCTTTTATTGAAACGGGTTTCCTATTGTGTCCTTCCTTTGTAGGATCAATGGGCCCATCACAGGCACTACTGCACCCCCTCCAACACAGAAATATCTTCAGTCAGGCCTCAGTGAGCTCCTCTTCTTTTGATTCTGGCTATTATCCCAGCTGTGGTCGCCAATCGAAACTGATGCTAAAAGGCTACGGAGCTCGCGTGCAATCTGATTGGTCAGATAGAGGGCAGAAATTGCTCCGCAAATGGGGGAGGAGGGTATGGCATTATGTAATTAACACGCTACTGAATGTTAAGTGCAGCTACGCATTCGGATTCCAATTGGATGGATTCCCCATCAACTCCTCGTGTAATGGGTAAGGAAATCCCGTCATCGGAAAACTCCCATCTGCACGTTTGAATATCAGGTAAATAAATGAATCCACAAAATTTTACCATAGGCGGGAAGCGGCTCGGGGGGGGGGGGATTGGGTCGCTACCCACACGCATGTCCGCTGATGCGGCGGTCGCCACGATAATGGCGAAGGTTTAATCCTTTTCCTCCAGTATTTTTATCCGCTCGTGAGAATTTATTCAGCATTCTGAGAATCAACCTCGTTCATCGAGATGGGAACATTTCTACCATATCGGGAAGGTTTTTTGAAAGTCCTACAAAACTATTTCTAAGCTCTTTCTTAAACTTTTAAAAGTCAGCGCTATATGCATGTGAGCCAATTATCTGGCAGTTGGGAGGATGTGGATACAGTGGAGCCATTTATGTCCACATCCAGCTATATAGGGGGCAGCAAAAAGGCCTTTACTGCTGCCTTGAAGCTTGCAACAGCCAAATAATTATTTGCAATTGTCCCTTTTGTCATGTATGTGGCACCAGTTCGCCTCCCAGGAAGAGAAGCTCAGGAGCGGAAGCAGCATGAAGAACATCGTGTACAAGTTGTATGGGTCGACAGTGGGAGGAAGCTTAACGACAAGTCTCTGCAAGAATAAGGTGTCGCAAATGTATTCACAACACACTTTAAAGTGTGTACAGAAACAGGCTGAATTACATAAATAGGTCTAAGAGGCAATGCAGGAGGAATCTGCGATTCTCCAGACAGCTCATGCCTGAACTGTTTTCCCTTCTACATAAAGACAGATGAACATGTTCGCTCCAGAGAGATACGCTACCAGTTATATTGAAGCTCAATGTGGCTCTTAAAAAAAAAATTACAACCAGCTGCATCCAAGCCTCATGTCAGCTCGTGTGCAACCTCCCAGATAGCTCCACACAGTGTTGGCCACACTGTGATCGATATCCTTTTTTCCAGCGTACCCTATTTCATATCTTACGACAGAGGCAAATCACCTCAGACATAGTCAGCTTTGTGAGAAGAGTTCAAATAGGTTATTCACTCTTATTGGTTCCCTCACCATCTGACGCAGTCCCAATTTAACAGGTATCTCATTTAGGATTCGGCCAGCTAGCTCAGAGTTGATGCTATTGAATCATTCTTTGCAATGGACTTTGAAGCCCCCCAACTAGTGTGCTTTCAGCGCCCTTGCCACCCTCAGAGCCCCCTCCAAGTGATGTTCAACAAGGAGGAGCATTGATCCATCGTTTGTGGGGGGCTAGTGCTTGGTAACCAGCAGGATATTTCCATAAACATGTTTTTTCCCAAACGCCATGAGGCTTCCTGAGGGCTGGAGTCGATGTTCGGGGCTCTCACGGTAAAGCTGTCCCGACTGTAAACTACTGTGCCACCACCTCTGCTGCGGCTGTCCTATCCAGCGGGGCAGGGCATATCTAGGGATGGTAATAGTTGTTTTTGGACATTAACTGAAAGGCGTAGTTTGATTCTATGATCTTTATTATGTCAGGCTGTTCATTTATAAACTTTTGATTCAGCTCTCCCAGTTTGGACACTCGACCCCAGATGTTAAAAAGGAGGAACCTGCAGGGTCGACAGTGCTGAGTTCGCCATTGTTGTTTCCATTGCCTGAAACTATGTCGGTTAGTCCGCCTGGCTTCATTCCTTTTAACCATTTGATAGAATTGTTTGGCTTTCTTAAATTCTCCATCAGAGGCATTTATGAATGAACTGCATTTGCTGTGGATGTGGGCATGGAGTCACATGAAGGCCAGGCCAGGTTAGGACGGAAGATTTGCTTCCCTAAAGGGCATTAGTGAAGCGAATGGGTTTTCAAAATCAATCGATTTTACGGTCATCGTTAGCTCTTTAATTCCAGGTGTTTATTCAATTAAAAATTCACCGTCAGTCGTGGCGGGATTCGAACCTTGGTCAGCAGAGCATTAGTCTGGGTGATGGACTGATAAAAATAACAATACATCATGTTAGCCATTTATGCATTCAGAACACAATCGTAACTTCAATTTGTTGTAAATATTTTGTGTTGAGTTTGAATGTTTTACACAAATGTTTTGATTTCACCAGACTGATGTTAAATGCATCACTGGAGATTAGTTGACTGATCAAAAAACCACTGTGAATCAAATAGTGCTCAGACCACCGCGTTTTCTTCCAATCACGGACATTATTTTGTCGTTTTCCCTTTTTCCCTCTTTGAATTTGAAGGCAAGCCGCCCACCTATCTGGCTCTTTTGTTATGAGGTACGAAGTGCTCAACCTCAATTTGCAAGGAACCCGTTGGGGCCCTCTCTGTGACTGCACTAACTGCATCTCCGAAGAGGCGGCCGCCCTCGCTTGGACCCGGGTGTTACTTTTAGCTGAGGGGACAAGTAATCAGCGGAGGATTTTATTCCATCAAAATTGACCTGTCCCTCACCTTCCTGTTCTCATTGCTCAGCACTTGGAGTGGAATCCCTATGGATGGATGGGGTGACCAGCTGGAGTACAGCTGCCATCCCCTCGAGACACTGATCTGTTGCCCTTGTGAACGTTCCCCAGCTCCTTTACCACTACTGCCACGGAGCTAATGTTACAGCGCAGGAGACATCACACCTGCTGCATGGATTCACCAGGAGTTTGGCCACTCTCTCGTCGCTGCTCATCACGGGATCCCCAACCAGATATCTTGTCGAGGTCACGAACACCTTGAGCGCCTCCATTCGGTATGTATTTGCTCTCAATGTATCAGGGAAAACAGTCTAATGGCCACTTAACTTCTGCTGCAGGTCCTAATACTGAATCCCAAACAGCGGCTCCAGAGACTATTTCTCAGTGGCCCGCAGAACATCCCTGTGACTGTCGTGTCCTCTTCTTGGGGATGTGCAAACATAAATCTTTGCCGATGACGCCTCCCATTTCACTCTGCTGCTGTGCTCATCACCCAGCGCTCCCAACTCTGTTCACAATTGTGCCAAACAGTGTGTGAGTCTCTTAGCAATCGGCTGCTGAGTGCCATGCCATGGCATGTCTTCTTCCTCCTCCTGTCAGAGTCCTGACACCTCTCAATTGGTGGTGAGGGTGGAGTGTGGGTAGTCTGCAGCTCTGCGATCCATGAGAGACACACGAGGCAGTTATGAGCTGAGGACATGGAAAGAATCCACATTCTTAGGGATGTTCCTCCAAAGCTGTTCTGGGTCTCTCTAGAATCCATTCACATACTCCCTGTTTAAACACTCCCATGCCTTTGACTTACACATTACCATTGCCGCCCAAGCCAAAATTAACAATTGTCAGCCCTCCCCATAGTCACCAACACCAGCACCTTCGCCGCCACCCTCCACCCACCACACACACACATCACCAGAACTCAATTGCCCACATCAACTCCTGCACAACTGCATCAAAACTAGTGCCATGTGAACATGGGAGGGGGTTTTGTTGACACGCGCACGTTCCATGGAATGCATTCCGGGAATGTACATTAACGTCTACCCGACAGTTTGAATAACAGGGAGACTTGGCCTCTCAACCTCGGTCCCCTGTAGCACTCGAGAATTATGCACCTTCTTCTCCTGCAAGGACTGGAGGGAAATAATGATGTGGTCGCCCTTCGAGTCACAGTTATTGGATATTCCTCAGAAAGGTCTAGAGTTCATTCCCCTAAATTTCTCCTTGACAATTGACGTTGTTTGTCCCACCTTTATACGGGCGCAGTCTCCTGTAGCACTGCTGAGTATCATGTACCCTGCACCCAACCGTGACCTGAAATTCTGCACTCAATGTGGCTAGCTTGCATTCCTAGTTGGGACAGCTCCCTTTCCTTGGCAGAGTGCAGAAGGTCACTAAAACGCTTTTGACACAGTAACCAGGTTCTCTGGTGGTCACAAGTAGCACCACTGCTATCTTCCCCCAAATACCTTTTGTAGTGGTTAGAGGGAACCAGGATCATTCAGGGACCTAATGCCCCCACATGTGTCTGCCTCTGTCAGAATGGTGTCTGTCCCGCTCTCCGTGATGTGGAGCATTGCTGCCTCCCTTTTCTACAAAGAAGACCTCGATCTTTCAGGGAACAAGATGAACCTTTATGTGTTTACCTCTGATAGATGGTGTGTCAGTGGCCCGCAGGTCCCTGGCGAATTCCAGGGTCTTCAAAGCGGCAGGGATGGCCCCTCTGGGACAGCGGCTTCCGGCAAATTACATCACTGATGACACACATGCAGCTGTCTCAGGCCGTGGCAGCGCCACGTAGCAGGCTGCAGCAGGGTTAATGTAGAATAAGGTTCATGCTTCGACCCGCACTTTATTGCAACAAACCATCAGACTGTTTAAAATTATGTTCTGTTGCCTGGGCCTCTCTGGCGGATACCCACAATACTGCCCAAAGAGCCCAATGTCGCCTATTGTGCTCTTTACAACATGGCGCTGCTGCGTGTAGAGGAGTTGGCTGAGGAGGAATTGGGGAGCCTAGTTTCACCTCAGAAGAGAAGGACATCGACAGGGATGAGGGTGAGACGTCCCTTGATGTCGAGGCGGATGACCATTAGGCCATTGCAGTTGCCTGACGAGGCAAGCGCGCCCGGGTGGTCAACATAGCTGCTAGATTTTTGAAGGGTTTTGATCACATGAAGTCAGGAGACACAATAGATCCTCACATAGCACCTGTGCACCTTTGGCTGCACTAAGGTTGATGGCAGCACACATGCCCTCTGTGAGAAAGCTCCTCTCCTGGAGACGGAGTGGAGGCCTCAGGAGTCGCTCGATTACAGGAGGATAATGAGGACATGCAGCGAGGAAACTCCATGGATACTCAAAGAGCCTCTGAGGATTTCTGAATCCTGCCTGGTTGACGGCAGCTCACTGAAGCTTTGACAAAAGCATCATATCATGGAGATGCACCCATGAATCTTTAAAAGCAATGATATTGTGTCAGCCTTCAGCATTTGACCTCTTCAGGAGGGCAGCGTCAATGATCACAAATGCTGACGCGATGGGAGCCAAGCCCACCATCGAGGTAGTGAGATCGCAGAGAGCGAATTGTAGATATTTCTGACAACTGCCTCCGACATTTTGCCAGAAATGGCAAGTACCATTGTGATGCAGGCATCAGTAATTTTTAACTGATTGTTAAGCTGGACGATCATTTTGGCCTGAATGCTGCACAAGTCTTAGAAAAAAAGTCCTAGACTGAGAGACCAATCTTTAACTTCTGCAGGAATCAAAAATTTACACCAGAATTATATGAACACTATGCATCATAACAAGGAGCCATAGGCAAGGAGGCATTTTAGAGAACTAATTTACATTAGTAAAGTAGAATGGATTAACAGGGAAAAAGGCCAGGCAACTGGAAGTAATATCAGTTGGGGATCAATTTGGAGAGCGTGGCAATAACTCAATGTAATTTCGGATAGTTATGGACAAGGATAATGTTGGGCGTGAATATAAGTCCAAAACCGGGGTACTTGTACTAAGATGAGATACAATTTGGCCATCGTGGGCTGAGAATAACTGGTTGCAGATAAATCTCCATCAGAACAGTGCAAGCAATGCAATCGAGAGTGTTGGGCAAATACGGTCCCACAAAGGCAAAGTAGGAGGCCAAGTCCGGAGGACCCAGGGTGTGAAGAGTCATTTTTCTGAAATTAAGAAAAAATGAAGATATGGCACAGACTGGGGGCTCCATCTGGCAAAATCCTCGGAGGAGTGAAAAAAGTGCGGAGGGAACTTGAATAGGAAATTCGGAAATCTAAGATACTGAATGTGAAAGCATTGATGTGTCTAATAAACGGTAACACAATAGTTTGAATGTAATTATGTTTTCTAATATATAAAAAGCAAGGGAATAACTAGGGTAATAATAAGGACATTTAGGGTCCATAGAGGTAACGTGTGTGTGAACCCGGTAGCGTGGGTGCAATCATCAACTCATGCTTGGTTACTAGCTTCACAATCAGAAAGGTTGACGCAATTTAAAACATCAGGGTGAAGGGCTCTAACGTATTACAGGGAATTAACATTGAGACAGGGAAATACCTAGCGGCCTAAAATCGGTATATCCGCAGACCCGATTGACAAGTATCCCAGGCTGTTGCAGTAGTACCATAAGGTATAGCAGGGGCCCTGGAAGTAATTTGCAACTCTTCTCTGGCCACAAATAAGCTGCAAAAGGTCTGCAGGACTGCAAAAGTAGCCTCATCATTAAACAAGGGAGGAATTTATATACCAGAAATTTACAAGCCAGTCAGTCTAAGCTCAGTGGTGGGGAAGTCACTGGAAATATATCTGTGGGGCAGGCTATATCTGCACTTGAAAAGACAGATTAAGCAGGGATATTTATCATGGATATGTGAAGGCAAGTTCGCGTTTGCCAAAAGTAATCTACATTTTTGAGGAGTTAACCAGGACCGTTGATGAGGGAATTACAATTTATGTTGTCTATTTGGATTTTAGCAAGGCTTTTGTTAAGGTCCCTTATGGCAGACTGGTCACGAAAGGAAGAGCACATGGGATCCTTGGCAAAGTGGCAAGTTTAATCGAAAGCTGGTGGATTGGCAGATAACAGACTGTGATGGCAGAGGAATGTTTCTCTGACTGGAGATATGTTTGCAGCTGGGTTCTCTAGATCCGGTGATAGTGCCCTTGATCTTTGTGTTGTGCATAAATGATAAGGACATAAATGTGGGGGGCATAATTAAGAAGTTCGGGGTTGACACGAATATTGGTCCGGTGGTAAATAGTGAGTAGGATAGTCATACACTACAGGAGGACAGGAATGGAATAGTAATGAGGCCAAAGCAGTGGAAAACGGAATTTAACCCGGAAAATAGAGATGTAATTGGCTTAGGGTGGGCTAAGAAGGCAAGGGATTACACGATAAATGGCAGAAATCTGGAAAGTGCTGGCAACCAGAGGGACGTTTGTTTGCATATCCATAGACCTCCGAAGGCAGCAGGAGAGGTAGATAAATTTGTTAAAATGGCTTCGGGAATTTTTGCCTTTATTATCCAAGGCATAGAAGACACGCGCTGGAAGGTTTTTCTGGGCCTGTGTGAAACAATGGTTAGGCCAGAACAGGATTACTGCGTACAGTTACCTTCAGCACATTTTAGAAAGGATGGGATTGCACTGGAGAGGGTGCAGTGGAGATTTCCCAGGATGCTGCCTCGGCTGGAGAGTCTGAGGTATGAGGAAATATTGTTCAGGCCTGGGTGTTTTTCCTAGGAGCAGCGAATTTGAGAGAGAACCTTACATAGTTGTATAAGTTCCTGACCGGCATAGTTAAGAAGGATTGGAAGGCAATCTACGCATTGGTAGATTGGCCAGTTACTTGGGGGCTAACGATTAAGGGAAGAGATCCAAGGCTGAGAGGGGAGATACGGAGAAGTTATTTTCACCCACAAGGGTAGTGGAATTCTGGAAATCACTGCCTTGAATGGTGTTGTAGTCAGAAATTATTTTAACATTTTAAAAGCATGTAGATGTTCACTTGCGTTGCAATAGCCTCCAGTGCAAATGTCATGCACTGGAAAATCGGATTAGTGTAGAGAGATTTTTGTTGACCAGCATGGACATGATGGGCCGAAAGGCCTCTTTCTGTGTTGTGGACGTCTATGTTTCAACGTGTCTATGAGAGTGCCTGTTTTTGAGTGCGTGCCTGCGCTGTTGTGTGCGAATCCCTGTCTATGTGTGTGTGCGTTTCTTTGTTCGTGTGCAGTTTTGTGCGTCTTTGTTTCCATTTGTGCGTGTCCATGAGATTGTGTGTGTGTGTGCCTGTGTTCTTGTGTTTGTCTGAGTGGGAGAGAGAGATAGAAAGAGAGAGACAAAGAGAGAGAGAGAGAGAGAGAGAGAGAACTTCTGTGGCAGTCTGTGTGTGCACGTTTGATTGTGTGTGTTTGAGGGAGAGTTTCTGTGTGTGCATGTGTGTGCTCATCTGAGTGTACTTGACTTTAAGACTGCTTGAGTGTGAGAACGGTTGTGTGCATGTGTGTTTGTATGTATGTGTAATTGTGTTCGTATTCCTGCATGTGTGTGAGTCTGTGTGAGTGCGTTTTTGCTGATGCTTCTCTGTGAGTGTGAGTTTATGTGCGTCTGTCTGCTATACAGATTTTCTGAGAGCTTGAACATGTGTGTTTGTGTGTGTGAGCACTTGATTAATTCTGTGTGGGAGTGTCAGTGTGTGTGCCTGTGCATGTGACCTATTAAATATGATTTTCTATGTGTGCGCAAATGTGTGCGTCTATGTAAGTGTGTGTCTGTGTGTGTGTCTATTTCTGTATGTGAGGTTGGTTGACCTTGTGTGTGCATAACTGTATATGTGTGTGTGCATGTGTGTGTGTGTTTGTGCGTGTGTGTGTAGCGTGTGATATTGTGCGCACATTTCCGTGTGTGTCTGACTGAATATCTGAGTTTATGTTGCTGGGTTTGTGTTTGTGTTTCAGCATGTTTCTGTGTATTTGTTTCTGTCAGTGTGCGTGCGTGTTTGTTCCTGTGTGTTTGAGAGAGAGAGTGTGTGTGTGTATGTGCTAAAGAGAGAGAGAGAGAGAGAGACTTGGTGAGACTTTGTGTGCTTGTGTGTGCAGTTCTGTATGTTTGCGTGTGTGTGTGTTTCTGTTTGAGTGCGTATGTTGCTATGTGATTGTGAGTGATGATGATTGTATCCGCTACTCTTAGCCGATCTAATTCCGTTTGTATGCTTGTGTGTGCATGAGTGTGTTTGACATGCATCTCTGTTTGTATGTGTGTGTTTGGCTGTGTGTGTCTGATTGTGTTTTTGTGTGCATGTGTGAGCATACATGATTGTTTCTTCTGTGTATGTCATTTTGTTTGTGCCTCTGACAGTGCATGTACGTGTGTGTGACTGATGGGGTGTGCGTTATTTTGCTTTGTGTGTTTGCCTGCGGGCATGTTTCTGCGAGTCTGTTTCTGTGAGCGTGCAAGCTTGTTGGTTCGTGTGTGAGTGTATGTGTTTGTGTGAAGGAGAGATGGAGCGTTTGTGATACTTTGTGTCTGTGCTGCTGTGTGTGCTTCTGTGTGTACTTGCGTGTGTGAACATGCCTGCATGTTTGTTTAAATGAATTTCATTGTGTGTGTGCATGTGAATCTGCCTGAGGGTAGGTGTGTGCTACTTTGTGCGTACATATGTCTGAGTGACTGTCTGTTTGCGTGTGATGCTTTGGCTGTCCTTTTGAGTGTGTGTGCATCTTAGTTTGTCCATGAGTGCGTGAGGGATAGTGAGAGAGAGATACAGGGAGAGCGAGAGAAAAAGGGGGACAGAAAGGAAGAGAGAGAGATAATGTTTGTGCCTATGCATGTGTGTAGATGCGCGTGTGACAGAAAGAGATAGAGACACACAGAAAGAGCTTAGCTTTTCTGTGTTCGTGCATCTATATGCAAGTTCCGCTCTGTGTTTTGGTCTATGTGGTTCTGCATGTATACCTGAGGGTTATGTGTGTGTATGTGTGCGTTCATGTGTATGTGACTGTGTCTGTCTTCGTTTGTATTTCTGTGCGCGTGCTTGTTCGTGTGTGTGTGCATGTGTGTGTGCGTGTTTCTTTGTGTGTGTATATTTGTGCGTCAGCATATCTGTATGTTTGTACGTGGGAGAGAGGGAGTCTATGAATTGACGTGCACGTGCTTTCCTGTGTGTGTGTCTGTGAGTGTGCATGCGTGTTTTTGTTTGTTTGTTTGTACGTATGAGTGTGTGCCTCTTTGCACGAGGGGGCGAAAAAGTCTGTGAGCTTACGTTTTCAGTTGTCTCAGTGCACGAGTAGCTTGTGTGTTTGCGCCTGTATATGAATGTGTTTGTGCGTGTGTTTGTGTGTGTGTGAGAGAGAGAGATATAGAGGTAGTGACACATTGTGTGTGTGCTGCTGCGTTTGCTTTTGTGTGTACGTGCGTGTGTGAGCATGCCTGCATGTTTGTTTCAGTGTATTTTATTGTGTGTGTGCATTTGATTGTGCCTGTGAGTGGGTGTGCACTTCTTTTTGTGTACATATGTTTGAGTGATGGTCCATTTGCGAGTGATGCTTTAGCTGTCCAATTGAGTGCGTGTGCATGTCACTATGTCCATGAGTGCTTAATAGGTAGAGAGAGAGAGAGAGAGAGAGAAAGAAAGAGGGAGAGAGAATATGTTTTTACATACGTATATGTTTGGCTTTGTCTGTCATCCTTCGCATGTCTGTGTGTGTGTTTTTTCGTGTGCGTGTGTGCCTGTTTGTGTGCGTGTTTGTGTGTTTGTACTTGTTTGTGCGTCTGTGTGTGTGTCTGTTTGAACGTGGGAGGGAGGGAGTCTACGAGTTTAACTGCACGTGTTTTTCTGTGTGTGTGTGTGCGCGTGTGTTTGTCTGTTTCTGTTTGTTTGTGCGCAGGCGTGAGTGTGCCTGTTTGCACGTGGGACAGAAAGCATTTCTGAGTTTACGTTTTATATGTTTTCCGGTGTCTGAGTGCACGTGTGTGTATGTGTTTCCGCTTGTGTTTGTGTTTCTGTGCTTTTATACCTGCCTGCCAATGACTGTGCTCACATGTCTCTGAATGTGTGCGTGTTTCTGTGTGTAAGTATGTAGACATGAGTGTGTGTGCGTGTGTGTGTGCCTATATGTGTGTCAGCATGTATATGAGCTTCTGTGCTTTTGAATCTGTCTGCCCATGAGTTTGTCCATGCGCCTGTGGATGTGTGTGTGTTTGTGTGTGGATGTGTGTGTGTGTGCGTGTGTGTGTGTCTGTGTATGTGTGTGTGTGTGTGTGTGTGTTTGAGGGTGAGTGAGTGCGTGTATAATTCTCTGGGAGATTGTATGTGTGTCTGTCTGCGTGACAGGGCGTCGTGTGTATATCTGAGTTTGCGTGTCCGACCGTGCGTTTGGGCGTGTGTGTGTGAGAGAGAGAGCATGAGAGATAACTAACGATTGAGGGAGGGTGAGATTTTGTGCAGATAGGTTCCTCTGTGTGTAATTATGTGTGTGTTCATTTGTCTGTGCGCACGTGTGTTTGTCTTTGTGTGTTTATCTGTTTGTGTGTTTGACGGCGTGTGCATGTGCTTTCTGTGTTTGTGTATACATGCGTGCCTATGTGGGTTCTTGGGGGCTTTGGTAAGTGTTTCACTCTATGTGGCTCTTTATTATAACAGTACATTGATCGTGTCCATGTGTGCGTTTATGTGTGTATGTGTCTGGTGTGTCTGTCCGTGTGCTTCTGCATCTCTGTTTCCATGTGTGCGTCCATGTTTGTGTGCATGTGAGCATGTTTATGTGTTTGCATCTGTTCACGTGTGTGTGAGAGAATGTGTGAGACAGATTGTTAGTGTGAGTTTCTGTGAGCCGATGTTTGTACATGCATGTGAATACATGTGGGAGCTAACATAAGAGCCTGTTTACGTGAATATGATTTTTAGTCAGCATCTTTGTTTATATACGCGGGAGTGACTTTGCGTGTGCGTGTATGTGCTTCTGTGGTTGCCCATGCAATTGCATGTCCATATCAGTATGCCTATGTGTGCTTGATAGGGAGAGAGAGATAGAGGGAGAGTCTCTGCTTCTATGTGTGCATGCCTCTTTTGTCTGACTTGGTCTTTATGACTGGGTGCCTGTCTGTGTGTTTCTGTGGGTGCTAGCATTTGTTTGTATGAAACAGAGTTTGTGCATAATTGTTTGAGTGTGTGGGTGCCTCTGAGTGCGTTTGCATGTGTGAGTGCTTCTGTCTGTGTGTGCGCTTCTGTGTGTGCATGTGCTTGTCTGTTCTGTTCATGTGTATGCGTAAGTGTCCGTGAGACTTTGTGTGTGATTTTCTGTCCATTTGTGTGTCTGTATTAGCGTGTGTCTGTGCGTGTTTGTGTTTCAGTTTGTGAGAAATAGCATGTCTGTGAGAATTCACGTATGTGTGTGCTTGTGTGCATATTTGCGTGTGTGCTTCTGTGTATGATTGAGTATGTGTGTGTGAGAGAGCTAGAGAGAGAGAGATTGTGAGACTTTGTGTGCGCATGTGTGTGTGCCTGCGTGCGTGTGTGTCTGTGCGTGTGCTTATGTTCTTGTTTGTGTGTGTGTGTGTGTGTGTGCGAGCCAGACTGAGCACAAATGTGTGTCTATTCCTGTTTTTGTGATTCTGTATATGCGTGTGTGTGCCTGTGAATGTGTGTGTGCTTGTCTCTTAGTAAGTTTATGTATGTCCAACAGAGCTTCGTGTATATGTACGAGATCGTTTGCCTGAGTGGGTGTTTGCGTGTTGGGTGGGTTTTTGGGTGTGTTTTGTAGTATCTTTTTTGTGCTTGTGTGCATTTCTGCGTGAGTGTGTGTATTTGACTTTGTGTGAGCGCGTGTGGCTTTGTCTGTGAGAATACATGTATGAGAGAGACTGTTTGGGTGTGCGTGTGCGTTTCATTTAATGTGTGCGTGTTTGCATCTCTGCATCTGCAAGACAGACAACCAGACAGAGGGAGAGGCAGAGAGAGAACCAGTGTGTGCATCTGAGAGAGCAATAGAGAGAGAGAGAGAGAAAGAGAGGGAAAAAAGAGAGAGAGAGAGAGAGAGATTAAGCGTTGTAGAAATACCTGGTGTTTGTGTGTGTGTGTGACTAAGTGAGAGTCGTTTGCATATTTATATACGGGACCTGGTCTTCACTACCAGTGATGGCAGCTTATTGCATCCCTGAATGGTTTTGGTAAGTGTGTGCCTCTGTGTATGTGTGCGTATGAGAGAGTTTGCCCTTTTGCGTGATACTGTTGGTCTGCCTGTGTGTGTGTTTGTGTGCTTTTGTGTGTGCATGTGATTGGACGCGTTTTTGCATGAGATTTTATGGGCGTTTATATGTGTCTATGTGTGTCTGCGTCTGTGTTTGTATTTCTGTGCGTTTGATTGACAGAGAGTGCTTGTGAGAATTTCTCTCTGTGTGTGCATACAGAAGAAAAACAGCATTTATTAAACATTAAAAGTCTAACTATATCACAAACTTCCTTCTCCCACAAATACAACTTTAAATATATAAGAATCTTTTTAAGGTTAGCACAAGCTACACAAGTTATCTTAAACTCTGATTTCTAGTAAGTACACAGTCGATGTGAAATAAAAGGCAGCCTCTGGTCAAGCACATCACACTCTGAAACCAAGTGGCAGGTGTCAAGTTAACTAGACGCTATGGGTCTCTCATCTACTCTCCCCCAGACGCTTGTCAGATCGTTCGCCACCCTGTCTCATCAAAAACTGCCTTTCACACAATGGGTCCAATATCCACTCTGCAAGACATAACCTTGGAATCCTGTCTCAAATCAGAGTTTTCTCCCAGTCGTCTTCCACAACCGTTCACCTCCAAGTTTTCAAGCCTTCCTTCTGACGTTCTTCAACTTGGTTTACCACATGCATTCAAGCTGTCTTCGACGCACTCTCTCTCATTGAATCAGCTGCCAACAATGGTACTGCTCCACGTGCCCATGGCAAAGACTAACAGATCATCAGTTGTTTCTTTGGAACCTCGGGCATCAGAAGCATTTATCTCTTTATATTTGATGATTTTAACTTGAAGGATGGAGCCTTTTCTACGCCCCGCACTCGTAAATTCACTTAACAGGACTGTTTCATGGCTTCCTGAATTTCCTTTAGCTCGAAGGTATTTTGGGGATTTATTTCTTGGTCCACTCCCTTGGAATCAGGGATCTCCTGTTTTCGCTTGGAAGCAGCATTCGGCCCCTTTGCTACAGTATTTCTCGAGTCCTGGTGTATGTGCGGAGCGGTGGCGGTTTAGGTAGGCGTTCTGACTCTCTGAATGCCTGTTGCTAGACTACAGCCTATTTCTTTTTCATATTCGTGTTTGCTCTTGTTAATTCGAGTCCTAAAACATTCATTGGAAATGCAGACAGATTTTAAAAGTGAAACTAAAGTTCAACTGGACCTTTGGTTAACAAACAACTACAGAAATGCCAAGCAAACGTAATCTTTAAAGCAAAAGCGCATTCGTAGCACCCACAAATACAAATATAGCATACCTGGACAATTAATCTGCCTCAACTGAGAGTATGTGTCTGTGTGCATTTCTGTGTGAGTGTGTGTGCCTACTTTCTAAGTATATTATTGTGTCTGTGCACATGTGTGCATGTGAGTGTGTGTGCTTCTCTTTGTGGGTGTCGGTGTCTGTTTGTGTGTCCATGTGCACATTTGCGTGTGAATGTTTATTATTGCACATGTGTGTGTTCTTGCATGTGTGATTGTGGGTGTGAAGTTGAAAGTGTGTGTTTCTGTGTTTGCGTGTGTGTGTCCATGTGCACATTTTGATGTGAATGTATATTTTTGTGCAGGTGTGTGTTCCTGCATCAGTGATTATGGGTGTGAATTTTATAGTGTGTTTTTCTGTTCTTGTGCGTGTGTATGTATTTTCCCTATGCGTATGTGTTTGTTTGTGAGAGTGAGAGAGAAGGAGAGAGACAGCGAGAGACAGAGAGAAAAAGAGAGAGACAGAAAGAGAGAGAGAGAGAGAAAGAGAGAGATAGGTTTTGTGCATCATTTTCTTTCTGCTAGAGTGCCTATATGTGTCGAATGAGTGCCTGTATTTTTCCGTATTTGCTTGTTGGACGTGTCTGGTTATGCATCTCTCTTTCTGTGTGTGATTGTGTTTCCGTGCTTGTATATCTATTAATTTATGTGTATCTTTACATCAGTGTGTTTTTTCCTGTGTGTTTCCCTTGCATGTGTATGTGTGTGCGGTGGCGCACATGTGAGTATGTGTGTGTGCGTTTGTATAGGTATGGGTTACTTGTTTTTTTTTCCTTGTGTGTGCTTATGTATATGTGTTTGTGTTTCTTTATGTGTGCCAGTGTTTGTTCCTATGTATTTATTTGTGTGTGTGTCTGTGCGTGTGTGTATTTATTTATCTCTGTGTATTTCCATGACTTTGTGTCAGTGTGTTTATTTGCGTTTATTTATTTATATGTGTTTGCTTGAGACTTTCTGTGTTTGTGTCTTCCGATGTGTGTGCAGGCATTCGTTCCTATGTGTGTGTCTGTGTGTGTGTGTCTTTCTGTGTGTGTGTGTGTGTATGTGTGTGTGTGTGCCAGTGTTTGAGTTTTTCTGTGTGTGTGTTCCTCTGTGTGTGTTTGCGCCTTTGTGTGTCTTTTCTCTGTATATGTATGTTTGCATGTGTGTATGTGTTTGTGTGATTCTGTGTGTCTGTTTCCCAGTGAGTGCCTTTTCTGTCTGTGTGTATGTGTGCTCGTGTGTGTGTGTGTGTGTTTGTGTGTGTGCGCATGTGTGTATTTTTGTCTGTGTGTGCCGGTGTATGTGCATTTGTGTGTTTGTCTCATTCCCAAACTAGCGGAGGAGCAGAATATATTGTCTCTCCTATGGGATGAGAGTCAGGTTTTGTGTCGTTGGGGGTTTGTCGGGGTGCATTGCCCACCTGGCTCCCACTGTAACCCCTGGCTCCCCCCATTACCTCCGGCTCCCTCTCCTTTCAATCACGTTACTGCTATATCACATTTCTTTGAACATTGTTGTGAGAATAGAGGAGAGATTGGAAGGTTTTTCATAACGCAAATGTTAACGTTTGGACAATGGGAATCTGACACAGTGTATGATGTAAATATAGAATCATTAGATAACTGATATTTTAACACGGACATATTTTAGAAATCTATGACTGACGTTAATTGTGTTCAAGAAAAAAATAGATAATTATTCAGGCCTCCAAATTTTTCAACCACCCCAGAAGACCTGTAGAAAAGTGACCTGTTTCTGTTTTGCACTTCGCATAATCTAATTTCAAGCTACAGTTCAGGAACATAAAAACATTCTGTTGCATGTGTTGTTTACAGATGAAGTCTTTCTTATGCTTTGCCTTTATGACTTTGTAAAAACCAATTTTTCATCCTTTTATTTGATCCGTAAAATAGCAAGAAAGCTTGTTGTGTGACTGTTATAAACATTACAGTGCTGGTGGGATTAAACACTAATTCTCAGAATTACATCTTGTCCAAGTCAGTAGTGAAGCGAGATAAAAAGAGAAACTATCGACATCTCTCCCCTACCCATAACACATCGGTCATCTCTGGCTCCACAGAGTCACCCTCCGCTCCCCGTCAGTCATGACTTCTCCCACCAGTCCTGTGTCCTCTTGTATTCCCTCACCCCCATGTCACCTTTGGGGCTGCCAATTAGTCCTGGCTTCGCCCTGAGACTTCCCGCCATGCTTCCACACCTCCATGCTTGTTATTTAATCTCTGATTTCTTCCCCTGTATCACTGACATTCTCATTTTTAAATTCATGCCCACTTAATTCAATACATCACAGGATGCAGTCACACACTTAAACATATCAACAACTCCCCACTCAAACTTGAAACTTCTTCCACAGCTTGATGTGAGATGTAATTGTTTATTTACCTTCCTTACAGTCAACTTAATCACAATTGTGATACTTAAGAGCAAAAACTGTGGTCAGGAAAAATGTGTCACTTTTTACCTTGTGGCCATGGCTGTGGCAGATCTAATGGTCGTTATCCTGGACCTGATACTGAGACACATTCCGATTGTTTTTGATGAACAGTTTGAATTCTTGTTTTTCAGAAGCGTGTGTAATATACACGCTGTCCTGCTTTATGCAGCGACTGACTGTTCTGTCTGGTTCACCGTCACGTTCACCTTTGATCGATATGTGGCCATTTGTTGCCCGAAGCTGAAAAGTAAATATTGCAGCTAGAAAACGGCGTCTGTGGTTCTGGGAACAGCTGAGCTGTTTAAAGAACATTTTCTGGTATTTCCTGTTAACAGGTCGGTATTCGTTGGGGAACAACCCCTGGTTTTGTGCTGTCACACTCGCTGTTCAGCGTTCTCCGTCCTGGACAACAATCGAATTCCTCCACCACATTATAACTCCTGGTGTCCCATTTGCCCTGATTCTGCTGCTCAATGTGCTCGCCGTCAGGCACATTTTAGTGAGCCGTAGAGCCCAAAGGAGACTCCGGTGTCACATCAGTGGAGAGACTACCAAAGACCCAGAGATGGAGAGCCGAAGGAAATCCAGCATTTTACTCTTTCTGATATCGGCTAATTTCATTGTTTTATGGTCAATGATCATGGTTTATTCTATATGGAGGCGGATGTATGATTTGGGATATTATTCAGTATGGTTAGATCGGTTTGTTAAGGAACTGGGCTTCATGTTGCAGCTACTGAGCTGCTGCACTAACACTGCAATTTATGCCGTAACACAGACTCCATTTAGACAGCAGTTGAAGGTTATGCTGAAATATCACTTTACTCGAATTCTTCATTTGATTCAATGATATAAAGTGCTTAATCATTTGGATTCCCCATTGGCCAGCCGCCTGCCCATCATTGATACCTCCAACTGATTTAAAGACCAGCTCACGTGTTAACTCCTGTACTCTCCCATTGGCCGGCATTCTGTCAATCATAGATATCCCTCTTCATTTGAACATATATAGATGGCTCTGAAAATCTGTGCACTCCAATTGGCCGGCCTGCCTCTCCACCATCGCTAAACCGCAGCGATTAGAGAGAAACCAGACCTACGAACATCTTCATACTCCTATTGTGCCGACTGTCTTTCGTTCATCGCGAAGCCTCAGGCTGATTGGTGAGAAAAGTAAACTGCTTAACACCTCTGTCGACCCATTGGACACCTATGCTATTCATAAGTGATTGGATAGAAATTCCACCACGTGGAAAATGTTCCATGTCAAATGTGCTGGCATTGCAATTCGCAGCGAAATGAGCTGAAATAGGCAGGTTGAGAGAGAGAAAAGAAACATAGAGACAGAGAGAGAGAGAGAGAGAGAGACAGAGATTGGGAGAGAGGGTAAAGAGATCGTGGGGGAGGGGAGGGTGGCGGCGGACAGCGCAGACAGAGATGCAGATCAGGAGATACTGAGAGAAAAAGGGAGTGTTGGGAGACAGGGAGAGAGAAGCAGATAAACGTTTTTGTTCTGGCTGGTTTTTGCTGGAATTTATGGCCCTCCTTAATCTTTGGGGTTCACCTTAAACATCCACAGCACCATTTTATGTAGGCGTTACCATTAATTATCTTGATGCCCCATTAATTTTGAGACCACACACCCCTATTAATTCCGAAGGCCCCTCCATTTGTTTTACTGCCTCATTGGAGGAAAACACAAACACACTAACGATGTTTCACCGTCGCTCTCACATTGATCCACAATCACCAACCATCCCCAACCTCCGCCCTCCTACCCCACCCCCCCAACCCGCCCCCCCTTAACAACCACATTTCCACAATGCCCAGTGCTGCCCCTCTCCGATTCCATAGCACCGGTGAAAAGTTACGGCAGTGAAAGAGGCCATTCAGTCCATCGTGTCTGCACCGGCTTAAGATAAATATCCGCTCATTCTAATACGGCATTCCAGCATCAGGTCCTTAGTGGTGCAGGTTACAGAACTTCAGCTGCTGATCCGGAAACATTTTCAATGAGTTGAGCGTTTCTGCCTCCATCAACAATTTGGGCTGCGAATTCCATATGGTCGCCACCATTTGGGTGAAAATGCTTTCCTTCAGGTCATCTCTAAGCCTTCAGCAAAACACGTTAAAGCTGTGCCCGCTAGTAACTGAGCTCTCCACTAGGGCAAACAGGTCCTTCATTTCTACCTTATTTAGGCCATCACTTTCCACACCCAATCTTTTCTGACCTCCTTCCACACCAACACAATTTAACTTCCATCTGTCACATCAACCCCATCCCCCTTTTAGACTTTACCTTTCCACACACGCTCCACCCTTTTCATTGCACCTTTCACATTCTCTGGGGCTTTTGAAATCCCCTCCCCTCCAACCTCCCTTCGTGCCTACCTCCCCTTAGTCACCATCGCAACGTGAGCTGTGCCTGACAGCCTGGCAACCAGGTTAGTGAGTTTAAAGGGTGGGGGGCGGGATGAGTGCAGAGTCCAGTGCCAGCTAAATGAGGGAGAATTGTACCTCAGCAGGTACACGCCCGGTTTGCATACTGAGAGCCCGAATGTATAAAATTTCTGCGGGATAGGGCTGGAAGCTTTGACGGGACACAAGGGTCTGGCCTCATGCCCCATTGAAGAGCAGTCATGAGATGCAAAGTAGGCTCCCGAATTTGACAAGTGGGAAAGGGGAGCTTCCATTAACTGGCCAGGAATGTGGGTCAGGAAGATCCCAAGATTTCACAGACTCGCGAAAATGGTTTTTGTTCTTTCCCCACATCTTCAGCTTTGGCGACCACAACCTCCGCTCGTGGGGAGAGGGAACGATTCCACCTTGCATATTTATTTATAAAAGTTGTTTGCCTTGTAATTTGCCGGTTCATAACAGTGCAATTTCAGGCAGCCATGTATCTGTACTGTGTATTTAATGTGTGGTCACTAAAATGCATTTGAGTGGGTGCTAGCCTACAGTTCTGCTAAGATATATTGAACATTCGAGCACGCTGGCCCAACACTGTAATTAATTTCGGTCTCCATGGCAACCAATTGTATCTGTTACGTATTCGTAACATTGTATTGAACACAGCAAGTTCACAACAGTGTTATTCCCAATTTTCTTGATCATGGAATATTTTTTCAGATATTTTGCATTTCTGGATTTACTCACATTAATAATTCGAATAATTTGATATAATGATTAAACACTCTTTAGAAAACTTAGAGATGTACATCAGTTTCTAGGAAGTGCAATTTTGGATATTAGCTGAGACAAATATGTCAGGTTTTAAAAATATAATTTTTGATTCAGCTGAGAGTTTGTTTGGGGGATTTAACAAAAAATGTTCTGTAACCTTTAAGACATGTTATTACGATAATTGTGTAACTGTTCCTTCAATGTTTCCAACAAATATATACAACCAAGATGTTTCAGATTCTATGCTGAATAATAATTTCCGTCACTCGAAGGAGCCTTAGAGAATTCCTGCAGTTCTGTCTTGTAGATGATAGACACTGCTGCAACCATGCATCGGTAGTGGAGGGCCTGAATGTTTGTGAGATGTGGCGCCAATCAAGCGTGCTTAATTGTCCTGGGATGACAAGGTTCTTGAGTGATGTGGGGTCTGCACATATCCAGGAAAGTGAGGGTATTCCATCACACTACTGGCTTTGGCCTTGTAGATGATGGACAAACTTTGGGGAGTGATGAATTGAGTTACTTGTCTCACGAATCCCAGCCTCTGAGCTGCTGCTGCAGCCATAGTATTTATATGGCTATTCCAGTTCATTTTCTGTTAAATAATAAGATCAACAATGTTGACAGTGGGGGATTCGGTGATTGTAATGCCATTGAATATCAAATGGCGTTGGCTGGATAGACTCTTGTCATTGCCCAACATTTGCCTGGGGCAAATGTTACTTGCCGCCTCTCAGCGCAAGACTGCTTATTGCCCACATCTTGCTGCATTTTAGAATAGACAGAATCAGTATTTGATGAGTCGCAAATGGTGCTGAACATTGTGCTTGTGCTATTTTCAGATAACATGCCCACTTCTGAGGTTATGGTGCAAGGAAGTTCATTGATGAAGCAGCTGATGATGCCTGGTCCGAGAACACTGCCCTGAGGTAATCCTGTGGCGATGTCCTGGAGCTGAGATCACTGACCTCCAACAACCACAACCATTTTCGTTTTTGCTAGGTATGACTCCAACCAATGGTGATTTTTCCCCCCTGATTCACATTGTCTCCAGTTTTGCATGTGCTCATTGACGCCACACTCGTTCAAATGCTGCCTTCATGTGAAGGTAAGTCACTCTGACATAAACTCGGTATTTCAGCTGTTTGTCCCTGTTTGAACCAAGGTTGTATTGAGATCAGGAGCTGAGTGGAGCTGGAGGAACAAATATTGGGCGTCAGTTATAGGTCATTGCCAAGCAATAACACATTGGTAGCGCTTTAGATGAACCGTTTTTATTAATTGACTGATGATCAAGTGTAGGCTGTTCGGGTGCTAGTTGGCCAGGTTAGACCTGTCATGATTTTTGGGTACACGACATGTTTGGACAATTTCCCACTTAGACGGGTCGGTGACATTGTTGTAGCTTCACTTAGCACGGCAAGATTGTGCAGCACAATTCTTCAGATCTATTGATAGAATGTTGTCTGGACCCATTGGCTTTGCAGCATCCAGTATCTTCAGTCGTTTCTTGTTAGCAAGTGGTCTAAATCGAATTGACAGAAGACTGGAACCTGTGATGCTGGCGAGCGCCAGAGGAAGCCAAGAAGGATCATCCATTCATCACTTCTAGCTTAAAATTATCCTGATTCCTTCAGCCTCATAATTTGGAATGCTATGTTGGAATCCCTCATCACTGAGTATAGTTTTATTTGTGGAGCCTTTTCCTCCTTTGATTTGCTTAGCTGCCAATGAGCATTCATGACGGGATTTGCCAGGATTGCCGAGCTTTGTTCTGATCCGTACGTCGTGGGATCGCTTTGCTCTGTCTATCACTTACTTCTTATGCTTTCTTACACACAAGTATCCCTGCGTTATATCTTCACCAGGTTGACAACTAATTAATGGAATGCATGGTGCTGCTCCGGGCATGCCCTGCTGAAGAATTCATTGAAACGGTGTTAATATCCTGGCTTGATGATAACGGCAGTGTGGGGGTTATGCAGGGCCATGAGACTACGTTTTGTTTTCCAGTACAGTTTTGCTGCTGCTGTTGCCCTTCAGCGCCACATTGATGCCTAGTCATGACTTGCTACATCTGTCCGAACTCTATCCCATTTAACACGATTGTAGTGTCACACAACACTATGGACGGCTTGCTAAAGGTGGAGGCGGGGTTTCACCTCCACAACGACTGTGCGATGGTCACTCCTACCTGTCCTGTCATAAGCAGATGCATCTGTGCTAGCGAGGTTGGTGTGAATAAGATCAAGTATGTTTTTCCTATTGTTTATTACTGACCAGCGAGCGCAGTCCATGTCAAGCAGCTATGCAATTTAGGACTCCACCAGTACGGTCAATGGTAGTGCTACCGAGCCATTCTTAGTGACGCACATTCAAGTCTCCCACCCAAAGTACATTCTGTGCCCTTACCGCCCTCAATGCTTCCTTTCAGTGGTATTCAACATGGAGGAGAACTTATTCATCAGCTGTAGGAGGGTGGCGCTTTCGTAGCAGCAGGAAGTTTCCTCGAACATGTTTGACCTGATAGTTCTTATTTGCATAGTCGATGTCGAGGGCTCCCAGTGCAACTCTCTCTCGACTGCAATCAAATGTGTCGCCACCTCAGCTGGATCTGCCTTGCAATTTCGGCACTAGCCCCCAGTTGTTAGTAGGGAAGATCTTGCAGGGTCTAAAAAGCTGAGTTTTCCGTTGTCATTTCTCGTTCCTAGGTTGATATCAGGTGGTGCGTTCAGTTTCCTTCCTTTTTTTTATGAAGATATAACGGTTATGATACAACTGGTTGATTTGCCCTGATTCCCCTTTCAGAGGGAAATTTTAAGTGTCAACCACATTGCTATTTGTCTGGAGTCACATGTCAGCCAGACTAGGGGCGGGTGACAGATTGCCTTCCCTTATGGCCATTGGTGAAGTAGATGGATTTTTGCCAAATGCGACAATGTTACCATGGCCGCTGTTAGACTTATAATTTCAAAATTTTTTTTCAGCTCATTCACCATGGTGAATCACTGGTGCCAAGAATGCTATGCTGGTTTTCTGGATTACTGGATCAGCGACATTATTACTACGCCATCGCCTCCCCACTTGAAATGATCGAACTGCGTGTTAAATTTGTGGAAAACATGCATTCTGATGAGGTTGGCCACTTGTTTGAGGGGTAAGTGTTTTTTTTGCTTCTTATTTCTCGTTTTGTAATGAATAGATTACAATTATGAACCATGACTTGATTTTATAAATTTACTAGAAAAATTACCTTTTTTAATGTTCTAAAAATATAATGCACAGGGTAGAGTTAATTACTTCTTTTCAGAAACGCATCCCCTTGCAATCAATAGAGAAGAAGGATACATAATAAATTATCCCGTATTTATACCCTGTGACGAACCCACCTGTCACATAAGGCTCCTGCGAAACACCCTCAGCACCCCGTCACTACTGAGATGCCCATGATCCTCCAGCTCCATCATCTCACATGCCTCCCCGCCCTCATCTTCCCCAGTTATTGATTTCTTCCTGAATCTCTACTTTACTCAATTCAATCACATACCTCCCCGTTTGTTCTTTAAGGTTGATTAATTTTAATATTTCACAGTATACAGGAAGACATTAGGAAAAATGAAGAGCTCCTCAATAAAACCATGCATTCTTCACCAGCCTGATGCATCATTTCATTACTTACTTCGCTTCTTTACAGTGAACGCAATTACAATTGTGTTCCTGATGTGCAGAAGCTGTGGTCTGTCCAAATGTGTCACTTCTTACCTGGTGGCCATGGCTGTGGCTGATCTACTGGTAGTTATCCTCGACCTAATATTGAGACACATTCCGATTGTTTTTGATGAACACTTTCGTTAAATGTGGTTCACCCATGTATGTAATATCCATGCTGTCCTGCTTTATGCAGCCACTGACTGTTCTGTCTGGTTCACCGTCGCTTTCATTGTTGATCGATTTGTGGCTATTTGTTGCTGTAAGGTGAAATGCAAATATTGCACTATGAAAACGGCGGCTGTTGTCTTGGGAACTGTCGCTGTGGTCAACTGCTTAAAAAACATTTTCTGGTATTTTATGTTTTCAGAGAGGTATGTGCTGGCCAATCAACCTTGGTTTTGTTATGTCACAGATGATGTTCTAGAATATCCAATCTGGTTAACACTCGAGTTTCTCCACAATATTCTAACTCCGTGCATCCCAATTGTCCTGATTCTGCTGTTCAATGTTCTCACCGTCAGACACATTTCAGTGAGTAGTGCAGACCGCAGGAGACTGCATGCTCAGAGCAGAGGCGACAGTCTTAGAGACCCAGAGATGGAGTGCTGAAGGAAATGCATCAGTTTACTGTTGCTTATCTCAGCTAATTTTATTCTGTTATGGTCACTGTTAATGGTTTATTCCAAATGGAGGCGAATGTATGATATTGGATAGTGGTCTGTATGGTTAGATTTGTTTGTTGTGGAATTGCGTTTCATGCTTCAGCTCCTGAGTTGCTGCACTAACACTGCAATTTACGCCGTTAACCAAGCACAGTTCAGAGAACAATTGAAAAATGTGCTAAAATATCACTTTACTACAATTCATTAAATGAACGGGAAAAAAAAAAATGATTCACCAAGTGTTTCCATTGCCCTGTAATCCTGTTCGTCATGGCTGACACTGGCTGAATGGGCAGAAAAAACCTTCTCCATGGAAATACTTCCCACGAATTGCTTAATTGCCTGCCCGTAATCGCTAGTCTGGCGAATAATGGGCCAGAGAAAAAATAAAACCCAGCTAATAACACGCTCATTGGCCTTTTCAAACGTCCAGTTCGAATGATGTTAACGAACACTCTTTGACATCAAAATGTTTAATGGAAACAAGCAATGAATGAATGGAGATCAATTTCGGAAAGAGTTAGATAAAATGTTGTCATGGAGGGGAAGTGGGATAGCGATCAAGGATTACGGGAATGTGAGGTAAATTAAGTCTCAACATTTGAGTATAAAGGGGATTTAGAGAGGGATGGAGAAGAGTAGGAGAGCGAGATAGAGGGGTAACAGATAATGATAGAAAGAGGCAGATGGAGAGAGGGTGAGAGTGAAATAAAGAGAGGGGCACACACACACACAGAAACACAGAGAGAGAGAGAGAGAGAGAGAGAGATAGAACGAACGTGAGAGGAGAAAGGTAGAATGGCAGTATGAGTGGAACAGACAGATAAACTGAAATCTGGGAAGGGAGACAGAGACAAATAGTTAGAGAGAAATGGAGAAACAAAGAGATAGGCAAATAGAGGCACAGGCAGCGTCAGAGAGAGAGAGAGAATGAGAGGGAACAAAAGAAGGTAAGGAATTGAGAGGCTGAGCATGTGGCAGAGAGTGAAAGACAAAGTGCAGATAGGGACAGATAGAGTGGGATAGAGAGACAAAAAGAGTGACAGAGAGAGACTTAGAGAAAGACACAGGGAGTGAAAGAGGGTGCTAAAGGGAAAGGGAGTGAAGGAGAGAGTGGGGGAGCGAGAGAATTGAAAATATGGAGGATGAGCAAGAGAGAGATAGAAATAGAGAGTAGGGGAAAAGGCAGAGAGAGTGAAAATGTGACTGGGAGAGTCTCAGAGCGACAGAGAAAGAGTGTTACGGGGAAGAAAGTAAGTGAGAATTTATGGTAAGGGATAATTTATTGAAAAGGAATGAATTAATTAAAATCTCCAGGAGACCAGGGCTACCAAGCACATTGGGAGTTAAAGGTTACCGGATGAACATTGTACAGCCTTAGGGCCTGCAAACAGCAGAAATGCCTTGGGAGCTGGACTGGAGTCAGAGCATTGGCAATAACAACTAAGATTAAGTGTGCTTTTCAAACATTTTGTGGAAGAACAGATGGTCCCTGCTGAGAATGGAGGGAATGTCGCTGCCTGTGCGACAAATTGGGACATACGATGCATGTACCTGTTACGAGCTGTCTGATTAATGTAATTTTGACGTGATCAGAATCTGGAAACTGTATGAAACCAATAATTTATAAATATGTTGAATATTTGTAATTTAGCAGAGTGCTATCTCAAGCTGCATTGAAATGGTTCTTCCCTTGCAATTGCTCGAATAAACGGCCTTGAGCTGTACCTGAGAAACCTGTGGTCCCTTTGTCAAAGTGACCACGGCAATTTGGCATAGTTGGCAGGATACTTGGATCGGATTCTCGGGACAGCTTTCCAAAGCGGTTGAGTATATTTGCTAACCACCCTTATTAAGTGCAGTAAGCCTATCCGAGAACGGTCCGGTCAAGTATCAAAGAATCAGGTCGGGCTCAGGGCAGGAGATAGGAGGCGCCAGGGGTAAGAGGCGGAGCCGTGCAGGCGGATTTGCGGTGACAGAGCCGCTCAGGGAGGGCCGAAGCATAACCAGAGATAGGAGGCAGAGCCGTTTTGGCGAGTTACGGTTTGAAATATGGCCTTAGGCAAAGCCGCGAAGGGAGGCCACACCCCAGTTAAGAGGAGGGCGGAGCCGTGCTGGCAGGCAGCAGTTGGAGATATAGCCTTATTCAAAGGTGAGCAGTGAACCAGGACCCAGTGGAATGTGAGCGGAATCATGTTCGCGGGTTATGGTTTGAAATTTAACCTTAGCTGAGGCGAGGTCCCAGTGAATCCGCAAACACCTCAGGTAATTAAGTTGTTAAGTCCATGCGAATGTATGGCACAGAGAATGACGGAAAATAGGAACAAATGCCGTCAGGGAAACACAATAGTGCTATAGAACTCGACTGGCTAACCACGGAATCCATTACGAGGTTCATAGCTGAACAGCGGTCAAAGCTAATTACTAAAAATGCAGAAGGAACGATGGAATCCACAGGGAATCCCCGGAGAACACAAACAGTGGTGGATAGAGCATAAAACGTTTAAGGAAAAGAAAGGGGTGATGGTTATTATAATCTTGTACATGCAGTTGTTTAGGCAGATTAATACGAAGTTCCAGTCGACAAGAGAGAGAGAGAGGGGACATCAGATGCAGGACAGATCAGACCAGTGGCGGCAGCTTGTAGTGATCCTGATCAAGAGGAGGAGTGCTCCGATGGAGAAACCTATGATGGAATTGTGACAAAACAACCCTCATATGCTCCAACTGCCACACTGTGCCAGATGAATCCCAAGGCCCCTATGGCAGTATCTGTCAGGAAAAGTAAAGGCAGGACAGGTGAATGTAAAACCAAAGGGGGAATGGGGGGCTGAGGAATATGGGAGGATGAAGAGATTGTGAGGGTTATGGAGAAAGTTAAGCCGATACCATTCAGCGCAGGGGAGAAGCAGGTTTTGCTTAAAGAACTGTTCAAACTTAAAACTCGGCATAACAACCCAGATTTTCGAACCAAACTCTGGTAAATGCAAGATTTACATGCAATGCACACCCTTGATACCCATATACTTGTGAAGGCTAAATGCCCAGGGGATATCTGGGGAAAATTAACCCTGCAGATTGGAGTGGAGACTGGGCGAAACCTGGGGGCGTCCCAGATCGGCAGAAGGCGAGAGCCCTGCAGGGGGACTTTGAGGAGGCAGTCAAGGAAGTATTGAGGGTGTATAATGTCCCATTTGGTATGAGGAGATTTGTGTGAAGATGTGTAAGGATGATTAGGACACGAAATGTCCGCTACTAAAGTTACTGTAACTTTAAAAATGAATTGATCTATGCTACAAGATCTGCTTTTGCTGAATAGGGAGAGAGAGAGAGAGCGAGCGGGAGCGAAAGAGAGAAAAGGGGCGGGGGAGGGCGGGTGTACCCCTGAAGAGTTAATAATCACTAAACAGGCAGGAGCTGAGGAAATGTGAGCTTTTGGTACTTTGATTGCCCCTATAGGTGGAGCCTTCAAGATCCCTTTATTTCCCCCACTGCTATTTGAAGTTTTGTTCAGAATATGAGAGTTTAAGGTCGTTAAACATGGTTAGATGAACAAACCTTTGTACCACCTTGCAGACTCACATCACCAGCTTCCAAACTGGTATAGGATTGATACATACCAGTTGCATTTACACATCCGAGTTAGTATTCTAAAATTCTGAGGGGAAAAATTACCTGAATTTCAAGGGATTCTAGGAAAACTAAAAGGAATAAACGCACTGCCTATGTGGTTCAAATAGGTAAAAAGGGTTTTCCTTTGTAGAGACGAATTGTAAATGAAAGGAAAACTACATCCCAACAGCACTGTTATTTGAAGTTGGGACAAAGCTTGAGGTTAAAAGTGCAGTGTAGTTTAGAACATTACTTTTGAATCAATTGGATGCTATCCAAGATATTGAATGTGTCGATAAACATACGGCAATTATAACTTGGATACAAATCCATACACATAAGAAAGAGCTAGTTTTCATTTTGACAGCGTAAATTAAATTCCATAAAAAGTTTAAATTTTGAGGTTTGGTTCCTGATAATTTCTCAAAAGGGAAGCATCATTTTAAAAGGTCTGCCAATAATTGGCACGAATTCAAATGCTGCAAGTTTTTGTATTTTTAAGTCTGTTTTCAAAATATAAAGCTAAGGTCAAGATCTTCACAAAGTTTTGCAGACATCCAATTTTTGACCAAGTTAATGAATCTGGGATAATTCTAACATAAACGGGTCAGACACAATTTAGTCGGTTCCTTTCGAAGCAAGACAATGTTGATTGAGAAGAAGATAAGGACTCAAAACATTTCAATGCCTGATTTCTGTTTGTAAAACTGTTTTGAGAATATTTTATTTATTTTAAAGTCTCTCCAGGCAAACTGAACAAGATACGATGGCAGCTTTTGCATGTGTGAAATGGTATTATGCAAGTGGGAGAAAGAGTGAGGGAAAGAGGACACCATATACAAACTTTTAAAAGGCCAGTGAATTTGATAATCTGGCCATCAACTGAAGCATTTGACACGCACGGTGGGAGATAAGCAAAGTTGTGGAGACAGAGATCCGCATTGACACGGAAAAGTTAATACGACCTAAAGGGCAAGGGAACATTATAAACGATCAACGTAAAAGATAAGCTGACATAAAGAGAATCTTGGGAAGATCATGGTTAGGGGGAAAAAAGCTTAGATGTAAAACTATATACTGGAATATATACTTCAGAAATTAAAATGTAAGGAGAACTAATACTTAGCAACAATTTATCACAAGATGGATAAAGGTAAAGGGAAAAAGCTGGAAAACGGCTAAATAGATGTATTACAGATTGCATTAATGTGCCTGCGGGCTACAAAAAGTAAGACCATAAGATGAACACTCTGCTGACAGAGTGATTTAAGCGGCTTGCAGAGAGAACCATAACTGAAAGTGAAGATACTGAGCCATTAAAAGATAGGATAAGAATGTGCACTGTAGAGTTGTGTCGGCAGTTTAAGGAATTGAGGCCGAACGTTGGACAATAACAGAAGACAGTAGATTGCAAGGAGTGGAGGGTGCCTATCGAGATGGATTCAGGTCACGGAACTCAATTCAGAGGAAGAATAATTAATGAAATGTATAATTTTGAACTTAAACGGAAATTCTACATTCCCTACCAGCCACAGAGCTTGGGGATGGTGGAAAGGATGAACCGAACTTAAAAACAAAAAACATCAATAACAAAATCAATTCAAGAGACAGGGAATAGCCCATTATTGTCGTGTGCCTTAGGGTTAATCCAAGCAATTCCGACATATTCACCCCATTTGAAATAATGGCAAAGAGTGCAATGCAGTTATCCGGGGGTATCGTAGTACGAGTGGGAGATGTAGGGCTACTAACAGGACGGATGTGGGGGAAATAAATAAGCAATTGCATGAGTTAAGGAAAGAAGTCAGAGACCGACAGGTGATTGAGATTATTGTAACAGACAAATCCAAGGGAAAAAATGGACCAAGTGGGGATTAAGGTGACGTTCAAGGTGAGCTCGAAGCGAACATGCATGGAACATACGAGATAATTAGACAGTTCATACAAGCACACTTGTAGATATGAGGACGGGAAGTAAATAGAGGCGTTACACACAGTTAAATATAAAATTGACAGGACGTAAACTGCAGAACAGGAGCCGATGTTAATGTCCCCACCTACTTACGATCCTGGTCGTGGGCGTATCAGTTCTCGCAACAAGGCCGGGGATCATCACTGCTCATTCCACACTGCAGGTAGAACTTTGGTACAGCACGGACAGTGGTGAATGCGATACTCAACGGGGAGTGATAAATGTTACAGCAGGAGAACAAGTGCTTTCGAATTGTAGTAAGCGTTTGCTTCAGCACGGGCGTGGTAGGTCCGCCACGATCCAGCCACCTTCCACAACTACATCCACAGTCCCAGTGTGGGTAATTGAAGCCCCTCAAACCACACCGACTGACCCACCTTGTCTGACTATGCATCCTAGACCAACAAATTGTTTGCTACTGGTTCATCAGAAGATTTTTTTTTATGATAATGTGCACCACGAGATGGTACCTGTAGTCTTGAACATATCCGGAATTGCCCCTCCCCAGTACTGCTCAACGAATATTGGAGCACTATATATGGCTCTGATGGGCCAGCTGATGACTGAAACGAGTCAATCTTGAAATGGGACGGAAACGCGTTAAGCGCAGCCTGATAAATGATGCTGCTACGATATTTAAGATAGGGACAACAATGGTTAATTGAGAACCTGGCGTCTCTTGACCAGAAGCTTCGGGCATTGAGCTTTAAGCTTATGAGATTGTAGAGCTGGGACAGGGAATTTATAACACCTGAACTACATGTGATATCAGACCAATAGCAACGTGTTTCATTGACCCCTGAAATAGCTCGAGAAGCGAAACAGTTGCATCCCGCTCGAAAGTCACCAAAAAAATCAATGTAACCAGAAGTTACACAGAGCAACGAAGTCGGCACCAGAAACAAATATGGAAACCTCAACAATGTCGATCCTGTAAAAACTCATTACTAGCATCTGGGTCGAGTGCGAAAATTAGGAGAGGTGTCTCGCAGGCTAGCCAAGTAATCATCTGTCCTAACCATTCTCACGGAAACTTGCAGGTAATGTGCGAGGCACCACCATCCCTGGTTGTGCCCTGTCCCAGCCGCAGGGCAGCCCCTGCAGAGGCGGTGGGACAGTCTGGAGGGAGATATCTTGTGAGTTCTCAACTTCGAATCCGGACACCATGAAGTCTCATTGCATCAGATCAAACATGGAGAAGGAAACCTCCTGCTGATTACCAAATTACGCCATATCTAATCTGAATAATCAGTGTTCTCCCATGTTGAACATCACTTGGACGAAGCATTGAAGGTGGCAACAGGGAAGAAGGTATTCTGGGTGGGAACTTCAGTTTCGCTTACCGAGGGTCTCTGTGGAGCGACTACTGGACGAGCTGGTCGAGTCCTAAATGACAAAGCTGCTAGACTGGGTCTGCAGTTGGTGGAGAGGGAGCCAACAAGGGGGAAAAAACAAGCGTGGCCTCATCCTTACAAACCTGCCCGCCGCAGATGCATCTGTCCGCGATAGAATAGCAGAAGTGAACAGAAGTACCATGTGGATGACCCAGTTGGGCCTCCTCACGAGGTCCTCAGCACGACGGTTGCTAAGAAGACGACACGAATTAAGTTGTGGATACCTTTATCGTGTTTTTTGGAGCTAACACGGTGCTAAATTGGATAGGTTTCGAAGCGGTCTAGCAAATCAAGACTGGGCATCCATGAGGCGCTGTAGGCCGTCAATAACCGCAGAATTATACAGGAGCACAATGTGTAAAAATATGGACCGACATATCGCCCAACCACGATCAACGTTAGGCCAGGAGATAAACTCCGGTTCAATGAAGAGAGCAGCAGGGGATGGCAGGAGCAGCGCCTGGTATACCAAAAGATAAAAAGAGCGACAAAAAAGGGCTACTTGCGTGCCGATCAGAATAACGAGTAAATTATAAGCAGATCTAAGATGCCCCACAACCAATGGATCAAATCTAGGTTATGCAGTCCTCCCACATTATGTTGCAAATTAAATAACGCACTGGAGGACGAGGTTCCACAAATATCCCCATCATCAATAATGGAGGAACAGCATGTCAGTGCAAAAATTAAGGCTGAAGCATTTGATACAATATTCATCCAGAAGTGACGAGCGCATAATTCATCTAGGCCTCCTCTGCAATACTCCATCGTCACTTTTGACAGCCTTGAACCAATTCGATTCACTCCACCTGATATCAAGAAACGGCTGAAGGCACATGATACTGCAATGGCTATGGGCACTGACAATTTCAAACACTACTAATGAAGACTGAAGCTTCTTAACTTGCTGCAAGCTATGCAAGTTGTTCCAGTGCATCTACAAAACTGGCATCTAGCAGGATACGTCGAACATTTCGCAGGTGTGTTCTGTACGTTCATAATCAACAACATAACAACTAACACATGAGAGATTAATGGAACCTGTGTGTTGACTTCATTATTACTTCCCCAGTCCCAGGACATGCCCTTCCAGAGCATTGTTTAATGGCTTGGATTTCCTGCACGATTCATGATTCTTTTGTTTTAACTGATAATATATTTCCTGTGCTTTACCACTCTCCTGTCGCAGATCAGCTAGATATCTTCGGATTGCGGGAATATTATAACTAAATCATCCCACATATTCACAATACACCCCCTTATCTATGTCAAGGACTTCACTTTCAGGGCTGTCATGACTATAAATCTTCACCAATTGCATTTCTCCAACACTCGCAGATCCCTGAGCAGTAAAACAAAATGTAGGTGGTGTTACTGAGCATTTAAAAAGTGATCACACTGACACCATCTCCTGTTTGCTGTTACACAAAACTCTCGCTCCCCTACATAGCTAACTGACGAAGCTTTAACATTGCCTTCACTACCTTCATGTTAGAAGTTACTTCTGTGATTGTAGACCCACAGGTCATCTGACCATGTTTTTCCATCCGATAGAGACACACCATTTTACCCCTTTGTGTGTAACATCCACATGGACTGGTTCCTATTTTATAATTACCCAAATTCACTGTATAATCCCGGTTTTCTCCACCCTACATATTGGAAGTGGTGCCCCCCATGCGTCAGTACCAGAAACAAATTGCCAATCCTAGCATCATGATATCTTATCATGTGCAGTGATTTTGGGAAAATATGTTGTTGGAACCTATCTGGGCGGGTTGTAACATTTGAAGGCTTAGAATGGCATGCCGCTATAGGATGGAAAAGCAGGTTCAGTTGACCTGTGGTTTTAGCATCACATAAATAACTTGCAACATGGAGCTAGTGAAGACCATGTTTAAGCTTACACATGTGTGCTATTTAGGGGTGGAAGAGAACTGTCTTGCTAAAAACAGGAAATCGAATGAATATGGGTTGAATTTATAACGCAAAGTAACTCAGCTACATTTTGTTTTAAAGCTGAGAGACCAGCATGGACTTGGCAAAAGCAAATGGTCATGATTAATAGTCATAACAAGACTGACATTAAATTGCTGAACACAAATAAGGGTAAACTGCTGGAATATGTGGGGTGATTTTGTAATGATATTCCTGCACTAACAGAAGACCTAGTCGAGCGACAAGAACAGAGTAATAAATCCCAGAAATGATACTATCTGTTACAGCAAACAGGTCATTAGATTCTGCAGGAAATTCAGACCATTGAATAGCGGAACTGTTGGGGTATGTTATGAGACTGGGGAGGTGATACTAATGTCCACTCTTAGGTTTGAGTCTCTTCTCATGTGTTAGTTGATATGCAGTTGATTTTGTCATATATTTATTGTATGATTTGTGTCGCCGGCTTAGAAAGCTGAACCACTGGGCTAAAAGCCTACCTGCCGAGCAAGACAAGTTGATGCAAGTGTTGTTATCTTGTCAAAAATCCAAAATATTCTTGAAAGTGTCGATGCTGGAGGGCATTAATTGCTTTTAATGATGTAACTTGTTTTTACTTCTTTGGTGTTAATGAATGTAAGCTGGCTGTGGTGGTGTGTTGTGGGCAGAGTTTGTCTGATGGTGGCAAGAACATGGAGTTGTGAGAAGAGTTTATTTCTAAAGAGGTCGCTGAGGTTCAAATTGAAAGTTGAAAAATAAAAAGAGTTTCATATAAACAGACAGAAACATGCACACACACACACACACACACACACATACACATACATTAAAAATTAAACATACATACAAACGCACACACACACACACACACACGCACACACGTCAGGGCAGGTTCCCCTAGTGTGGAATGCCACAGACACTTCGTCTACAGGAACTTACTGAGACAATGACCACACGGCAATATGTGAAAGTCCTTCTTCCTGCCCCAAGACGATGTAATCATACCCATTATTGGCAAGAAATTGAGGACAATGCTGATGGCAGGTTATGCCCATACAGAGGTGGTGATCGATGTCAAGGGCGGCTTTAATAATCCAAAATGACTAAATAGGATTTAAGGTATTTCCTTATATAGCAAGTGCCAGGGTCGGCAAGCTGTTTAAAGCAACAACCCTACAGGACTTTGTTACTGCAGTCTGTAGAGTGCTTTCGGCAGCCATTGCAATGTTGTGCGGGGAGATTCGTTGAAGGACCTAACACCTGATTCGGACCCGATCTTGAGGGATTCCTAAGCAAAATGTATCATTGTGAGCATGTAGTATTGCTCAGAAATCTAATAAAGGTGTTTCACATTTAGTCAAATAGTAACCAGGCCGTTTTGTGCCATTAAAGACAAGTGGGGAGACCAGAGCCTATCGAACACGGAAAAGGTGATCTCACAACTGTCAAGTGAAAACCACAGACGATATTTTAATTGAGCTTTTGGGAGAGGTGTACTTAAGTGGTAAATGGGGTGCAGTGTTCGCCATTTTAATGCCGACTGTCTGTCTACCATGTCACCCTACGTTAGAGAGTGAGCAAGGGTGAGATAGACAAACAACGAAAATGTGTAAGCGAGGGAGAGAAACAAACAGTGCAAAATAGAGAGAGAGAGACAAAGAAAGGGAGTGAGGCAGTGAAAGGGACAGCAAAACGGGAAACAGAAAAACAGAAGGAGAGAGAGAACGAGGAAGAGGGATAGAGAGGTTTAAATAAACAGAGACAGGGACGGATAAAACAGAAAAAGGCAGAGAGAAATAGAGGGAGGGAGAGAGAGGGAGTCGGAGAGAGAGAGAGAGTCAGAAATGAAGAGAGGCAGACAGCGAGAGGGCGAGATAGAGACAGAGAAAGAGAAAGAGAGAGAAAGAGAGTGCTAAAAAGAGGGACGAAGAGCAAAAAATGAGCTAGGCAAAGAAATACACGATCTGAAACTCAGAAAACGGATTTTTTTATAGTGTAATAACATCTTATTGTGAACAGGTTTTGGGTAGATACATTAAACTTTATTTACAGAGAACTCTACAGATGGTAAATGCTTGAACTATGAGTAGAGGTCAGAAGGACAACCTCCTGAACAGACCGTGCTAAGAATTCATTGGTCAGAGGTTTCACAGCGTCACGTGATACTTAAAAGACAGCGGGAGAGGCTGTGCCTCAAAATCAACGAAGACAGTCTGGCCATTGTTGGGATTGCGTGGTGCACTATTTTTTTAACATTCATTATGTAGAGTGATGTATTAGTGGGATAAGCGAAATGCAAATGGATCAGTTCTATCCCACTTGCTTTAGTTCACGTTGTAGATTCGTGTGTGCCTCTGTGTCTGCCCCTCCATCTTCTGATAAGAGTGAGAAAACGGGACGCGAGCGAAAACCAGGAATTTAGAGACAAAGGGGAGGGAACAATGGGAAACAGGGATGCAAGGATAAAGGGGAGAATGGTAGCTGCAAACAGGGAGAGAGGCAAAGAGGGTAGAGTGAGGGCGAAACAGAAGGAGGACTGGAGTGGGTGCTGTGTGGAGGCTGATGATTGAAGGGAGGAAGAAAGTTTCCGGCTTTCAGTGTATTGTCATGGCACAGCTTCAGTTATATCCTTCCGGGAACAATGATTTGTGAAATAAAAAATCATAAACCCACAGTTAGCAATTTTTAAAACTGCCCCAAAGGGATCAGTTAATTCTTCCCACTTTAAAGGCGAATTTTAGCCCTTTGTGGGGACAGAAGGTGCGGGGCGTTTCACTATGCTCGGGACACAGACATTGTGATGTCGAGGGTTTTGCAGCAGGCTTGGGGCGAGGTAAGGACTGGCTTCCCCTGCCTATCGGAATAGGAACGCATTGATGATTGTGGAATCTTGCTGTGCACACATTTTCCCTCTCTCCGGGTCTCCTTCTCTCCCTCTGTCTGTCTGTCTATCTCACTCTCTCTCTCTCTCTCTCTCTCTCTGGCTCTCTCTCTCTCTCTCTTTCTCTCTCTCTCTCGATCCCACTTTCTTTTTCTCTCTCTCTATTCTCAGCTATTTATTTCTACATGCCATCTTTTAATAACAGCGAAAAGAAACGCCAATGTAATTTGTCATTATATTAATTTGGAGTATGATGGGAGGTGGTACGGGAGGAATGGGTACCATTTGCCTTTTGCCCCTTCCAGGCGTGGCTATGATGTTTTGGGTGTGAGCTGAGGATGGAGGGGTTTGTCCTCTTTAACTGGTCCCTGAGGTTTATTGCAGGCTACATGACTGGGGCTCAAGAGTTAGAAATATTCAAACCGCAGCTTCTTTTGCTACCTGACGTTCCAAAGATTTACCCATTCAATTGACGTCCCTGAGAGAGATTTGTCTGGAGATTAAACCTTTCTATTTGTGTGATCTTTGCAGTTTGCACGAAATATCATCGGCCTTCCCAAAAGCCTTCCCCTAGTTTGTCATCACTGCCCATCTCCCATTCTCAGAAGTAGCATCCCTCACCCACATTCGTGCAGAACCTTGGAGCAGTTACAGAAATAGTATTGGGACGTTGAGAGGCTGAATCCGGGACCTTGTTGTGCTATTTTCTTTAAAAGACTTTTCCCCACCCTGTCATTTCATCAATTCTCACCTAAAACAGTTCTGTCTAGCTTTTTTCACGGTGCAGTGTGTGGGTTCTGGGCGTGCGCAAATGCCCACAGAATTTCTTAAATTGCATAACAGCCCCAAATTTAAAAAGGTGAATCCATCGACTTTTAAGCACTAGGGAGGGTTTGGAGATAGGTTCATGACCTGAGGATGATATTATTCCTGAATAATGGTGACATCTAAGACAGTGCAATGGATTCAGGGTTCAATTAAACTTCAGTTCACTGTATTCAACTCCTGACTGTCTTCCTCTCTCTCTCTCTCTCTGCTTCCACTTCCAATGGCATGTGAGTGGATGGAGAGAAACGGGGAGGCCGGCGGGGGCGACGGGTGGGTGGGTGGGGGCGGAGTTGGGGGGGGTGGGTTGGGTCGGGGGGAATGGAGAGTGATAGGGAGATACAGTGAGGGAAGAGGGAGAGAATGACAGCGAGGGAAAGAGAAAATAAATTGTTCGAAACAGTGGGGTTGAGAGAGAGAAAGCAGAGCTCATAGAAGGAACGTAAGGTAGATAGAGCGAGGAGAGAGAGGGAGCAGGAGAGTGTGAGAGATGGACAGAGAGAGAGAGAATATGTGTTGATTAAACAAAGAGGGTGATAGAGAGATGCAGAGAGGCGGATGTTGAAGATACAATGAGAGAGACAGAGCAAGAGAGAAAGATTTAGAGAGTGAGACAGAAAAAAAAGAGAGAACAGTGATTGATGGAAACATTGAGACAGAAGAACAGAGAGACGAACATATGGATCTCCTGAATGGACACACTGTATCAGTTGGGGATGAGACTTATTCCCCAATGTGCCATTGTCCCAGGTAGTCCTGTCTGTGGGCTCGTAATGTGTACAATTCCCGACAACCTTTGCTGCACTGCAACTTTAAAAGCAAATTAATTCACCGACCACAAAATGCTTCTGAGGGCCTGTAATTAATTTTAGAAATGTGATGGGGCTCTGTAAAGGTGTTTTGTCATCTCTGAATAATTAATGAGTTTCCTGTTCAATGGCACATAGGGCAGATGCACTACATTGTTGGGGCGGGAGATATGGGGATGGTTTTTGGAAGCCGTCAGCAGTTTAATCTCCCAAAGAAATCATGAAGAAGGGATGTAAATATTCATCAGGTTTGGGGTCTGACGAGGGAAGTACACCTGTCCAATGAAACATTGCTGCTTGTGGGCTCTTGCTGTACACGCCTTACGTACACGTCTCCTGTTATGACCGATGCAGTTGGTAAAGCTGAGTTATTTTTTCTTGAAATCCCACAGGCAAACTTTAAACGGCTGCCATAACAAATAATTTTAAGTCTTATTTTTGAGATTGGACTCTAAATACAGGAAATAGACAACTAGTTTTCGAGGTTTTAGAGATGTGACAGCTTCCACAGAATTTGACTAAATCCCTTTGCAACTCTGTTCGAAAAAAAACACCTCTACCTTTTCCGTGTGATTTCAATATTCCTAAAATTCACCATTGGAATTTCATGAGCAATCCTAAGAACCTAACATCTTTATTCCAACTGGATACCAATCTGTTGAACCTCCTTCCAAGTTTCATTTTCTGAGAAGTATTCCGACCGCTATTTTCTCATTAGTATATTCCCTCAAGGATAATATATACTGGAATACATTTTGCTTCGGTTCCTGAATAAGCTTTCTGATATAACTCTTTTAGATACAAATCATTTTTCTCTGGCTCCACGAACCTCTTTAAGTTTTACATTTCAGCTGAACTGTACTGAAACAATCCCTCTTGAACATGTAATCAAATACCGTGCCAGCTTATTGGGTTTTGATGCCTTCTTCTTGCCTTTTGATCTGCCTGCTTATCTTGCTTATTTTGTTCTTACCGATGCGTCATTGATCTCATTACAGCACAATCAGGAAACAGCCCAGGATGCTCCTTTTGTAGCAGTTCAGTTGAAAACACTTCTACCGGCTGCTCAACTACCACAGACATCAACTGCGTTTGCAATCCAGCTATGTCATTATCCAGAATCAATTTATCCGCTGCAATGGACAATTTTTAGACCATTTGAACTAAAGCTTCACCATTCTTCGATTTGCTCTTTAACAGAATCCACATAGCATCTCCGAAAACCCCAGTTACTATTACTATTACCTTCTCATGTATCACCTCGTCTGAAGAACAAATACCATATCCTAAATCATTATGGATTCACTAGCCTCTGTGTCACTTCATAATTAAACGTCTTTACCTACTGTACTCATGGAAAGACTTTCCCCTCACATACAAAATCCATTCCTGCGAACTGGTCCTCAGAATTATTTTGAGTAAACTGTGAACACATCCCCACTTATTTACCTTTCAGTGATTCTCGCTGTTTCAGTTGCACACAGATCATTGTTTGTTCCTGTACCTGAACCTCTGAAGTCACGGTACTTTTACTTGCCAATCTTTTCTGGGCCCAAATGATACATACAGATTTTTTGTGCAACATCCAACACGCTAACTTCGTGTACCCCACTTTATAGCAATGGGAATACCTCAATTTTAGAATGTCACTTCGGCCTTCAGCAGCATCCTTTTTCTTCTCAGAAACAAATTCATGGGAAATTCCAACTACTCCTTCCTTTACCTGACCAACTGTCTTCCTCTGAACTTCCTACTTTTTATCAATTTCCAATTTGAATGGGTACAGAAAAAAACTTTTGCTCTATCGACTAACTTATATTGATCAGCTATCTCTGCTGTTGGCTAATTGAATCAAACTTATGTTGCTCCCTTGGCTTCTCACTAATGGAGGGATTGAATCTTTAAATCCTTTGAAAACAGCGACTTCCCCAAGAGCTGCATATGTCCATTTTTTTTTAAAAATCCCCATATCCATTGGCCAAATTACTTTGATTTACTCTTTCAAACTCTATATAAGTTTGCCCAGGCTGTTTTTCCTTATTCCCTTTTTGCCTGTATCCTTCAGGAACCAGCACATTGGAACTCAAAATAGCTTTTTTCACCACGTCATAATTCACCCACATTACTTCTTAATGGTACCATATACATCAAGCCCCCTACCTAATAGCTTAGGTTGTAATGGTAAATGTTCGGTTTTCTTGTGACCATTTCATCTGTTTAGCAAGCTTTTCTAACGAAATGAAGAGTGCTTCAAAATCTGATTCCTGAAACTTTGGAAGAGCTTCTACAATGTTAAACATATCAGCGCTGGGTTCTGCACTGCAGACAAATCCTTCCTCGCCGATTGAAGTCGATTTCTTAGCTATCAGCATTTTCAGTGGGGATTCTCTTTCTCTCCCTCTCTTCCTCATTCCTCCTTCTCCATCTCGGCAAATCTAAATCCATTTTAAAATCCATGTATCTGCCCTTTGCTTCTGATTTAAGCTTTCTTTCATTTGCAGCTGAAGTCACTCTACGTCCAGCTGTGACTCAATCGTGTCAGGTTTTACTTCCAACTGTAGATGTTGTGCTATACATTTATCTATATCTGATTTCCTAGCTCCTGCAGGTAACCCTTTGTAACATATCTGCCAAATTTGTTAACTTAATATTGGTTATTTGTCAAACCTAAATACAGTTACCTCCTCTACTCCCAGGCAAGTCTAACAATTGCAAAAACCATTTGTAACCTGACCACTTCCAAATTACCTCACCAAGTCCTGAATCCAAAGTGCCTCTCGTTCTCGTAAGCCCAAGGTCCACCAATTCCTATCAATTCGTGGAGCTAGAAATATAATTTATCCCGGACAGTCCCGAATTTTTATGGCTGATGCATTTGGTAAAATTGAGTTATTTTTTTATCAACGGTCATAACGAATATTTTGGAGTGTTATGTTTGAGATACGACACTAAACTCACAAAGCAGACCAATAGTTCTCGTGGTTTAAAAATAAACTAAATGCAACATTTTATTAATGTATAGCGGTAAAAATGTTAAAACTACCATCATAATTTTAACAAATTACAAAACTAATCCCCATTAAGGAAACAGCAATCCATAAAATTAACCAACACCAGGCAAATTATTTTCACTTTAAAAGTTCAAAACGAGGTTCTTTTCAGTGTGGAGCTAGTTGGAGGTTGCAGTTGTCCTTTCATCTTATATTGCCCCTGCCTGCACGCCCGAAAACCGTTGAAGTTATACCTACAACCACTGATTGATTTCAAATTTTCATTGTCTAAGTGTGCTCTTTGATCTTTAACTTCTTAAAAATAAAACACCTTTCACAGTGTCAATGTTATTAGTGATGTTAACATACGGCTTGGTATCTGCTAGAAATGCGTCATGTTTTCACCCCAGTTCTTGAATTCTCTATTCAAAACATGAAAATGCACGATATCTTTAATTCCATAACAAAAGTAGCACCAACCAAATCACCCAGAGCAGATAGCTTTAATACAATTAAGATAAGCCGCAGACTGAACCTATATTTTAAGAGAAAATGTTTTCCAATGTATTATAGGAATTAATAGCGTCATGATACCTCCCCATAACCGTAGTTGTGGACAGACTACCGCAGGCCTGTTTTCCTGAAACCCTTATTGTGGAATGTTTCAATTTCCCCCCGTCCCCCACACCCCCCATCTCCATACATCCCCACAGCACTCGACGGAAGCCACTGGTAAATTAAAACAAAAACATGGCCACATTGTCGTGTGTCATTACTTTAAACTGTGTGTCGGAAAACTCTTCAGAGTGCATTCAAACAGGATTTATTTCTCTATTCCTTCATGGGTTGTGGGCATCGTTGGCTAGGTCAGCATTTATTGCTCATTCCGAAATGATAATGCCAAGGATTAGAGTTTACATGAGGCAAAACATTTTTCGCCCGGTGCTGGTGGCTGTTTGGAATGCACAGCCTGGATTGGTGGCGGAGGGAGAAACTCTTATGGTGCTGTAAACATACCTGGGTCTGCACCTGAAAACCTGTAATATGCAAGGATACGGACCTGGCGTTGGAATGTCTGCAATGATTTGGCGACAATAGAAAATCAGCCATCGCAGACACCATGAGATGAATGGCTTCTTTATGTGTCGTTTCTTTTCTATGGTTTCATGGCATGGGAGAGGGAGCATCCTGAACTGTTTGAATATGGGATACGGTAGTGTGGGACATGGGAGATTGCCAGTTGTGTACTGAGAGAATAAGTGGAATTCAGGAATCAATGGGAGAGGGACTGTTCTCTACTGAGTAGATGTGTGATAGTGGTGGAGGGGGTGCGGGATGAATGGGAGAGTTACAGTAGTGGGCTGATTCGGAATGGATGGCGTGAGATGGGGCAGGCAGTAAATGGAAATAGAACGTAGTTAACCCATCATTGTTTATTTGCTTTTTGCAATTAGGCAGCACATAAACTGGAGGGCGCCATCAGAATTAAGTGGGGGATTCTGAATTAATGAAGTGGGGCCTAAAATTAGTGGGGAGTCTCATAATTAGTGAAGTTTGACATATTCAATGGTGGCCTTCACATGATAAGTTATGGGGGGAATACAGAGGGAGAGCAACAAGGATTGAGCATGGGCCATATATTCCAGCATAAGCAGTTTAAAATAAATGTTTTCCTTATTCTATCTCGGGCTTTGAGACTCTCCCCATCTCTCCCACCCACCCTCAATTTCTACTGCTCCAAGTCTCTTTCTCCGCCCTAACAAACTCTCGATCTCCCAACACCCGCTCCCCCCACCTTTCTCTCTCTCTCTCTCTCTCTCTCTCTCTCTCCCGCTGCTTCACCTACTGTTTCTCTGTCTCTCCATCTATCTCACTCATTTTCACCTTCTCTCCATCACTCTCACTCTCTCCGTCCGCTTCTCTCTATCTCACCCTGCCTTGCTCTTTCTTTGTCTCTCCATCTCCCTCTGTCTGTTCTGCTCTTTTATTTTCTCACTACACTCCCGCACTCACTGCCCACCCCCACCCCCTTCTGTATCTCTCTCACTTTCAATATCTCTAGGTCCCTCTGTCTCTGTCTCTCTCTCCCCCACTCTCTGTCTATTCATCCACCTCTCTCTGTCACCCTCTCTCTCTCACTCTGTCTCTCTCTCACTCTCCCTCTGCCTCGCTCACTTTGTCTTCCTTTCTCTCCCCCATTCCCCTTTAGCAACCAATGCTGATAATGAATTGACCCCCTTCCCCCCTACCTCCCAAAGTATTTATGACCTCAACCCGGCTGACCCCTTCCCCTGCAAATGATCATGTCGTTTTCCAATTGAAGTATTCCCGTCCAACTTGTGTGAGGGATTGCGGCGTTGGACAGGAAACACGGCCTATGTTTCGTCAGAGCTGATAGAAGGTGTTTTTTGCTCTTTCCAAAGAGGCTAGGGGATTGCGATGACTGACAGTCAGTCCGGCCAATAGGAGTGTGGAGATTTTCAGATGGGGGGATTTCTGTCCAATTGCTGAGCGACCCTGATGACGGCTTGGCAGGTCGGCCAATAGGAGAGTAATTATTCTATGATGTGTATTTTGCTGCCTAATTAGTGAAGGATATCCATGATGGACAGGCAGTGCAGCCAATGACTCTCAGTGACTGAGTTCGTCTCATAAAGTCACCGAGGTCTAAAATACCTAAAAATGCCCTTCCGCCCTTCGAGCTTCCGCTGGTCAAGCAAGTACCTAACGATGCTCATCCCAATTCCCAGCACTATGCCAATAGCCTTTTATTCCATGGCATCGCAAGTGCACATTCAAATACTCCTTGAATGGTATGCAGGTATCTGCATTTACCACTCTTTCTGGCAGTTAGTTCCAGATCATCACCACCCTCCGCGTGAAAATAAATATTCCTCACATCACCTCTAAAACTTCTGTTCCTTAACTTAAATCTATGCTCCCTGCTTATTGATTAATACACCAAGGGGATAATATCCTACCTGTTTACCCTATCTATGCCTTTTCATAATTTTATATGCCACAATCATGTTCCCCCTCAATTTCCTCTGCTCCACTGAAAATAACACCAGTCTATCCAACCTTCGGTGATAACTAAAACGCTCCAGACCAGGCATCTTCCTGGTAAATCTCATCTGTACTCTCTCTCTCTCCAGTGCAATCACATCCTTCCTATAATACAGATTTCAGAAATGCACGAGACACTCTAGCTGTGGATTAACCAGCGTTTCATACAGTTCCAGCATAACCACCCTGCTTTTATATTCTATGTCTCCGCTAATAAAGGCAAGCATGCCATATGCCTCCTTAACCACATTTTCCGCCTGCCTGGCTACCTTAAGGGACCAGTGGACATAGACATTTAGATCTCTCTGTTCCTTAGGACTTTCCAGGGTCCTAGAATTCATCGTGTATTCCCGTGCCTTGTTTGATCCTGCCAGGATCAAACAGAAAAAGAAAGTGTACGATAGGCACAAAGAACAAAGCACTGCAGATAGGCTAGACGAAAATGGAAGTGCAAGGACCAAGTTACAAGTGAAGCAATTAAATCAAAAGATAGCGTTAAAAAAGATCAGCAAGTAAAGTTAAAGATAAACTAACTATATTTTACCTATATATTAATGCTAAAAGGTTAGCTAAGGAAAAAATGCGAACTATCAGGTATGAATATGGAAACTTGTGTGTAGATGCAGAGGCTGTGGGAAGAACTTTGAAGGAATATTTTGTCTCCGTCTTTACCAAGGAAAGGGAGGATGCAGAAATAGTAGTCCAGGAGCGACACTGCGAGATATTGAACTGCATAGTCGTAAAGAGAGATGAAGTACTTGCAGGGTTGAAATCCAGTTTGGTCAGGAAAGTAAAAGCCCAGTTGGGACCCTTGCTTTTTGTTATATCTTGAAGACTTGTACGTGGAAGTGGGGTGACGATTGGGAAATTTGTAGTTGACACAAAGATTGGCCGAGCAGTTGATAGTGCAGAGGATAGCCATAATCTCCAAAACGATAAAGATGGGTTGGTGGAGTGAACGGCAAAGTGGAAGATGGATTTTAACATAGAGAATTGAGAGGTTATACATTTAGGGAGGTCAAACAGATCCAGGGATTACGCAATAAATGGGTTATAGAAAAAGGGGTAGGCGACTAGAGCAATCTTGGCATAAAGGTACACAGGGCCCTGAAGGCAGCAGTTGAAGAAGACAAAGTTGTAAAGAATGCATATTTAATGCGCTCCCTCATTGGCAGGGGTATATAATATACAATTACGGATATAACGTTGGAATTGTCTAAAACACTGTTGAGGCCACAACTGGAGTAGTGTGTGCAGTTCTAGTCACAATAGCTCTGGAGAGAATACAGAAGAGGTTTATAAAAATGTGTCAGGGTTAGAATATTTTAGCTACGAGGAGAGATTGGATGGTGTGGAGTTATTTTCCTTAGAACAAAGAATGCTGAGAGGTGACTTGAGTATGGTGTACAAAATTCTGAGTGGAATAGATAGAGTGTACAGGTTAAAATTGTTTCTCTTGGTGGAGAATTATAGAACCAGGGGTCATAGATTCAAGTTAAGTGGCAGCTGGTGTTGGGTGAACATGAGGAAGAACTTTTTTACGCAGAGAGAAGTGTTTGTCTGGAATTCACTGCCGAAGTTGGTGGTAGAGGAAAAAAACTCTAAACTCTTTTAAAAAGTACATGGATCTTCACGTTATGTGTTGTAAGCTGCAGGGCTGTGGGCCGGGTGCAGGACAGTGGGATTAGATGGGCACCTGGGTGTCCTCGGGCTGGCATGGACAAAATGAGCCTAATGGGCTACTTATTTTCTGTAACAAAAACAGAATTACCTGGAAAAACTCAGCAGGTCTGGCAGCATTGGTGGAGAAGAAAACAGTTGACGTTTCGAGTCCTCATGACCCTTTGGCAGAACATGAGTAGCTTTTAGCTTTTTGTTTATGTTCTGTAACTTTTCTATGGTTCCATGGCGCTAATTGCTTGACCTCACTCTTATCCGGAAGAAATTTCATTTGCCACCCATCAGCCCATCTGACAAGCCCGTCAAGGTCCCCCTACAATCTAAGTTTAACCCCCTCACCATTGACCATCCGACCATTTCTCGTGTCACCCGCAAATTTACTGATCACTCCTCCTGCATTCAAGTCTAATTCGTTCATAAACGTATCACAAAGAGAATGGGACTAAACACTGATCCCTCTGGAATCAAACTGGACTTTGGCATCCAGTCACAAAAAACAACCCTCGATCATCACCATCTGCTTCATTCCACTCAGCCAAACATTAATCCAATGTTGCGCATTGCCTTGCATCCCATGGGCTATTACCTTCCCTATCTGTCTCCCATGTGGGACCTTATCAAAAGATTTGCTGAAGTCCAAGTAGACTACGTCAAATGCATTGCCCTCATCTACACACCTATTCACCTGTTCGAAAAATTGAACAAATTAGACAGACCTCAACTCTCCTTAATAAAACCATGCTGAATGTCCTTGAGTAAACCCTGCCTCACCAAGGTTTGATTAATTCAGTTCCTCATAATTCCTTCCAAAATTTTCGCCACCGCTAATTTTGGAATGACTGGCTTACAATTCACTGGCTTATCCCGTCGTCCCTTCTTGAATAACGGTACCACATTGGGTGTTTTCCCAGTCCTCTGGCACCTCTCCTTTGGCGAGAGAGGTGTTGTAATTTTTTGCCCGTGCCCCTGCTATCACCTCCCTTGCCTTAATTAACAGCCTTTGATACATTTCATTCGGTGCTCGATATTTATCTACCCTTAACCCTACCAAACAATTTAGAACGTCTTCCCTTTCTAAGCTAACCTAATAAATTATATCACTGTCCTTCTGCCTGGCTTCCATGCCCACGTCGTCTCTCTCACTTATGAAAACCGACACAAGGTATTCAATTAGAACCCGACAGACATCTTCCGGCTCCACACAGAAATTATCGCTATGGTCCTTAACGGGCCCTACAAATTCCGTGGTTATCCCTTCTTATTCTTAATGTGCTTGTAAAATATATTTGGAACTTCCCTTATTTTACCAACCAATGTTTTATCATGCCCCCTTTTTACTCTCCTGATTTCGCTTCTAAGATCCTCCCACAACACTCTATACTCTTCTAGGGCTTCCAAGATTCATTCGTTAATTCGTTATTGAATGATTTGAATACCTGGAGTAAAGGGGCATCACAGTGTACTCTTCAAGTGCTGTATGAACGGAGTCTGTGTCACCGCATAAATTGCAGTGCTTGTAGAGCAGCACAGGAGCTGCAACATGAAGCCTAAATCCACAACAAACCATTCTAACCAAACTGAAGTAAACACCAAATACCACATCCGCCACCATATAGAATAAAGGATTAATGTTGACCATAACAGGATGAAATTGGCCGAGATCACAAAAAGAAAAATGATGGATTTTGTTCGCCTCTACATCTCTGTATCTCTGGGACTCTCTCCATTGCTGTGAGCCCAGTGTCTACTGCGGGATCTGCTGCTCACGAAAACGTGTCTGATGGTGAGAAAATTGCGCAGCAGAATCATGACTAATGGGACACCCGGGTTTAGAATGTGGTGTAGGAACTCCATTGTACCCCAGCACGGAGATAACAGGAGATTGACAATGATATCACAAAACCAGGGGTTTTCCGTCATCCAATACCGACCTGTTAACATAAAATAACAAAACATGTTCTTAAAACAGCTCAGCGCAGTCACTGTTCCCAGAACCGCAGCCGCTGTTTTCTCGCTGCATTATTTACTTTTCAGTTTCGGGCCACAAATGGCTACAAATCAATCAAAGGTAAAAGTGACGGTGAACCAGACAGAACTGTCATTGGCTGCATAAAGCAGGGCGGTCTGGATATTACATACGGGAATATACTGCAGGAAATGTAATTGTTCTCGAAAGAAAAAAATGGAATGTGTCTCAATTTGAGGTCCAGGATAACGACAAGCAGATCTGCCACTGCCATGGCCGACAGATAACAAGTGACGCAATTGGTCAGGCCACAGTTTTTTTTTCGCTTCAGCATCGCAATTGTGATTAAGTTCACTGTAAGGAAGGTAAATAAGCAATTAATCATCAGGCTGAGGAAGATGTTACGAGTTTGTTTGAGGAGTTATTGATATGTTCAGATGTGTGAAGCATTGAATTAAACTCACCTGGAAGAGCAGACGAGGAGGTTATTGATGCAATGCAAGGAAACAGAGGTTAAATGAGAAAAAGAGTGGAGGTCAGGACGGAGGGGGCGGGAGGAACGATGGGGGAGTCTGACGTAAAGTGGTAGCTGAGATTGACTGGGAAGAACCTGAGGTGATGCTTTTGCAATGGACAGTAAAGCCTGTGGCATCAATTTTCATTTTTTTTCTCTTCCAGTCTCTACTGACTGCAACCAGTTATATTTCTGTGAAAGCAGGTTTAACGCCTCCAGTTTTATTGCTATTAAGAATAATCATACAAAACATACTTTTATATAACTTTAAAAGTCAAATGAAACTATAAACAATTATTAATTGCAAAACCAGTGAGACAATACATAAACCATTACTCAGTAAATACACAGACACACACAAAATAAATTATGTTTTGTCATCTTGAAATGTAATATGCACTAAAATTATTAAAATTGCAGGACAAAAACAGTTCGCTTTACCACAGACCTTCAGGTGGTGGCTTAAGACTTTGAAGGCCTTTAGGGTTCTCTCGTCGCTGCTTGAAGACAAATAATATCTGCTATAGAATGCTTATAAAGGTCTCCTATACAACGTCAGTTAGTTAATGTGTCTTCTTCTTCATCATAAAATGTCTCCCTGTCCTGTGACCAAATTGCCAGCTTTCCTTTGTACACACACTAACATTCCCGTTATGAACAGCCTCCGAATCTTTTCTCCATTCTCCCAACTCATTCCTCGGGAATGTGAGGTGACAGCAACTGGAAAGGCAGGAGTGGTAGCCGGGTGTGATGGCGAATGCAAGGAGTGAAGGGGGAAGCAGGGTGTACAATGAATTCCAATGCTGAACCTCAGAGAACCTAGACACAATGTCCAAAGCGTTTCAGTGACCTTGTGCCCTCCGCCATGGTGACCGAGATGCCCCTACTGGGCATACAGCCTGGCATTGATGCATACAGCATATCTGGCCACAATTGGGCACATGAAACTCTGCAGCTCTACATGAGCCTGTGCCTATGAACAAAGTAAACAAAACAATGTCAATGACAAAGAATGGCAATGAGCAAAAGTAACACTTGGAGAATTCTCCATTCACCGTGACTCGATGAGACAGCACATCACTCTTCCCCTCTTGCCCTTGCAGGGGAAAAGTGCAGACAACTCCCAAGACCTACAGAGGGCCGGATGAAGGACCACAATGCTCAGTGCTACTTAACCTGAGGGGGAGAGGGAAAATTACACAGCAAGAAAACTATCCATGTAACCTTTGTGTGAAAGCGAGTCCCCCCTTCCATGTTCAAATGGCCTTGGTATTGATACAAGTGTGCAGGTTTAATACTGATTAAGCTTTGGGGCATTGAATGGCAGCAACAGAGCACTGGAATGGCTTTGGAAGATCGTCACTAAGAATGAAGATGTTTTGCATGACCTCAGCTCATGGCCGTGTTTGCTTTCTCTCTCAGGTCCCTGAGCTGCTTCCCCACCACCCGGAGAGGAGTGTCGACTCGGTTCATGGATGAGGGAGACGTGCTCGAGGAAGAATCATCACCGCCATCGCACTCAGCAGGCATCAGTTAAGAGGTTAACAATCAAGGTGACTACAAATGTGGGCATAGTGTTGGGATAACTGAGTGATGAGCACAGCAACAGTTAGAGGAGGGGGTATCAGTATTCGGGGTTTCTATGTTCGACATTCGTCCTCCCTATTCAAATCGCAACACAGCCAGCCAATCTCACCCCCCGACCCCCAACTACCCCGGCCCCACAGACGCTGTCGAAAATAATCTGCTATTCTTACCAGCTCTGAACTGCATGCGAGAGGTCAACGCCCATTACCAGAATTAAATCACCATAACAGGTGGTTCGTTCATCTCAGTTATTGATGCAGTTGTGCAGCAGATGAGGTGGGCTGTTGCAGGGACGGAGAGTGGGGGAGGGCTGTGATTTGGGATTGGCAGCTCTGGCCTGAATGGGAATCTGAAACTTGAAGTTAAGATTGCATTTAGCCAGTGAGACAGTGAATGCCAGTAACTGAGCACTGGCATAAATTTTGAAGTAGGTTAGTAAGACAAATGTTATCTTGAGTGACTTCATTTCATGACTGCTCTGTGCTTCTGTCACAGATCCCGGAGCTGGAGTCCTATTATTCGAAAAGGAGTCAGGACTCGGATACAAGGGGGATTTAGACATGTCCGAGGCAGCACCGTCTCCACCATAGCAATCAGCAAGCACCAGCCCAGTGGCTTACACTCCTGTGGGTAAAATTATTGACATAGATTGGGGAGCACAGGGTGATGACCACAGAAGGATTGTTCAGGAGGATTTGTAAACAGCAGAGGTTTCTGTGCTCACCTTCATCCTCCTAATTCAAATATTTCCCTAGCGAAGGAAATCTGCCACTCTTACCCTATCTGAACTGCATATGCCTATGTGGTTATCACTTTAGCCGGACACACGGTATGCAACATCCAATAAACCATCCTCATGTGTGCCATGCCATCGGACACATGATGTATACAATGCCGTGTCTTTGGTGCTTTGAACTATATCCCCTCCCTTCCGTGCCTTTGTTCACACTGCTCCAAGGCATCCATCATGGTGAGCGATGCTGGACGATACAGTCTCTGTCCACGATGAATACTCAATGGTTCGCTTTGCCCATCAACATCCGTTTGCTCTGAAATCCAGTTAAATTTCCCTGTACAACTTTTTCAGCTGTCCCCGGTGTTACCATGGATGTGTGTGACTACGTTGCTGCTTGAAGAATTCCCAATGCGTTACTTCAACTACCCTCCCTTAGAAAAGATAATGCAGAGAAAAAAAATCTGATCACAGATCATTTAGGAAGTGGTCTCCACGTAAAGTCCCCAAGGCTTGTGAAGAAAAGAGATGCTGGATGTCGTCGGGTGGTGCCCTGAGCTGATTGCCAAAGTCGTTTGACAGAATGTCTCGTCCCAGAACCTTCAAACAGGCTCCCAAGAAGCGTTTGGCTGGTGTTCACAAAGTCTCTCCTTGTCAGTCACTTGCTGCATGTTAAGATATGGCGTCATCTGCATGTTGTCGTCAATATAGTTAAGGTGAGGAAAAGATTATTTTCCAACACCATCCGAAACGTTCCTTTGTAAAGTAGACCTGGGGAGACATGCAGTGTTTTTTTTTGTCGAGGTTTGCACCGAGAGCTCAGTGACATAGGACTCTCTCCCCTATGGGCTCTTCCCAGGAACTCACACACAGATAAATATCAACAGCTGCTGGAAGACAAGCAAGTCTTTGAAAGCTGCTCTTGAGTCACCTGAAACTCCTTGGTTTCTGAGTGCAGAGTTGTATTTATGAACGAGGGTTCCAAACTGGTACATTCCAAAGCACATGGCTACGTGCTACATAAGCGTAAACACTTTTACATGCAACATATGCCAGCTCTGTGAATCCACTTAACGCTTGGGTTGCTAACCAACGTATATTGTTTAATTCATGCGTTTCTCTGGCACGTTTAGAATATTCTATTATTTCAAGTGGACACATTTGAAAATTGTTTCTTTACAAAGGTGTTGCAATGTTTTTTTGAGAGCATGTTGTATTCTGCTAAGCCGTCTACTGGTCTTTACGAAGTCCTTAGAAAGCAATTCAATATCATGTATTTCATTTAAGGTGGCTGTTTTTAACACAATTTGGAAGTTTGCTGAATGAGTGTTTTTTATTACATCTGGCCAAAATGCCTTACATGCGGGAGCATCACACTCCTCAGATTTTCCTCGTAATATGCATATACACATCCATGCAGCTTTGGGGTTGGTGTGAAGATTGGTGGCAGCCCCGATTCACGAGCAATAAACAAGTTATGAAATCTGGCCGGGTAACAGGGGCTGGCATGATGGACCCGGTTGTGAGTGTCACAGAGCAGCTGCATATTCAAGGAGTTGGAGTCTTTTCGATGTATATAGCAGCCTATATTCTGTGTGGGGGCCCCTACAGCAACGTGATTGCAGTCGATAACGTCCTGCACCTGTGTAATGCCGGAAATGGAGGCAAATTCAGCCACCTCAGTGTCTGAGATGATGTGCCGGTGTCGTAAAGGATGAACCAAGTGACCCTGGAGAAAAGGACATCAGTCACATTGTGTATACCCCCTCTGAACAGCTGACTAGCGGATGCCACACAAGTTATGCATGAGGTTTGAATGCAGCTGGATAATGTTAAGAGTAAGAGTGAGTTTCAGTGTTACTGTCAGTGCATGTCTCTGGAGTGACCTGCCATGTAGTTCTTTGAGGAGAAGTGCTCACAGCGCATACACAAGATCTCCGGAGAATCGCAGTCTCCTCCTGCTTTCTCCCTCATTAATGTCTAGATAATTTTTCATATCTCTGCACGCACTTTGCAGTGGAACTGCCTGAATATCCGACACGTCGTTTTTGCAGTCATTCAGCATTGAGTTTCCTCCCACCTATCGACACGTCCACCCGTTACAGGACACTGTTCATCTTGCTGCTCCTGCGCTCACCCTCTCTGATTGGGAGCTGATCTGGTGCCACACCGATGAGCAACGTGACAACATGTAAATAATTAGGTGAGTGTTGTAGCCTTTAAGGCAGCAGTGAAGCTCTGTTCCTGCAGCTATGTGGTTGTTTGAGGCCCCAACTGACTCGGCGGTCTCTACATCGTTCCCCATGAAGTTATTGAGTGGTAATGCAGAATGTGCTGAATGTTGTGTGGACTCAAATATCTATTTGTATCCAAATGTTCATGGTGAGAAAGAAAAATAGATAAGGCTTGGGGATTCCCAGCCTCATTACTATAACCAAGACTACACTAAACCCAGCCTTGGGAATATACAGAATACCTCTGAATGTGGAAGGGAAAGCGCTGAACGTCGTTGAAACAAAATAACGTGGTGTTTTTTCGATTTGCAAGCAGATACATACAGGATCAAAAGTGAGGATTAAACGGGAATGATTTATAAAGAATTATTTTGGTCCGATGGGGCTTTGTCCAATTTAAACCATCAATTTTTGTGCATGCGATCACAAACTAGTCCTGATAGATGGGTCACAGATGATAACGTTTTAGCACCTGTGGAAGCAGCTGTTAGCTATATACAACAGTAGCGGACCCAGATGTGAATCATTGTCTGGTGCACATTGCCTCAGCTTCACTGCAGCACACACTGAAAACATCAAAATTCTCAGTGCCGCAGTGAAGGAACTGATTGCGCTTTTGAGTTCCTTTGCTTGCTGCCATGAAGACTCAGACTGCTGTCATCATGGCTGTGGAACTCAGCGCTCAAAAGGACATGAAGATTCTCCCAGCTGTCCATCAATTTGTGCACCAGCAGGTTGGTAGGATTGCTGAAGATCTGTCCTGTGGTGGTGACAGTGTCTCCGTGGAGCACGAACCTGCTTGACGTCCTCAGGATGAAAAATCTGTTCTCACAAATCTTCCACTCTGGCAGTGTTCTTGTTGTTACCCATCAGCCAGTCCAAACTGCTGCTGCCCATGTCGGCATGGTGCAGTCCGAATCTGAGCCCTCAAGCCACGGAACTACTCGATGGTGCCCTACAAGGCCATCTGCAGTCTCCCCCAATGAAATGCAGCAAACTTCCACCAGACATGTTGCAGTCATTGTGGCAGCACTGTGTAGGAGGAATAGGTATGTCAAGGAATCCCGCGGGGCAGGCACCAAGGAAATAAAAAACACTTTTTTTGTATAATTGGCTGTGATTTTGGACAATGTGTTAATGATTAATTTGTTATTGCTGGTTTTCACTACATGATATTGGCGAAGGGGAAGTCTTATGGCACGTCTCAGGCGCATGTAACAGAGCAGAATTGGGATCCGTGGTGGAAAATGAAAGTTGTCCAATGGGAGCCGGAGTTCTATCAGGCATGCTCTGGCAGCCTATCCTGGTCGATCGTGTCAATAAAAATATTCTCCTTCCCTCCTCCTCCTCAGGTGTCCTTTGGCTTCCTGATGACAATTTCTGTGCCATGCTGGTGATGATATGACGTTTCCAGCAATGCCATGTGCACCATCTATCTACAGACCACTATCCAGAGGAAAAGCATGGGACCACTCAACCTGCTCCTCCTTGTTAAGGGAGGGATTGATGTATTCACCTCATTCAGAATAGATGGTCACCATCACGTAGTGGATATATCGATGGGCAGCATACTGGAAGATCGTGGATATGTCACTGGTTCACATTTGCAAATTTCAGGATCCATTAGAATTTCAAGGAAACTGTGAAATTAAATCCAGAGGACATCATCGTCTTCACCCTGGTGTGAGGCTCCAGGTCGTGTTGAAGGATTTAAAATAGATATTTGACCACGTCTTCTTGAATCAGAGTCGTCTCACGCTCTGATACTGGGTTAGGTGCTGGTTGGAAATATATTCTTTGAAAAAAGGAAGTGGGCATGATAGTGCCCCCTCCTTCTCCATCTTTAAAGCTCTTCCCTTCCTGCATCATCTTCTCAATTTGTTGTCATGTTAAAGACAGAGATGCAGTATAACATTCAGCAACATTCCTCGTCCAGGTTTCTGTCACCAAATCCTCTCTCCACCCTGAATGTATTCAGATGCTCACAGCACAACCTCCTTAAAATTATCCAAAACACTTCCACTAACTGTACAATCACAGAATCGAATTAATCAGCAAAAGGGAATACCTTGCAGGATAATGGAAATCAGACAGGAGACTGTGAATAATTGGAGAAGGGGGCCATGAGGTGATTCGAACAGAAGAATCAAATGATTAAAATAGATCAGCTGTCAGAACTGTAACAACTGTTGATCAGTGAGCATGGGATTGGCAGCAGAATGGGAATTGGGCCTGATAGGGACTGCAGACCTTCGGAGGAGTTGAATTCTATGAAGGTTTGTAGCAAGGGCTGTGTAGCCATTACAACATTGGAACATTCGAGGCTGTATTTAACAAAGACAATGATGATGGTTTATTCAGCGGCTGGGTTGAATCAGAAGTACTTACTGGTGATCTAATGGATGTGCAGTGGGCAGGTTGGTGGTGGAGTCGATATGAGGTCAATAATCGTCTCAGCGTCAAATGGAGCCTGGAGGTTGTGAGTACACTCAGGTACAAGATGGAGAAGGGGGCCGGGGGGTAGGGAGGTGGAGCTAAATGATAGGGAATTGAATAGTTTAGTGGAACTGAAGATAAAGCTTTGAATCTTTCCAAATTTTAAACAGCAAGAAAAGTATTACAGTTAAACATGTTTTATAGAATAAATTACAGGTTACAGATCGAATTACCAGGGATACCAACAACTGCCAGGATGGGATAGTAAAACTACTGAATAATGTAAAATACATACTCAATCCGTACTGCTAATGTCATCCACCAAACATCGAGATAAAGTGAGTAAATCAACTTCGACAAACTCCTGTCCATTCTTGGAACATTCATGTCTCTTGTGCTCAGACTCCCATCCATTTCTGGAACATACCAGTCTATTTTCCTCAGGCTCTGATTCATTGCTGTAACATTCCAAGCTATGGCTCTCAGATTCTGAACCATATTTGAAACATTCCTATCTATTGTTCTCAGATTCAGATCTCACCTCTCCCGCTCTCTGGAACCGCTGATCCTGTTAGTTTTGGAGGTGATGCTCCTGCTGACACTATGTGATAACACATTGAAAGGGGTCCCTTATTAATAGAAGGGGAGATCGTCCAGTGACGCAATCAGGATCCATGGAGAATTATATTAATTTCTGCCACTGAATAATCAGGTTCAGCTAACCCATTTCTGCCAAATATTTTTTTATCACAAAAAGCAGGACATATATGCAGTTTGGACAGCACCTATGAAGGTCGCTCAGGGAAGCAATGGTAAAAATAGCAGAGGCTCTGAACTTTATCTTTCAACTCACCTTAGGTAAGAGACTTGTGCCTCTTTTATCATCCTTCTGGGTTTTATCTGAGACATCATTAGTCAGGTTTGATAGAGATAGCTGTTGGGAAACATTCCATATTGCTAAACATTCTAATATCTATGTACACTACAGTGCTTAAAACGAGGTTTACATAGGACACTCTCTCAGTATTATCTGCTGCCATGTGATCCTACATCACTGATGATGTGGACTGTCTATTTACGTAATTAGCATTAAGCCATTATATTACATCTCCCCTCATGACCTTGACTCTAGTAAACACCTCATTTACATTATCCTAAACGTTCCTCACAATTTTGCTGCCTTCATCTCGGGTTCACAGAGATAACCACTGTGGTGATTATACCAACCTCATTGGCTTTATGCTCAGCTCTCAGGGAGGTGCTGTAGGACTCAGAATCTCCGTTTTCTCTCTCGAAAACGTCAGTGTAGTAGGCGAATTTTCAGGGAACACTCGTTCTCTTTTCATGCTGTTCTGCTTTTCATATGGGTAGTTAGGCAATTCAATTGATGTTCATCTCCTTGTTGAAATAAAGTAAGCATCTGTTTCTTCTCACAATCGTTTGGCTTCAACGATTATGGTAAAAATAGAGATTCTCCTGGTTGCCGTTTGGTGTAATCTGTGCGCAATGGTTTTTAATATACTTTTAAGTCTTATTTTCACTACATCCATCTCTCATCTCCCTTCCTTTCTCTAGATATGCTGCATAAATGCATGGTGTAAGAGTGTGGGAAAGAACAGGAAAGTGAGTTCATAGTCAACCTCCAAATAGAAGCCAAACCATTCTTGAATGGTGTGGAAGGTGATGGAGAAATTGGAGTTTGGAAATGACAACATGGCAGCAAAAGACAGAAAATACAAATCTAAGTGCAAATTAGTAGATAAGGTTGGACGATACAAAACTGACGGTTCTGTATCTAAATGCACATAGCATTCAAATCTAAGCAGATGAACTGATAACACACATAGAAATAAATCAATAAGATCCGAAAGCCATCAGAGGGAAATTGCCATAGAATGTTATTTATTGAGGCCAGCATGCTGAAGGTTACGTGGCATATAAGATGGACAGAAAGTTAGGTCAAGGTCTAGTGCATGTCTCTTAATTAATGATTATTGATCAATTAACAGGCAGCCACCGAAACCCAAACAGACAATTACACAGGGACATTCGCCCACATTGGTTCACACAGAAAACACAGCCACGCACAGTCACACATATACATACTTGCACAGGAGCACACAATATCTCACACACTCTCTCACACTCAGGCACAGTCACACACATATATACACACAAAAAAGTACACACACATGCGCATTCACGCACACGCACATTCCCGCACAAACATACATGTACAGGAGCACACACTCGCTCACACTCATGCACAGTCACTTACATATTCACAAAGTAGTCACACACATAGATACACAAACAGAAGCGCACGCACACACGGACACTCACTGTCTCACACAAACATAAACGCACTGGTGCATACACTCCCACACATTACAGGCACAATCACACACATACATGCACAAACACAGAAGAAAACAATCACTCAGACAGTTTCACATGCACACGCCAATCACTTATGCAGAAGCACACTAACATACGCTCGGAAACATAATTAAGCACAGACAAACTCATTAGCACACACACACACGCACACTGATGTGGACATACATTTGGAAACGCAGAGGGAGATATTCCTCTCTCTCTCCCTCGCTCACTCTCTCAGATATAGACGGACAGTCAAAGTGAATAACTCCCACTCACCAGATGCACTTGCATGACAGAACACAGACAGAAACACGGGAAAAACCGGAAAAAAAACATCAACACAGAATCACAAATACACAGATGCACCTACATAAGAACATAAGAACATAAGAGATAGGATCAGGAGTAGACAAGTCAACCTCACGAGCATGCCCCGCCATTCAATCTGATTATGATTAATCTCATTTCGGCCTCAACTCCAATTTACCGACGTCTCGCAATAACCTTTCAACCCAATATTATTATTTAACGTCCCGGCATCCAAAGCAATCCATGGTACTGAATTCCAAGGATTCAAGAGCCTTTGAGAAAAGTAATTCCTCCTCATCACTGATTTATATCTAACACCCCTTAGCATTTAATTATACTTATTAGATTTAGAACACCCCAGAAGGAGAAGCACCCGTTCCACGTCTACTTTATCTATCCCCTTCAGCATCTTATATACTTCAATTAGGTCTCCTCTCTTCCTTCTCAATTCTAGTGAGTACAGGCCTAAAATGCTCAATTTCTCCTCAAAGAAGAAGACCCACATCTCTGGAATCAATCTAGTGAACCTCCTCTGAACCGCCTCCAGGACAACTACATCCTTCCTCATGTAAGGGGAACAAAACTGTGCCCAGCACTCCAGGTAAGGTTTTAGCAATGCCTTGTACAGTTGCAACAACTCTGCCCTATTTTTATGTTCTATTCGTTGAGCAATAAATGCCAAAATTCCATTGGCCTTCCTTATTACCTGTTGTACCTGCACACTAGATTTCTGCACATCCTATGCGATGACACCCAGATCCCTCTGCACTGAAGCATTATGAATTTTCATTCCATTTAAATAATACATCGATTTTTTAATCTTCCGACCAAAATTTACACTTATCCACACTGAACTCCATCTGACAAATTTTGGCCAATTCACCTAACCTGTCCATATCCATTTGTAATTTTCGTATTTATTCATTGCAACTTACTTTTCCACCTATCTTGGTGTCATCTGCAAATTTAGCTATAGTGCTTTTTATCCCTGAAAACAAGTCATTAGTGTAGATTGTAAATAGTTGGTGCCCAAGTACCGGCCCCTGTTGCATCCCACTAGTTGCAGTTGGCCATCCAGAAAATGGCCCATTTTTCCCGACTCTCTGCTTTCCGTTGGTTGGCAAATCCTCTATCCAAGCTAATGTGTCGCCTCAATAACTCTGTACGATCTTACCTTGCGTATGAATCTTTTGTGCAGCATCTTATCAAAGGCCGTCTGGAAGTCCTTGTATGCTCCTTATACAGGATCCTCATTATCCACTTTGCTTGTCACATATTCAAAACCTCCAGCATATTAGTCAAACACGATTTACTCTTCATAAAACCATGATGACTCTGATGGATTGCATTTTGGCTTTCAAAAATGTCCCATTGTTACTTCCTCAGTAATGGTTTTCAACAATTTACCAACGACAGGCGCTAAACGAACTGGACTATACTGTTATACTTTCTGCCTCCCCGCTTTTTGAATAAGGGTGGTATATTAGCATTTTTCCAATGCACAGGAACATTTCCAGAATCCAGGTAATTATTTAATATTATAGAAAATGCATCCACTATCTCCGCTGCCACTTCCTTTGAGACCCTAGGCTGTAGACCATCATGTCCTGGTCACTTGTCACCCTTCAAGCCCAAGAGTCTGCTGAGAACTTTTTCTCAAGTTATGGTTATTGATCTATGTTCCTCCTTCTCTATATCCTCTGCACTACCTGTTACTATTGCGATGGTACTCGTGAACTCCAGTGCGAAAATTAAGGCTAATATTGATTATGTGTCTCTGCCATTTCTGTGTTCCCCACTATTAAGTCCCCAGTTCCGTCCTCCAGTGGACCAACAAACACTTTAGCTACGCTCTTCCTTATATGTACTTATAGAAGCTTTTGCTGTCAGTTTTTACATTTTGCGCTAGTTTTCTTTCTTAATTTACCTATGCTCCTTTTATTTTATGTTTTTAGTAACCATTCGGTGACCATTAAGCGTTTACCAATCTTCCAGTCTGCCAAAAACATTTGAAATTTTGTATGTCTTATTTTTTGCCTTTAAGTTATAATTAACTTCCTTGCTTAGCCATGCATGCTTGGTCCCCTCTTACCATCTTTATTCCTCATTGGGATATATTTTACTTAGGAGGAATTGAACAACTCCTGAATTATCTGCCACTGTTCATCAACTATCATATCTTGTAGTCATCCTGCCCCGTCTACTCGGGCCACATCTGCCCTCATACCTATGTTTATACATTTGTTTAACTCCAGAACACTGGTGTGGGACTCAAGATTCTCTCTCTCAAACTGAACATGAATTTCCAAAATGCGATGATCACTCTTCCCTAGAGTATCCTTTACTATGTGATCATTTATTAACCCCATGTTATTACACAAAACCAAATGCGGAATAGCCTGCTCCCTGGTTGGTTCCACAACATATTGCTCAATAAATCAATTTCTAATAAATTCTATGAACTCTCCCTTAAGGCTACGCTTGCCAAGTTCATTAGTCCAGTCTCTAGGCATATTGCAATCACTCATGATTATTGCGTGCCTTTCTTACATGCTGCCAGTGTTTCCTGAATAGTACTGTGCCCTAATGCTAAACTACTGTTTGGCGACTATAGGTTAATCTCACCAGGGATTTATTTCCCTGGCTCTTTCTTATTTCTACCCAGGCGGACTCTACCCATTGCCCTCCAGTGCTTATATCATTCCTCACTATAGAATTGATCTCTTCCTTTACTAACAAAGCTACACCACACGCATTGCTTTCCTGCCTATCCTTCCGAAACACTGATTGCCCTTGGATATTCAAATCCCATAGATTTTCTCCCTGTAACCACGTCTCAGTTATCACCACCAAATCATACACACGTAAACTCTCTCATATATACTCTGACTCTCTCACACACACATGCACAATCATACATGCACAACACACACACACGCACACAATCTCATAAGCACCCAGTCACAAACAGAGTCGCATGCACGCATACACAGAATCACAAAGGTACCCTATCTGTCTGTCTCTCTCTGACACAAACACACAGTCACTGAAAAACACGTGCACTCAAGCACAAGTTCACACACATCAGCACGCTTACTTACATATAAGAATGCACTCATCTTTTCACACGTAAACGCACATTCAAAAACATACTCACACAAACATTCACACAAAATGACATTCAAACACAAGCACACCCACACACACAAAATAGCTCACGCACTCATACACAAATACATACACACTCACTTGCACACACACATAAACAGACACAGATACTCGGACAAACTCTCCCTCTCCCACTTCCTAATTCACAGAGAGACACAAACACACACAGACAGACACACGCGCACACACACACACACACATACACACACACAAACACAGGAGCATAGAAGCACAGGATCTCACAGATTCACACACATATGCATGCATACACATACAAGCACACCCAAATACGCATACAGAGAACACACTGACACGCAATCACACACTCACGCAGAAACACACAAACATGTACACACTTATCAAGGGCAACTTGGAATGCAAAATAAATGCTGCCTAGCGAGTGAAGCCCACATATCTTTAAAAATCAATGATAAGTCTCTCAGTCACACATGCACTCATCGATACACACACCTACACAAACGCAGAAACATGCACACACACACACAATAGCGCCAAAGGACAATCTGTTCCAGAACAGCCACGCACTGACATCTAAATGGCTATGTGGAAAATTGCCACGATCTATCCCTAACACGACAGGGGGGGCAATCCAGCCAATTAACGCCCCAACAGCCTACCCTCGACCATCACAAAATAAATGGAAGATGTCTTAAACACCGCAATCAAGCAACAATTGCTGAGCAATAGTCGACTGACTCACCCTCAATTTGGATTCCTCCAGGGCCACTCAGCTCCTGTACTAATTTCAGCGTTGTTTCAAAGATGGACAAAAGAGCTGAACTCCTGAGGTGAGGTGGCATAGATCCGCGTTTGACCCGGACTGGTGTCAAGGGGTACTAAAAAAACGGATTACGTAGGAATTAGGGGGAGAACACTTCAGTGGTGGGTGTACGTCATTGCACAAAGGAAGACTTTAGTAGTTTTCAGAGCTCAATCACATCAGTTCCAGGGCTTCACAGCAGGAATTCATAAGGGCAGTGCCCTCAGACCAGATTCCTTCAGCTGCTTAATCAATCACCTTCCTTCCATCATAAGTTCAGAAGTGGGGATTTTCGCAGATAAATGCACAACTTTCAGCACCGTTCGCGACTCCTCAGATGCCACTGCAATCCATGACCAATTGCAGCCAAACGTAAACACTATCCAGACTTGATGCCCAGTTGATACATACCTAGTACCATTCGTGCCATAGGTGGCAAACATTGACCACTTCAAAGAAGGGAGTATGTAACCATGATCCCTCGATGTTCAGTGGCATTATCATCACGGCACCCCCTCTTTAAACATGCTTTGGCTTGTCGCTGACCAAAAGCTGAACTGGACTCGCAATATAAATACATTGCCCACAAGAGCTGGTCCAATACATACAATCTTGTGGCAAGTAAGTCACCGCCTGACTCCGCAAAATCTGCATAAGATCTACAAGGCTCAAGTCAGGAGTGTAAACGAGCATTTTCAAATTTCATGAATGAATGCAGCTCGAAAAACACTCAAGAGTTTTGACACCACCCAGGACAAAAGAGCTCGCTTGATTGTCAGCACATCTGCAAACATTCAGTCCTACGCACAGAGGAGGCAGTATGCACCATCTACAAGCTGCACTGCAGGAACTCACCAAGGCATCTTAGGTAGAACCTTCCAAGCCTTTGCCTTCTTCCACTTAGAAGGACATGGGCAGCAGGCACTTGGCAACGCCACCACCTGGAGGTTCCGCTCCAAAACACTCAGAATCCTGACGAGAACATTTATTGTCCTTCTTCACTGTGATTGGTTAAAAATCCTGGATCTCCCTCCACTAGAGCAGCTACTATTTTAATCCACCGGCTCCATCCTCGCTCAAACAGTATAACCTCCATAACGTTTCTACTTATCTATAGCTCTTGGATAGACTTGCACAAACTCGAAAAGTTAACTCTTCTTCTCTCTGCACAGATGCTGCCAGGCCAGTTGTCTTATTTCCCCGGATCTTCTGTTTTTAGCACTGATGCAGTGATGATATTGGGTACAATGTTGAAGTTGCACAATGTTATTTTTCTTCTAAATTCTAAGATAACTCACTCTAATTTCTTCTCTGAATAAAGGATTACAGTATAAAATTTAAATCCCGAATAAATTCAATTGATGTGACTCTATTCAACTCGCAAATGAAATATTCAGCAGTTTTGCATGAATCTTTGGAATGATCAGTTCTGTAGTTTCACTGCAGATCCATCGATAGGTTGTAACAGGGCTTATGTTTATTTTACTGCTTACGCTGGCGAGTTTAAATATGTGGGATGGCGAAAGGTGTATTACCCGATTGGAATCAACAGAGGCTCAACGCCTTTCCCGTGGTAAGGGTCTTACCAATTCATTGTTCTCGAGCAAGTCCCTCAATATAAGATGATCTCCTTGCCCCACCTGTTCTCGCTGATCCTAGTGTTAATAAGGTTGTCCCTGGACACGTTGCTGCGGAACAGTCCCAGCAGTTGGACCGTGCCAAACTACCCACCCCACTGTAGAAAAGCTTATCCCGAAACATGACTGCACGTAACGTCTTGGAGGCCTTGTGGGAAAAGAGGATGGTGGATTCTGTCAATGGGGTCCTGTGCAGACTGTCAAAGCCAGACCAAAGCTGCACACAGATCTCCAGCTGTGGTCACAACAACGTCCTGCACAGCTGCAGTAAGAGATATTTGACTCTGTACTCAAGTCCTCTCATTGAAGATCAACATGCCACTTGCCTTTTTAATTGCTTTTCGCACCTGCACAATCGATTTTAATGATTGGTGTACAAGGACACCATGTTCCATCGCACACTACCATTTCCCAATCTATCACTATTTAAATAATAATCTTCCATTATTTTTGACGAAATACACGTTATTTTTGTGGATAACTACAAGATTGAGAACTATATGGGCAATCTGTTGAAATAAGCAAACTCATAGCAGAGAGAATTTCAATGTGGAGAAGGAAGTGGTGATGTACTTTGAGGGGATAAATAAAGATAGGTACAAAAATGCTAAAGCATTCTTTAAATATGTAAATGAAGATATAGACTGTGTCATGAATTAACACTAAACATTTTTTTAAAAAGTAATGCCACTTGAAAAAGTGATCAGAAGATATATTGTTGAATTTGCGTATAAATATTGGGATTTGTTACAAAGCAAAATGAATATGCAAGAACGTGAATTTCGGTGATTTGGTTTTAGTTGGAATATTGGGGGAAATTTAGAACATCATACTTAAGGAAAAAATGGAAATGCCTTAAGGTACAGAATAGATTTATCATGATATTATCAGGGAATTCGAATTTCAGATATGAGGTGAGGTTGATTCAGAGAAGGATAAGAACTGACCGAACAGCCACTTCAAGATGAGGTGTAGTTATCGAGTGGTTGAGAACAAACTGTCTATTTGCCAATTGGATAGCTAAAAAGAGGTGATTGTTTCAAAATCAATGGCTCAAAGGCAAAATATCGAATACATATAGGCCTATTTTTTTCTAGTTTAGAGTTAATGGATCAGAAGCTATACCGGAGAAGATGGTTGGATCTGATTCCACAAATATTGTTAAAAGGACGTTGGAAAGTTTCTTAAGACCAGGGAACTTTAATGGTTAACAAAGTAAAACTAGCAGTTTGGGGCAATTGTTTTACATGCCCCACAGGCAAGGTGGGCTGAATTGCCTCCTTATGACTGTAAATTTCCATTAATCTATTTTATCAACTACAGACTAATTGAAATAAACGAAAAAAAAATGAAAGACAAATACAAAAAATCTAATCCCCAAAAAAATTTAGATTTGAAAATTTGACATTGTGAAAGCTTTCTCTCTCTCCTACGTCATCATGATTCACTATCAACTTCGCCAGAAATGCACGGCTGGAGATAACGCTTTCAGTGGAGCAATACTCTTCAGGGAGAACTTTTGGAAATTGCATGCAAACAGACTGCAATGTGCTGTTGTTTACTTTGCATGTAAAACGGGCCGTGTTCTTAATATGTGATCAAACATTGCCAGCTGTCCATGTTGCATAGCAAGAGAATCATTCCAACTTTCTCATAACCGATATTTACTGTTAATAACCAACCTAGTCAAATCAGAATATCCTCTTCACAATCCATTACAATTAATACCCCAGCTAGCCTAATTGCAACCTCCTGATCACAGTCCATTTCAATTACTCTTCCAGCTAGTGAAGCCACATGCTCCTGATCACAATACTTTTCTCTTAATATCACAGCTAGTCAAATCACAGCCTCCTGATCACACGATCCATTATAATTAATAACCATGGACCCAAATCACAACCCACATTTCACAATCCATTGCAATTAACTTTCCAGCTAGTCAAATCACAACCTCATTCTTGCAACCCATTACAGTAAATACCCCAGCTTGTCAAAAATCACAATCCCCTGCTAACAATCAATTACAATTACTATCCCAGCTCGCGATACCACATCTCCTGATCACATTCCTTTAAACTTAATATCCAATCTAGTGAAATCACAGCCTCTTCATTACAATTCATTTCTCTTAATAATCCAACTTGTCTAATCACAACCTCCTGCTCACAATCTATTACAATTAATATTGCAGCCAATCAAATCACAACCTCCTGCTCACAATCAATTGCAGTTAATATCCCAGCTAGTAAAATCATAATCTCCAGCTTGCAATCCATTGCAATTAATATCTAAACTACTCTAGTCCAACATCCTGTTTGGAAATTATTTTAATTAATACCCCAGCTAATCTAATTCCAACGTCCTGCTTCTGCCCTACAGAAATGTGAGTATTATCAAAACATTGTCAGGATGAATTTGGTGAGTGTGTTAGCTGTGGGCAAAATGTTATCAACGTGAAATCTAATTCACTTTTTTTTGGTTTAAACATTTGCATTGTGCCTGAAGGACAGATCAAATTAACAGTGACGTAACTGTTAATGTAAATCTGAATAGATTTTAATTGTACAGCAGGATCCAAAAAATTCTACATGCACAAGGATAAAGAAAAAATCTATGGGACCAATAGCCAAAAATACCAGTAAAAGTGCAATGCTGCAGAATCCGTGAAAACCGTGGAAATGGCCAGAATGGTGCAGAATATTAAAATGGCCTCCTGACCGCAGTCCGCAGGCCCATTCACCCCACCACCGCCCCCAACCGACCCCGCAACTCATGACTGCCCGCCACGCATTGAATTGGCACTCCTCCATTTAACATGGAACCCCTGCCAGCTGACACTGATGACAGGCAGATCTCAGAACCTGCACTGAGCTGAGCTTTCTTGGCCCTGTCTCCAACCATCCAATCGGGACTTCCTGCAGCTGTCTCTACCTCCTGCAAGCATTCTAACCAGGTTCTATGACCATTCAATGTGAGCGTTTCAGTGTTGGTGGTTAGTGCCCTTGACTGATGTGGCATAGCTTTCTACCTCGAGATAGCAAATCCACCTCTGAGGTATTTGCTGGCTCACATGACCTTTGCTGAACCACACCTTTCATTGTACTAGTGGAGATCCAAGCAAGTTAATGATGATCCTAAGCAATCACATCCTTCTTGCCGTCATTGCACATGAGCTACACATTTCCATCTTGGACTGGAGATCCAACACATAAATAACAATCGAGAAAGATATGCATCTCCTGCCATTGCATCTCTCACTTATGTTTTACATTTACCTTACCCTCTTGGACAGACAGGCCTGCTGCCAACCTGCCAATCTTATTGACTCTCCTACATCTGTGTTAATATTGTGAGGAAGGGCATCCCGCCTCCCATCCAACTCTGCTCCTTTTCATTAACACCCCTTCACGATGCTCCTGCCTCTGCTGCACATAATGTTATACAACTCAAGGCCTCTCATTATGCCACTGGGAGATCCGTTACCTGCGTTCATAAGTGCTTGGCACTACATTTCGTACTATGATTGTCCATTTTATTCTGGTGTGAGGTTGCCCTCTCTCTTGGCGCACACATTGGTGCTTGTTTCGTCAATGTGCAAGGGTCTTGCAGGTTGATGCTGTTGTCAGCGTTTGCATGTTATACTCGCAGGACTGCTACCTTGACGTCATGCATCTCACTCAACATGCTGGCTTTTATTAGGTTTTTGCAAAACCTCCCACATTACTCAAGTTTCATGCTCATGATCCCACTGTTGCTCATGTAAGCACATAAGGAGTCTACTCAGCCCATCATGCCTGTGTCTGCACTTTATGCAATCATCAGCGTTCCTCGTTGCCAATGTTCAGAACCATTCACAACTCATTCATTCCACCTGGAAGGCACGAGCAAGGAAGCTAATGGATTTCCCTCCACTTGCCCGGCTGAGCAAGGCTGCAATAGCACTCAAAGAGCTCAACACCTTATAGAAAGGAGCCAGCTTGATTGATATTCTATCCTGAAACTTAAAAATTCACTACCTCCACCATTAATGAACATTGGCAGCAGTGTTCACTACAAGACGCATTGCCGAAACTTAGCAAGTTTTCCTGAAAAACACCTCCCAAACTCTGTACAATCTGTAAGGACAAGGAAAGAAGATGCATGGAAACATCATCACATCCCATTAACCAATAAAAATTCAATCCTACTCCACTACTTATTAAACCATAGCCCTCTACTTGTAACTTCAGATATAAATATTTGAATGTAGCTGTTTAATCTGTTTCCATATCCCGTTAGCACACCCCAGATGTCAACAATTTGCTCAGCAAAATCATGCCACTTGTAACACTTTTGTCAGTCTTAAATCTGCGTCCCTTGGTTAGTGACACTTCAGCTACTGAAAAAGTATATCTTTGTGTACTCTATCAAAACCAATCCCAATTTGCAATGCCTCCTTAAATTCCTCACTTCAAATTCTCCGCTCTGATGAGAACAACGCCAGTTCTAATTCATGTACAGAATGTGGCTAAGCCAGCATTTGTTTCAGAATTTTCCTCAGCAATTCGGTGGTGAAGTACCTTTCTGAATCACTGCAGTAAATACGTCGCAGGAACATTCGTGGTGCAGTTAGCAAATGTTTCCTAGATTTTAAAAAGTGACAGTGAACGAAGTTGATATAGTCATGCGATGGCAGCATGGAGAGGAGCTTGCAAGTGGTGATCTTGCCATGCATCTGCTGTCCTTGTTCATTCAGCTGGTGGAGATCACGGATTTGAATGTTCCTGTTAATGGAACTTTGGTGAGTTGCTGCAGAGCATATTGTAGATTGTTCACACTACTGCCTCTATGCGTCTTTGCTAGATGGAGTGAATGTTGAATGTTCAAGTGTTGGATCAGGTGCCAAGCAAGCGGCCTGTTTTGTCATGTATCGAGCCTCGTGAGTGTATTTGGGCTGCATCCAGCTAGGAAAGTGGAGATTAATCCATGGCACTCCTGACTTGTGCCTTGTAGATGTTGATAAGGCTTCAGGGAGACAGGGGTGAGAAGGCTCGCAGCAGAATTCCCTGACCCAGTTCTGCACTTCAACTCAGCCAGATCATTTTCTGGCCAATAGTAGATTAAGATGTGGTATAATTTGTGGTGGAGAGAAGAAATATCAAAAGAAGGAAGTCATTTGTGTATGTAGCTATAGGCAGCACCCCCACCACGCCCCACCCCCCACCCCCCCCCCCAACCCCAAACAGTAAATTAGAGTGTGGGAAAGAGTATATGTCTAGAAATAATGGGTGTTTGTGAATAATGGTGTGCAATAATCGTGGCTGATTATAACCTTCATCTATGTTGAACAAATCAAATTCGCAAAGCAAACCTGGAACATGAGTTAATCGGCTGTATTTGGGGCAATTTCTTTAATTCTAAACGTTGCTATTATTGTAAAGGCCAAGTACAAATATTTCTTCTCGGCTTAATTTTTTTTTTGTGAACAACTATATATTTGCATGGTAAACATATTCTCCAATGAGGGACAAAGAAAATATTTCCAAAGCTAGGGCTCCTTGAATGAATAAAAATGAGACAGGAAAAGGACGCTCAAACTAACTGACGTTCATAACATTTCCTCGTGCCAACCAGAGAGCAGGGAATTTTATATCTTGTAATATTTAATGAGACAGAAGTAATGACATCATAGGACCCTGTCGCCAATAGTGATCATTACAGGCTAGATCTTCACAATCAAATTGAATGTGAGTATAACTCTATTGCCTTAACTTAAATAAGGACAATTTCAAGGGCACGAGAAAAGAATTGCCTGAAGTGAACTGGGAAAATTCATAATAGATAAGACAGCAGAGAAACAATTACAGGCATTTAATAAAATATTTCAATACACGCAACAAATATATATTTTTCTGAAAAATAAAGGTCCTATGAGAATCTGTATTAGCATCATCTGTGGCTAAATATGGGAGGCAAGGATACCACGGAATTGCAAGAAAGTGCTTGCAATACTGTGACGAATATTGGTAGGTCAGAAGTTTGAACAGGTTTTAGACACCAGCAAAGGATGAACAAAAATGTTATGAAGGAATATAGTGTGTGAGAAAGCTAGGTAGAAATATAGACATAGTCAAGAAGAGTTTTTTTAAGAAGTAAATAAAATAGAAAAGAGCAGCTAAAGTGTGCCTTGTTCCTACAGGGGGTGAGAGAGGTAAATGCATAAGAGGGATCAAGGAAATGGCTGATGTGTTGAACGGCTACCTTGTGAATGCCGTTAGAATAGAAAACCGAAAGTGTATTCAAGAAAAGGTGAAATTCAAGTGTGAAAGGGGAGGGAGGAACTTAATACAATCAATATCACTAGGGGTAGAATTTTATATCCCATTAATGGGAATTCGGCCCACCGGATTGGGGATTTTCCATTGACCATCCGACATTATGGTTGGCGGTTGGACGAATTGGCATGGCACTCTTGGTATTTTTGAGGAAACCTCATCCAAAGGCAGGATGTGGTTGCTGAGATTAATTGGAAAAAAAAATGTTTGGAGATACATTTCAGCATGCATATGTTTAGTTGTCTCATTCTGGTGCGTGGACAGTTTTTGTGGATTTTTAAACCTGTTTATATTGAAGTTAAAATCTTCAGCTCCCTGAGGCAGCTCTCTGCCTTCAGCAAGCAATCATTGCGTGCTCCACCGTGCTGACGTCAGCAATTGCCCTCCTCCCACCCCGGCAGCGCTGAGCCTTTCAACACACTTTTCACGCTAGCAAGCTGCTCACTGGCCAGCGAACGTGAAATAGCAGTCGAGGGCCGATTTGTCACTTGCCATTTCAACACCCCATTTTTCTCTCATGCCCACATGCCCGTCCTTGGCCTGCTGCAATATTCCAATGAAGCCCAAAGCAAAGTGGAGGAACAGGAACTCACCTTCCGATGAGGCAATTTACAGCATTGGAGAATTAATATTGACGTGATACTAGCAGAAAAGGCATAGTGCGGCTTGTTGTCTTGGATTTTTAGAAGAATATTGAATTTCCCGGCACAATTTGGCAGCACAATTGGACCACATGTGATTGGGGGTAACATATTGGCATGATTGAGAATTGGTCATCGGACATATAACAGAGAGTTGGAATAAATAGATCATTCTCAATTTGGCAGGCACTGCCTAGTGGTGCAACACAAGGGTAAGTGCTTCGGCCCCTGATTAACAGAATTTACATCAACGATTTGGATATATTTAGCAAATGTAATATTTCCAAGTTTGTGGATAGCATAAAACTTGCCTGGAATTTGAGTTGTGAGGAGCATGTAAAAAGGCTTAAAGTGGATTTAGACTGAAAATCAAATGAGCAGTAGCATGGGAGATATCTATATTGTGAAAAAAATGTATAGTTTTGCATATTTGGAGGGAAAACAGAAATGCATATTAGTTCTTAAATGGTGGGGGATTGGGGAGTGTTGATCTCCATAGGTATCTCTGTGCCCTTGTTCACAAGTCACTGAAAGCTAACATGTAGCATCATAAAACAATTATGAAGGGAAATGCTCTGTTGGCCTTTATTGCAAGAGGATTTGAGTTCTGATGCAATGTAGTCTAACTGCAATTAAATAGAGTCTTGGTGAGACTGCATTTTCAGAATTACGGTGAACTGGAGCTTTGGGAACCCACAAACAGAAATAATTGAAAGAGAGTGCAAAGGTACGAAATGTTATCAAAATAGAATAGAATTCTGGCCTTTAATTGGATGCTGCTTGAATACAAAGAAGAGGAAATGATGTTTCACTTCATAGCGTCTTCGTCAGCAGCAATGTTACGATTAGTTTTTGTCACCAAAACACCTGGTATGTGAAATCTAACGAAGTGATCAATTAGGAATACAGCACACTGAAAGCTAACATGCAAGTGGAGAAATCAATCAGGAAGGCAAATGGTACGGTGGCCTTTAATGTAAGGCGATGTCAGTGCAGGAGAAGGACTTGATGCATTTGTATAGAACCTTGGTCAGACTGCACCAGCGTATTGCAAACTATTTTGGTCTCCTTACCCAAGTAAAGGCTATACTCGCCTTAGACTGTGGCGAAGGCTCGCCAGGCCGAGTCCTGATATAGTGGACTTGTCCAATGAGGAGCGATCGAGGCGACTGGGCCGGTTTTGTCCAGAGTTCAAAAGAATAAGCCATGATTTCATTGAAACTTACAGACTTCTTGAGGGCTAGATTGGGTAGATGCAGGAAAGAAGTTTCCTGTGGCTGGGGAGGTGTTTCTGAACAAAGAGACCCAGGCCCATAATAAGATGCTGGCCATTTAGATCATAATGAGGAATGTCTTCAGTCAAGTGTGGTGAATTACGGAATTTTCTATCCCAAAGGATTGTACATGCTAAGTCACTGTCTACGTTCAAGACAGAGATCGATGAATTTCTAGATATTACGTTTGTCAAGGGATATTAATATAGTGTGGGAAAATGGCATTGAGGTAGTAAATCAACAATGATTTCGTTGAAGGTTGGAACAGGCTCCAGGGGCCAATTTGGGTGCCTGCGAGCCAGTCCAAAAGAAACAGGCAGGTAGTGCAGGAGTGCCCAGTGTTCATGCTCAGTAACTAGTTTTCCATTCTGCATTTTGGTGTGGGCGATTGATCCTTGCAGGAGTTGAGCAAGAGCCAAGCCGTTTGGAGCACGGGACGCCAGCTGTGCAGAAGGGGAGGAAGAAGAGCGGATGTGCAGTCCTGATCGGGGATTCTTTAGTTATGGGAGCAGACAGACATTTTTGTGGCTGTCAATGCTACTCCAGTGTAGTTTGTTGTCTCCCTAGAGCTACGGTCAAGCATGTCCCAGAACGGCTACAGGACATCCTTATGGTGGAGGGAAATCAGCCAGAGGTCATGGTCCACATTGGTATTAACGACAAAGTTAGGAATGGAGAAGTGGTCCTGCAATCAGAATTTAGGGTGCTAGATAAAATAGTTAGCATACAGGACTATTAATATAGTAATCTTTGTATTACTCGCAGTTCCAATTTGAAGTTAGCACAGAAATAAGAAGTTAAGACACATGACTGCATGGCTGGATAGTGGCTTCGGAAGGGATGGCTTTGGATACTTGGGAAACTGGGACTGGCCCTGCTAGATGGTTCCTGTACAAGCCAGACAGGATGTATCTGAACAGAGCCGGGACTGAGATCCTTGCAGCTCGTTTTCATCGCGATGTTGGGAATGGTTTAAGTAATTCAGCAGGGGTGTGCGTATGTAGAGAACATTAGAGAGCAATATCACGGTGCACAGAATGCTGGCAGAGGCAGATAGCACTAAATTAGAGCATAGTATGTTAATAGATGGATTCGGAGTAAGGGAGCAAGTAGTGATGTCCAATTCAGGGTTATTCTGCATGTGGGTGAATGCACAGTGTATAGTTAATAAAATTGGGGAATTGCAGTCATAGGTTACCTTGTGAATGTTTAATGTTGTTACGTTAAAGGAGAGCTGGCTAAAGGAAGTACAGATCTGTTAAGTATTCCTGTTTACAGGGTGTTCAGAAACGACTGGAAAGGGAAACATAATGGGGTGGCACTTTTGTTTAAGGAGAACATTGCAGTAATCGAAAATGCGGATGTTTCAGTGGCTTCAAGAGCAAAATCGATTGGTTACAGCTAAGGAACAAGAAGCATGCAATTGAATTGTCCTCTGTAATGTATAGACGACCAGCTAGTGGGAATGAGTTAGAGGAACAAATCTGTAAGAAAAGCACAAAGCGGTGTAAACATCATAGAGTAGTTATAATCAGGGACTTTAATTTCCCATAGATAGACAGGGGCAGTGTTAGAGTCAGGGGCAGCGACGGACAACGGTTCCTGGATTGTGTTCAGGAGAATTTCCGACAGAAGTATGTATCCAGTCCATCAACACATTAGGCATTGCTAGACGTGGTTCTTCGGAATGAGGAGGGCCAAGTAGATCAAGTCACAGTTTGGGAACATTTATGTGCAAGTGATCATTCTATCATAAGGTTTAGAATGACGGTGGTAAACAAAATTGTGCAATACGCAGTAAGAATAATCAGCTGGCAGGGGACAGACTTCAATACGGCAAGAACGGCGCAAGAACGGAGCAGCGATGGATAGGTTAGAATCAAAGTTTGGCCGCAAAAACAATTGCTGAACAAAGGGCTACAACTTCAATGAGGAGATGAGTTGGGCACAGTCTAGGTATGTTCCTCAGAAGGGAAGATAGGAGAAGCAATTCCTGAGCTCCCTGCATGACAAAGGAGATATAAATATGTTAGAGAGGGAACACTGTGCTTATGTCAAGTGGCAAATACAATTGCGAACCAAGCAGAAGACAGAAGGTTGAGAAGGGGTGTGAAAAAGCGAATACGAGAAGCGAAGAGGGGGTCACGAAAATAAAATAAAATGGCAGCTAACATAAAAGGAAATCGCAAAGACTGTTATAAGCAAATCAAAGTATAAGGGTGGTAAAAAGAGTTGGCCTATTATGGACCAAAAATGGGATTTACACATAGAGGCAAGATGCATGATTGAGGTGTTAAATTAATACTTTCATCTGTTTTTACGAGGCAAATGCTGCCCAGGCTATGGTGTCAGAATGTGAAACTCAGTCACTAGAAGGGTTTAAAATTGACGAGGAGGTACCTCATTCGCTTACAGTACTTAAAATTGATAAGGCACCATTACTGGATGAGATACATACAAGAATAATGAACGAAGTGATAGTGCAAATTGCAGCTGCATTGGAAATAATCTTTCAATGTTCCTTCTATTTGGGGTACGTTGCGGAGTACTGGGAATTGCAAACATTTCGCCATTTTTCAAAAAATAGGTTGTACTTTTCTTCCTTGGATTTACTTTGGTGTTGCGATAATTTCTGGAATCAATCAGTCTTGATAGAACTACAGTCACATGGATGAATGTGGATTGATTTTGAAGAGTCGGCAAATATTTGTTAACATAGATACTAGGAGCAGGAGTAGGCCATTCAGCGTTCGAGCCTGCTCCGCCATTCATTATGATCATGGCTTATCATCCAAATCATTAGCCTGCTCCCATATTCTCCCCATGCCCTTTCATCCCTTCCGAACCAAATTCTATACCTAACGCCTTCTTTAAAACATAGAGTGTTTTTCTGTCAAATACTTTTGGTGGTAACGAGTTCCACAGGCTCACCACTTTCTGCATGAAGACATTTCTCCCCATCTAATTTCTAAACGGCTTACCCCATATCTTCAGACTGTGATCCCCAGTTCTGGACTCCCCCACCATGGGGAATATCCTTCCTGCATCTACACTGTTTGGTCCTGTTAGAATTGTATATGTTTCTATGTGATGCCCCCTCATTCTTCTGAACTCCAGAGAATGTAAACCTAATCCATTCCATCCCTCCTCATATGTCAATCCCGCCAGCCAAGGAATCAGTCGGATAAAACTCGCTGCACTCCCTCAATGGCAATTACATCCTTCGTCAGATTGGGAGACTAACACTGCACACAATATTCCAGGTGTGGTCTCACAAAGGCCCTGCAGGAAGACATTCCTGTAAATGTACTCGAATCCTCTGTCTATGAATGACAACATACAATTTGCATTCTTTGACGCCTGCTGCACCTCCATGCTTACCTTCAGCGACTCGTGTGCAAGGATACGCAGTCTCGTCGCACATTCCCCTCTCTCAATTTATAACCTGTCAGATAATAATCTGCCTCTCTGTATTTGCTACCAAATTGGATAACCTCACATTTATACACATTATAATGCATCTGCCATGCATTTGCCCACTCACTCACCTTGTCCAAATCACACTGAATCACCTCAGCATCCTCCTCACAGTTCAACCTCCCACCCAACTTTGTGTCATATTCAAATTTGGAGGAATTACATTTAATTCCCACACCTAAATCATTAACATATGTTGTGAATAACAGGGGTTACAGCACCGAACCCTACGGCACCCCACTAATCACTGCCTGCCATACAGAAAAATACTTCTTTATTCCTACCCTTTGTTTCCTGTCTGCCAACCAGTTTTCTGTTCATCTCAATGCACTACCCCAAATCCCATGAGCTTTACTTTTACACGCCAATCTCTTGTGTGGAATTTTGTCGAAAGCCTTCTGAAAGTACAAATAAATAACATTCACTGGCTCCCCCTCATCAACTCATTAACTACATCCCCAAAAAATTCCAGTAGATTTGTCAAGCATAATTTTCCTTTCACAAATCCATGCTGAGTCTGCCCGATTCTGCCACTTTTTCCACATGCACAGTTATTAAATCTTTTATAATGGACTCTAGAATTTTCCCCATTACCGCGTCAGGCTGACTGGTCTATAATTCCCTGCTTACTATCTGCCTCCCTTTTTAAATAGTGGGGTTGCAGTAGCTGCTCTCCAATCAGCAGGAACTGTTTCAGAGTCTATAGAACCTCGTAAGAAGAGCACCAATGTATGCAATATTTCTAGGACAACTTCCATAAGTACTCTTGGGATGTAGATTATCAGGCCCCCGGGATTTATCGGCCTTCAATCCCATCAATTTCCCCAACACCATTTCTCTACTAATACTGATTTTTTTTCAGTTCCTCCCTCTCACTAAACCCTGCGTTCCCCAAGATTTCTGTTTTTTGTTTCCTCCTTTGTGAAGACAGAAACAAAGTATTTATTTAGTTTGACAGCCATTTCTTTGTTCCCCATTATAAATTCCCCTGTATCTGACTGTAAGGACCTACATTTCACATCACCATCCTTTTTCCCTTCACATAGCTGTAGAAAATATTACAATCAGTTTACATCTTCCCTACAAGTTCGCTCTCGTATTCTATTTTCTCCTGCTTAACCAATCCCTTGGCCCTCCTTTGTTGAATTCCAAACAGCTCCCAATCCTCAGGTCTGTTGTTTTTTTTACGGCCATTTTGCATGCCTCTTCCTTGAATCTAATTATATCTCTAATTTCTTTGGTTAGCCATGGTTTGGCCATCTTTCCTGTTTTAATATTGCGCCAGACAGGAATAAGAATTTGTTGCAGTTCACCCGTTCGCTCTTTGAATGTTTGCCATTGCCTATCCAACGTCAACCTTTCAAGTCACGTTTCCCTATCCATCATGGCTAAGTGGCGCCTAATAACATTGCAATTGCCTTTCCTAAGATTCAGGACTCAAGTCGCAGTGTAAACTACGTCACTCTCCATTTGATGAAGAATTCTATCATATTGTGACTGCTGATCCCAAAGGGGCCTTGCACAAGTAGATTTTCAGTTAATGGGAAATTGTGTGCAACTAACTTGCTCGAGTTTTTTGAAGATGTCAGAGAGATGATTGATGAGGGCAAGGCCGTTTTTGTGGTGTATTTGGATGATTGAATGCCACGCAACAGGCATGTGAGGAAAGTAATAGATCATGGAATAAATAGGACGATAGCAACGAGGATAGGAAATTGGCGGAGGGATATGAAACAAGGAGTAATTGTTAATGAATAATTTTGGTTTGGAAGAAGGTTTGTAGTGGAGTTCACAAGGGTCGCTATTAGGGCCATTTTCCGATATGTACATGATCCAGATCTTGGCGTGTAGGGGACATTTTTAACGTTTGCAGACGACACATATCTTGGCAGAGTCGCAAAGCGCACGAAGTACAGTATAGAACTTCAAAAGAACATTGACACGTCATTATAGTAGACAGATAATTGGCAGAAGAATTAATTGTGCAGAGGTTTGGGGTGGTATGCTTCAGTACAAAAAAAAACATGGAGAGGCAAAATAAAATGAATGGTACTGTTATAAAGGGCGTGCAGGAGCAGAGGGACCTCCACCTAAATAATTAAACTTGGCAGGACAGATAGAGAGAGGTATTGCTAAAGCATATGGTATTCTAGGCTTCATTAATAAGTTCATAATGCACAAGAGCAGGGAGGTTGTGATGAACTTATATAAATCACTGAGCTTAGTGCTCAGATGGATTATGGTGTACTGGTCTGATTTCCACATTTTAGAAAGGATGTGAACTCACTGGAGAGAGGGCAGAAGAGGTTTATGAAAATGATTAAAGAGATGAAACCCTTCACTAATGGGGAAACATTGGTGAAGTTTGGACTGTTTTCCTTGGAGAGGAGAAGGCTAAGAAGAGGCTTCATAGAAGTTTTCAATATCATGATTTGTCTGGATAGAGTAGATATGAAGAAACTGTTCGGGCTCAAAAACGAATCGAAAACCAAAGGCACAGTTTTAAAGTGTATTCCAAAATAAGCAAACATGAGCTGGACATTTATGGTTTGGAATCCACTGCCAGGAAGTGGGGAGGAAGCAGGTTCAATTGAGGCATTGAAGAGGGCATTGAATGATTATTTAATTAGCAACAATGTGCAGGGTTATGGAGAAAAGGCAGGAGATTGCCACTAAGTTAAAATACTCAAGAGAGACTTTGGAGACACGATGTGCCGAATGTCTTCTACACAGTTATGATTGTGTCATGTCCTATGTTCCTTTATCTATGACCTTGCTGAATTATGGCTTTTGCTACCGTGCAGCTAGAGATGACCTTGGCAGCTGCCCCCCGGCTGCTTGACTCCTGGAAGTTACCAGCAGGTTGAGGGGATGGTCCTCTGCAATTAAGGCTAATTGAGGTGCTTTGAGAGAGAGTCCGTCTGTGACCCAAAGGCTATTGACCTCCTCAGAACTCTGTGTCCAGACTCGTTTGGTCTGGATTGGTCTCCTCCTCCCGTCATCGGGCGATGATTATCCCCTGCTTTGTCCTTGTGCCCTGAAGGATATCCTGGAGGAAGGCGACGCTGAACTGTTGGGCCACCCAGGGCGTTTCTTCTGAAACTCGCCCTGCTGCTTTGCTTCATTTCTAAAGATCTCCTGGCAGTTCCCATTGTATGCCGTACTGGTGGCTGCTTCAACATAGCATCAACGCAACACACTGCCTCCGCCGGCCCTCCCCCTTCCTCCATTCCCTCTGTCTACTCTGAAGAAGAATGATTTTACCGACTCAAAAGGTCACATTGGTTTTAATCTCCACAACTGCTGTCAGACCATCAGGGTGTTTTCCAGTATTTCTTTTATTCTTTTTGGTGCAGATTCCCAACATCTGCAGTATTTTCCTTTTATCCAGTCACTCAGTGCACGTCCCCGCCTGCCGACCCTTCGATGAACAACTGAAGGAATGTCGCTTGCAGCTGATCCAGCACCTCTCATGCTTCTCCCTCATCGGCAGGCCTGCAGCTGAGCAGCGAAAGTCAGCCCGATACATCTGAGCCTGAGTGCCTGAAGGCAGAGGCATTCGCTAAAGATGGGAACCTGAAAGAGCTTCATTTTCACAGACAACAAACAGACCACAATCCCGGCATGTAGGCTATCCGGCCATCTCTAGTCTTTTGACTTATTTTGTATGCCTGAATAAAGTTTGCTTAGTTTGTTTTTAATGGTTATGTATGGATATGTTTTATTCACTAGTTTCTCTGTTACATGATATATTTTATCGTCATAGTTATATTTCCCACCTATTAGTTCAATCAACTGTCCAAGCCAAGAGAGATAAAATAAAATTTTGTTTACCAACAATGCTCCATATTGTGTTTTAAATATGAAGTATATTCCTGTAAGTATTTTCCCTTATTTTGTTTGCCTCCGGCAAACATGGCCGTCTGGCGCTTGCGCACTTTCTGCAATGTTGCTACCTGGCATGGGCAGGCAGTGTTCATCACCAGTTAGTTAATCTACTGCTCTAGCTTCGAGAGCCAAACAACAAATAGCCTCTCACTAATCATCTACCAGCTCACTTGTTAAATTCATCCTTGATTTTTACTGGATATATGGCAAGTTTGCCAGAGCAATATTAACAAATAACAAAGAAAAGTACAACACAGGAAAAGGCCTTTCGGCCCTCCAAGCCTTAGCCAATCATATTGCCTGTCAAACTAAAAACTAAAACTAAAAGCTAAAACTAATTATTGTCATTCACAGATAAATCAGTTATTTAACTTCCTGAGATTTCTCTGTCCATTTTTTTATCCAAGAGGGAGAAAAAAATTATCATATCCGGGAAACAATTGTTGCATTCCGTCTATTTGTGTTTAGACCAGGGAGCAATGACCTGGGAGATTCAGGAGTGAAACTGCTGCCTGCGGCTCTGAGGAAGCCGGGCTGTAAAATACTAAAATTGGAGCAAGCACCAGACTTAGAGAGGTTGTTTTTATAACTCGAAATTTTTCTTAGTATAGTTAAACTAAATAATTGGGATAGACTCTGACCAGTGATATTTTTCTTTCTCTCTGATCTCCAGGCTGTATGAAAAGAATCTTCTGGATTTTTTGTGTTGAGGTTCTCGCCTCAGCTCTCATTAAAAATCGGTCACTGATATTTCTGACCATGTGTTTTAATGAACTGGAAGATACAGGGCTGAAACTCCAGTCTGCGGCTCTGAGGAACCCGGATTGTAAAATACAGAAACTGTAGTAAGCACCAGGCTGTGTGAGATTGTTTAATAAAAACTAATGACTTACACTATTATTCCGAACTATAATGCTTTTAATAAAAAGTATACATCCTCATTAGCATAATTAATAGTACTTTATTTTTAATGCGTATAAACACTTCTAATGAACAATCTTGAAACTGAGTGGCTTTCTTGGTCATTTCAGAGAGCAGTTAAGAATGTAAAGTTACATAAAGACTGGGCAATCACAACTGACTTTTTTTCTCTAAAAGACATTTGCGAACCAGTTAAAGCAATTGATTGTAGTGTCTAATGACTAGTTTTCAATTGAATATTTAATTTAACCAGCTGCCCTGGTGGGACTCGAACCCAGGGCATTTTCCTAGATCCTTAGTGTAGTTACCCGATCAGGGCATTACCGTTTCCACCTCCTTACCCACTCAGCAAACATTCTACTAATTAATACTGCATTTTATCATTAGTATCAATGGTGTTAATAATACATTTTAGATTATTACAATTATCCGCCACAATTTTATTGATTAGCAGTGTACATGTTTATTATAATTAGCAATAGTGTTAATAATAAACACCAACTTATTATTATTTTCAATGACAGCGCAATTAATAAACTATATTATTAATATTATCATTGATATGTTATTAAATTCTGTACATTATTATTTATCTCTTGGAGAATGTTATTAATAAGCACTGAATATCATTTTTAGCTAGTGATACTTTTGTTACTAAACACTGTAAATGCAGAAGCAGCTTGTGTAGCCACTAAAAACAGTGGAGCATATTATCTCATCTGACCCTAAGAAAATTCTGAGCTGGTATTCACATCATCCTTCGCAGATGGAAGGATGTAAATCAAAATTATGTTATTATTAGTATCAGTAACAATATTATTAATACACTACACATGATTTGTAACTGTATCACTGTTTGTAATAAATATTGAATATTATTGTAGTCAATAATAGTTTTACTAAGAAAAACTGCACATTAATATTATTATTAATATTTTTAAACTCCATTAATAATAGTGTTAGTAATAGTTAGCAAATACTATACATTGTATTTGCGTGTAAAGTGTTGATAATAAGCATTGCATTATTTTAGTACAGCCTATGCTGTTATGAATGGACACTGTGCATTATTCTTAGTATCAGTGCCAATGTTACCAAACACTGTCAGTGATTATTAATGTCAGGGACTCGCTTGTCTGCAAACAATGTACCTTATATACAGCAGTTATGATGATATCAATAAACACTGCACTTATTACTAAGTGTTGCAACCATCTGTAATAATAATTATGGATAAATACAGTCAATTATTTACTGTATTATTAATAAGAGTTGTACCTTAATAATTGTATCACTAACAGCATTTGTATCGGTGATGGTGGGCGTACTTTACAGTCCCACTGAATTCAATGGACCTTGGAAAGGCTGGCCCCATTTTACTGCCCTGACCCTGCCACGACGCGGCTTTAAAATTCCACCCAATGTTTAAATATGTGGCTCACATTATTAGTATCGGTGACAAAGTTATCCATTAAAATAATACATTATTGGTATCAGGGATGATTTTATTAGTAATTATAATAATTAATATCAGTGTTCGAGTGTAATACATGTTTAGCAGTAACATCAGTGGATGATTTGGACATTGTTTCAATCATGGCATCAGTATTGTTGATAAACTATGTACATTATGTTTAATGCCAGCACTAGTATTAATAACAATCATTGCACAGTATTAATGCCAGTGATATTGTTATGAATAAAAGTGGTACATTATTATTACCATTGCTATACTGTTATGTATAACTACTGGATTTTCCCTGTTTCCTGTTATTTCTCTCTCTAATCCCCAATCGATACGATGTTACTATACAGATGCCTTTACTCAGGATGTTTCCTCCATTCTCAGTACAATACAGTCACTGACAGTTCTGCACGTGGGATCAGACACCTTCACCGACCAATCTGTCCCCTCTCTCTGATGACTCATAAATGTCTGCAGCACTCTGAAGGAGATGTGGCGGGTGGTTGCGTTAATTTTTAATATGCTAAATAAATTAAAAAGTACTATAAATAGAATTCAGTCAGTGTTATGGATAATATTCGTCTGTAATTATTATTCAAATTTTAACCCAAGCCTTCTTGTTATTTAGTCTCTTGTTCACAATGTTTGTTTACTGCTTAATCTTTCGAAGTGTTTCAGGTTAAGGCAGAATCTATTCACTTCAAATGGACAGGGACAGCTGAGGTCACTTCAGGAATTCAGAACCAGAGTGAGAGGATATGTGTGAACATTTAAAGTGTTGAACACTATTGGTCTCATTATTTGAAAGCTTATGTCTGATTTTCTGTTTCTGCATTTTAACTGGCCGCGCTCCAGATTTAAGCCCCATTGGCCATTTTCCAGTTTCCAGCACGGATAAATTACAACCCCGAACAGTGGCCAGCAGCAACTGGCTTGGGTGACTCATTAAACATATCGTAATGGGGATCTTGCTAAGACTGAGGGAATAACAGATGGTGAAACATTGCGTTTAGTGTAGAATGTGTTTGTTAGTCTTCCTGTTATTTGTACTGCTGAAGAGTTTATGTTCTAAGCAGCTGGAACAACACACACATATTAAGGAGCGTTATTAAAAGAGGTTGATGGCAAATTCACATCGCTCCCAGTACCGCCACCACTCCACTCATCTTTTTCGTAATGAAATTATTATCCAGATACAGATAGAAATGCTTTCAATTAAATAATTTCTGGTTTTGTTTATTTTCTCCATCATGTGCTGTTTGTCTTGCTCTCTCTTCAGGCTGAAATATAAAGTGGCAAAGTTTTACCGCATTTTTCAGATGCAAACTGAATAAAGTGGAAAAAAATAACCAACTGTCATCAGCAATGAGCTGATTGGAATAGGTACATTCAAGAAATAAGACGCGGTGTTACATATCACCGGAGACCACAGAATGACAAATTGAGGGACTGAAGGATGAGACCAATTGATCTAATTTAAATATCACATGTCATAAATGCCAAAATCATCAACATATAATAAAGGAATAATATATAAGAGAAGGAGCAGGTAATCGTAGGAAAGTAAATCGCTGCATTTTATAACGCCTATCATGTAATTTTAACACGTATTCATACTTCATAATGTTTTAAAGCCGGCATCCAATTAGCGTTCATAATCCACCATTCAGAATGAGATAAATAGCCATTTAAGAAATAAGGTTTTAACTATTAGAGTACAATAGTATGTTCGTAATGTTGCTTGACTAGTTATCCCGAGGCTATGATCAACCTGCAGAACATGAATTACAAAATCATACAATAGTTAATTGCATTTGCCACTTGTGCCTGTGCTAGGTCTCTGCAAGTGCTATTCAGCACCACTACTCCTCTCCCCATGGCCTGCAATGTTTTCCTCTTCAGATAATGATTGAAGCCTCTTTAGAAAGCCAAAATTGAATCTGCCTCCTCCACACTTTTAGGCACAGCATTCCAGATCCAAACTACTCTTGCATTAAAAAAAAATCTCCTCATGTCGCTATTACTTATTTTGCCAATTCCTATAAATGAGTTACGTCGGTTCTCGGCACTCCCACATATTTGGAAGAGTTTACCCCTATCTGCTCTCTTGAGGCCCCATATTATTTTTAGTACTTTATCAAATCTCTTCTCAACTTTCCTCTCTGCAAGGCTAATAGCCCTCGTTCTCCAATCTTCATTTGTAACTGAATTCCCTCATCCGTGGAACCATCCTGATGAACATTTTCTGCACCCTCTCGAATGCCTTCACATATGTCCTACAATTTGGGCCTAATCCTACAATTGAGTCTGGACAAGTGTTAAGGTTTTTAAACTCATACTTTTAATTAACTCAATGTTCCTATTTCTAAAGCCAAGGATCCCATCTGCTTTTTTAACTGGGCTCTCAACTTGCACTGCCATATTTAATGATATGTACACCGATACCCCCAGGTTCCTCTGTTCCTGAACCCCTTTTAGAATCGTAACTTTCTATTACATTAATTCTCCTATTCCTCCTATCAAAATGAATCACTGCACAATTTTTGCATTCAATTTTAATTGCCACCTGCCCAGGCCCATTTGTAGCCTGCCACTCCCCGGCTAACAGTTCACAGCCCTTCCAAGTTTTATGTTATTAGAAAGTTTTGAAATTGTTCTCTGTTCACTGAACTCTAGGTTATTAAAATGTATCAGGGAGAACATAGGTCCTAACAATGACCCGAGGGAACGCCACTCTTAAACCCTACTAGGTCTAATAAACAACCCCTTACCACTCTCAAGTCCATGCAGGCACTGGGGAACTCCTCACTTCTTGTAGTCGTGCTGTTTCATCTGTTACGTCAACTTAAGCACACAAAACGTTCCTATTTGGATTTAGAAAAATAAATACATAAGGTACCGCTGAAACCTGTTCTCTGATTCATGTTACTCAGATAATTTTGTATGAACTTTGCTGATGTCCCATTCATTTTATGAGTTCTAGCTTTGCTCAGAAGTTTGATTTTTGGAAATTTAAGGAGGATTGGAAAATCATGTCCTGCTTCTGAGCAACTTCCAAACTCACTCCTTCAGTATTAGATAGTAGGATTAAAAGTCTACTTCAGCTAATTGAAACAGGGATATATTAAAGTATATGACAATTAACCTGATTGGGTTTTGCCAAGGAAACCTGTGGTGCTTACAGGGTATCATCTAAATAAATCCAGACCTCCCACATTGTGATTGATTATGTTTGTTGTCCACTGAAGTGCCCGAACAAGACCATTAGCCTTATCATTCTGTTACATCACTGATTCATTGGACACCCAAATCTCCTAACAGGATACTAGGGGGTTCATTTCTGAAAGGGAACTTACCATGTCCATTGGCATATACTGCTAGAGAATGCATTGGGAAAATAATTGCACTCTTATATTTCGAATCATTGAAATGGAAATCGAAATATTTCTGTGATTCCCTGTTTTCTAAACCCAAGCAGGAAATTATTAAGGGAAAAATGTCCATGCAGGCGAAACTCCGAATCTGTTGCAGTCGTGCTGTTTGATATGTTGCTTAAGCTGACAATAATTGAATTTCCAAAAGGCATTTGATAAGGTACAGAAAATAAGGCTCTTTAATTAGGTAAGAGCCCATGGTTTTGGCATAGTATATTAGTACGGATAGAGGATTGGCTGACTAATAGGAGACAGAGAGTTAGGATAAGAGGGGCATTTTCAGTATGGCAAAATGAAACTAGTGAAGTGCCATAATGATCAGTGCTGGGGCCCCAGTTATTGCCAATATATATTACTGAATTGGACGAGGGAAGCAAATGTATTATCGCCAAGTTTGCAGATGGCACAAAAATAGGTTGGAAGGAAAGTGGTGTGTGTGACACAGAGAGTCTACAATGGAATATAGACAGATTTAGTGAGTGAGCAAAAACTTGGCAGGTTGAATATAGTGGTGAAAAACATGATGTTATGCACTTTGGTTGGAAGGGTAGAAGAGTTGAATATTAATTAAATGGAGGAAGACTGCAGAAAACTGCAGCACAGAGGGACTTGGGGATCCTGATGCATGAATCCCAAAAAGCTAGAACACAAGTTCAGCAGGAAATACGGAAGGCAAATGGCATGGTGGCCCTAGTTTCAAAGGGAATGATGTATACAAACAGGGATTATTGCTTAAAATAAACAAGATACCAGTTAGAATACTATTAGCAGTTATATTTCCCTTATCTAAGGAAAGATAGACAATCATTGGATGCAAACCAGAGAAGATTCGTTATGTTGTTCCCGCATCTGGATGGATTTTCTTATGAGGAGAAGTTGAGTAGGTTGTTTCTACACTCATTCGAATTTAGCAGAATGAGAGGCAAACTTGTTGAAACATATACGAAACTTAAGCGGCAGGACAGGGCAGATGCTGAGAGGTTGTTTTCCCTTCTGGGAAAGACTAGGACCAGAATTATAATTTCAGAGTAAGAGGTCGCCCATTTAAGACAGAGATGAGGAGGACCATCTTCTCGCAGAGGGCAGTGAAACTGTAGAATTCTTTACCACAGAGGTTAGTAAAAGCTGGGTCGTTAAGTATATTCAAGGCTGAGATAGACAAATTCTTTAATCAGTAAGGGAGTCAAGTGTCATGTGGAAAAGGCTGGAAAGTGGAGTTTATGGTGGAGCAGACTCGATGCACTGAATGGCCTACTTAATCTCTTACGTCTTATGGCCTGAATTAACATCTGACCACGAAAGCAACAATCAATTAAAAAGAGGGTAATGCCAATTGTAAGATGTGTGAATCATTGCTATTACCTATTAGGAGCTCATTTCCGAAACAATTGTGTACCCTAATCATAATGATCAGAATGTCGGACTATGCAATAAATCAATCACATACCTTTATGTTTAATCCTAATTGAACCTCCCGTATCTGCAACAATCTCAGACACTGATCTACATTAAATTTGATAATCATTGATCTACCTAATGCTGAGTTGCGGTCATACATTAAGCTTTACATCTTTTCCAATTCATTTAATGGATATGGGCATCTGTGGCAAGGTCAGCATTCACTGCCCCCACTGAATTGCCCTTGAGAAGTTCTGAGGAAACTTCTTTCTTGGGTGCACCTTAATTAATTTCAAGGGCATTTCTGAGGATAATTAAGAGCAAACTACATTGAGTAGCCTTTCAGCCAGATCAGTTAAAGAACGACTGTTTTATTACGTCAAGGACATCGATGTGTTTGGAAAATAACCCAGTGGTTTCGTGGCCACATTATCGGATATGAGGTTTTACATTCATATATTACAGATTCATTCAACTAAATTAATTAGTATTTCCCAGCCGCCCTGGTGGGATTAAAGCTCAATATGTTAACCACTGTTGTACCAAAACCGACTTATTCGTTAAGTAATTGGTTAATAGTTATTTGTTATAAACACTGTTAGATGACCCAGTGTAATTAAATAATTATTCACTAATTAACTGTATATTAGTATTTAAGTTACCATGCCTGTGCTTTTGTGCCAATAAGCTTTTTCAATATTCCTTGAACATAAGCCAAGAAAGTATTAGTTGATTCAGTCCGTAGCTTTTGGGATCCAAATTGATGGTCACTGAGGTGAACTCGTAATCACATGGACCTGGTGATTTAAAACAGTTCAGCGAGCAATGTTAAGCATTAATGACTTCTAAGCATAGGCGGGGATGCAAATCCCAGAAAGTTCCTTAGTACGGACGTAATGTGAGGGTATTCATTGTTAATTTGCTCCCTTGAAATTTCTCTGGATACTGCAAAGGGGAATTCTAATATAGGTTTACAACTCGCACTCTGGTTCAGAACCAAACGGTTCACAGCTTACACTGGTATGTAATTAAATCTAAATCGATCAGTAGGTTTGAATTATGTTGCGTATTCCAATATATTAATTGATTATAGGTACGATGTACGTTAATATCTGCAACACGTGGTGGAATCGTTCAATTATGGAATGGGAATAACAGAAAAATTATTGTCATCTGGCCCCGCAAGTCCTTGCCAAACGTTAGCTAATATCGGCCCTGTATCCCACAGCCCCACCCTTCCTCTGTAGCCCTGCGTTTTTTTGGGTTTTCATCAAATTTATGTTTGAAAACCACTGTTGAATCTGCCTTGAAGGTTTTAACACGTAAAGCATTCCAAATCCTAATAATTTGCTTTGTACAACAATCATTCATCATGTTACCTTTGGCTCTTTTTACAATTGCATTGAGTATGTGCCCTTTGGCTCTCGACCAATCTGCCACAGGGAGCAGTTTCTCTCCAACCACTTCGCCTAGGTCCGTCATGAGCTTGCACACTTCTATCAAATCTGCTCCTAAAGGAGAACCATGAATGGTTCTGCAGTCCATCCTGAAACTGAAGAACCCCTCATCCTGTAAATATTCCCACTGTTTGTTGGCCCTATAGCCCTATAGCTATCACATACTTCCTAATGCGTGGTACTCAGAATTGGACACAATTCCCCAGTTAAGTCCAAGGACATGTTTCATAAACCTTCGTCATAACTTCCTTGCTTTTGTACTCTACTAGATTTATTAAATATTACAGACATGTGTGACTTTATAACCAGTTTCTAAAACTCCTGCCTTTTCACTTTCAATATTTTTACACAAAACTCCCCGGATGTCTATTTTCCCCCACCCGCTTTATAATTATGCCATTTAAGATATATTCCTCTCCTAATTCTTCCTACCAAAATGTTTCACTTCACATTTTGCTGAATTGAAGTTATCAGAATGTTTATTTTCCTCTTGAATTCTCCATCTATCCTCCTCATAGTTCCCAAGATTGGAAATCTGGTGTCATCAGCCAACTTCGAAATTAAGCGCTGAGCACCCAATTCTAAAAAAGTCTCCACTGACCCCTGGAAGCAGATTGAGTTGACTTAGGAAGGTGTCCTGTCATCGTCGTGTCTGACAGAACTGAAGGAAGCCGGCAGCGTCTCCAATTTCACATTGGGCCACCTCTTCTGCTTCGTTTGTTAATATTTGAAGTTAACCCCAGGATTCTGTACTAAGGCTGCCGTTTCCGGCATTCCTCGTTAATATAGTGGTTAGCATCCACGCATGTCATGCGGGCGAAAGGGGTATAATTCCACGACGGGGAAATCTGTTATTGCAAATTGATAAATAAACCACACGAAATTGAAAATGGTTTGGTAAAATGGAGAGGCTGAGTGCTGATAAAGCGTTTTTTTTCAGAGATCCCGGGAAAAGAGAAGAATCCAGTTAAAACAATAGTCAGGCGAAATTTCCATGTGGCTAGCACAGAAACAGATCCTTCACCTCAACTGGGCTAAATCGGAAATTAGTTAAAATCATTGAATTGGTAGCTAGGATGCAAAACAGTTTGCTGAAACAAGATAATTTCAAACCGACAAGAACTGACCGTAATCAATTTAGTAATGAGTGACCAGTCCGAATTGATTAACAATCCGCTAGTAAAAGTGGACCGTGTAACATGACAGAATAACTTAGATTGTAACCTCTCCATTCATTTTGTTTTGTTTTTTCACCTCATGTCTTTTTGCCTTCGGACGGCAGCTATTCAGGATCCTGCTATTCATCCTCCGTTTTTTCTCTTTCAGTATGAAATTACCCCTCTCTCAGTAAACACCATGATTTTCCTAATTTCGGTTCTATTATCGGGATTCCGTACTAATCAGCTGCCCTTGGCAAAGAGATAATTTACTCATTGTGTCTTTCATTGAGTAAAACGTGAAAGATTGTGAACTGCATTCACATTTGTCGCTCTTCCTCCTCGCCAATCTTTCAGTTATTTTCCTCTTTAGTTCTGTTTGCCCCTTGAACTCCATCCGAACTCTCTACGATTCCAGACGCTAAACCACAGCTCAGTCCCTGCATTTAACCCACTGGCTGTACCTTTAACGAGGTCTTTCCTCATGATCACAGCAGGGATTCGATATTTGTTTTTATAACATTAAGCAGGTCATATTAGCCTGTAGTCTATTTCAACTGACTGGAAATGTGGGACTAAGGGCCACAGTCAAATAACTAAAGCCAGAGATATTAGCGCGGTAATTAGAAGATAATTCAGCACACACAATGGGCTAGGTTATTTAGGAAAAGGAGGGAAAAGCAAACATATGGAGATAGTCACTAAACAACCACAATCTCCGAATAACTGTACAGGCTCCAGGGAATGACATCAGCAAAGTTCGAGGAACAGCCCAAGATCTACCAACTGGGTGCAGTACTGGCTTATAGTCTATAAAATGTATTCAACAAATTTAGAGAAGAACATCTGACTCCATGTTGTTTCTTTTTTTTCTGATTTGTTTTTGTCATTTTTCTTTGTTTATTCCTTCGTGTGTCGTACGGCCGGATGCTACGCACTCACTAACGAATGCATATTGGAAAATAATTCCATCCTTTAAAAGAACAAATAAAAATGTTCATTCTTACTTCATTTTTGTAATGATGAAAGCGTTACTCTGCCGTCCATCCTCATTGACTTTATCCCGTGTAAATCCTGCCCACTCCCGCACTCCACTGGTTTAAAAGCTGTTATATTTACACCTTTCTTCTGATCTGGTAGAAAAAGTTATCGACCTGAGCAGCTCACCTTGTCTGCACAGATGCTCTTGGCCTGCTGAGTATTTGGAGAATTTTCAGTTAATTTTTCTCTCAATTTTTCAGTGCCGTCAGTATTTTCCTTTTCTATCTGAAAATATTGTGGATCAAAATCATGAACGACATCCATATTCCTCGCTCCTCCCCGTCGCAAATCTTTCAGCTTTCCTCATATGGAACTCCCTTTGTATCTTGAACTCCTGCCTAACGCCGGACACTGAACGTCAGCTCAGTCCCAATATTGAAGAAAGTGACAGTCTCTGCAACGAAAACTGCTTCGAAGTTTTTGCAGTGATTTGATCCATGTAAACAGATACGGCCAGGCAAGGAAGCTATTTCCGTTTGCTGGGAATCTCGAACTATGGGTCAAAGTAAAAAAAAAGCCAGAGATTTGAATTTGGAAATTAGGAAACAAATCTACAACACAAAGCATGCTGGAAATTCAGAGCTCTCTCTTGTACACGGAAAACAATGAATGATCGACTGTAGCATTTTCAATATGACATACATAGAGTTTTATTAAAGGAGGGCATTAAGGAATATAAGGCAAAGGCGAGCAGATGGAGTTGGCCGCCATTCGGACATATAATTATTGAATATTTTCTAGGGACAAAAAGGCCTAGACAGCAACTTTTTTTTTTCTAGTTTGGTTTTGTCAGGTTTCTTTCTTTATACACAACGGTACATTCGGACAGTTGCGATGCTGCCATTCACAACCTCATCTGGACGCATTATTTGCTTCGCTAATATATTCACAGAATCACGGAAACACAGAAATGTTATACCGCAGGAGGTTGTCATTCAACCCAATTTATCTGCACCAGCTCCCCAAATGAAGAATTCACTTAGTGCCTTCCCCCGCCTTCTTCCCATATGAACGTTATTCCTTTCCAGGTATCAGTCTAACTCCCTTTTCAATGCTTCACTTTAACCTGTCTCCACCACGATCTCAGGCAATGCATTCCAGGCCTTAGCCACTTTTTGAAAGAAAAGCAAATACTTCTTCCCCGTGTCACTTTTGCTTTTTAAACAACCACTCTAAATCCAAGCCATCTCGATCTGATTCTATCATGAACAAGAACACTTTGTTCTGCCTACTCTGTCCTGACCCCTCGTGATTTTCAATGTTTCTATAAAACTTTATCTCAACCTTCGCTTCTACCAGGAAGAAAGACCTAACTTCTCCAATCTTTCTTCAATACTGAAATTCCGTATCCTAGGAACAATTCCCGTGAATATTTCCTGCCCTCTTTCCAACATCCTTCATTTCTTCACATCCTGCCTAACGAGCAGCACACAGAAATAGGTGTTAAGCACCAAATGATGCTGAACTAGAGCCTTCAACAAAACTTATTTATGTTATTCCCATTACAAGTCTATTTGTATTTTCTAATTTGGAAACACGTGTCTCCTGCCCACATGGTTCGAAGTGACCCCACCACCAACGGATCAGTTGTAATCTGCGTAGTCCTTCCACATCCACTACTGAATGGTGGTAGATAAATTAATAACGAACTGGAGGAGGAGGCTCCACATATAACTGGTGGCCTAAGAAGCGATGCTCAAATCCAATAACGAGTAAAATGATACCCTCACAATATCTTCCAAACCTAACTATAACCCGACCTTCAAGTCATGCCCCTGTCCCAATTGAAGGAGCCCCGTCATGACCTCAACATCATCACCTGCAGAAACAACATTATCATAGAATAGTCAAGGCAAGGAGGAAGCCATTTGGCTCATTTTGACTATGCTGGCATTTTGAAGGGCAAATCCACCCAGTGTCAATTCTTCACCTTTATTCTGATGCCTGAACATATATATATATATATATATTTTTTTTCATTTTCAGAACTTCAACCTTTTTCTATCCCCTTGAGCATGGAAGAGCGAAGAGTGATTTGATATGATTCCTATCCCAATAAAATGTATTGCAAGGAAAAACTGCTTCCCCCAGCGGTAAGAATGGGTTTGAATCTTAACATTATTTTGCAACTGATCCACAGCAATAGTGCAAGCCAAGAGAAAAGTAAAGAAGCACTCTTCACAATTGGTGTACCTGGAAATCCAGGAACAATTCTTATAATCTATGAGGCTACCACAATTTCTAGATCATGCATTTTTTTTGCAAGTGAAAGAAACATCTTCGTTTCCTCATACCTCCTTGAATAATTCAGCGTCCATTGCTCAATTTGTTTGGCCGCTTCACTGAAAGGCAGCGACCAGACAAGGGGTAGATGGAACCATAGAACACTACAGCACAGATAAACAGGCCATTCGGCCCTTCTAGTCTGTGCCTATACTCAGATTAAAATTTTGATGCTCCATCGAATGAGCTACCCGGGCTTCGCTGGCTACTTTTCACACAGCCACCTTCCACTGCCTGACAAGCAGCATCACAAGTTTGTGTTTTCCATTTCCTTCTTTGTTAATTCTTTCCTTTTCGTGTTTCCACCTTTAAAAATACTTCGTTTTTCTACCTGAAAGAATGGTGGATCCAGATATATTCCTGATTTAAATAGATCTAATTCACAAGGTGATGGGGAAAGGCTGGATTTTGGAATACATTTGAGACCTCCTTCCCACCGCCAGAAAAGACTAGATGGGCAAGGTTCCATGATTCACGAGGTTAATTTACACATATACTGGGAGATAAGAAAATGGTTCAAATGTGACGGTGATGAATAAATGATTCCTGGCAATTGTCTAATATTTCGTACCGAAATGTAACCAGGCTGCTTTTGTCCCGCTGTGGTGACGGATTGGATAAGGTGTTGTACATCGATGTTGCACATGGGGCTCTGTGTCAATGTTCAAACTGCCCACAGCCTCAATAATTGGAATGATTATTTCCTTCCATCTGCTCTTTAAATTGAAAATGCATCAAATTTAATCCGTTGACCCAAATCTTGGAATCAGAAATAATTTATCCTGATCGTTTAGATAAAGAGATTTTGTTAGAAACTAAATAAGCTTCAAAAAAGGTGGTTAATCAGCGCAAAATACTGGCTGAAATATATTGTAATAAGGAACCGTAAATGTTTGGGAGGAAACGCTCGGCCTTTCGCTCATGAGCATTAAAGCGGTTTGGTTTCATTGGGTTGGACCGGATTTATTTGCGTGAAACGACCGCAGCAGGACTCGACCCAGCAATCGTCAACAGCATCACACGTATACGGAATAAAAACACCTTATCTAGTAGGCCATATGGCCACAACATCAGCATTGCAACAACTGTGGTTTTTTGCCCCGTTACTTTAAGAACCTGAATCAGAAGGTAGAGTGCACACATTGCCCCCGTGTCCTGATTCACTCCTTAATCTGAATTCTTACTGTTATCTATGAATCTGGTTTGTCATTGTGCTGCTTTAACAGGAAATCACAATGTTCACCGTGGCAAAGCCACGGACAAGGGACGTTAGGGACTTGGGAGAATATTTTCAATTTCACTAGAACAATTTATTTACGTTACAGATAGTCGATTTATATCAGAAATGGAACTTAATTGAACTCTATTTAGGTCAGGAAACTGCAATATGTTATTTTTTCACTTTTCCTTTCAATGTAAAAAAAAAGTCCCCACAAATTTACGCATCTTCTTCACTTCTTCCCTGAATTTATTTTGACTAGCTTGATAAACACTGGTATTTGTACAGGATTTCAAATACAGCATTATGTAACCTGTGTTAGAGGTGAGGCATACCAGCTATGTATAATCGAGTCGTTAATGCACGGCTACGTTATTAGTTACAGAATAGACAGTAGCTGCCAACCGCAGCACTGTAAACCTGCTGGATATAGTGAACAGGAAAAGAATGGATTTCCTTGGCTTTCCACCTCTGGGTCATCCTGTTTTTTAATGTTGAAAGTCCGGAGTCCGCTGCGTCCTCTGGTAACTGTTGAAATGTGCGTAAGTGTTAAACATGATAACAACAATATGAAAAAGAAGGGAGTAATGGAAGCCAAATACTTCTCAACCAAAAGCCAGCTACCTCGGCGGGCAATGTGAAAAATCCGGCGCCAGTTAGGAAACCCTACGAAATTTATTAATGATCCGTGTGTGTTCAAAAGCAAACCAAAAGGCGATATTCTCCAAATTGACCAGCACATAGGCCGGTGTTAAGATCACTGCAACAGTTTTCAAGTGGAAAACTTTGGTTTAAAATTGTGACAACATACCTCTGCACAACAGTCAAAAGTCAAGTAAACTGTAAATCACAACGGTTATTATGATCCATGTACATTTCCAACTTGCGAACAAAAGTGCAAGAGAGAAAGGAATGTGAAAAGAGTTTGCTGAAAATTTGATATACCATTGAATGCAACAGCATGACCAGTAGATCTGCTGTTGCCATGGGCATTATATCGACAGAGGAAAATTTGGAAAGGCCGCAATTTATTCTGACGAGAATAATGACTGTCAGTAGGTTCACTGTCAGGAAGAGGGAAAATAAGTCAACCGATTAGTCGTCCATCGTTCTTCACTCTCGATTGGCTTTTCCTTTTCACCGCCACCTCCACAAGAAAAAACATAAATCGACAATTATTGGCAGCCATAGATATTTCATTGTGTTATTCAGTATTCAAACTAACAACCAATGTTTCTTGTGCCATGTAATGAAATTTTTTAAAGTTACCTTTATGGTTCCATGGAGTAATAGGTGAATATTTTCATTTAGCTCCCTTGGCTTCTGTGGAGGAAGGGAACCTGGGGAGTAGGATCAGAGGCAGTGTTCAAAATAGTTTTTCAAACCGTTATTGGAAAGATGGGTATTAAAAATAAACGATGCTCAGAAAAATAAGTGTAATCTGTGCGCCTTTGTTATTTATAATCTCCCAGTGAGTGTTGCCCGTGAACTGAGAGGGAGCTGTGAAACCACCGCGGTTTGTGGACAGCCAAGGGGAAGGGAGCCCAGAGCGATAATTATTTGTCGAAACATGTTGCAAAGAGACTCATTGAGTGGGGTTGTCGCAGTCTGAGGAATTATCAGCATCAAATTGGCATTTTAAAAATTAGTTTATTACTATAATTCCTGCCCAATACAATATTTTCTGATATAAATATTTATGGTGAATCAATCTCTTTCTCCTCAGTATGCGAAGGAATGTTAAACACCCGACACCCACAATTTAACGAACAGAACAACGCCCGGCGGCAGCGCAGATCTGGGATTTCGGATGATATTCAACCAGCTATCCTTGGATGAATGGCTTCAAAATGAGGAAATTATTGGAATCTGTTACATAGTCCATAACAGTGTGACAGTCAGCAATTATTAGATGACAGTATCGTTGACTTACTGGATCCTCAAAGCGTAAGATAGGAAATTCTGCTTATCTGTAGAATAGTTGTCCAGCTTTACCGCTCCAACCGAAGTATATCTGAGATCCGTAACTGCTGCTCCTTTATAGGACAATGTGGCTCGGTGTGAGTCCAACAGATTACACAAGTGACGTTCGGCACAGTCAATTTTCAGATAAGTTGATTTTCTTCTTCATAGCCTCCGGTATTTCAAGGGGAAAATTTTGCAGGAAATAGCCATTTAAATGTATCAAGTGGAGTTAATCCCAGAAGCAACGTGATCTGTGCATGCCCTGTGAAAACTGGAGTGAAGTCAGGTGGAAAGGGTCGGTGCTTACCTTGGCGATTGTTTGTCTTTACCCCTGGATATATATTTTTTTTCATATATTTATCCTCAATCGTTTATTTAAGTGTTTTGGTCAGCTTTCTACATGTTCTAAGTAAAGAGTAATTTCGATTAGAAGTTGTTGACTGTAAATCAAACTAAACTCTCCGTGGTCTGTCTAAATTTGGAACATGGAGAGATAACTAGATGAGATAAATATTTCCCATCTCATCAGTTTTCTTGCGATGCAATTTTCGATTAGTAACCGGAGAGTAAACTGGAGATATGTTGAACGCAAATGGTTAGTTTACATGTAAACGTTTAAAACATGGAATTAAGTTTCGCAAAGTCCACTCACATTCTGATACTAAAGACATAATGAAGGAAATAAATATTTAAAGTGCGGAGGCCACAGGGAATAGAAAAAATAGTTCCAGATTCCAGAGTAAAATTCAAATTCGATTTTCCTTCACGAAGGTCAGTGGGTTGAGAACCGTTGTTCTATAATTAACTTCTCGGTGGTTTTGACTTCACATGCTGAGTTGGGCAGGCAGAGATTAATCAGTCTCATAGGTTATGGTACAGAATTCCCAATAGAAGCAGTGTAGTGGGGCCAACTGTTCCATCTGGGCTGAGCTCTTTATATGCAATGCTGCCAGTTTGATGGCAAACAGCAAGCCGAGCTTCGCAGTTCATCAAGGCAATTTTTCTTCTTCATCAAGCCGGAGTCCCATGACACTTGACTTCCAAATTTCCAACAGGTCTTTGACAAAGGATGTGTATCCATTGCTTGGATTCCAAAGTCTGTTAAATGTCGCAGGTATTAGGAATTATAAAGGAAGTTTGAGGTGTATTTGTTTGAGCAGACATCAAATTCGAGGCAGCCTGGTTTATCAAATGCAGAAGGCCCATGTTTGGCCTGTTTGATGTTGGACTTCACAATATCAATGGGGCTCGTTTGTTTCTCCTCGGTGATGAAAAAGTATGAGTTAACCGAAAACATCAATTTGTTTCATTTGTTTGTGGCTCTCAAACAGACATAGATGCAAACTCTTGCAAATTATTTCTTCAGTTTTTAAATTACAGTAGTAGCAATGAAAATATCTATCTATCTATCTATCTATCTATCTATCTATCTATCTATCTATCTATCTATCTATCTATCTATCTATCTATCTATCTATCTATCTATCTATCTATCTATCTATCTATCTATCTATCTATCTATCTATCTATCTATCTATCTATCTATCTATCTATCTATCTATCTATCTATCTATCTATCTATCTATCTATCTATCTATCTATCTATCTATCTATCTATCTATCTATCTATCTATCTATCTATCTATCTATCTATCTATCTATCTATCTATCTATCTATCTATCTATCTATCTATCTATCTATCTATCTATCTATTTATCTATCTAGTTATGTATTTGGCTATCTACTTATCTGCCTATATATATATGTATATATACAGATAGATAGATAGTAAATAAATCACACAGTCTGATAAGTGCTTTCACTATCCAATTCAACCCCTGCTCATTTGGATTTTGGCACCATCTCGTTCTTTGAAAAAGACAGGTGCAAAGTGCTCACATAGTAAATCAATCATGCCCTTCTTAAGTCAATCATCGTTCTACTCCATGCACCGTCCCATCTTGCTTCTCATTAGTCATTTAATATTCTTTTACCTTTGGAAGACATTCGCATTCCCCCATTGATGAACTGTAAATCTGTTTTTGGTTGCTCGATTTTCCTATCCAATTTCGTTTTTCATTTTGTTTACTTGAACTTTCTGTTCTCAGCTTGCTCCTCACTTGCAATGTCTGTTTGGAGTTTGACGTGCACACGTCTTTTTCTGCCTCATCTTCCTCTATATCACTGAAGTCATTCAGGGAGCTCTGGCTTTGGTTGCACTATCTCCAAGCTCCAAACCTCCCCCACCCACTTTTTTCTGCAAACGTGTCTCAATTGTAGTCAAACCATTTCCTATTTAATGGAGATTTGTATCACAGGGTTGCTTTGGCCATGCCTATTCTCAACTCACTGCAATTGACACTACACAAACTCAGTATTATTTTGCTATATTTTGTTGTAGATTATGTAACCCTTGCTTTATCACGATTTTACAAAAATCTAGGGAAGTGTTAGCATTGTTCCATATATACATTATATTGTTCGTAAAAGGTGCTTGGCTTGGAGGCTGGCGTAATACTTATATAAACAAGTGGAAGAAAGAATGTTCATGGAACATAGATCAGCCAATTTAACATCAATATTAGAAAAATAAAGTAATCACGATTAAGAAGAGAATAGAAAAAGCTATGAAAAAAAACGAGTTGTCAGCAAGAATTTAAAAAGGCAAAATTTTGCCTGACCAAACTTGATTGTGTGGGCAAAAATGAAATCGTTATTTTTTGCAGGATTAATAAAACAATAAGCTTATTATCTAAATGGTAAGAGATAGCAGAACTCCGAGATTCACAGGGTTCAGGCTATATTTGTGCATGAATCACAAAAGGATCGCCTTGCAGGCACAGCAGGTAATAAGGAAATCAAATGGAATGTTACCAATTATTATGAGGGCAATTGATTAAATGAATAGGAAGGTTGTACAGGCATTGCTGAGATCACGTCTTAGTATTGTGCACAATGCAGATCTCCTTAGTAAAGAAATATGTAAACGCGTTGGAAGCAGTTTGGAGAATATTTGCTAGAATAATGCCAGGAATGCGCTTTCATTTTAGGAAAAAAAAAGCTTGTATCAACTGGAATTTAGAAGTGAATGAGGGGACATAATTGTGGAAAGGTGGGAGGGGACTGAAGGTCGATCATAAATTATGCCTTGGAATCGTTTGGGCGCATGACTTAATCCTGTTCTGTATATCCTATGTAATGCTATGATTAATGTTCTTGAAATATTCTCCGACAAACACTTGATCCACGTGACCAACTACCTTCCCCGGAATCAGTACCAGCAGTGCCGCCATCTTCGCTGTCTTGATCAATTTATTGATGAAGAAAATCCTCCTGATTACATTTCAGCTCCAGGACATCACTGCAGCAGTTCCTCAGGGCCGTGTGGTCTTCCCAACAATCTTCAGCTGCTTCATCACTGACCGTCCTTCCATTATATGAACAGAAATGGAGGTGTACGCCAATGATTGATAAATATTCAGCACCATCCACGACTCCTCAGACACTGAAGCAGCCCGTGTCGAAATGCAGCAGGACTTGGGCAATATCCCGGGTTGTGCTGACAAGTGGTAAGTAATGTTCGCGCCACACAATTTCCAGGTAATAGCAAACTCCAACAAGTGAGAATTCAGCTATCACCCCTTCAGGTCCATTGGCATTATTCTCAATGAATACCGCACTATCAACATCCTGGGCGTTTCCGTTGACCAAAAATTGATCTTGACTAGCCAAATAAATACAGTGGCTCCAAGAGAATGTTAGAGCCTGGGAGTCTTAAGACGAGTAACTGACATCCTATCTCCCCGAAGCCTGACCAGCGCCTTCAAGGCACAACACATGCATGTGATGGAATACACTACACTCGCTTGCATGAGTGCAGCTCCCACAATGCTCGAGGAGCTTGACACCATCCATGGCAAAGCCACCAGCTTGACTGAAACCACATCCGCAAACAATTAATCCCTCCACCACAGACGCACTGTGGCAGCAGTTGCTACCATCAGTCACTCAGCATCTTGATTTGGAAGTATATTGCCGATCCTTCACTGTCGCTGAGTCAAAATCTTGGAAAACGCATTGTAACAGCAGTGTGGATGTACCTAAACAAAATGGACTGCAGCGAATCAAGAAGGTACCTCACCAGCACCTTCTGCAGAGAAACTAGGGGTGCGAAATAAATGCTTGCACTACCAGTGAAGCCCACCCCCCGTGAAAGAATAATACTAAAAAAGTAAACTGTGTTGTGATAAAAAGTTAAACACGTGGAATGTAATGGACAGCGGCATCATTGGAAAGAAAGTGGAATCAATGTTAGGAAAGAAAAGGTCGTGGTGAACTGTTATTTTTTTAACAGAATGGGAAAAGTTTTATAGCGTTTATACCCTGTAGTCGGTTTTGTCACCAGTTTTGCTCTTCTTCTTCTTTAATTACCTGGCCCTTATTGTGAAGGCCTGAATTTAAAAACTTGCATATGACACAAAATCCAGGAGGGCTATGGAACTCTGTGCAATACAGTGATACACTTCCAGAGGACAGAGATAGTTTGGTGGGACAGAGCCAGTGAGATAAAATGTAATGCTGGGAAGGGCGTGACCATACTTTTTGTAGCAAGAGCGATGTCAGGCTAAATAAATACACAATGCAATGCTAAATGAGATCTAGTAGCCAAGATACGGGGAGGAATATTTGGATAACCATTGGCGTTGGGGAGTTACTTTTTTAAGAAAATGAGATAATCAGTTTTATAAATAGAGGCGTTAATTACAACAGCATTGAAATTAGGGTTAATCTTTCTATTACAATGTTTCAGCCTCAACAGTTGGTTTGGAACATTTCTGGGGAACAAACATTCAGAAGGGTGTGTAGAAAGTATGCCAAGAAAAAATAACGACATGTTTCCTGAGTAGATTTGGGAAGCTAGGGCTGTTCTCCATGGTGTTGTGAAATGTGAGAGAAAAAATGGATAGAGATATTCAAAACAATCAAGGTTTGTGCAGAGTAAACATGGACAAAGCATTTCCATTGGAAGAAGTTCTGTGAAGCAGAAGGCAATGATTATTTTGGACCTTGGGAATGGCTGACATTATTGTACTCCATGTGGGAGGGGTAGGGTTAACGTTATAATATTTTGTGGCGAATACAGTTCTGAACTTGGACTCTCCACAGCTGAAAAGTTTGCAGGCAGAGAGGGACTGACCAGCCAGAAAGCCAGAAAACATGTAGGTCGTTCAAAAGACCAAACTGTTTGCTGATCTGAATGGGAGGGATATTTGATAGGAAGTGCCGCCAGTCTCATCGCCATAGGATCATGGGTGGCCAGGAAGTACAGGGAGGGATGATAACGATCAATGGAGGGATTATTAGTGGAGATTCCATGTTTAAGGGGAAAGACAGGCGTTTCTGTGGTAGCAGACGTTTTTTTCCAGAATGGCATGTTGCTTCCCTGGTATCAGGGTATATTATATCTGCTCCGGAGACGCAAAGTGAACAGGCTGAGATCATGGCCCATATCCATCACAACAACATAATCAGGAAAATGATCGTGATCCTACGCAAATTTAGGAATAATATTGAGGAGAAGGGCTTGTAAAGGAAACAATAATCTCACTATTATTCACGCAGCCACGCATAACTGAGTCCAAAATCATGAGGATAGGCCAAACGGATATATGGTTCGAGAGATGGTGCAGGGGGAAGGGGTTTAGAATGGTGAGGAATTTGGGACATGTCTGGGGAATGCGGGGTCTCTACACAGCGGTCGGGTACACATTAACTGACATGGAACAAATGTGTTTGTGGGAAGATTTGTTGGTACTATTCGAAGGTTTTTAAATTTTTAGACTGGAGGATGGAAGGCTGAGAATAGATTCCAAAAGAAGTAAATCAGAGGTGGAATTTTAAATGTGAGGGGTATGGCGATTTATGCCATTGAGCTAATAGGATTGATTGACTCATGAAAGTATGGTTTTTAAGCTATTACTGAAACACGGATTAGGAAAGGGCAGGAAGAGCATAATAATATTCCTGGTTTCAGCATTTTCAGGCCAGATACAGAGGATAATAAGTAATAAAGGCGAGCAGCAGTATCGCTCAAGTAAAAAGATTCAAGCGTGAGAAGGGATGATATTTTTAGATGGATCAGCAAATTAAGCTGCATAATTCACGCGTATGTTGAAACAAGCAATCACAATGTTGTGAATTTATTGTAAACCTCCAAATACTCCGAGAGGGACAGATGGTCACATTTGAAGTCACAGTCACGTTTTAGGCCAATATTTTTCCATGCTTAATGGCCGTGTTGGGAAGTAGGAGCTATAAGGAAGGTGCAGCTACATTCACAGGCAGCTTCCACAATCTTTGGAGTGGCTCAATCTGCATTGGTCCTCACCTTCACACAGCTCTGTGGCTTCCAGTAACTGGCTACATGTACCACCGGCCAAACGCCCTAAAATGCTCAGTGGGATGGTCAAACCAGGTGAGGTTGGGAACCTTCGCCATCTTAACGATTTACCTGCACTTGCATCTGAAAATCGATTCCAGTAGACTGACCCCTTTAGCCAATTAAGTGTTCCGTGGACTAAAGGCAATTCAGCACCTTTCTATGGAAGGTGTAGTGCTCAATAAGGCAGAAAAGAGGTCCTGGTCATTTCTGTTCCCACATATATATCCAAACGTTTAGAATCGTTGGCACTGGATCTGGAAAAGCAGCGGAAGATGACCAGCGCTATTCCCACAACATAATCCAATTGACACTCGTCTTCTTTGTGAAATCTACATTTTCACTCGTCTTCATTATTAAATCTGCATCAGATTTGCACTCGCGTATTCTGATCATTAGCAATGGTACCCGGATTTTGAATTTAGTGACATAATCACTAAGCCATGATCTCCGCTGGGGAGTTAAAAAAAAATTGTGTCGTGGTGCTATTTCCAAACACTCTCAATAAGAAAAAGTTTGTTAATACGTTCTCCCAAATGCCTGATACTCTAGCGTCTCACTCCTCATTCTTGGTGCTAGAATTTGAAATAGAGTTTTTTCTATGTCTCATTAAAACACCGACACCAACAGGTGTTAAATCATAATCTGAATAGTAAAAAAAGGAGCGTAGTTGGGGAAACTTTCCAGTGACCGTACGGTGAAAAATAAGGTTGAGGAAAAGACACGTTGTCACTTCTCCACCCCCCACCCCCCCACCCCGCCCCCTCCTCCATCTGTTGCCGCTGACTGGTCAGGATTAGCAGAAGAAGCAATTTAATACTCACTGCTAATCGCAACTATAGAACATTGTGAAATATAACTTATCTAACATGACAGCAATGATGACATGTTGTTCCACTATCGATGATGACATGTTTTCCTACCATCTAGAATGAAAATAGCAGCAGGCACTTGGGGATGTAATCATTCTCCCTCCCGCCCACCGCCCCGCACCCCAGCTACTCACAATCGTGACTTGGAAATACACCGCATTTACTTCACTGTCGCTGGGTCAAATTTCTGGAGCTCCAACCCTAACAGCACTTTAGGTGTACCTTCAACACATGGACTGCAGCAGTTAGGAAGGCAGCGCACCATCACCTTTTCAAGGGCAACTAGGAATGGGCAATAAATTTTGGACTCGACAGAATGTCCACATCCCATGAATGATTAATAAATGCTTTTCAAAACATGTTTGCTGTTTAGCGCCGAGGGTAAGTAGAAAAAAGCCCCAACCTAATAAATAGGGAACCCACGATCGAATTTCATCGTTACCTCCACATGTTTTATTTTTATGATTGGGTAAAACGTAACAAAGTGTGAGCACTTTCAAGTCGAGAGGAAGCGTTAGGATCTTGCGCAAATGTAAAGAGTTAGATAGTAATTATCTTGGAAGTGCCTGTGAAAGAGGACACGTCACTCACGGCATCGTTGCCTGAAGGACGTTGCACTGCTGGATCCTCACTTGGCAGAGCAGTGCCTACCTCACCGTCAACAAAGAGCCATTCTCGGTCATGGCCAGCCAGCTGGTTGGCTCTTTTTTCAAATTATGTCAGAACTTTGATCTCCGGCATTCCTGCACCTGCCTGTGAACGTTCAATCTTGTTGTGTGCCAGTTTGTCCTGCTTCAATTGAGATGGGGTGAGTGGATGAGGGCGCAAGCCGGGCCAAATTGTATTTATGCCTGGCCTCTGTGTGTGGTAATTAGTCATAACAATGGGTTAAGGGAAATTATGTTGTGTGTGAATGAATGAATGGTGATGTCCCTTGCACTGGAAGTGAATGTGGACTCAGTGGGTTTTTGATAGGGCTGTGAGTACGTGAGTTGGGATTGAGGAGAAGAGAGACTTAACTTTATCGTACGAAAAAGATAATTGACCCTTTTGTGGCACCTCCTCTGAAAGGTGTTTGCACTGATTACTGCTGCCACTAACTCCCAAGACAGATTCGTGGCTTTTCTGCCCATCCTGCGGCAGGAGAGTGGGTCGAGCCCGGTTGTCCATTAAAGGCATCCAGCAGTCGCTCGAAACGGCGGGCAGCAGTCATTTTTTCCTTTGCTGTTCATATATCCTGTGCACCAGACATGAGGTGGTGGCAATGGGTGCTGCGCTGACGGCTGACTTTTAAAGATGGTAGCCGCGTGATGCAACAGTGGGGTGATGTCCGGCACATGAATGAGAGCACGCTCTCCATCCAAATGACATATTCCGCCAGAGTGATTAAATAATGAGACGAGCGTGAGGTGATATGTTGTGGTAGGCTGCCTGATTCATCACCAGGTAGGGCGAAATTTTACCCGCAAGCCACTGCACTTATTGCAAATCTGGGAAAGATCTTTCCTCCGTTTCCATGCTGGGTGCCTAAAATTCGCTGTTTCCAAACTCCAAGCGCCATATTTGAAGACAACCTGTGCGCAAACCTCTCAATGATTCTACCACAAGACTGCTACACAAAATGCGTGGCCCAAAAATGCAAGAAGACTGCAGCCGCCTGTTTTAATGACGTATTGCTCAGGTGCCATTTGTACGCAGTGGATAACCATCGTTATGTCGTTATGTTCCGTGGTCCATGACAACGTTTCTCCGCTTCTGCGCGGACTGAACATCATTTAAGATGCCATAGTTAGCATTCGGAAAGATAAACTCAAGAGGGGTGTTGGGCATTTTGCCCAAAATTGGGAGAGCGTCTAAAAGGCTTCTCAAGCAACAGACTGACATAGCCTTCCTTACGGAGTCAGTCCTTAGACATAATGTCCAAGATTGGAACTTCATCATCCCTGAATTTGTCCTGTCCCACCAGCAGGACGAACCCAGCAGAGGTAGTAAACTGTTGGAATGGAGTTGCAATTGAAGTTCTGAACATCGTCTTCATACGCCAAGATGTCACATTGCAACAGTTAAAAATTGTGCAAGGAAACTTCTTGCTGATTACCACGTGTGGCCAACCCTCAGCTGATTAATATGCGCTACTCCATGTTGAATGGAATTTGTGGAAGCACGAATGGGGCAAGAATGCCGAATGTATTCTGTGTGGGGAACTTTAATGTTCTTCACCAAAAGTGGCTCGGTAGCTCTACGACTGAACAAGCTGGCCGAGCCACAAAGGACTCAACTGCTAGACTCGGTTTGTGGCAGGTGACGATGGAACCAACAAGAGAGAAAACGCACACTTGTCCCCATCCTCAGCAAACTGCCTGTCACAGGTCCTCTCTCCTTGACGTTCCAAACTTTTAATGAGAATGCAATCTATCTTGTTGTGTGGCGCTCCCAACGTACTAAATGGCGTATATTTCAAACTGATGTAACAACTCACGGCTGTGCAACCATGACGCCCTGTGGGCCATTAGCAGTGGTAGAATTGTACTCGAACATAACATTTAATCACATGGCCAAGCGTATGCCCCAATCTGCCATTAACATTAAGCGATTGGATCAATCCTGATTGAAAGAAGAGTGCAAGATGGCATGCCAGGGGCTGCACCGGGCACACGTTAAAATCAGCTTTCAAGATGGTGAAGCTTTAACACAGGACTTTTACGCCAAATAGCATGAGGAGGAAGTGATAGATATAGCTGATCGATCGCATAACCAGCATATCAAATCTACGCCCTGTCATCCTGCCACACCCAATTCTGAATGGTAGTGGATAAGTAACCAACTAACTTGAAGGGGAGTCTTCAGAAATATCCCCACTCTCAATGATGGACGAGCCAGCCACTGCAGTGCAAAAGATAAGGCTGAATAACTTGAAATAACAACGAGTCGGAAGTGCCGAATGTGTGATCCATCTCGGCCTTCTCTGGAGATCCGAGCACCACCTTTGCCCGTTTGCCGCCAATTCTAGTTACTCCACGTGATATCAAGAAACGGTTGAATGCACTGGAAACTGCAAAGGCTGTGGGCCCTGACAATGTTCCGGCAATAGTGCTAAAGACGTGTGCTACAGAGTGTGCAGCACCGCGTTCCAATCGTTCACAAAACAGCCACAACACCGGCATTTATCAGGCTATGTGGAAAATTGCCCAGTTATGTACCATATAAAAAAATCAGGGTAAAAAAGACAGGCCAATTACCTCCCGATCAGTCTACTTTCCATAATCAGTGAAGTTACAGAAGGTGTCACCAACGTGCTTTAAAACGGCACTTTCTTAGCAATAAGCTGCTCAGTGACTCACAATTTGGATTCCAATAGGGCCAGTCAGCTCCTAACCTCAGTAAAACATTGATTCAAACATTGACAAAAGGGCTGAACTCTCGACATGAGGTGAGCGTGGCTGCCCTTGGCATCGAGGCCACATTTGTCTCAGTGTACTATCAAGGAGCCCTGGCCAAACGTGTCAATGGAAATCGCCACAGGTTGGTCTGATACCTAGCACAAAGAGAGATCGCTGCTGTTGCTGCATTTCCATCATCTCAGCTCCAGGACATTAAAGCAAGAGTTGCTCCGGCTAATGTCCTTGGCGGAGACATCTTTGGCTGCTACATCAATGACCTTCGTTACATCATAAGGTCAGAAGAGTGGATTATGGCTGATGATTACACGATGTTCAGCACCATTCGCGATTCCTGGGGTAATGACGCAGTCCATGCCCAAATGCAGCAAGACCTTGACAATATCATGGCTTGACCTATCATCTTATAAGCAGCTTTTGTGCCGCACTCCAACCTAACAATGAAAATACACAACAAGAGAGAATGAATCAATCGGCCCTTGATGTTCAATGGCACTACCAGTACTGAAACCCATACTAAACTCATCCAGGGTGTTGCCATTCACTCATATATATCTAGACTATCCATATAAATACAATGGATACAAGAGCAGGTTAGGGGCAAGGAATACTGCGACGATAATCCCAACTCCTCACTCCACCATGCGATTACACCACGTACAAGTCAGATGTTAGTAGTGCGATGGAATACTCCCCTCTTGACTGATTGAATGCAGATCTCATAACAGACAAGAAGCTCAAAACCATCCAGGGCAAAGGTGGATTGTTGCCACATCCATTAAAATTCACTCCCTCCATCAACTACGCAGCGTGGCAGCAGTTTGTATAATTTACAAGACGCACTGCAGGAATTCACCACGGCAGTTTATGCAGCACCTTCCAATCACACGCTGCTACCATCAAATAGGACAAGAGCAGCAGATAGATGGGAACAGCAAAATGTGGAAGTGGCCCTCCAAGTCACTACCCATCCTTCCTTGGGAATATATCGCCAGTCCCTACTTTCCTTGGGTCAACATCCTGTAACTACCTTCCTAAAAGCGCTGTGCTTGCACCTGCACCAAAAGTATTGCTGCACTTCAAGAAGGCAACTCACCACCACCTTTCTCAAAAGCAAACATGCATGGGCAATAAATGCTGTCCCAGCTAGCGAAGCCGGAACCCAATTAAAGAATAATATCAAAATAATTTCTCATTCCACCCGCCCCTTCCCCTCAATCACTCAAATGGAACCCACGGCGGCAATAGGAGAAGGATTAGCCAGTGTTACCACCGGGGGCATCCATCCAGATGAGCCTGGCTGTGCCCATCCCGCCTGAATCCTCTCTTCCTGTGACCCCAGCAGTTACAGCTGCACAGTCCGAGAAGGGTGCCAGTACCATACAGCAGGGCCCCGAATGAAGTCCAGTGCCCTCCAAATCTCAATGCTGCAGTGGACCTCTGTCAATATCATCGCAAACAGGGCTTAGCAGTCAGCAGTTTCTCCCATTCCGCTGTTGTTGTCAGCAGAGCACAAAAACGGAGCAGCAGGGTGAGGCCGGTTAACAAAACGTAATGGCAGAGCCTGTGTAAGCGTGTTATTCACTTGTACAAATGTTCTCTATTTCAAATAATTTCCCAAGAATACCTACCTGCCTATGGCTCCTTGTTATGATCAGTAGTGAATCATACGTTTCTGAACGAAATAAATGCAGCTGCGTCAGTCCAAGGCCTCGTCCCTGTGTTTTCTGCAGCCTTGAGACCAAATTGATGGAGCAGCCTCGTACTGCCTGCACACATTTCTGATGCTTGCACCTCGGCGTTGCTTGAAATTGCTGCCATAATGTCATGGGAAAGCATCAGTAATATCCATTATTCTCTCTGTGGGCTGGCCCCATCTCTTCAACACCTCTTATAAGTGACTCTATGCTAATGAATTGGCCAGGTGCATTTAAAGTTCCATTCTTGCATCTCCATCTTTTGACCCTGCTCATTGGGCACAAGCAAGCTGCCCTCGGAAAGACAGGTATCAGACATTGAGCGACGAGATGGGAAGATTTTTGAAGTGTCCTCACTGAATGTCGTAATCATCTTCCCTGAATGAAGAAACGATTAGGGCTTCCACTGCATATCAACGGCTTTAACTTCTTCACAAAGGGTATGCACACTGCCATTAGCCAGAGAGCCAGAGTCAAACGCTCACAGACGGATTATGAGGATCTATGGTGTCTCATCATAGAATGCCATTATCATCCTCCACAAACCCAACATGCATGACTGCCACCCAAGCACGCGTGACTCATCATGCCTCATTGCCATATCGTTGCCTGCCAGAGCCTCCCCACCCTCATCCACATTGACATCCTCCTCATTGGAGGAGATTTCGAGATCCTGCGTCTCCTTCTCAGCCAGCTCCTCCCCTCTATGCAGCACCAGGTTCTAAATGGTGCAGCAGGTGACAACCGTATGCAACCCATCTCTAGACTATAATGCAGTACTCCACAGACCCATCCAGGCAGCAAAACCTCATCTTTAGCATTCCGATACTCTGGTCGTCAAAAATAGGAGTTGCAGCATGAGACTTATTGTAATCTCTGGCTGTTGCCAGTGTGTCATCAGCCTCTGTGGGTAGGCCTTGTGCTGATGAGCTATCCCTGCCGCTGCGCTGGACCTGGAAGGTGTCAGGGATCTTTGACTGACTCAAAATGTAGGAGTCATGGACACTCCATAGAAATTATGTGCGGACATCCAGGATGCGTTGGTGGTGGTCACAAACTAGGTGAACATTCAGCAAATAGAAGTCCTTGTGGTTGACGTAATTGACCACGTGCTTTAACAAGAGATCTGAAAGCCACTTGAGTGCAGTCGATCACTCCCTGCAGATTTGCGAAACTTGACATGCTGAAAAGCCCAATCGCCCTTACGTCCGTGCTCTGCTGGTGTCGGGAGAAATGCACAATGTTGCGTGCCCTCACAAAGAGAGCTTCCGTGACCTCTTGGATGTATCTGTGGGTGCAGTCTTGTAATATCCCACAAAGTTGGGGACCCTGAAAGGAGCCACGAGTGTTTAAATTGCGCAGTTCAGCCAATTTTAATGCCACGGGCATTGCCTGCCTGTCATGACCTCTTGGCGGCAAAATCTACAGTGTGAGTCAGGTGTGACAGAGAAGTTCACTGGACGCACGCAGTCTTCCGCGACATTGGTTCTCGGTCATCAGCGGGAATGACAGGTGGCGTGTGTAGAACCTGGGTCTAGCTATGTGATGACCAGTGACGTTGGCTCTTCAGTGGCTTGAACAGGAGCCCAAGCCGCACCATCTATCTATGTGTGCTGCTATTCCGTCAGCACAGCCAGGCTTCTCTGTCGCTATCTTCTCCGTCATCTTCAATCGCTGTACGCCATGAGGCATACAGCTAGTTAACCAGTCTCCATGCTGAAGATGTACTCCTTCTGCATGATGACCGAGAGAGGAACGTGAGTGAAACTTAATGTTGTAAGAAACGCGTTTGGTTAAATCTGAAGGACCGTTAATGCATCAATGTGGGTGCTAGCCATCACTTGGATGGTCAAAGTTGAGTGCATTTAATGGCTGTCAGAAATCCCGCCTTCGCCACCCCACTGTGTCTGACGAAATTGTGGCAGCTTCGCCAATTTCACTGCATGGTGTGCTCTCTGCTGAAGTGCAGGCATTCTCAAAACCCACAGATCAATTATTTACGTTTTGCTTGAACCATGGTGGGGACTGGCCCAAAATAGTATAATGACATTGCAAGGGGCTGTGAGATGCTCCAGCAGTGACTACTCCACGGCTAGCATTAGCAAGGAGATTGTACAATGTCTCCAGTCGTCCAAATGTTATGCAGTTAAGGAAAACGTTGAATAATTTGTAGTATATGGCCCAGGGGTAATGAGATTTGGAGCACTCCGTGGCATTTTCAGGACTCTTAACTTTCTTCAATGAGCAGATAATCTAGAAGCCCGACTCCATGAATGTTAACATGGCAGCGCCAGAGCTCCCTCAGCTGCAGAGAAATGGTCGTTTCCTGTTAGCTATCCCTGGTGTGAAACCTATGAAAATACGAGGTATGCAAATGGTTCCGAGGGACTGAGGTTTAAATTATCCGCTGATGCTTTTCGATTAACTTCCAGAAATCACATGATAACGTTGACGGACATAATAATCAATTGTAAAATCACTTCACTATGTCGTGCAAATGATTGCTGTTCTTCTCGCGATATTGTTGTAGACTCTCTGCTTTCTGACTCTTAGCCAATGTTACATCCACGCTGAGATTGTTCCTTTAATCCATGGTGCACATTTTCTATTCCAACTCCATTAAATGTAACTTGATCAAACAGTGTTTACATAGATAACATCAAGTTCACTCCCGTCAACAGCCCTCTTGTTGGTGATCCAAAGCCCTCCATTCGGTTTATTAGAAAATATTTTACATTGATATATCGGTGACTCTGGCTACTTGCAAACGCCCTTTTCTCAAAAAACAAACAGTATTTTCTCCTTGATTATGGTTCCTAACAATTTCCTCCCAAATCACAAAATTCAAAAACATTAATATTGATTCGACAGCTTTCTGTCTGCTCTGTATTTCCAGGGTCAATCTCTCTCTCAGGTTTTAAAAGCAGGGTGGAACATTTACAAACCTCTATACTTTGACGTCATTCCAATATCAAAGGAGGATTGAAACACTATGCCTAGTGCCTCCACTGTTTCCACCATTCCTTATCTCAGCAACCATGAGACAACCCATTCAGACGGGTAAACGCAGCAATTTATAACGTTATAAAAAATGTTATATTGAAAGAGGTTAACTGATCTTGTCGGTTAAGGGAGAGCAATTAATGTCAACCTCCATGGATCTTAATTTTCTAACTGAACCATGTCCCTCTTTTATTAATAAGTGGCTCCTTTCCATTTGGTACCTTTGATGCCAACGTGTGCATCAACTTCGACACTAACATGAATCATTTGCTCCAGAGAAAGTCAAAGGAAATATCAAATTCTGAGATCAATAGATTGGAATGTTCCAATAATAGATTATATTCAGAGAACAACAGATTGGAATATTCCAAAAATGGATCAGAGTCTGAGATCCGTACATTGGAATGTGCCAACAATTGATCAGAATCTGAAACCAATAGATTGGAGTTTTACAAAAGTAGATAAGAATCCGAGAACTTTGGAGTGGAATCTTCCAACATTGGATCAGAATCTGAGAACAATAGATTGGAATATTCCAACAATGGATTCGAACTGGAGAACAATAGTTTGGAATGTTACAACAATGAGTCAGAACCTCAGAACAATAGATTGGAATGTTTCAACAATAGATCAGAATCTGAGAATAATAGATTGGAATTTTATAATAATGGATCTGAAACTGAGAATAATAAGCTTGGAGTGCTGCTGCGGTGGTTCGGAATCTGAGAATAATAGATTGGAATGTTTAAACAATGGATCAGAATCTGAGAACAGTAGATTGGATTTTATAACAATGGACCTGAAACTGAGAATAATAGCTTGGAGTGATGCTACGGTTGTTGAGAATCTGAGAATAAATGATTGGAATGTTTCAACAAGGAGCAATAGTTTATACGATGGTCCTTTTGGCATTTCACAAAATTAGATATGTATAGCTTCGCAGAGTAATAATGTATTTATTCAAGCAGTTTACTATCCAGTCTTGCAATTGTTTGTATTCCTGGTAAGTCTCCCTATACAAATATTTATTCTATAAAACATTGGTAACTGTATTACCGTTAATGTCATTTAAAATTTGCAGAGATTTAAGACATTCTCTTCAGTTATAGGCGTTAACTCCATTCCCTATACGTCATCTGGACTTGACACTTTTCCTGATAAGTGTAGCTGTTCGCCAACTCCATTCCCATTTGAGGCTGAGCTGATATATCACCCTTTATTCGGCACGTCTCCAATCATGCCCACTACCATGCACAACATATCAGGAAAAAAAAAAAAAGTTGCATATGTAAAACTTCCAGCCCTTCAGGTCAGCTCTATCATTCATGTAAATAATGTATCATTCTTTATTTCAGCATAATTTTCTTGCATTATCCCCGTGACCGTTGATGTTTTCAACATTTAGAGATCTTTCGATCTCAGTCTTGAATATGCTTAGCAGTAGAGCCTCGAAAGCCGTGTGTGGCAGATAATTTCTAGCATTCAACATCGTTTTAGGGAAAAAAAAGTCATCCTAATCTCAGTCCTAACTGGCCTGTCCCCTTGTTCGCTGAATCTAGAATATGCATCCTGTGGATTCATCCTTCCTACAGTTTCCCTGTGGAACCAGAGAATAGACATGCAGTTTTTTAAAAATATATTTCCTCATAAGAAATTCCCCCCAATAACAGGAATTAGTTTGGTGAAGCTTCGTTGCCCTGTATCTATGGCAAGTATATCGTTCATTTGGTTATGACCAAAACTGCATACAATATTCCAAGGCTGTATAAAATTGCATTAATGTACACTTACTTCTACACTCAATTCTTCATATCATAAATGCCAAGATGGCATGAACCTCCTTCAATGCTCACTTTACCTTCATGTTGCATCATAATTTCTGTTGAAATTCAACAATTCCCAGTGTCTGACGACTTAAGTAGTATTCTGCATTTCTGTCCTTCTACAAAAGTGCTTAATATCACATTTCCTCACCATATATCCCATTTGCCAAAACGTTGCGCCCTCATTAAACCTCTACGAATCTCATTGAAGCGCCTTTGCCTTCTGCTCACAGCCAACACTTTCAACCACTTTCATACCACCAGCAAGCTTGGAAATATCACATTTACTACCCACATGCATATCATCGATAAACATTGTGAATAGGTGGTGCCCAAGCGCTGAATTATGCAGAACCACGAGTAATTGCCTGCCAATCTCAAATTTATCCATATTCTCCTAACTATGTTTTCTGTCCGTCAAGCAGTTATCAATCTCGGCCAATCGATTAACCGCAATCACATGCGTACAAATTGTTTGTACTAACCTGTTGTGCAGGACCTTAACAATACTTTTTAAAAACCTAAATGTGCCACAGTCGTCTGTCGCCCCCATGCCAATTCGCTAGTTGTAACCACAAAAATTACTTCAACAGTTTTTTGACATGATTTTCTTTTCATAAATCCATGTTGGATGCCCAATCAAACCATTTCTAAGTTTCTTCTTATTGCATCCTTCGTAATACACTTCAGTATTAACCCTGCGACTGATGTTATGCCCACAAGTCTCTAGTAAGCTGTTATCTTTCTCCCTTTCTCCTTAATCTGTGAGGTTACGTTTGCTTGACCTTTACTTGGTCGGCTTTATCGTGGATGCTGTAGGCATTCTAACACAGAGCCCTGAAACCAGTAGTTTAATGGTTTCATGAACCCTGCCACTTTCTAAAGTTTGCTATTACTGTCCATTCCTGCCAAACTCTAATAACCCTTATTTCTTATGACCATTTTGATCTAATGCCTTGACATTTCACTTCAATTTGGAAAATCTTCCCCGACATCAACACTTCACCCCTTTATGAATATTTGCTTCCCTAGTTACACGACTCGGCATAACATTGGCCCCAGCACAGTTCAGGTGAAGTCCATCCCAATGTGACGGCCACCACATTCCCCAACACTAGTGTCAGTGCCACAAGAAATGGACGCACTCTTCCCTCGCCAGTTTTTGAGTGATGCATACATCTCCTTAAACGTATTTATTCTGTAAAATTTCCATATAGCTCAGGCAGTAATAAGGAGGTTATTACCATTGGCGTTCTGGATCTTGTTTTTATTTCAGAGCCTAGTAATTCCTACTATCAATGCAGAACATCTTGCTGATGTAATTAGTACCTAAAGTGATTTTTTTTCTCTCCAGCCATGAGCAGATATCCAGAGCCCTGGCACAGGGCATGCAACACAGCCAGCTTGACCTTCGTTCTCGGCTGCAGAGAACATTGCCTGTCCTCCTGACTATAATGCCACCGACAGGTGCTACATTAATTTTACCTACCCCCATCTGGGTGGGTTTCTGCACCATGGCGACATGGTCAGCCTGCTCAACAATACTGCAGCCCTCATTCATGCACTTACAAGCTGAAAGAACCTGGAACCTGTGGCTCAATTGGATGGGCATAGGCTACTCCAACCCTAACTTCCCGACCCCTTACCTGGCTGCATCTCAGTCGCACCATCTGTACTTGATCACTGACTAAACGATAAAGAGACCAGCAGGGCGTGCCTACCAGCTACAACAACATGTCCAGTTAATTTCGCGCCTCTCTGACGTGTTGCAATGCAACTTCGCTCAATTTTCCTGAGCCAGATCTCCATAAGCCTCAGAAACTGATAATATGGTTGCCATGTTTTCCAAGAGCCCCCAAATAATGCAGCTGAGAATCATCACACTTCCTGCCATCTTTATGTGTTAATTGCATTTACTTATTTTTTGAATTAATTCACATTTCCACTTTTAACCCAACTTCCTCACTTACCAATCATCCAGTCTCACCCACGGTAATCGGAAGCAACACTCAGAGACCCCTGCATTTATGTTCCAAGCTCTACTCAACCTCAGAAATTAGTTGAACCTACCTAGCACCATATCGACTAACACCTCTGCTTTAGCCCATTTGATGATTTGTGCCGTTGTTGAATCTAGGCTCGGCATTTCCTATGTGACCCTGGCCACATAATTTCTGTTTCAAACTTCTTAAACGTCAGCTCCTCCAAAGTTCTACTGTCCTTATTCTAAATCAGACCAATCACTTTCACCCGTCATTCTTGAGATCACTGGTCTACTTTGATTAACGTTCTGGCAACTATTCAATTTCATTATTCACATTCTTCTAATTGGATCCCTCCATTGCATCAAACCTGAAATTAGTTGCATTCTTCTGCCATTCCCAAGTCGCTGCAAATTATTCCCCTTTCCTTATTTATATAACTCTGTAATTAGGAAATTAATGGAAGAATTGTGGATGTTTATTTGGAGGTTGTGCTGCGAGCTGCTGAACAGATTCAGGGAGGACAGAGTATTTGGTGACCTAACACAGGATGAGGTATGGTGACTGATATTACCGTGCATCTGGGACCGTAAACTGACAAAGAAATGGAGCAGAGGCTGCAGGGAGAGGGATGTCTGTACTGAGATTAGAAGAGGGTCCTCTGCCTTTCACACACCGTGGTTCCCCAGAGCACTTTACAATCCACAAGCCCTACCACCTAACAGGACAAAGGCAGTAGGTAGTTGGAAACACCACCACCTTAAATTTCCGCTCCAAGTCACGCACGATCCTGCCTTGAAACATATCGCCATTCCTTCACTACAGCTCGGTCAAAATCCTGGAAGTTCCCACGTACACAACATGGAATGCAACGATTCAAGAAGGCAGCTCACAACAACACTCTCAAGGGCAACTAAGTTTGCGCAAAAATCCTGGCAGAACCAGCGAAGCCCACATCCTGTGAATGAATAAAAAGTAAGGCCAACCTACAGCTAATCCATGAAAAGAGAATCAGGTACCGTTAATTCAACAAGGAGGTTGTCAGAGGTCTGTTTTACCTACTTCAACACGACTTGTGATCTGAAACCCGGGTGAGGACGATGCTGCTAGTGGCCATTAATATCACAGCTACATTTAAATTTTATGGATGCAGAACACTCCAGATAGAAGTGGGCGACATCATCTTCCAGTGTGCTGTTCATAGATGAATCGACAAAGTGACGGAGACCACCTATGTGGATGTTGTGAATACAGTATTTTGTATCTCAGCATGGAGAAGAATGGGGAAACTTTCTATGCTTTACCCAGGATAGCTGGATTCACAGAAGGTGTACGTGTCTCTGCTGGTTCACCATGTTAACGGGAAGAGTTACAGGAACAGAATGAACTCTCACTCCAGGAATGTTTTATTTATATTATTTTATGGATGTGGGCATCACTGGCCTGTTGCCCTTGAGAAGTTGCTGTTGAGTGGCCATTATGTGAAGTTGGTTTGTTAGCATACAAAATGCATCATGTTGGGGAATGCCCACTATCCTGGCGGCCGCCACCATACCTTCATTCTGAAGCAATCTGCCATTCCAAATGCCTTTGGACCTCCACGGAGAAGCAAAGGATAGCTTCTCGGTGATGAAGGCTTCCTCATCTATACATGTCTCACGAGACCAAGCCCATCACCATCCTCGCTGCCAAACGAACACGTGAATGTAACACATATAGATGGCGAACAATGGAGTCACTAGTTTCATCCTTAAACAGATCATGGAAGTGCTGAAGCATCGCTTCTAATTCCTGAACCATTCGGCAAGAAACCCTCCTGTACACGCCGTAGCAGGTGTTCAACTTCATTTTGTTTTTCTGCACCCTTCATATCATCATCATCTTGAGAGCACAGGCAAGGTTACCTGGAATCAAAGTACCACTCTGGAGGAGGAGAAGGAGGAGGAGGAGGAAGAGGAGGAGGTGGAGGTGGAGGTTGAGGAGGAGGCGGGGAATATATTACCTGTACGCGGAATACGCGGTGAGTATAGCCAAAACTGCCTGCAAAGGTTCCAGTTCCCATGCAACATCTTCACTTTCCCAACATTAATATCTCGTCCTTCACTGGTCCATACATCTGAGAAAACCCATCTTAGCTACCCCTTGAAAACCATCCGGTAATAAATTCCTGCAAAAAATTCCAGCAACACCTTTATCCAACAACAGATTGAATAAATATCAAAAATGAATTATTCACAATTGTGTATTGTTATTGTGCGTGTCTTGTGTGTTCCCTCGATTTGCCTAGTTCTCCTGCACATTGCTTCTCTGGTGGCTGCAGCATGGCTGGTGTAAGGCTGCTGACTTTCACTGGTGGAGTCATTGAGGGTGACTGCAAATGACCTTGCAGGACACGGTGGGATGGATCTGGGTTTTGTGGCTCAGATTCGAACTGCAGCATCTCGAACTGTACCGCAACAGTCTGGGTTCTCTGTTGGGTAACTTCAAGGTCACTGGTGACTTGCAGTGAATGGAGAACATGTGTTGCAAACCTGAGAGTGGACAGCAGTTTTATATTCCATGCAGACACTCTCACACCCACTGGACTGAACATCAGCAGTCCAATAATCTGCTGGAGCAGAGATTATTGGACTGCTGAGTTGATTTGCATGTCCATTTCAGCACTGACATCCACAGCCAGGATGAAAGCAATCTGAGCCTGCATGGCAGCAAACATGGATATCATGAGCGCAGCCTGAGCTTCCAATGCAGCAATGAGCTGTTGCATGGTTTCAGCATGTTCTGCAGTGGTAGATAAGACAATGTCCATCAGAAACTCAATCACAATTTTGTCCCCTAGTGCTTTCATGGAGTTTGTGGCCACTTCCTCAGGCTCCAGAACAGTTTCCACCTGAGATCCCATGTAGCAGAAACCGTTTAAGATCACAAACTTTATTAAGCTCTACACAAAACCATTTGGCCAGGCACTCACCAATCCTGCCTTCCTAAATTAATCTGCCCATTGTTGATTGGTAGGAGATACCACTGCAAACAACTGTCGAGACAATGCCCTGTCTTCACATTGGGGAGCTATGAGGAGTTGTGTGGCACCACCACCATGCTAATTGAGATAGTATTGGGCCATATCAAGCAACTCAATAATGGGCATCCTCGAGGCGTTGTGTGCAATCGGCAGCAGCAGAATTGCAGTCAAAGACAATCTGTAACGTCATGGCCCGGCATACCCCCAATTCTACAATTATCATCAAAACATGGGGTCAACCTCTGTTCCATAGAGGGTGCAGGACGGCATTCCAGGAAAACAACAGCTTGTCATCGATCTGTAAAGCTGGTTAAGCTACAACTCAGGACTACGTGAGTGCCGGACAGATTAAGCAGCAGGTGAAAGACAGAGCTTAGCGAAAACACAGCTAATGGATCAGATCTAAGCCCTTTAGTTCTGCCACATCCAGACGTGAATTTGGGGGACTCCAACAATATCGCCATCCTCAATGCTGAAGCAGCCCAGAAAATCAGTGCAAAATATAATCCTGATGGTTTTGCTACCATCGTCAGCCAGAAGTGCCAAGTGGATGAACCCGTTCGGCCTCCTCGAGAGGTCCCCATCATCATAGATGGTATTCATCAGCAAATTCGATTCACTCCACCTGATATCAAGAATAGGCTGAAGGCATTGGACACTGCAAAGACTTAAATATTCCAGAAATGGTATTTAAGACGTGTGCTTCAGAAATTGCTGCGACACTAGCCAAGTAGAACCAGAGAAGCAACAGCAGTGGCATCTGCCCTGCAATATGGAAAACAAAAATCAGATATGTCCTGGACACGAAAAGCAGGACAAATCTTAACCGCACCATTGCTCTACACTTCATCATCATTTTGTGATGGAAGGTCTCATCAACAAAGCTGTCAGGCAGCACTCGCCTACCAATAACCTAATCGCTGATACTCAGCTTGGTTTTGGCATTGCAGTCAGCTCCTGAACTCATTGAAGCCTTGGTTCAAAATTAGCCAAAGGTTTTGAACTCTGGATGTGAGTTGAGAGTAACTGTCTTTGAATTCAATGCAGCATTTAACCAACTGTAGCAACAAGGACTCCGGCAAAACTGGTGCCAATGGGAATCTGGGGGAAACTCCACACTGGTTGGAGTCATACCTAGCACAAAGAAATATTGTGAGGATTTTAGAGGTCAATCAAAACAGCTGGAGGGCTTCACTGCAGGAGTTATTCAGGGTTGATTCCTAGGCCCAGCCACTTTCAGCTGCTTCCTAAATGAACACCCATCCATAATAAAGTCATTAGTGGGGATGCACGCTGAACATTCTACGATGTTCAGCACCATCCGCAGCTGCTCGGATACTGAAGCAGTCCATGTGCAAATTAAGCAAGGCCCAGATTGACACCATGTGGGACAAAGCAGCCCTCTTGATTGGCACTCCATTCACAAACATTCAGTCCCTCTACTATCGACGCACAGCTACAGCGATGTTCACCATCTACAAGATGTACTGTAGGAATTCAGCAAGCCTTCCTTAGAGAGCCCCTTCCAAACTCATAAAGGTGACCATTTTCAAAGAATGGACAGCAGACGTACGGGAATATCACCACCAGGAAATTCCCCTCCAAACCACACATCAGCCTGACTTGAAAAAATGTACCTGTTTCTTCTCTGTCGCTGAGAAAAAAAACCCAGACCTCCTTCCCTAAGAGGAATGTCGGTGTACCGAATCCTTATGCACTGCAGTGGTTCTAAAATGCACTTCAACACAACATTCATAAGGGTAATTAAAGGATGGGCAATAGATGCTGTCATAACCAGCAACACCAACATCCCATCTAAGGTGTATGAGGTAGTGCAGAGGATTTATAGAAGGAGGAACTTAGAACAATCACAATCACCAGGGAAAAAGTACTGAGCAAACCATTGGCATTAAAGGGTGAGATGTCGCCAGGACCTTATGGTCTACATCTCAGTGTCTTAATGGAAGTGGCAGTGGAGATAATGGATGCACTGGCTATATTGTTCCAAAATTCCCTGGATTCTGGAAAGGTTCCATTGGATTGGAAAAATGCTAATATAACACCCTTATTCAAAAAGGAGGACATGCAGAATGTAGGAAACTACAGACCAGTTAGCTTATGTATGTAGTTAGCAAACAGTTGGAATCCATCAGTAAGGAAGTAATAATGGGGCATTTGGAAAATCAAAATACAATCAGATTCAGCTTAGATTTATGAAGAATAAATCGTGTTTGACTGATTTGCTAGAGTTCTTTGAAGATGTGACAAGCAAAGTGGATAATGGGATTCCTGTAGAGATAGAATATCTGGACACCCGGGTGGTCTTTGATATGGTGCCATACAAAAGATCAATGCACAAGGTAACGTCACACGGAGTTCAGGATAATGTATTAGCTTGGGCATAGGATTGGTTAACCAACAGAAAGTAGTGAGTCGCGATAAATGAGCATTTTATTCTCAATAGCAAGCTGTAACTAGTTGGGTGCCATAGGGTTCGGCCCTTGGGCACAAACTATTTACCCTCTATATTAATGAATTGTATTCAGATATAGAAGGTGCTAAATGTAAATGTGTAGATTTCACCAAAAAAAGTGGGGAAAGTAAGTTGCAAGGAAGAGATAACAAATTTACAAATGGGCATGGACAATTGTGGTGAATGGGTTAAAATTGGAACATGGAGTTTAACGTGGATAAGTGTGACTTTAACGATTTGGGTTGGTAGAATATAAAGGCGACTTACTTTTTAAATGGAGAGAAACTTCATAATTCCACAGTTGCGATGTATCTGGGTGTCCTCGTGCATGAATCGCTGAAAACTGGTACACAGATGCAGCAGGTCATAAGAAAGGCGAATGGAATTTTGGCATTTATTGCAAATATAACAGAGTATAAAAAGAGGGAAGTGTTGTTGCAAATGTACAAGGCATTGGTGAGACCGCACCTGAAATACTGTGCGCAGTTTTGGCCCCCAATCTTGAAGAGAAATTAAATTGCACTGGAAGCTGTTCAGGCGACGTTCACTAGATTGATTCAAGAAATGCGGTTCTTGTCTTATGAGGAGAGGGTGAGCAGTTTAGGACTACTTCCGTTAGAGTTTATAAGGATGAGAGAAGATTTAATTGAGGTATATAAGATGCTGAAGGGGATCTACAAAGTGGACATGGAGCGGATGTTTCCCCTACTGGGGCATTCCAGAACGTGAGCCTATAGTTTTAGGATAAGTCATTGCAGATTTGAATCAGAGATGAGGAGGAATTACTTTTCTCAAAGGGTTGAGCATATGTGGAATTCACTAACTCAGAGTGCAGTGGATGACGGGACGCTGAATAAATTTAAGGAGTAGTTGGAAATATTTTTATTTAGCAATGGGTTGAAAGGTTCTGGGGAGGTGACCAGAAATTGGAGTTGAGGCCAAAGTGAGATCAGCAATCATCGGGACAAATGGTGGGTGGGGGGCGGGGGGAAGGATTTTTCCCCTGCTCCTAGTTCTTATGTCCTTGTTTTATGTTCTAAAACAAATATAATTATCCATTCCACCTTGCCTGGCTGCAGCCGACTGGTGCTCAGTGCTTCAACTCGTACAGATTCCGAATCTGTACGAACCTCTCAGCTAAACACAGAGCGAGTATTTGAGCTGGTGGCTGTGATTGTCAGATAAAGTAACGAGGCATCATTGTCAGCGATGTGCTATTGTTCTGTCTCCCTCTGCATCTCTCTCTGTCTCCTTCTTCCTCAGGTGCCATGCTGAATATTCTCTTTATCCTTAGCAATTAGGAAATCATAAGTGGAGTGTTGAGGTGAGCAAAGGCGTCCATGGTCCCAACAGCTGCAGCTTGCACAGAATTCTAGACTGCTGGATGTGTGTCAGATGGGAGAAGAGGCATTAAGCAGGAACATAGCGACATCCCGAATAAGGTGTGTAACATCGGATGTTTCATGATTTGTCACAAATGCTTCAATGATACAGAAAGTCATCTCTTCCCTCAGGCATGGGAGATGAATAATAGCCTGTTCCCCGCCACATCTCTGCCCATCCATTTGATTATGGGGCACATTCTCCTGCAAGTGAGAGAGGGGAGAAGATCAGCGACTGTGATGTCCTATGTTTGGTTGATGACCCTGCCATAGCTGATTATCTGGAGGCATCTGGGTACAGTGACAAGTGGTTGTGTGGATGTCATCAGTGGAAGGCGTGTGAGATTGAGATGGGCTATATGAGTGTTAGCTTCACGTGCATTGCCGTGTCACTGCGCTCCCATACCGTTGGAACCAATGTAGTTAATCACCATGGCATCTTCACTCATTTTTTTACCCCAGAGTTTAGTGATTAGTATTGGACACGATTCTCCAGCGGTGATCAAATAAATACTCAGAAAATAGTTCTCATTTCTTCCTCAGTTTTGTTCCTTTATGCTTCAGTTTGTAAAGTGATTTTATTTTCAGATCTGCCTCACCTTGTCCTGTTACATTCAAATATATATTTTTGTATTCCCAAGGCCGCTATTTTGCGTCCTCCTGGAGGCTGGAAACTTTTTGGGAATTGCCTGAACTTAGCGTCTTCCCTGCGACAATGTTGGAAGGTGTTGTTGGAGGTGGAGGCTGGGCTGGCGGGCTTGTAAAATAAAATGCATTTCCTGCCCACCGTCTATCCGTACATCCCTGTGCGCACTGCCAATTTTTTTGGGGTCGTAGAGGTTCCTGGAGGTCCACATACACTTCGGCGGAGTGATCCCCAGTTCATATAAAAGCAAAACTCTATGTCTGCTGGAAAGATGAAATGCAGAGAGAAAATGCTGGGAATACCTTATTGGCTTGAGAGCATCTGTGGAGAGAATAACAAAGTTTATACTTCGAGTGCACAATAGTCGTCTTCAGAGCTAAAGAGAAGGAGAAAAGTGATGGAATATGTATTGTATATGGAGATTGGCGGAGGTGAACGAAGATAAAAAGTCAGTGACAGATGGGGCCGAAGACGATATTGACAAATATATCATTGGGCAAGACAAAGGGAGTGTTAATGGTAGTGGTGAGCTGTAAAGAACGTGCTGAAAGTTAGTAAAAGTTAAGGAAGCAGAATTAGTTAATATCAGAACAGTGGTCAGCACACTGTGAACGGTCAACATAGAACAAGTGACAAATGGCCTTTTTGGCTGGAGCTGGGAGGCGAGGGGTGCGTTAGTTGAGGAAATGGCTAAGAAAAGGAATAAAAGATGGATGAAAGGGGATATACAATAAATGAAAATGAAAATAATTTAAGATTATATAAGAATATATTTTTAATAAATCATTTAAAAAGGTGTGAAGATAAGGAATGATTTCATGGCACGAAGTTGTGGAATTCAAAGTTTATTTTGGAAGGCTGTAAAGTGGCTAATTGGAACATGAATTGCTATTCCTCAAGTTTGCGTTGTGCTTCACTGGAATATCGCAGCAGGCCAAGGACAGCCATTTGGTCCAGAGAGGAGGATGGTGTGATGAAATGGCAAGCGACAGGAAGTCTGCGTCATGCTTTGTGTATAGAAAGAAGGTCTTCTGCAAAGCCATCAAACAGCCTGCATCTGGTCTCCCAAGGTGTGAGGAGACCGCATTGTCGGCAGCCTATTCAAATGACCAAATTGTAGGTGCTGTAGAGGGAGCACAAATTAACTCAGCATCACAATTCTACCCATGGCGGGAGGCTGCTAATGCCAGGTGGGCAGCCTTTCTACTTTTCCTGGAGAGTATACGTTCTATGTTAGCTCTTTCGGGATCCACTGCTCCCATCGGAGACACCACAGGAGTACTGGTTAAGAAGAAGAATGTACCGGTGGGGAAATCTTTCACTTAATCCATTACAAGACCAGTGCCCTGGCGAATCACATAACTAGGGCTGTAGATAGGGCTTTTAACTAAATAGAGAGGTGGGAGGATTCTTTCGAGGGGATATGTAGGCATACGGACCAAAAAGATACAGCAGCATTGGGGAACAGTTATTTAGGTAATCATAACCAGAGCGTTACAGAAGGGGGAAAGTGCACACAAAAGAAAATGACGTCAGAGGGGGAAAAATGGTAGTCAGGCAAACTTACTGATTCTTCACTTGAATGCACGTAGTATGGCAAACATAATCAATTTATTTACGGCACAAATGGAGGTGTAATTGACATGATCTTGTAGCCATTGCTGAGAGGTGGATATAAGGAGACCGAAAGTGAGAATATAATATTAAACGGCATGTGGAATTTCGAAAGGGCAGAAAGGAAGGAAAATTTGGTGAAGTAGCTTTGTTGGTACAAGATGGAATAAGTGCAAAAGCAAGCAATGATCTTGGGTCTGAAGATGTAGAGTCCATAACGGTGAAGGTAAGAAATAAAAATGGGAAGAAGACACTAGTGGGAGTTGTATACACACCATCTAACAATAGCTTTATTGTAGGGCAGGAAATAAATCAGTTGGTAATGAGGGTATGTTAAAAGGCAGAATATTCATCATGTCTGACATTACCCTTCAGATACTTTGGGAAAATAAATTTGGTAGATGTAGCCACGAGCAACGATTCATGGATTGTATTTGTGATATTTTCCTTTAAACCTATGTTGTGGAACCAACCAGGTATCCAGCTATTTTGTATCTGGTAATGAATAATAATGGATGTCTAATAAATGATCAGAGTAAAGCATACCCGGGGAAAGAGTGACAATAATATGGCAGAATTTAGCTTTCAGTTTGAGAGTGGGATACTTGGGCCTGAAACAAGTATGCTGACCTGAAATAAGGGTAGTTACAAAGGAATTAGGGAAGTGTTGGCAGGAGTGGACTATGAAATGCATTTAGAAGAAAAGACGGTTGATGTACAATGGAAGCCGTTTAAGGGAATAGTTCATGACAGACAACGAAGACGTTTCCCATTGCGGAGTCGGCTGCATAGTGGTATTTTCCCTGGGCTGACATTCCCGAGAATCAGCGTAATGCTCTAAGGAAAGGGTGGAATTTGAATTCAATAAATATCTGAAATTAAAAGTCTAATGATGACTGTGAAACCATTGCCGATTGTTACAAAAATAACCCACGTTGCTCTAATGCCCATTAGGGAAATAAATCTGCTGTACTTACCTGTTGTGGCATACATGTGACTCCAGGCCCAGAAAAACGTGATTGACTCTGAATAAACTGCCCTCCGAAATGCCGACATCGCACGAACGAATCAAAAATAGATTTGCGGTAAAGGTTAATGGTGAGAGAAAGGGCTGGGAAAAAACTTAACAGATCAAATAATGACCGAAAAAGAGTAAAGAGAGAAAAAAAATAATCGTTGGGTGTATACTAGCAAGTGATATAAAAGCGGTCAGTAAAAGCGATAGAGGCCAATGTGCACATAGGTCTCTTGGAAATGAAGCTGGGGAAATAATAATCAGGAACAGGTAATGGCCGAGGAGTTTAAGAAATACTTTGCATAAGTCTTCATGGTGGAAGGCACTAATAACATTCTAAAAATAATAATAGTAAATTAAGTGTCAAAAGAGGGGAGCAAACAAATAAATTAAATAAAAAAAGTACTACTAAAACTAATGGTGCTCTATGACAAAAAACTGCCCTGGAACTGATGGGTTGCATCATGGAATATTAAAGGAAGTATCTACAGAGATAATGGATGCAATGTTAGCAATCTTGCAGAACATAAGGATTCTGTAAAAGTCCCAGAATATTTGTATGCTGCCAAGGTAACATCCGTATTCAAAGAAAAAAGAGGGGGAGATAATACAGGCAACTATCACCCGCTTCGCTTAACATCTGTGATTTGTAAAATGGTAGAGTCTATTATAAATGATTTTATAGCAGAGTATTGAGAAATACATAACATCGATAATCAGAGTCAGCATAGCGTCCTGAAGGGGAAATCATGCCTGAGAGATTTATTGAAAATATTAGACGAGGTAACAATCAGGGGAGATAAAGAGGAAGCAGTGGATGTAACAGATTTGGATTTCTAATAGCTTAAGAGCCTACGTTGTTGGGGGTAGTATATTAGCATGGATAGAGGATTGGATATATAACAGAACACAGACAGTTGGGAGAAAATGGGTCATTTTCAGGATCCAACCTTATAACTAGAGGAGCTTCACAGGGATCAGTGCCGTGGCCACAATTATTTACAATATATATTAAGGCTTAGAAAGTGAATGTACTCTCGCCATGTTTGTGGATAACAAAAAGAGGTGTGAAAAAATGGTGAGGATGTCAGACAGAGCCTGCAGAAGGGCATAGGAAGGTTAAGTGAACAAGCACAAATTTGGCAAATGGTATATGATTGTGGAAAATGTGAAGTTATGCGCTTTGTCCAGGGGTAAAAAAGCTGAATAAAATTTCAATGGACGAAGACTCCAGAAACCTGCAGCGCAGAGGGATTTGGGGGCCCTAGTATATGAATAACAAAAAGTTAGCATGCAATTACAACAGGGAAAGGCAAATGACATGTTGGACTTTAATTCAAAGGGAATGGGGCATATAAATAATGAGGTCTTGCTAAAAGTATACAAGGCACTATTTAGACCACACCCAGAATACTATGAACAGTATTGGTTCACTTATCTAAGGAAACATATGCTGGCACTGGAGGCACTTCAGAGAATGTTCTCTGGCTTGATCACAAATATGGAAGGGTTTTCTTACGTGGAGAAGATGAGTAGGTTTGGCCTGTGTTCATTGGAGTTGAGAAGATTGAGAGCTAAACATGTTGAAACATAAAATATACTTTGGCGCTTTGACTGGAACTGGGCAGATGCTGAAATGTTGTTTTTCCTTGAGGGTGATTTTAGGACCAGAAGGCATAACCTCATTTTAAGGGGCCGCCCATTTAAGACAGATATGAGGAGCAATTTCTTCTCTCAGAGGTTAGTTAATCTGTGGAATTCTTATCTGCAGGGGGCTGCAGAGGCTGGGTCTTTAAGTTTTTTTCAAGGCTGAGGTGGGCATTCATTTAATCAGCAAGGGAGTAAAGATTTATCGGGAAAAGACAGGATAGTGAAGTTGAGGATTATCAGATCAACCATGTTGTCATTAAATGGCACAGTAGACACGGTAGGACAAGTGGCATACTTCTGCTTGTACTGTTGTGGCCAATGGCCGCCACCAATCACATACATGTCGAATAACACTTACTGTGCCCTGCCAGACCGTTTTGGCCGATACACCAGACATGTATCCTGTCCGGCCTCCATTGCCTCCATTGATTTTGATCCTTCCTGATCTCCCCTTAATGGTCATCATTCGAAGCTGGTGCTATTGGGCTACCGAACTGTCGGGCAGTTGGATTGGTCAACGGATGTCTATGGCAGTGGTCCCCCCCGCCAGCTACCCCCCAACCCGCCCTGCGCCTCCCCAGATGGGCGACGAAGCCTCTACATTAGCTAATTTACTCCTCGCTGAAGAGAAAATGGGAGCGAGGCATTGGGTGCTATATGAATGTATTCCCGTCAACTCTTCACGTGACACGTCAAGAAAACCCGCCATCCGATAAATCTCGAGGTAAGTCCTTCTTTTTCCGAGAAATCATTGAATCCACTATTTTTTCCCGGAGGCGGGAAAAGCATTGGTGGACGTTTACCTCGATACCCTGCACGTCCGCCGATGCCACTGTCTCAATATAAGGTCGACTGAAAATGCTTTTTTCATCACACCCCTACCTGCATTTTCATCTTCTCGTTCGTGAAGGATTCTGAGAACGAATCTCCTTCATCGAGTGATATGAAGATTTGTGGAGATGTCTGCAGAAAATATCTGCAACCTTTTTGCTTGAGATGTAAAAAGGCAGCGCTTGCTGCAAGAGCACGAATTAGCTCCCTGGAAAGAAATGTGCAGGCTGTGGAGACAGTTGAGGCCACACAAAGCAACATAGCTGTCACTAACAGGGATTCAGTGCTGCCTTAAAGGCTGAAACAGACAGCTAATCATCTACAATTGCCATCTGATCATAGGTATTGCACGAGGAAACCACTCAGTCTTAGAGGCTCAGGAACAGCAGGAGCAGCATGCAGCATGTCGCGCCCCAGATGAACGGGTCCAGGGGTGGGAGGAAGCTCAATACCAAGAAACTGCAAAAATGATCTGTCAGAGATTCAGGCGGTGCCCACTGCAAAGTGTGTAGAGAAACGGTCTCAATTAACTATATTTGAGTGAGAGGCAATGCTGGAGGAGGCTACAATTCTTCAGAGAGTTCGAGTCTGAAATGTGCGCAGTTCTCCACAGCGACCTACAGGATATGTCACGCCAGAGACAAGCGCTGTCAATGCCACCGAATCTCACTGTAGGCATTAATATTCTCACAACCGGCCAAGTCAAAGGTTCATGTCTAACTATGTGGCATCTCCCAAATACCTGTACACAGGGGTATGCACGCTTCCACATATGTCTTCTTCACCAGGGTGGGCCAGTTGAACTCTAGCATAACTGGCAAGGCGTCTCAGACTCAGGGAGTCAATTTGTTGGCGTTCATAGCTGGCTTTCCGCAGAGACAAGACGTAGGTCGACTGCACTCACGTTGTGATACGTTCTCCCAATAATAATTTAGACTATACATAAACAGAAAGGACTCCCATTCTTTGAAAGTGCAGCTGCTCTGTGACTGTCATAAGCGGTTCATTCATGTCTGCGCCTGTTACCCTGGCAGTTCTCACAGTTTGTTTATTCTTCAAGAATCGGGCCTGACTCGAATTCTCACACCAATCGCAAAGCTGCACGGATGGATACTTAGAGATGAGACGACGCTCTGAGGAGGTGCCTTCTCACACCTTTCACACATTTAGCTAGTTTATGTTTATTTTAAACGAATTTGGCAAGGTGACAACTTGGCTTAAGAACAGGAACCTTTGATCAAATACACAGCCAATAGTTTCTTCGAAATGGCCTTGAAAAGAAGCTTTGGGTGCTCAGCAGAATGCAACATGTTCTCATAAAAACATAATAAAAACGTTTTTGCATTGTAATGAAACACATTGTAGTTTCCATCAGTGTCTCTGATTGACGATAAAATATTACAGAAAGGCAACATAAACAGATAAATAAAACACTGTGCTGGATATCAAATTAACCTTTGGTTACCAATGCAATAATTAGCCGGAATCACAGGCATGTCTCATTTCAGCTTTTTTAGCACTTTGCCTTACGTTTACCCAGCACATAGTCCTGTTCCTTGGAATACCGGCCTGCAACTCTCGGTCGTGGATACAGTTTCGGGCAGAGCAAGGAGAGTCTTTAACAGAGTTGATGGTCCTCCAAAAGCTGTTGCTATCTACTTTGGTGCCCTTTCCTGGGAACAGCCATTAGGACAGAGAGCCTTACATCACGAACCTGCTGGAATGAACCTGGACACAAAAAACAGTGCATCTCTCTCCAGAACTTCTTTAGAATGAACATTCCAGAAGCTTGCAGACAACGGTCTCTTCTCCACCAGGGACACCTCGAGGGTAACGTGCAGCAGCTCTAGTCAGTGTGCATGCTGCAATCCTCTGACCGGGAGGGCCTTTGCCACCCCCAGCCACACAATGTATTTTTGCTTGTTTTGGATGTTCTGGAACGAGCTATTCTGTCAAATGGCTTTAACAGTCTGCTTACGATCCAATAGGGTATGCAACGTCTTTTCCCCGTACGGCCTCCAGTAATTACGTGCAGATCACTTCCTGATGGAAGTGTGATCAAATGTGTTTCTCTGCATCGCATTTCCTACGAAGGACATGTGGTATAGCAAGGTTCAACTGCTTGGAGCGTTCTGCAGAAATGTGGTCATTCACATTTTTGTCAACACTGGTGGCAGGAAGAACTGATACGTCAGGGAAACGTAACTAGATTTAAGATTGTGCGCGTCAATCATGAATCGGTAAGACTCGTAGCACTTGAAAGGGGGAAACACTTATGTTGATTCCAAAATGGGTTAAATAACTTTCCCCAGGAACACATTCTTACCAGCCAGCGTTACAAGCGTTGGCAATTAGTTTATGATTAGACTGAGACGTAACAAACAGTACATTTTAAAACTTTAATCAAATCCAGCATTGTTACAAACCCACGCGGCAGCCTCAAACAGACACCCACAGAAGGGACAATGTAGACCAAACTCATACTAGGGCTCTCATTGAACGTGCTATTCGCTCAACGTATGGTTTGGATACCTCAGCCACTCGTGGGGGTAAGCACAGGTCGCAATTCCCAGGGTAACCCTGATGGTTATAGCTGGCTTTATGCACCATAAACTGAAGCTTTGAGGGGATCTGTCACTGGAATGGGGGGAGCGCGAGGAAGGGAAACTATCCTCCAATGTGAAAGGAGAGGTCGAGGAGAAGGAGAAAAATGAGGAGGAGGAAGAATGAATGGTGAGGACGAAGGCAAAAGGGAGGCGCCCTGGAGACGAGTTGCAGAAAGTTATGGTCGATAGGCAGAGTAGTACATGCAGGAAGTCATCGTGGCCAGGGACCTGCTCATGCTGCATCACTTCACATCTTGGCTGCTTTGGAAATGTGTAAATCAGGCCTGGGAGGCCGACGGGGGAGCTCAACAGTTCAAAGAAACGACATTGTATCCAACATGCATCATGCAAAACAATAGAAATGTTTACTCGATGCTGCACACATTCTGTCGGAGGTGGAATGATAAGCTCATAATGACATGTTTGTGATGCAGGGTGATCATGGCAGATTTCCTTTCTGAAGGAATAATTGTACGGTTAGTTCGAATGGTGTGCACAGAAATATCTTGCCGCTGATACTCCTCCTGTGCTGTGCTCATCAACCATTTCTCCCCATTCTATGGCCACACTTGTACACACTGGACTGAGAGTCAAAGGGCTGGTGACTGCTTAGAGCGATGGTGTGATGACACGTCCTCGGAAACGTAAATCTTCCAATTCTGTCCGAGTCCTGAATCCTTTCCGGGGAGTGGGACTTAAGCTCCAGGATCTGTGATAGAAAGACAAGGCTGTAATGAGATTAGGTCATGCAGACAAACCTCTTTCTAAGTGACCTTCTTCCAATGCTATCCCAGTTCTCGGTTGCTGCCATCCACTGACTTTCTGGCGAAGCAGTTTCATATCTTGAAGTTGCATATTTGATTCATACCGCAGCTGTCATTCAAAAATCAGGACCTTGACATCACTTTGCCCCCTCCTGCGGCCCAGTGACAGTCGACTTCAGCAGTTGCACAACTACATCAACACCAGGGCCATGTGGAAGTTGGAGGCGGGCATTCATTTTCATCCACATATCCCGGGGATGGTATTCTGAAAAAGTGCATTGCCCTCTTCTCCACACGTCGAATAACACTGGGATTTGCCTTCCCATCCCCGGTTTCAGTAGCCGTCGGGCACTGTGCACCCTCATTTATTCCAAGGTTTATTAATGGGGAAAGGATAACAAGGGGAAGCGTACGGGCCTAGGGGTCAAGGAGGCATTATATGTGTGGAGCCAGAGGATATCGCTAGAGTTTTGAATGAATACTTCACATCTACCTTCAACCAAGAGAATAAGGATGATGATATCGAACTCGGGGAGAGATACTGTGAGGTAACCAAACAAATTGACATAGTGAGTTATAAGGTATTGGATGGGGTTGGCAGGCTTTAAAGTGGACAAATATCCAGGCCCTGATGATTTATGTTTCAGACTAGTGAACGAGGCAAGGGAGGAGTTCGCAGGGGCTCTAAACCAATTTCTCAATTCCTCTCAGGCCACGGAGAAATTGCCAGTGGACTGGAGAACAGCTAATGTGGTTCTGCTATTTAGGAAATGTCGTAGTGATAATCCAGGGAACCACAGGCCGGTCAATCTCACGTCAGTTGTAGGGAAAGTATTGGAGAAAATTCTGAAGGAGAGAATCTAGCTCCACTTGGAGAGGCAGGTTTTGATCAGTGATAGTAAGCATGGCTTTTTCATAGGGAGGTTATTCCAAACAAATTTGATTGAATTTTTTGAGTAGGTGACCAGTTATGTGGATGAGGGTAGTACAGTTAATGTAGTCTATATGGATTCCTGAAATGCCTTTGATAAGGGCCCACAGTGGAGACTTATAATGAAGGCAAATCCAAATGGGATACAGGGTAATTGGATAAGGTGGATTCAAAATTGGCTTAGTTGTGTAAGGCAGAGTGTGATGACAGAAGGTTTCATAAGTGAAAGGAAGTCAGTGCCCAGTAGCGTACCACAGTGATCTGTGCTCGGTCCCCTATAATTTGTCATTTATATAAATGACATGGGTGACAATATGGGGGTTAGTATTAGTAAATTGCGGATGACTGAAAGATTGGCCTGGTGGTTGACAGTGTGTGTGAGAGTCTTGGACGAGAGAAAAATTTAGATTGGATGGTCAAATGGGCAAATAAGTGGCTGGTGGAATTTAACCCTGAAAATTGTGAGATGATACACATTGGAATGAGTAATTTGACAAGGAAGCATTCAATGATTGGAATGACACTGGGAAGTTCTGAGGAACAAAGCGGACTTGCTGTGTGTGTCCATAAGTCTCTGTAGGCAAAGGGGCATTTATTGGGGTGGTGGAAAAAGCATATGGGATACCTGTCGTTATCAATCGAGGCATAGTTCCCAAAAGCCGAGAGGTCATATTGGAGTTGCATAGAAACATGATGAGGCCATAGCTGGAGTGCTGTGTGGAGTTCTGGTCGCCATATTATTGGAACGATGTGATTGCGCTGGAGGGGTTGCAGAGGAGATTCACCAGAATGTTAGCGGGGATGAAACATTTAAGTTATGAAGATATGTTGGACGGACATTGGTTTTTTCGTTGGAGCAGAGAAGACTGAGGGGCGACCTGATCGAGGTGAACAAGATTATGATGGGAATGCAGAGGGTGGATAGGAGGCAGCTGTTCCCATTATTTGAAAGGTCAGTCATGAGAGTTTTCCTCGAAGTCACTCACTGTCCTGACTTAAAAATATATCGCTGCTCCTTCAGTGTTGCTTTGTCAATATCGTGGATCTCCCTTTCTAGTAGCACTGTGGTTCCACATACTCCACGTGCAACGCAGCAATTCAAGAAGCAGTTCACTGCCACCTTCTCATGGGCAACTAAGGATGGAAAATAAAAGCTGACCCTGCCAGCTAACCGAAATCCCATGAATGATAAAACAATATTGATCATAAAGTACAGTTGTCTTAATCCCGACCCCTGGGGCACCTTAATTTAAAATCCTCCCCAGCCTGAATGAACATTGCTCAACTCTTTAAGCTGTTTTATGTATCTTAGCCAATATCATAGCCAAACTGTCACTTTTCCCTTAATCCACGGATTTCATTTTCTATAAGACATTCACTTAATCGCACTTAACCAGACTTTCTTCATATTCATAACGTCAAGCTCAATTCCCTCATCTAAACTCTCAGCACGTAGGCAAATAACTCCATTAAGCTTATTAGACATGAATTCCCATTAATGATTCAGTGCTGCAGGTCATTTTTTTTCTTCAAAGAAAAAGTAAATAAGTATTAATGTCCACGATTATGACTTTCAGATAATTTTCCTTCAGCAACATTGTGCTAACTAGTCTGTTGTACGACGATTTACTCCTCTTTCCTTTTATAAACAAGGCAGGCATTTACAACTCCCCAGTCCTCAGTCACCACTCACATATGCAAGGAACATTGAAAAGATATGTTCAATGCCTCCAATTTTTCGCCTTTCCTTCCACAGCGGCCGTTATACGTCCTGTCCAGACCGGGTAAATATTCTACTTCAAACTGTTATAACAAGTATTGGAAAGAAAAAGTTTAACAGCCTGTTTTTCCAGTGATTGTAATTAATGTCAGTCTCCCTGGATCCTAATTGTATCTCTGGAGGTTATCAATCTCCTAATAATAAGGGATTCATTTAGAACATGTTATTCCAATAGTGTCAGCTGGAGCATCACCTCCGACATCAACAGGGATCAACGGCTCCAGAGAGAGCGAGACAAAAGATCAGAATCTGAGAACGTTAGATTCGAATCTTACAACAACGGATAAACACCTGAGAACAATTGATTGGAATATGGAAAAAATGGATCTGGATCTGAGAACAATACATTGCAATGTTTCCACAATGGATCAGAATCCGAGAACAATAAAGTGGAATTTTCCAACAATGGACAGGAAATTATCCTCGGCGTTTTACTTACTTTCTACACATTATGATCGGTATTCATTAGCTCTTCGCATCTATTTCGCACTTCAGGTTATTCAAGCAGGTTATTATCCTATCCTGGCTATTGTTGGTGTACCTGGTAAGCCTACCTGTCGAGTGTTTTTTTAAATGAACCATATTTATCTTCATTACTGTTCTTGTTATTTGATTTTTTGGAAGATGGAATCTATTTTATTCACTTTTCGTTAAAAATACTGCGACCAAGCCATTGGATCCACGACACTCCCTGCCTGGCCAAAATCTGAAGCTGAGTAAGAGTGTTCGCGGTGTGTGCGATCACTTTGAACCTAAGCTGAGTGCTGACACCAAATTCTCTCAATTCTCAAACCTGCCCACTACCACCGCCATAGTTTCACCCATCACTACATCTGTCTCAGGCCAGAAACTTAATAATCCCCCACGTGTCTCAATCCAGACTCGGCTATTCCAAAATTATCTTTGTAACCGTCTCAGCTACACAATTTTGTTAAAGCAAACTCACCCCAAATACTCCTGCCCACATCCTAATCTGCAGCAAATGTCATTCAGCCATCAACCCTCATCTCATTGAGCTACTGTGTTCCCTGATCAATACAGATTTTGTTCAATTTCACTTCAAATTAAATACTTTCACTCTCGTGATTTCATCATTCAATGGCTTAACTACTACAATGAATAATAATCATTCATTCTTTTTTCACATAATCATTCAAATTGTTTCCCTTTAAGCTTTATATAATTTGCATCTTAAAGTGAACAAGCTGCAATTTATATTTTCCCTTGGCCATTATTCTAGTCTTTGCTAACTGTTAAGGTTACTAGTGCCGGATTTACGAAGGGCAACGCATGAAATATTGCATACCACGCTGTTGTTCTCTTCTCAGCATCTCCCGCCTCGTGCTCCATGTTGGACAGGTTGATTAGGCATCTTTAACATATGCCTTTGAAACTTGTTCTGTGCCTGTCCAGTGAACGCCTGTTTCAGTCAATCTCAGCTGAACATGTATTCAGCAACACAAGGGACCCCGTCAAGAGTCATTTAAAAGTACCAGTCACCTAAAATGCTGCTGCGTGGCTTTAGCTGACGTCTGTGATTGGAAAGTTGGTTTTGGTGCTGTGGATGGTTTTCTGCGGGTTGAGTTCTAAACCCCAGCATACATTTAGGAAGCACAGAAGATTTTGTGACCATCGGTGGACGTTGTTTGCGGCCTATCGTAACAGCACATCTGGGTCAGTTCATGTCCAGCAAATAGAGCAGAGGCTGGGCAGAGTAATTGCTATATTCATTCGAAGGAGGGTAGGTGAATTCCTGCTGTGCACATTGCAGGTTGTGCACACTGCTGCTACTTTGCGTCGGTGGTCTAAGGTTTGAATGTTTGTCGGTGGGGAGACAAACAAGCGGGTTTGATGACCAAAAATCGATTTGGGGATACAACTCAGGACGAGGTATGTGGTCTGTAGATGCAATGCATCTGGGTCTGTTACATGAGCCACAAATAGAAATTGCCTGCAGAGAGTGGAAGTTTTGTGAAGAGGAAGGGGGCGGGTCTCTGCCCTATCCACCCAGGGTTTTCCAGGAACACTTTACAACGCTTCATCTAACCCAGGGGATGAGTATTAGTCCACTCTGATTCGAAAGAAGGTAGTCATAGATCTGAGTCACCTCTTTAAACACGATCAGGGCACTCACAACAGTGTGAGTAAGTTGTTGAGAGTGGCCATTAAGGTCACTGTTACATCAGTTTCTCTGGAACCAGAACATTCCAGACATGCACGGGTGACAGATCCGTCTTCCCCGGTATGCTGTCCATCAATGTATCCGCTAGGTGGCGGAGGCCATGTATGCCGGTCAGGTGAATACATTGTTTTCTGCCTTAGCAGAGAGGAGCAGAATGAGAGGGCCCACAGTTTCCCAGACTAGCGGGGCTCCCCATAGTATACGTGGCTCTGCTGCAACCCATGTCAACGGGGAGAGGTACAGGAGCCGAAAGATCTATCCAGATTTTTTTTTCAAAGTATGCATTATGTCTAGGGCGTGGAAGTCACTGGCTAGTTGCCCTTGAGAAGGTGCTGGGGATCTGCCAAAATGTACAGTGGCTGTGTGACCACGCACATTACATCATCTTGGTGATTGAACATTATCCTGGCAGCAAGCACGATACCTTCATTCTGAAGTAGTCAGCCATGCCCACCATCTTCGGCCCTCTTTCAGACCCAGAAGGTGTCTTCTTGGAGACTAAGGCTGCACTCTCACTAAATGGCTCAACACAGTCGCCAAATCACTACTCCCTACCTCCAAAATTACATGTGAAATATATGAGTATAACAAGAACAATGGACGCCCACAAAACATCGCGGAGCGGGCCATTGGTGTGACGAGGAAACGCGTCGGATTCCTGAGCCACACGGAGTGAATTCTTCAGAACTTGCTGAAGCATGTATTGAAGTTCATGGTGGTCTGCTGCACTCTTCATATTCTTTGGAAATATAGACCGTTGAATTAAACTATTTTTGTCTTTCCAGGTGTTACGAATGAGTATTAGAATTTCAAGTTTATATTTGATTTGGATCACTGTAGTTGCGTGTAAAGAAAACGTCAATTTGACTGTACGTTTCACTTTAAAACGTGCCTGCATTTCTAATGAGATTTAGGAGTCTAATCGAAGTTAAAACAAACAGGAGTAGATAAAAAAAAAGTGCTGTTGCCTGGAAACAGGGTCCCAGAGAGGTAAACCCCAACAACACACTCAGAAACAGACATACAGAAACAGACATACAGACACACACACACACACACAGATATGCACATACACACACACACACACACACACATACACAGAAACACTCACACAGAACAGCAGCTTTATTTCAGTTTGAAGACAGTTACCTAGAGAAGTTGGATACAGGGCATAGAGATCTAGAGGGAGAATAGATTTCGCGAAATATCCAAAATATCCCAAGGCAAAAAGTGTGAGACACAATCAGGAGAAAGCCGCAAGAAGATGTTACATTCAAAGGATGATCAGGTACCGGGAAAAGGTCCCGTTAAGTGAAGTAAAAGAAATGGAGCAGTTGGGAAGTCTCCAAGCTTCAAATTTAAACATGCAAAACTTGCAAGAAACAAATTTAACATGATGTAAAGAATTTCGAGAGTTAATAAGGTTCAAGAAGACTACTGAACTTCTGTAACTCTTGGCTCTGGGCATGTGATGTAGTGGTGTACTGTAGCCGGTTGAATCTATGAGAGGGAGTCCGTGGAAGCCAGCTTGAATGCATGTGGTGACATGAGGTGATAGGAACATCGCAAGCAGAGTTCGTAATCCCTGGAGGTGAACCATTGCCGAAGACATCTGAGAGAAAGCATCGGGTTGGCAGCCGATACCAAAAGGAGTCCATGAAGAGTGGAGATTGGAAACCATCATATGAAAGATGGAGCTCAGTGAAATCGTTTGGCTCACAGTGGGGCAGTTGTCTGGGAAGAGTTGAGGAGAGTTCTATAGGTTCGCTTTGGAGTGGCGTCTGTCACTTCGTTTCAGTTTGGTGTGTCTGATCACAGCTTTCCTCTTTGTTGGCATGGACAGTGCACTTACTCCGACCATTAAAGTATTATGTAGCACTTGTAAAATTTGTAGCCTTACAAATCTGCCTATATCGTTAAATGTCTAGTTTGTGATGATGGAGTATTGTAATAACAATCTTCATTTCATGTTTAATTAATGTTTTATTCCTTCGTTAAAAGTTTGTCTTTTAGCTGACTCTGGCGACACTGTCCACTGCCCCCTGTCCATAGCGGAGAGAAAAAAAAAGGTAATACTTAGGAACATTAAGCTGGGCTCTGACTTGTGATCCGGCTTGTCCAGTTGCAAAATCAGCTGGGATCATAGCAATATCAAAAAATGTCATGATAACACAGGAGGATACTTCCTGGTTTCCATCGACACTGACAGGCAACCAGAATTGCCTAATAAGACAATAAGACTCTGGGTCCATTGGACAGTTTCCTCTCCCCAACATTTCCCCCACCCCCCAGCATTCTCCAATGTCACATCCATCTGAGAAGCCCCACCATTGCTTCCCCGTAGCCAATGTCCTGCCTTAAAAAGCAGCAACAAAAACATTTCCATTACTATATCGATCGAAGAACACATCCACTTAAACAAACTACTCATCCTTGCACATTCACTTAGTGCGTGTACTGTGGGTTCCCTCGAATTTCCCAGTTCTCGTTGCAGTACCTCCCTAGTGATTGCAGCATGCCTGGTGGAAGGCTTTTGACGATTACTGGCGGAGACTGCAGATGTCCTTAGAATATACCCACGAGCAGCATTGTGGCTTGAGGGCTCATATTCGGGCTGTACCAACTCGCATGTGCATCAGCAGTCTGGGCTGGCTGATGGGTAACAGCAATGACACTGGTAGAGTGGGATTGAAGGGAGCACGAGTGCTTCGTGCCCTCTGGAGACACTGTCACTCCCACGAGGCGGAATCTCAGCAATGCTAGTAATCTGCTGGAGCACTGATTGTAGAATGCTTACATAATCTGTACGTCTCTTTGAGCACTTAGATTCAGAGGCATGATATCAGCTGCCTGAACCTGCATTGCAGCAAGCATGGATCTCATTGGGGCAGAAAAGCTTCCACTGCAGCACTGAGATGTTCAATGATTACAACCTTTGCTGCAGTGGAAGCTGAGAAAATGACAAACAGACACTGAATCACAACTGAGCTTGCTGGTGCTGTCTTGGACTTAGTGACGACTCCACAGGCTGCAGCTAATTTCTTTCAAATTCCCGTGCATTAGAACTCGTTTGTGATCTATACCTCCGATGAGCTACCACATGAACTGTCCCTTGCACCTGACCTGGCCGCGGGCGAATAGTGTTCAGTGATTCACCACATAATTATTCCCACTCTGCGATGTTCTCCAATTTACACACAGTGCATTTATTTGTTCTGTTCAGCGTGAACATCAGACAAAGTGACTGGGCTTCAATATCAGTGCTGCCTTGTTTCTCTCTCAACTCTCCACCTCGCCCCTCCCCGTCTCTTCTCTCTCCCATCAACACCCACCCACCCTTCCCCTTCTTCCTCTCCCTGCCTCTCTCTACTTTCTCTCTCAGTTGGGGCCCTTTCAGGTGCTGGCAACAACGGCAAAGTTTGAAGTCAGGAGTCGGGAATTGTGGTGAGGTATTTGTATTTGAAAGTACAGCAACACGCCCATGGTACCACCATCTGAAGCTTGTACATAATTCCCGAGAGCAAGGTGAGGATGAGCTTGGAATTCAGAACTGACTAAAGGGAGAAACATAGCAACATCCCGAATTCTGTCATTGACATCACATGCTAGGGGCTGTTTCACAGCCGCTCCCATGACACAGAAAATCTACTCCTCCCTGAGGCCCAGAGGATGGAATTTTGCCTGTTGCCCATCGATTCTTTACAGCTCCTTATTATAATGGGGCGACCGCGTGCTGCATGAGAGATCATAATGTCAGTGATGGTGTTGTACTGCCTTGGGTGATGTGTCTTCCTTAGCTCAAAAACTGGAGTTATGTTGAGTCAATGTAAGGTGAGTGTGAGTCAGGTATCTGCTGAAGTTGTGTCAGGTTGAAGTGGAGTATGTGACTGTTAGTCAATTGTTCTGACTGCAGATGTGTGTGATGGGGGCGTGGTACATTGAGAAATGTGAGAGGCTGGTGCTCTTGTGGGTAGGAGATGCCACGTTGAGATGAATTCAATGACATTGAATTCATCAAACTTACTCTGACTCTGCTGCCAGGTCCTCGGGGCCAGGCTTCTTACATTGAGCTCCCTGTTGAGCTGCTCCCATTCCATTCGGAGGGTTTTACTTGCGGGTCTGCAGCCTCCTCCTCAAACGGAAAGAATGTTTCCCGTCTCCTTTCAAAACTATGTATTTCCAAGTTTTCCATGTACTTTTATCAATGACCGGAAATATATGATCCCTTATCCGTGAAATTTCAGCCATTGAATCAGTTTCAAGTCAATTACACTCTCCAAACCCTTCATGAATTTGACCTTCTAGATTAAATCTCCTTTGAACCTTTACTGCTTCAGAAAGAATAAACCCTGCTTTTCCAATATCTACTTGTAACATAATTCCCAAATTTCGTGAGTGCTACTGATAAATCACCTCTGTAGCTTCACCACTTCATTGCAGTTCTTGCTAAAGTTCGATGATTAGAATTGGAAAACATACTGCCCTGTATATCGCTATTTGTAAGGCCAAGAAGTTCCTTTTTCGAAAGCATTTTGAAATTGTTCTGTGTCAGTCAAAGATCGTGTGTATATTCCCAAGGCCGGATTTCCGTTTTCTACTGGAGATGGCAATCGGGTTGGGAAACTCCAATGCATGGTTTGTTTTTTTTTCTGCCGAAAATGTGGACATGCAATAATTAATGCAGCCCACACAACATTCAGAGCGTGCTGCAAGAGAACTAATGTTTAACCACGGTAGAGGGTCTGGAGACCGAGGAATCAGTTGAGGCCAAACCCAGCCACATAGCTGCCAGCAACAGATTTCCACTGATGTCATAAAGCCTGAAACAGCCACCATTCCTCGACGATTGTCTCATTGGTCATGGATGTGGCACTAGGTCTCCTCCCTGTCGGAGAGCTTCAGGAGCAGCAGCAGCAGCATCATGCCGAACGAAGTTTACCAGGTGGACGTGTCCACAGTAGACAGCTTGCTCAACTGAGAATAGCTCAAAGAATGAGGTGCCAGAGGTTCAGGCAGTAACAACTGTACTTGGTAGACAGATACAAACCCAATTACCCTGACATGAGCGAGAGATGATGGATGACGAGGCCTCGATTAACCAGAGAGGTCCAGCCTGAGCTTTGTGCCCTTGCCCACAAAAGCCTGCAGGAAAGATCACTTCTGTGCCACCCACTACCAGTGACATTGAAGCTCACTGTGACTTTTGACATTTTCACATCCGCTTATTTCTGAGCTTCATCTCTGACTTCTGTGGCATCTCCCAGTCAGCTGCACGCAGGGGTATCCACGCTGTGACCATTGCCCTTTTTTACAGCGTGGCCCAGCTCGTCGCTTTTGACACTGGCACAGTATCTCAGACACAAAGCATGCGAGGGTTTGCCTCCTTAGGTGTCTTTCCACAGACATTGGGCGTGGTTGACTGCACTCACTATGTGATAAGGGCTCGCACACAGAATGTACACTGCAACATAAACAAAAAAGACCCACACTCATTGAATTTGCGGCTGCTATGTGACCGTCACAAGAGGTGTCGTCCTGTCTGCACCTGTTAGCCTGGCCGTTTTCACAGCTTGTCTTTCATGAATCGGGGCTGCCTCGATTGTTCACGCCCACGCCAAAGCTGCACAGAACTATAGTTGGAGATAAGGGGGATCCTCCGAGGTGGAGGCTGCTCACATGTGCAAGTCATTTCTTCAACCTGTTTTTAAACTATTTCAACTTAATGAACGCTTGGATTAACAGCCATCTTCCATTGCATACATGACCTAGAATTCATTTGCAATGAACAGTTAAAGGGCAGTAGAGAGCTCAGCGGAATACCACAAGCTCTCAAAAAAAAGTTTTTTTAAAAAAAAGTACATTACAATTATAAATGTGTAAAACTGTGTCTAACTTTAACAATAGAGCATCATCAACTTGCCAGATATCTTATATTTGCCTTGGTTAGCAAGGAAAACAGCTAACCTGAATTACGCAGAAGGCATATTTGAACTTTTCAAAGGTTTCATCTTATGCTGCACATAACCCGGGAACATGCAGCGTGCCAATGTGTAACTTCCGGTGATGGACAACGCTCTGCATTAGAAAATCTAAAGGTTTCAGCCGAGCAAAGAGCGTCTTTCACAGAGCTGATGGTCCACAAGCAGCTGTTGATGGTTATCTCAACGTGTGTCCCAGAGAATAGTTCATAACGCACAGAGACTTTTGACATGGAGTTGTTCAGGATGAACCGTGCCAAAAAAAAAAAAAACACCTTCAGACATTATTGATGAAGGGATATTCCAGACCTGGCTGGAAAAGGTGCATTACTCTCCACAGGCACGTCGGGGAAAGGTGCAGGGAGTGTACTATCCGTACATGTGGCAACTGTCCGACAGTCCTTTGACAACAAAAGCCAAATTATGTCATGTTTCTTGGTTGATAGTTCTGGGGAAAGGCTTTAAGTCAAACAGCTTTGGCAGTCTTCTCAGGGCACCATCCAACAATATCCTCCATCTCCTTACCCAACAGAACCTCGAGGTCGTTACTTGCAGACTACTTCCTGATGGCCTTGTGGACAGAATTGTTTCTCTGCCTAACCTTTTTTTTTCTACGGGGGAAAAGATGGTATGAGACCCTGAAACAGTTTTTAGCAACAATCAGGACAGGCCTACTCTTACTAACATCGGAGACAGGGAGAACTTGTAGGACAGGGACATGTAACTGCATTGCAGGACATGTCAGCGTCGATGGGCACAGCAGTACATGCAGGGTCTTATCGTGGCCAGATAGCGTTTAGCCCAGCATTGCCTCACGTGATAGCCGCCTTGGAAGATAGTATCCGATGGCATGTCACACATGAGGAAGGCCTACTGGTTGGTTCACCCAGGCTTTCGTTGAAAAATGGTAATCACATAGTCAAAGTTGACACTGTGTAAGGATGGCAGATTTCTTTTCTGGGGGATGCTTTGAATTGTGAGGACGAATGTTGAGCACAGAAACCTCTGTGGCTGATTGCACCTCCTTTACACTAGTTCTGTGCTCATCACCCAGTGCTCACCACTCTGTGTCCACAAATGTATCCGTTGGAGTGTGAGCCTCTTGGATGGTGACTGATGCTTATGATGGCGATGATGTTATTTGCTAGGACTCGTGTAACTTCCCCTGATGTCCGAGTCTCCACTCGTCTCCGGGGGTGGGACCGAAGCTCCGGGAGATGTGAAAGAAGCACGAGGCAGTCATGATATGACGTCATGCAGAAAATCTTCCTTCTTCGTTACCTTCTACAAATGTTATCCCTGTCCTTGCTGCTTCCAATCACTGTCTCCCTGGGTAAACACTATCAAAGCTTAGAGTGAAACATTGACATGCTGACTGGGACTGCAATTCCCCATTCCCAGCCATCCACCAGCCACCACCCATCCCCATCCCCACACCCACCCCACGATATCCCACGTCAACACATCTGCATCAACACCAAGCCCGTGTGATCCTGGATGGGGGGACTCCATGTCACCTGCAGGTTCAGTTGATGGCAGTCTGGCAAACTGCATTGCCCTTCCCCCCACAGGTCGAATTACACAGAGCTGTTGTGTCCCACTGCCAACACTCGGTAGCTATCGGGCTTTTTGCACTCTCTTCTCCTGCAATGACAAGAAGGAAAGGGTTTCTTGATGTCATATCTTGTCGTGGTGATTTGGAATTCCTCCAGGGGGTCTACAACACATGATCCTCATTGCCACACTTTATCATTTGCATTGATGCCATTGCTTTTCTCATGCAGAAAGGCTCCTGTAGCTCTGCTGAGGATCATTCAGACTGTGCCACCCCGAATCAGGCTGCCTGACAAGTAAGGACACCTCACTCAAATTGGCGCAGTGCAGAAAATTATTGATGCGGTTTTGGCAGTGTATCCATGTCCTCTGATGTTCACCAGTGAAGTTGATTGCAACCACTTTCATCAGCCAAGCATTTTCTGAGGTGATCGGAGGGAACCTGTACTCGTTAGCGAACAGGATTTCCCTGTGTGTGTCTACCTATGTCACGAGGATGTCCAGGAATTGCTCCATTAAGCGGGGCACTGAGGCCTCACGAGACTATGGAGGGAACATGGACCCTTCATTGAAGAGGATATCCCTGCACTTTTCTATTACTTTCAGGAGGATATCCTGGCTATGGTCCACGAAACGGAGTGCTGGTGCCTCCCAAGGCTCCGGAGGGAACCTGGATCCTTCAGTGAAACAAAATGCCACTGTGCTAGTCTACCGCTGCGCGGGCAATGTGCAGTTCCTGGTCCATTGCTTCCGCAGGACAGTAGAGGGAAACTGCATCATTCAGTGAACAAGAAATCCTTCTCTGTGTTTCCCTCTGATTGAAGGGTGTCCCAGTACGTCTCAGATCCCTAACGACTCCCAGCGTCCACACAGGCTGCAGGAATGGCTCCTCTGGGACAAGATTTCGCGGGTACCGTGTAGTGATGACACCCGTGTGGGTGCCTCCGGCAGCAGCAGAGCGAACTGTATAAGGGTCTAATGCCTCAACTCGCACCTTGTTGAAGCAAATCGTCGGGCTTTTGTCAACATATTTTCTGGTGCCTGGAATTGTTTGGATGGAGCACAGTAATGCAGTCTACAGAGGGAGTCACACATCATCATCGTCTGCTGCTCCCTTTGCAACTCGTCGCTGCTACCGGAGAGCACTTGGCTGAGGAGGAGATTGTGCTGTTCTACATGTCCTCCAATGAGATTAACGCCGACGGGTATGAACCTAAGGAGGTCCCTGAAGTGCAGGATGACATCAATGAGGCCATCGCACTTGCCAGATGAGGCATGCGCACTTGGAAGGCCATCATAGCTGTTAGATTTCATCAGGATGAATATGACATACAGTGACAACGCTCCATAGATCTTCACATGACCACGGTGAGTGTCTGATTCTTGTCTGGCTGAGGGCAGCTCACTTGCGCTCTGTGGTCCGGGACATATACTGGAAATGCAGCCATTAAGCTATAAATGCACCTAATCCTTTTACAGCCTTCTGCTTCTGGCCGCTCGAAGAGCACGGTGTTAGCTGTCACAGTTGCTGAAGAGATGGCGAGCAGCTCCACCGTAGAGATGCCAAGAGCAACAGAGAGAATAATTGGCAGAAAACTTGGCCCTGCACGATATTCTGGCAGCTGTAACAAGCAGCGCCGAGATGCAGGCCTCAGTAAAGTCTCCATGGAGCGTGAAGCTGGGCCATCACTTTGGTCTGAAGGCTTCACACGCACAGGGATGGGCCCTGCTCTGAGGTAACTGCGTTTTCCACGTGTAGGAAACAACATTTCAAATCTGAGTGAAACGTACACTTCTCATCAAAACAAGGAGCCATAGGAAAGGAGACATTTTGGGGAGTACATTTACAATAGTGAATTGCAGTTGATTAGTTACCTTGCCCAGGCTGTGCAAATTTATCTTCTTAACGTTGCTAACCCTGGTGCTACGCCTTGTTGTTCCCCCAAAATCCACAGTGGAGTTAAGCACGTGCTACTCATAATGATCAACTTAACAGGCACCCTCTCTGGGCGAAGAATTGGAGGCTCCCGGCCTGCTTTCAGGGTACTGCTGTTTGGCAGTTTTACCTTGTTGGACCTGTAGAGTTGGAGCTGCTGAGCTCATAGCTAAAATATGTTGGGATAGGCCAAACAGTTCACAGTCACCTGGCTGGATAGACGTAGTTTGTGCATCTGGGGAGCATCATTCCTATCGATGCCTGGGGGTTCCTGGCACACTAGTCTGAGGAGAACTCTAAGTTAAAGTGATAACCAGCTGCCCCGCTGCCTTCTTACAATGTCACTACCGGAGGCCAATTTTAACATCAACATGGATTTCAGCCTGTGCAGCTGTGCAGGGCAAATGCTCTGGATCATGGTTACCATCGTGGTCGCCAACCCACCAATGTTGACTTCGGTATGTTGGCACGCCGGCCGTAAATACTCAGAATGAAGGCTGACGGAGCTGAGGAGTGCAGCTGATATCCCATCTTCGTCCAGCAACTGTGACATGACTTAGCACAGATGCTCATCAGCTGAATCCTACTTAGTAGATTTCTGGCCTGCAAAAGCCCTTCTAATGTCGGGATCCTCGGAAGCCACTGCTGCTGCCAGCTGTGGATCAGACTCCTGTTGGGCTAACCAGGTTGTGATCCCAGGGTTAGCAATTTATTTCCCATCACTAATTGTCATTGAGAATTATGTGTTTTGTGGTGCATTTCTGCGTAGCTGTGTGTGAGTACGTTTGTGTGTGACAGTGTGTGTGTGAATGTTGCTCTGAATATGAGTCAGTGTATGAATGTTTGTTTAGTTGTGTGTTCATGCATGTGTATTAGTAATTTTGAGAGTGAAAACATGCGTTTCTTTGGAGAACCATTGCGTGTAAGTATACGGTGTGTGCCTTTCTGTGTGTGTGTTTGTGAGCATGACTTTATGGGAGTGTATACATGTTTTTTGTGTGTTGTGTGTGTGATGTTATGTCTCAATGCATGTACGTGCGTGTGAGAGAGTGTATTTTCGTTAATGTGTGTATGCATGGCAGCATGCAGGCTACTGTGTGCATGTGTGTGGCTGTGTGTGTGTGTTTATGTGATTGAGATATTCTATGTGCATTTTTGTGAATGCTCTTATGTGTCTTTGCGTGAGGCAGTGCCTGTGTGCATGTCTTTGTGCGTGTGTATATATCTGGAATTGTGTGTGTGTATGTGAGAGAGTGAGAGAGAGAGAGAGAATGAGATAGAGTGAGGGTGATAGAGCTTGTGTGACTCTGTGTGTGTATTTGTGTGAGGGAGCTTATGTACGTGCATGTGTACCGCAGTGTGCACGTGAGTGCATAAGTGTCAGAATGCTTCTCTGTGTGTCTATATTAATTTGTGTTTTTTTCTGTGTGCATATAATGTGCGAGTGACTGTGTGCATGATGTGCGTTTAAATGGGTGCCAGTATGTTTGCAAATATTTGCGTTCCTGTTGTACGTATGGATGCTTGTGTGTGCAAGTGTGTGAGTGCGTGTGTGTATGTGCCTGTTGGCGTTTACATGTGTCTATGTTTTCTATTTGGCATATTTCGGCGATTGTGCATGTGTGTGTGTGTTTGCGTGCACATGGTTATGTTCATATGAGTGTGTGTGTATGTGGGTGTGTGTGTGATTATGTTGAGATATAGTGTGAGAGTGTCTGCATGAATGTGTGTCCGTGTTGCATATATTTGTATGTGTGTATGTACAATAATATTTGTGGGTGCATTTGGGAGCACGAGAATTTGTGTTTCTGTGTCTCTGGTTGTTCATGTGCTGCGTGTGCTTTTCTGTGTGTGTGCGTGTTTACGAATATGTTTGTGGCACTGTATGTGTGTGCGTGGTGAGTGTTGTGTGTTTTTCTGTTCATTTGTTTCTTTATGGATGTGTGTGTGCCTGTTTGTCTATCTGTCTGCCTGAATGTGTGTGTGTGCATGCTTGTGTCTTTCTCCTCTGTGTACATATATGAATGTGTGTATATGAGCGTGTGCATGTTAGTGCCTGTGTGTCTGTGCGTTTGCGTGCGAGCATGTGTGCGTGCATCTGTTTTGAGAGAGTGTGCATACGATTGTGTGCATTTTTGTGTGTTCCTGCTGATTGTATGCTTGTGAATGCTTGTGTGCCTGTGTGTTTTTTGTGTGTTAGATGGCGTCTTTAAGTGATTGTGTGTGCGTGTATGCATTTGCGTCTGTGTGAGTGTGTTTGAGAGAAATTGTGAGAGTGACTGTATGTGACGCTGTTGTATATCTGTGTATGTGTGTGTCCATGCACCTGTGTGGCTGTTTTTGAGAATGTGAATCAGTGTGCCTTTGGGTCTCCGAGTGTGTATGCACGTCGTGTGCCTGTGTGTGTGTTTGTGTTTGTGTGTGTTGGTATGTGTGTGCATGTGTCTGTGTGTGTGTGTCTGCCTGTGCATGTCCCTGTGTGTGAGAGAGCGTCATTAAATGATTGTGTATGTGTGTGTGTGTGTGTGTGTGTGTTCGTGTTTGTTTGTATGCATGGATCTGAGCCTATGCGTCTCTGTGCGTGTTTTGGATAGAGTGTGTGATTGTTTTTATGAATGTTTCCGGCTGTGATATTCTTTGTGTTTCTGTGTTCATGCACCTCCGCGGATCATTTTGACCGTGTGAGAGTATGTGTTATTGTGTCTCTGTGTGCCTGTGTGTTGTGTGTGCTCTTATGTGTGTGGGTTTGTGTGTGTGAGAGATAGTGTGTGCATATTTGTGTGTTCCTGTTGTATGTATGCATGCAAATGAGAGTGAGTGTGCGTGTGTCTGTGTGTTTCTGTGTCTCCACGCATCTGTAAGTCCCTGTGAGTTAGATGGCGACTTTATGTGATTGTGTATGTGTGTTTAATTGTGTTTGAGAAAGAGTATTAGAGTGTTTGTATAAATATGTGTCTGTGCATGCATGTCTGTGTGTGTGCATATTCAAGTATCTGCACGTATGATTTTTGTGATTGTGAATGTAAGTGTCCTTGTGTGTCGATCTGTGTATGTGTGTGCCACTTGCGTGCGTATGTGTTTGTGTGTGTGTGTGTGTATGTTCTTGTGTTGTAATGGGAGAATATTCAGTGCATGTTGGTGCACGTTCTTTTGTGTGAGTGTCTCTTTCTGTGGGTGTGCACGTTCTTGCTTGACTGTCCGTGTGTAAGAGATAGAGGGGTAGAGAAACAGTAAGAGGGACAACGAGTTTCAATTTAAGTTTTGTTTTTGTACGTTTGCATGTCTGTGTTTTCTGTGCACAGGCGTGTGCTTGTAAAAGAGAGCGAGAAAGAGAGAAGGAGAGAGAGAATGGGAGACAGAATGAGAGGGAATGAACGATACAGCGAGAGAGAGAGGGAGAGAGAGAGAGAGGGAGAGAGAGAAAGAGAGAGAGAGGAAGGTAGAGATACCGATTTGCTGCTGGTGTGTATGTGTGTGTGTGTGTGTGTGTGTGTGTGTGTCTGTTTGTGTGAGTATGCGTGTTTCCGTATGTGTGTCCTTGCATTTCTGCTTGCATTTGTGGGTCTGTCTACGTGTAGTGTGCGTGAGAGTACGTGCGTGTGTACTTCTGTGTCTGGGATTGTGTGAGCATGTGGGTGGTTCTATCTGTGTGAGAAAATCTATTTTCCGTCTGTTCCTATATATGTGAGTGGATGCGTGTGTGTGTATGTGTGTGAGACAGAAAGAGACAGAGGGAGAGAGAAGGATAGTTTCAAAATGGTGTCTTGTGTTTTCATGTATGTGTGTGTGTGTGTGTGTGTGTGTTTGTGTGTTTTCTTGCATATGTCTGTGTGAGAGAGAGAAAGGGTGAGAGCGAGAGAGAGAGAAAGAGAGTGAGAGAGAGAGAGAGAAAGAGACAGAGAGAGATAGAGAGAGAGGCCGATTTGTTATGTTGTGTGAGTTTGCGTTTTTGCGTATGTATGCCCAGGCATTTCTGCTTGTGTTTTTGTGTGTCTGTGTATAATATGTGTAGTATCCGTGTCAGTACACTCATGTATGATTCTTTGTATGGGATTGTGTGTGCGTGTGAGTGAGTGCACCTGTGAGTGTGGTTGTTAATATGTGAGAGTGTCTATTTTTGTGTGTGTTTCCCTGTGTGTGTGTGTGAGAGAGAGAGAGATAGAGAGAGCTTGTGTGTGTGTGAGAGAGAAAGAGAGCGAGAGAGAGGAGTGAAAATTTTGGTGACGTTGTGTGTGAGTCTGCATATGTGCAGGCATTTCTGTGTGTGTTGTGTGTCATTGTGCCTGTGGTGTGCATATGAGCGTGCTTGTGAGTGTGCGTATTTTGTGCGTATATGTGTTTCTTTCTGTGTAAGGGTATGCATCTGTGTGTTTTGCGCATATGAGCGTATGTTGAACATGTTAGTGTGTGTGTATGTATATTTGCATGTATGTGTTGGTACCTGCATTCGTTTGATTGGGTGCGTGGGTTTGTGCGCGTCTGATGTTTATTTGATTCTGTGTGTATGGATGTACATGTTGTGGGTTAGTGTCTGAGTGTATGACAGTGCACGTATGTGTCTGTAAGTCTGTGCTTGCCTGTCTCCGTGTCACACACACGCAAACAAACAAACATATAAATACAGTCGCACACTCAAACACCCACAAGCACACATTTTGCATTGCAATTATGTGTGAGTTTCTATGCCTGTGGAAGTTTGTGTTCCTGTGTGTCTCTGTGTGTCGGTCTGGTGGTGTTTGTATGAGAGAGGGAATGAGAGAGATTTTTTTTTATGTTTGTGTTTACATGTGCGTTTGTTTGCATGTGTACCTGTGTGAGTATTGCGGTGTGGGTGAGTTTTGCTCTGTATGTGATGCTGCGTGTCTCAGTGCATTCTTGTGCCTGTTTCTGTGTCTTTCTATTTGTGGAGTGCGATTGAGTGCCCAAGTGCGTGTGTGTGTGTGTGTGTGTGTGTGTGTGTGTGTTTGTGCGTGTGTCTGTGTGCGTGTCTTTCTGTGAATGGCATTCCGTATAGCATGTGTGGGACAGCGTGTCTTTGTGCTTGTGAGAGTGAGAGAGAGAGTTTCCATGTTTTCCTGTGCGTGCGTGTCTGTGTGTGTGTTTAAGGGCGGACCTCGCTTTCCTGCCTCTCTTATGGGGCGAGAATGAGTTTTCGTGTTGCTGGGGCTATGCCGGAGTGAAGTATTAATGTGGCTATTCCCTGGCACTCCTGGCTCGCTCCATCATCCCTGGCTCAAGCTTTTGTCTTCTGTTTTACTCTCATGTATCACTCCGTAGATATGTTGTGTGTTTAGAGGAGAGATTCGGAGATTTTACATAACGGGAACGTTAATGTGCATACAATGGAAAGACAACACCATGATCAGAGGACAGGGAGAGATTTTATGAAGGAAAACAACACGCAATCGATAACAGACATTGTGTAACTGAATTTTTCAAACATTTTACAACTGAGTTTAATTTTCTTCAAGGAACATTGGGAGAATTCTAATACTTGCAAAACTTTCAAACAGCACCTGAAGGATTGTAGAAAAGTTGACTGTTTCTGCTCTACAATTCTAATAGTCAACGTGCATATTTCATTTCTAGAAAAACAAGTATATGTTATAATTTTCGTGTCTGTGTGTTTCCGGATTAACTATTTATTATGCTTTGCCTCTCTGGTGTTGTAAGAATTACATGTTTATCCTTTCAATGGGTTTTTTAAATTAGAAGAAACCCTGTTTTGTGACTGTTATTAAAATAATATTAGACACTGTAAGGGTTCAATTCTTCTACACGGAAATACCCCTTGTTGCATTCAGTAGAGAAAAGACAAGAATTAGAAATTTCCTACATCTCTCTGTTGTGTATAATTGACCCGGCAAATCTGGCTTCTCCCAGTCACTCTTCGCTCCCCGTCATTCATGACTTCTCCAATCACCCCTGAGTCCTCCGTCATCCCTTCGCTCACAAATCACTTCTGGGCTCCCCCATTATGCCTGACTCATCCGTCAGTCCTCGTGCCCTCCTTCTTCAATTCAGTGTCTGTTGTCTAATCCGTGCTTCCTTCCCATGCATCACAAGACTTATTGAATGTTATATCAGGTCCATTAAATTGAAAACATCACAGGAAGCATTCACACATTTGAAAAGATTGACAACTCTTAAATCAAGCTGATAACATCTTGTCTAGCATGATAAATAACAACAGTGTTTATTTCCGTTTCATACAGTTAACTTAATCACAATCGTGATCCTGATTTGCAAAAATTGTGGTCTGACCAAATGTGTCACTTGTTACCTGGTGGCCATGGCAGTGGCAGATCTACTGGTCGTTATCCTGGATCTGATAATGAGACAAATTCCAATCGTTTTTCCGGAACATTTTCTTGCCCTGGTGTCCATTCCCATGTGTAATATCCACGCCGTCCTGCTTTATGCAGCCACTGACTGTTCTGTCTGGTTCACCGTCTCTTTCACCTTTGATCGATTTGTGGCCATTTGTTGCCCGAAGCTGAAATGTAAATATTGCACTGAGAAAATAGCAGCTTTCGTTCTGGGAACATTGACTGTGTTAAATTGTTCAAAGAACATTTTTTGGTATTATATGTTAACAGGAGAGTATTGGCTGGCGAATGCCCCCTGGTTTTGTGTTATCACATACGATGGCATGATGTCTCCGTTCTGGATCACAATCGAGTTCCTCCACCATATTCTAACGCCAACTATCCCATTTGTCCTGGTTGTGATGCTGAATGTTCTCACGGTCAGAAACATTTTAGTGAGCAGCAGAGCCCGCAGGAGACTCCGGGCTCACAGTATTGGGGAGAGTCCCAGAGACGCAGAGATGGAGAATCGAAGGAAATCCATCATTTTACTGTTTGTCATCTCCGCAAATTTCATCTTGTTTTGGTCAATGTTAATGGTTTATTCTCTATGGAACCGGATGTGGTATTTGGGGTTTGATTTTATAAGTTTTGATAATTTTGTTGTGGAACTGGGCTTGATGCTGCAACTCCTGAGCTGCTGCACTAACACACCGATATATGCCGTGACACAGACAAAGTTCAGAAAGCAGTTCAAGATTGTGCTGAAGTACCCCTTCACTGTAATTCAACAATTCATTCAATAATGATATGAACTCAATCACTGAGGGGTTCCATTGGCCGGGATGCGTGCTCACCATGGATGCCCTTCAGTGATTGGGCAGCGAAAACCACCTTCTAATATCTGTCATCTCCCATTTTTCTGGCTGCCTGACAATCATGGATAACCTTCAATGACTGGATAGAAAAAAAATGCATCCACTAATACCTCTGTTTTCACTATGGCCGGGCTGTCTGTCCATCTCATTGTGAGTCTCTCTGATTGGACAGATGAAATTCACCCTAACTTCCTGACACTCCAAATGGCCGGGCTATATGTCCATCATGTATACTCCTCACTAGTTGGAAAGACAACCCCACTTCACGAGTAAACATCACTATCTCCCCAAATTTCGGTCTTCTGTCCATTACGAATGCCCCTCACTGAATCGACAGAAAAAAACTATCTGCTAACATTGCAACCTTCCCACAGGCTAGGCTGCCTGTCCATATTTTATATTAACTGGCTGGGCCAGCTTTAATTATCCATCTCTAATTGCCCTTGAGAACGTGGTGGTGTTCTGCTTCTTGAAGCGCTGCAATCAATGAGGTGTACGTACATTCCCAGTGCTGTTAGGAAGGGAGTTCACGACTTTGACCAGCGACAGTGAATGAATTTTCAAGTCAGGATAGTGATTGACTTGGTATAGAAATTCCAAATGGTGGTGCCAAAATCCATCTGCTGCACTTGCCCTCCTAGAAAGTAGTTGTCGTGGGTTTGGAATTTGTTGTCGATGGAGCCTTGGTGAATTCCCCCAGTGCATCTTGTAAATTGTGCATGCTGCTACATTGCATCGGTGGTGGAGGAAGTTAAAGTTTGCAGGTCTGATGCCTACCAAGCGGGCTCTTTTGCCTGGGATGGTGTCAAATATCCTGGCTGTTGTGGGAGCTGAATTCATCCAGGCAAATAGCGAGCATTCCAACACATTCTTGATCTTGTGCCTTTTCGTTGGTGAACAGGTTTTTGGGTTTCAGGGGTGGAATACTCACCGTACGATTCCAAGCATCTAACCCGTTCTTTTGGCAACATTATTTATATGTCTGGTTTAGTTCAGTTTCTGGCCCATTGCATTCCACATAATGTTGACAGTGGCAGATTCAGCGATCCTAATGCCTTTGCAAATCAAGAGACGAACGTTGGATTGTACCAGTTTACACATGGTCATTGTATGACACTTTTGTAGCGCAAATGATGTAGGCCATTTTTCAGCGAATGCCTCGATATTATTCATGGTCACATGCATTTGGACATGGGCTGCATAAGTATCGGAGGAGTCGAGAATACTGTGTGCCTTTTTTCCATTGATACCCGTTTTGCTATGGCTCCTTGATGTGACACTCTATCAAATGCTGCCTTCACTTTAAGTGCCCTGACTCTCACCTCACGTAAGGGGTTCAGCTCTTGGTCCCATGTTTGACCCAGGTCTCTAATGAGGTCAGGAGTTGTGTTCAGCTGGCGGATCCAAAACTAGGCGTTAGTGAAGAGGTTATTGCATCGCAAGTGCTGCTTAATAGCATTGTTATTGACCACTTCTTTTGCTTTAATGGTGATAGAGAGTAGATTGAGTGGGCAGTAGTTGCTACGTTAGATTGTCCTTTTTTGTACACACGGCATACCTGAGCAATTTTCCACATAGCCGGGTAGATGTCAGTGTTGTATCTGTACTGCAAAAGCTTGGCTAGGGGGCGTGACAAGTTCTGGAGCACAAGCCTTCAGCACTGTCGGCTGAATATTTTCATGGTTAATAGCTTTTGCAGTGTCCAGTGCCTTCAGCCGTTACTTCATTTCACGTGGAGGGAATCGTATTGGCTGAAAACTCACTTCTGTGAAGCTGGGGACCTTCAGAGAAAGCCGAGATGAATCATACACCCGGCAGTGCTGGCTGAAGTGTGTAGCAAATGCTTCATCCTTATTATTTGCACAAATTTGCTGGGGTTCTTAAATTGAGAATGCGGATATCTGTGGAGTCTCGTCATCCATTGAGTTGGTTAATTGTCGACCGCCATCATCGATGTCCCTCAGTAATTGTACAGACCTCGAGCCTCTTGAAATCCTTGACCATCAATTTGCTGGTTTCTTTTTCTGTCATCACTATCGCTCAGCAATTCGACAGAAGTATAGCCTCCGATGTCCCATTTGATGGAGCTGCTGTGGGTAATTGCAATCCATCAGGCTGATTAGATGGAAACAAGCGAATGCCTCCTAACAGCTCTGTCGACTTATTGGCCTGGCTGTCTTTCCATACTTTCTATCGCTCACTGATAAGATAGTAATAGCAACAGATAGAATACCTGCCCTCTGATTGGGTGCCACAGCTGTCCACCATTGCTCTCCCTCTTTGCCTGGGCATAAAAACCTTCTTCCTGACAGCTCTGGCTTCTCATTTCATGAGCTGCCTGAACATCATCACGACCCGTCAGACTGATTGGAATGGTATTCTTTTCTCGGCATCTGAGAAGACAATTCCGGGGGAGCACCGGAGGAAGGGATCGAGGGAAGTGAACCATAAGAATTAAGTGAGGTAACGGTTAACGGTTAATGGAGAGGAGGATAATTCCGGTTTGACTTTCGGGGTTAAAGGGGAATTGCAGAGAGAGGCAGAGAGAAAGAGATAGAGAGAGAGAGAGAGACAGACAGACAGACAGAAAAACAGACAGACAAAAATAGAGATAGATTGAACGATAGAGAGAGAGAGCCAGACTTAGAGACAGGGAAAGAAGGAGTTAGAAGGAGACAGAGAGAGAAAGAGAAAGGCAGACGGAGACAGATAGTGTTAAACAGGAAGACAGAGAGAGATTGGTTGAGAAAGAGGGGCAGATGGAAAAGGTGTGAATGAGAGGGGGAGCGGGAGGATAAAGAGGAGGGTTAGAGTTTAGAAAAGGAAATGTAGGGCCGGATAGACCTGAGTTGGACAGAGAGGTGGGAATACAGAGAGTCTCAGAATCACAGATACGGAGAGAGAGAAACTTTTCATTTTTTATTTAATTATGCTGAATTTTATGGCCCCTATTCAATCTTCTCCATCCCCCCTGAATATTAAGCATGCCCCTTGTTATCAGGGGGCGAACACTTATTTGGTTAAAGCCCCACTAGCCTTGAGACTCTGCATTAATTCTGAGAAACCCCTTTCGTTCTGAGATGCTCACCATTTGTTTTACTGCTGCGCTGCCAAAAAAAAATTCCACACAAACATTGACCATTTTTTTCCATCCCTTTCCCATTCACTGTCTACCCCCACCTCCCGCCACGCCATTCTCACTGAGAGCAGGGCTGCCCTTCTTCCATTCACCCCGCACCACCACCACCCCAACCGCTCAATCCTTCCCGTACCGAGTCAAACCAGGTTGCTCCCTCTCCGGTTCATTCCCCAACACCCGCAAATCTCCCCATGCACACTCCGTACAGGGCATTCCCTCTCCCAATTAATACCCCTCCTCTCACTCCACTAATGTGCATACGGTGCCGGACTGTCCGTCACCCATTCACCCCTTCTAACCCCACCCCTTACAATATCAATTCCGACTCTCCCTGTCCCATGCAGCTAACCCCACATCACCCTTGTCCATTCACTCCAGGACTGTCCCGCTCACGTTCCATGGACAACAGAAAAGTTATGGCAGAGAAAGAGGCTGCTCCGGCTGGAAAGATACAGTCGCCTATTCTAATCGCAATTTCCACCAATCCTGTCTGTAGCCTCATAGGTTGACAAACGCCAGGTGCTCGTGCACATACCTTTTCAATGAATGGAGAGTCTCTGCCTCAGCCACCAATCCGGGCAATGAATTCCAGACGCCCACCACCCTGCGAGAAAATAATAAATTCTCATATAACTTCTAATACTTCTTCCAATCAGCTTCAACCTGTGCCCTCTGGTAATTGACCTCTCCACTAAGGGAAACAGTTTTTTTTTCTCTCTATCATACCTAGCCTCCTTTGGACCTTGCACACCTCAATGTGGTCACTACTCATCTCCCTCAATTAGAATAAAACAAGAAATGCCTATCCAATATTTCCTCAAAGCTACAACTTTGCAGCACTGGCAATACCATTGTAAAACTCATCTGCACCCCTACAAACTAACTATGTACTCCTCTAATGTACTGACCAGAACTATACAAAAACTTCAGCTATGCGTAAGCAGTGTTTTTTTTTTACAGTTCCAGTGTTTCTTCTCTGCTGTTGTATTTACTGCCGCGTCGAATAAAGGCCAGCAATCTATCTGCTTTTCGAACAACCTTAACGACCTGTCCTGCCATCGTCATGGCCTTTGGACATGCACGCTAAGGCATCTCACTTCATCTGCCCATCTCAGTATCCTCCCAGATTATTGAGGTTTCAATTGCTTAGTTTGTCCTCACCAAATGCATTTTGTCCCAATTCTCCGCAGTGAATTCCAGGAGCCAATTTGCTGCCAAATCAACCAAAACTTTGATATAACCCAATACCCACTCAGTCCAAGATTGCCTCCTCCCTTTCACTGTACCCCACCCCATACCCGCTCAGTCTAGTTGATGCCTCTGTTCCTTTTTCTCCCAATCTCGGGTTGAAAGTGGATTTAAATACGTTCTGAAGAGCTTACAATCTTACAGTTATAAGTTTTGACAGAAGAAATAGTGCCCATGTTTTATATTGACCTATGATTTACATATAGATGTGAGGAGGCGGAGGGTGTTGGGGAAAAATGGAAGCCTTCCATAATTAGGTCAGATGTAAAAGCCACTTGGCGCAGTGCCAGCTCGGCTACAGTTTAGGAGCGGCTGGAACGAAGAAGGAATAGGTGCCTTAGTGGAATTGACTAAGGGCTAGTAACCCAGACAGTCAGGTTAATCATTTGCGGGCGTGGGATCGAATCCCACCACGGCAGATTTTTGGACTTTGCATTCAATAAATATCTGGAATTTAAAGTCCCATGATGAAAACATTGTCAATTTTCATTAAAAAAAAACTTCTCGGTCAATAATCTTCTGTTGAAAAGGAAATCTGCTGTCCTCACTTTGGCTGGCTCTACTTGTGACTCCAAACATACAGAAAGGTGTTTGAGTCTGTGAAAAAAAAATGCACTCTGGACAATAGGCTATAAATGATTTCCCAGCGACACCAGCATCCAACAAAGTAATAAAAAAATAAAGTGTGCACATCAAGATCCTATATGCAGCAATGTTCTATTAGCCGTGTGTTCTTCCCCCCGTCAGCCAAAACCCTCATAAAGGTCTAACTTCCTTCTTGAAAACTGGGGTGGGGGAATAAACTGGGAATGGCTTCTAAAAAGCACCCCCATATCCCGCTCGGCTCCAGCACATTCAATCTGTCCAAATTGCCAGTGGAGCTGAAAACCAGTAATTATTTTGGCATAGCGAAACACCTTTCCGGAGCCCTGTCACATTTCGAAATTTAAATTGAGGCACTCAGAAACATTTTGCAATCTATTCAATAATTTGTTTTTCAATTTGGAGTGCATAAAACGCCGAGGGTAAATTTCTCATGCCAATTTCACACAGGCACTAACGCAAGGTTTTCTCTGCCTGGTTCTTTTCCGCCCTGCCTCTCTCCTTCTCTTAGTCTTTCTCTGTCTTTGACTGTCTGTCTGGCTGTCTCTCTCTCTCTCTCTCTCTCTCTCTCCCTCTCTCTCTCATTCTCTCCTCCTCTCTCCCTCGAACTCCCTCTCCACCACACTGTCTCCCTTTCTCTCTCTGCTTACCCCTGGCTCTCTCCACTTCACTCTCTCCCTCTTTCTCTCTCTTTCTCCCTCTGTTCTCTCCTCACTCAATGCCATTGTTCTCTCTCTACCCTCCTAACACCCGCGCCTCTCACTCTCGTTCTTTCTCTCTCTCTCTCTCTCTCTCTCTCTCTCTATTTCTCTCTCTCTCTCTCTGTCTCTCTCTCTTTCTCTCTCTCTGTTCCCTTCCCAGTCTCCACTTTTCTTTTTCGCTTACCCCGTGTCTGTGCTCATATATGTGCACTCATAAATTTATGCATGTGCCTTCATGTATATGTGTGTTCATGTGCGTGCGCACATGTGTATCCATGTGTGTGTGTGTGAGTGAGCGTGTGGATTTGTGTGTGTTCGCGCGTGACTGCATGCCCAAGTGTGTGTATCTGTGTGTATGTGTGCGTTTCTGTGTCCAGGCGTTTGTTTGCTTATGTTTGCCTCCATGTGAGCGTCTGTTCATGCAATGTATCAAAACGTGTTAATGCCTGCATTCATGTGTTTATGTCTATATCTGCCAGTGTGCATACTCATGTGCTTGCTTCCATGCGGGTGTGTGTGTGTGTGTGTGTGTGTGTGTGTGTGAGTGTATGTGCGTATGTATGTTGGTAGGTCGGTTTCTTTGTGATTGTGACTATGCACTTTTGTATATGTTTGAGTGTTCATGCACGTGAATGTACTTGTTTGTTTGCATATGAGTGTGTTCCTAGGCATTTGAGTGTTCATGTCTCTTGTTTCTTCATGTGTGTATGAGCATGTTAATATGCGCGCCTGTGTGTGTTTTCTTGTGACTGTGCATGCATGTGCCTGTGTGCATGTGATTGTGAGCCTGCGTGCACTTGTTTGTGCATGGGTGTGTGTGTCCATACCTCTGCTGCATCTTCACTTTTGTCCATCTGTTGTGCAAGTCCTTGTGTCTGTCTGCTGCATGTGTCCGGGGTCCAACTGTGGTGCATGTCCATGTGTTTATCTGCTGAATACATCTCTGTGTCAATGTGTCCATCTGGTGGTTGTCTGTGGGCCCGTTTGTCCATCTGATCTGCCTGTTTACCTGTTGTGCATTTCTGTGTTTTTGTGTGTCCGTCTGTTGGGTGAGCCCATGCGTGCATACACTTTGTGTGTCTGTGTGTCTGTCTCTTATGCATGACCGTGTGTCAGTCTGTTTTGTGTAACCTTGTGTCCATGTGTTCGTCGTTTGTTGTGTTCGTGTGTCCAACGTATGTGCGTGTCAGTGTGTCCGCATCTAGTTTTTGTCTGTGTGTGAGCCTGTTGCGTGTGTTTGTGTGCCTGTCTGTTGTGAGTTTCTGTGTGCCCTACTGTTGTCCGTGCTCGTGTGTATATCAGTTTTGCGCCTCTATGTCAGCGACTAGTTGTCTGTCTGTCCTGCGTTTGCTTGTACAAGCGTCCATATGTTGCCGTCTGTACCCTTATGTGTTTGTGCCCATCCATGTGTTTGTCCATCCTTGCGTGTCCATTCATGTGTTTGTGTGCGTGTATCCGTCTGTCGCTTTTTGTGTCTGTGTGTGTGTGTGTGAATGCGTGCATGTATGTCTGCGTGTGTGGGTGACCATGTGTGTGACCGCTTGTGCGTGTGTGTTTTCATTCACAGGTTTGCGCCCGAGTGTGTGTGAGTGCGCGCATGTATATTTCTTTATGAGTGTGTTTGTGTGTGTGTGTTTGTGTGTGTGTGAGAGAGTGATTTTGTTCATGTTTCTGTCTCCCTATGTGTGTACATGTGGTATTTTTGTGTGTATGTGTGTTCCATATGTGTGAGCGTGCTTGTGTGTCTGTGTCTGTCCGACTTTTTGTGATGATGCATGTCTGTCCGTGTCTTTCTGCATTCCCCTTTGCACAGTCCTCATCAGGCACTCCCAGTTACAGCACAGGGTAGGTACATAATGAAGATCCCTCCACACTGTCCAGTTCAAACTTTCAGAGAAAAGCTAGAGCATTTGGTGAGTTACAGAGAAAGCTCCCCCTACAATATCGCAACAAACGTACCTAAGGCACGTACAAAACGGTTCTCAATATAGAGTAAATCTCCTTATAAGCTGTCCCCATAAAAAAAACGAAGGCGTCAGGTAGAGCAATGGGTTAGATAGAGAGGAAATCTCGTTATCCACCTTTTGCACTAAACACTCCAAGCCAAAGGAATAGCCGTCGCAGGGGAAAAAGTGGAGGGGCGGGGGGGAGGGGGGGGGATGGTGGTAATGGAGAGCGCCGTTAACTCAGCTCGCATCAAACATTCCTAGGGCATGCATTCACCGGTTGTGAAGCAGATTCAAGCGCCCTCTACGTTAAGCTGTTCAAACGCTCCGAGGACAGATACAGTACAGTGTTAGATACGGAAATATTATCTTTCTACACTGATTGCATCAAGTATTCTCATGAAAGTTACAGAACGGCGTAGACACAGACCAAATGACACTCTAAAATGCGTCCATCATTCCCCGGATAGGTTCACCATAGACAAACTCAGAGTGTAATTCTCCCTGCACACTGTCGTTTTCAAACATTTCCAATACATGTACAGAACAGGGTTAGATACAAAGTAAACATTCCTCTACATTTTCCACCATCAAACACCCACAGGACAGGAATTGCACCAGGTTACTCACAGACTGAAGCTCCCAGGACCAGAACTGCATAAACGTAGATAGAGAGAAAAGCTACACACACTCTCCAATCAAAAAATCCAAAGGAGATATACAACACGAAGATGGATCCAGAGCAAGCCTCAGTCTGCACTGTTCTATCCAATAGTCTCAGGAGAGGAAAAAACGGGATAATATACAGATAAAATGTCCCTCTACAATGTTCACATCAAACGCAACCAGGACAGTTACAGAACCGGGATACACACAGTACAAATCTCACTCTACACTCTCCCCATGAAACACTCCCAGGCAATGTTTAGCAGGGCGTTGGACAAAGAGTGAATCCTTCTGTATTCTGGTCGCATCAAACATTCCCAAGATATATACCGAGCGGTTGAGCCATATGTAAAGCTGCCTCTACACGGTCCACATCAAAAACTCCCCAGACAGTTAGGGCACACTGTTAGATGTTCACAACATTCCCAACCAGTTTTGTGTTAGCAGAAAACTTAGAAATTTTACTTTTGCTTTCCTCATACAAATAATTGACATACATATTGCGAATAGATGGCTCCCAATCAATGCTTCATGTGGAACGTTCCTAGACACTGTCTGCCACCTAGTGCCGCTGATCATTCCTCCCATCACTTTAGATGGAGAGTAATGGGCCGTGTTGGATTTCTGCACTTTTTCTGTACAGGGCATACCTGGGTAATTTTGGATTTAGCTAGGTCGATGCCAGTTCTGCCTCTGTACTGCAAGAGCCTCGCTATTGGCGTGGTAAGTCCTGGAGCACAAGTTTTCAGAACAATTGGCATGATGTTTCCAGGTCCAATCTTCTTTGCAGTTTCCAGTGCCTTCATCAAATTGTTGATGTCTTATGGAGTTAAGAAAATTGGCTGAAGACTGGCATCAGTGATGCTGGGAACATCCCGAAGAGCCTGAGTTTCTCATCCAGCCAGCACTTCTGGCTGAAGGTTTTTTCGAATGCTTCACCTTCACTTTTGCAATGATGTTCTGGCCTCCTCCATCATTTTGGATGGGGATAGTTGTGGATTTTCCACCTCTAGTGAATTGTTTAATTGTCCAACACCTTTCACTACTGGATGTAGCAGAATAGAAACGTGTTAGGTGTGGGATCGCTTAGCTGTCTAACACTTGCTGTATGTACTGTTTGGCAAACAGTTATTCCTCTGTTGCAGCTTCAGCAGGTTGGCAGCTAATCTTTTGGTATGTGTGATATTGCTACTGGCATGCTAACCCGCGACCCTACCTCCCGAACCCCACCCCACCCCACCAACCCTCGTCGCCCTGCAATCTTCAATGAACTTGTGCTGAGCCCGTTGCTTGTTGTAAATTGTAGATTGGGGGATATTGCGGTACATAACGTTACAGATTGTGATTGAGAATACTTCTGATGCTGCCAATGGCCCACAGCGCCTCATCGTCACCCTGCAGTGGCTTGCTAGATGTGTTTGAAATGTATCCAAATTAACACGACGGTAGAGCCACACAACACGATATAGGGTTTCCTCCTTGTGAGGACACGGCTTCTTCTCCACAAAAAAAACTATGGTTGTCAATCTTACCGATACCAACATGAGCAGGTGCATTTGTGGCAGCCGGGTTGGTGAAGATGATGTCAAGTATGTTATCCCCTTTGTTGGTTGCCTCACCCGCTGAAGAAACAGTTTAGCAGCTATGTCCTATAGCATTCGGTATCTCGTTCTTTAGCCTGCATTTAGATGAATTGGCAATTGTCTCCTGGTCAATATTACTTAGAAACATGGGAAATAGGAACAAGAATAGGCCATTGGGCCCTTCGAGCATGTTCCGCCACTCAATATCATCATGGATGACCCTCAATATCAACGACATATTCCCTCTTTCTGTCCTTACTCCTTGATGCTCCAATATCCAAAAAAAGTTCTCAATTTCATTCGTGAATATAGTCAATGACACAGCTTCCACGGCCTGCTATGGTAGAGAATTCCACAGGTTGGCCTTCTCTGTGTGAAGGAAATTTTCCTCAGCTCAGTCCTAAATTGGTTCCCCCGTATGCTGAGAATGTGTCCCCTTTTTCTAGACTCCACAACTAGGGGAGCCATCCTCCCTGCATCCGGTCTGTCAAGCCCTGTTAGAATTTTAATTTTTACAATCAGAACCCCTCTCCTTCTTCGAAGCTGTATTGAATACCGGCCCAGGTGAACTAATCTCTTATTATTCTCTATTCCTGCCATTCCCGAAATCTGCCTAGAGAACCTTTGCTGCTCTTTCCCTAAGGCAATATACCTTTTCATATGTTGGTAGAACAAAAAGCCACGCAATTTTCCAGGTGTGCTCTCACAAAGGACCAGTATATTTGTAGTAAAGCATCCCTACTTCTGAACTAAAAACCCTTTGTAATGAAAGTCAACATCCTTTGCCTTCTTAATTGCTTGCTGCACCTGGCTATTTAAATTCACTGACAAGGAAATCCAGATCACGTTATGCACCCACACTTCCCAATATATTAGCATTTAGCTCATGCTCTGCCTTTCTATTTTTTCATTTACGAAGCATGTGTCTCCAATTTTCAGCTTGATGCATTACCTTCCATATCCATTACTGTTTGGGGGATAATACATAAACCCACAAACATTTTTCCCCGCCTTGATGTTTCTTACCTCCATCTAAACTCATTCCACATCATGATTTTCCGTGCGAATATCAATGTTCAATATTGCATTGAGTTACCCCTTTACAAATAATGCTACCCGATCTCCTTTCCCTATTTGCCAATTCTTATTTAACATTGAATGACCCTGAATTTTATTTCCCATCCTTGGTAAAATTGTAATCATGTCTCCATCATTGCAAGTATATCACAACCAGTTATATCAATTTGCAAAAATTAATTCAATTGATTTATTGTGACTGTTCCATGCATTAATATACATTAATTTTAGACTCGTCTTTTTAACATTGTTAATTATCTTAGCTTTATTTTGTACTGTGATCCCATTTGATTTGTCACCTTGTTATTTTATTTGTTATTTACTGCTTCCACATTTGCTCCAAACTTTTTTGTCCTTTTGTTTCGATCCCTCCAACTTCTCTCTGGTGAGCATCCCAAACCCTTGCCATTCAAGTTTGAACCCTCCCTGACCGCACCAGCAAAAATCTCCCCGAGGACATTGGCCCCGGTCCTGCTCAGGTGCAGCCCGTTCTGTTTGTACTGGTCCCATCTTCCCCACAATCGGCCCAATGTCGTAGGAATCTGAATCCCTTCCAGATGCCCCATCTCTTCAGCTACATAATCATTTGATGAATTTTGTTATTTCCAATCTCACTGACACATGGCACTGGTAGTAATCCTGAGGTTAATGCCTTTGAGGTCATGCTTATTAATATATGTCCTAACTACGTATATTCAGCTTGTCGAACCTCTTCACCCCTGGTGACTCATGCTGGTGACTCTTTTTGCAATTGTTGAAGCGGCTGTCTGTTTCCCTTACTATTACATTCCCTATCACTATAGACCTCCTACTCTTCTTCATTTTCTAATAAGCAGCAGAGCCACACGTGGCACCATGGACTTGGTTCCTTCTGTTCTCCCCTGAGAAACGGTCTCACGCACCAGTATCAAAAATGGTGTATCTGTTAAAGTGTGTAATGGCCACAAAGTGGTCCTGCGCTACCTGCATTCCCCCCCCCTGCCTGGTTGTGACCCATCCCCTTTGTGCCAGTTCAGCCTTTACCTGAGGCGTGGCCACCTTACTGAATAGCCTGTGCACTATAATCTCAGCATCGTTGGTGCTCCAAGTGAATCCACCAGCATCTCCAGCTCCGATATGCTGTGATCCAAGAGCTGCAGCTGGAAGCACTTCCTGCACACATGGTCGCCAGCGTCGCTGGAAGTGTCCAGGACTTCCAGCATAGCGAAGGAGAAGGATTTCATGGACACGAGCCCTGCTGCCATGGCTTCACTTTAGAAAAAGGTCCTTAGTTACTCCCTTTAAAGATTGCTAATTACGCTACGGGCCATAAACCACTATAAACACTCACACTACAGTTCAATATCCTCATGTTATTTTGCTTAAACTAATGGACTGCAGCAGCTTCATTACTACAAACAGTAATTAGAACGACTCACCTGCCCCTACTTACAAAAAAGCACCCCCACCCCCCCGCATCACGTCACTATATCAATTTGAAATCCAATGCATTAATGTTCTGAAGCAACGCTGATATTCTCCAATCTCGGCCTTTGTTAATTGCACACTTTAATGTCGCTCTCACAAGCCTCTCTACTCCAGTCATGGCATTTGTCTTTTCGCGCCCTAATCTACCATTCTCGTTGGACTATCCTTTGTGGCTTCGGCCTCTATTTTTTGCTTCTTATATGTCGCTCTCTCTCTCTGGCATTTCCTCTCCAGCCTCGGTCTTTCTTATTCACGCCTTTTAATACCACTGTCGCTGGCCTGCTCTCTCCTGTCAGCCCTGTGTCTCCATAGAACTCTTGTTCCAACCACGCGCCACTTTCAGCCCCGAGTCCAGCTCTCGCTCTTTGTAAATATCTGCTCAGACTCTCAGCTAAGACCATTTTTTTAAATTCTTAGCTCTAGCTCTAAATTCTTCCTTTTAAAAAAAATTCTGCGCTCTGACTCTAACTCCTGCCATTTTTAATTCTTCCCAGGTCGCCTCTCCTCTTGCAATGCCTCTCCGCCCCCTTCTGGTCTCGGGCCTTATTTTCCTTACGTCGCCTACATTTTTAAATTTGCATTTTCTACAATTGCTGCTAGTCTCGCACTACCTCTCTATCCTGCTCGGGTTTTTAATACCTTTATGAGCTTTATATTCCCGATTTAGTGACTGAATTATCATTTCATATCCCCTCTCTTGCTGGGTTTTCTACGTAGTGGCTGAGAAATTTCTTCCAGATGCGATTTAAGAAATTTGCTCCCTCCCTACCTTGAACACTAGAGTTATCCCAGTTGGGCAATTAAAATCGCCTACTAATAGTGCCTTAATATTGTTGCAATTATCAGAAATTTGAATGTCCATTTGTCCCCTATCTCTCCCCTAATATAGGGGGCATAAAGAACGCAAATAAGAGCGTGTTTACCAATTTTGTCTGCTTTATTTCTACCCAAAATATCTGATTTTATGACCCTTCAAAGGTATAATATCTCCTCGTTGCTATAAATGATTCACTGATCAAAATATTTACCCCCTCCCCTTCAGCCCCCCCTCTTTACCTCGTCTAAATATCCTATAACAAGGAATATAGAACAGACAAACCTGCAATTTTTTCATGGACAAACCTCGGTTATACCTGTGATATCATGCCCCAACTTGCCTATCTGTGTCCTCAGCTCGTCTGCCATGTCCTTCAGGCTCCTTGAATTAAAATATGCTACACTTAGTCCTGCTAAACTCTCTTATTTTTTGCCTAGCCTGTGTTTCCTCTGCCTTCGAGATTCCCTTACTAGCCTGTTATCTTGTAATTCCATCTAGAACTCTCTCCCCACTGAGCTACCTTTAAGGGCTCCATCCCCATGCCAATTTAGTTTAACACTGCCCCAACAGCAGTAGTAAACCGTCACATGAGAATGTTGTTCCCGTTACTGTTCAGCTATAACCCGTTGAAGTTATAAACGTCCCTCCTCTCCCAGAAGCGGGCCCAATGCACAAGGAATCTAAAGTCCTCCCTTCTGTATTATCTCTCTAGCCACGAATACATCTGCCCTATACTTCTGTTCCAATGCTCTCTAGTGCGTGGCATCAGGAGTCATCCAGAAATTTGTATCCTTGAATTCCAACTTTTCAATTCGCACCTAACTGCACAAAGTCTGCTTTCAGGTCCTAATTTCTGTTTCTACCTATTTCTTCGGCTCCAAAATGGATCACGACCTCTAACTGTTTGTTCTCCCTCTTCAGAATGCCCTGTAGCCATTCCATTGCATCCTTGACCCTGGCACCAGTGAAGCAACATACCACACTGGAGTTACGTCTACGGCTGCAGAAGCACCTATCTACTCTCCTCACCAATGAATTCCCTAGCACTATTACCCTTCTGAACTCCTTTCTTGCCCGCTGATCTTATGGACCACCCACAGCGCAATGCCGTCGTTCCTTGTAGGCTCCACAGAGCAATCGTCACTCTCACCGTTTTCCAAAGCTGAAAATCGGTTTGTGAGCGTGATTCAATTGGGCAAAACCTGCCTGTTCACATTCATCTGTATGGCAGCCGCGCATTCCCTCCCTGCTCCCACTTATTTAAGCTGCAGGTTGACCACACCCTGAAACAGTGTGAAAATCAACAGGATTTTGGAGGACACAGACAGATTCGTGAAACATAGCATAGAGTGAGGATAACAGCAGGTTTAAGGAACAAGGAAAGATTGGTGAAATGTAGTAAAGAGTGAAGACAATAACAGGATAGGGGACAACAGCTAAGACGAACTTCAGAGAAGAAATGATGCCCAATCGCCAGCGAACATTGCAGACTCATTTTCATTAAAACGTCCACTTTGGTTCCAAATTCCCACAGGAGGGAAAACAACTTTTCAACATCTCTCCTGTTTTCCAGCAAAGTTGTATGTGTTGCCATTATATCATAAGTTAATTCACTGAATGGCAATAGGTAGAGAAAATTCTGATCATCCATTCATCAGCGAGGAGACAATACATACCCATACGAATTTTAACGTCAATCAATCCTCTTTCCTATACGGGACCAGGCTCGTCTCAGTTTCTGCAGTCTCATGTGGGGCATGTGGGGGGTGGGCTGTCGGTGTGTATACCCTGAGAACCAGGCTCCTCTCAACTCTTCCCGAAGGGACCAGTTCTCTCTCCGAATGTAGAAAATTCCGGGATGGGTGCTAATTACTTCAAACTTCCCGGGCAGAACAGGCTCCTCTCTAGGCATAGATATTCGCGGGTTGTGGGAGTGAATCAATCCTCCCTCCCCCGGAGAATCATTTTCCTGTTAGTGTGTAGAGGCTCACCGGAAGTGTTCGTCAATCACTGCTCGCTCCCCAGGTGAACGAGGCTCCTCTCGGTGTGTAGGGAGACCGGGCAGTTGGGAGACCCTACAGCGAAATGCAGATACCAACTACCAACCATCTTCTAAAGGAGGGCCTGTGGTATTAAGATACATAGATTGATAAAAAAGATTGTAAAGAATGCAAAATGACCACTTTCTTTCTGGAAAATTACAATGTGGGTTAAAGTTAATCAAGTCATTAGAGGACATGCAATGTCACACCTGAATATGTGTCAAGCACTACTCCGAACTGAGGCATTTGATAGAAAAACATGGACAGCGCAAAAAGCTGGATATTAATCTCCCTTTGTTGTTAAGACTCTGGAGAATGTTTCCTGACTCATCAGGCTGGGAAAGAAAAACAAAATATCTCCTGTTGAATTACATTTTAGAGTTGCATAAAATGTTGCGATATGAATGCTAAACATGACTATTTACACTCACTGCAGCACAGAGGAAACATTTTTCAATAGTCTCTCTACAGACCGTGTTGGTGAGTGCAGAAACAAGAAATATCACAAGTCAGTCATGCCTGCAAAGACAAGCTTGTGATACTCTTTCACTTTTTCTCTCTTTCTCTCCCTCTCTCCCTCTCTCTCTCTCTCTCTTTCTCTCTATTTCTGTCTTACTCTCTCCCCCTCTCTTTCTCTCTCTTTCGCTGGAGGTAATTTGTTAGGAGAAAGCACATCCAAAAGCCAAACAGGGCAGCCTTATCAGCTCTTCTGCAAAAGCAAAATTTCTCCTGCTGCGAAAAGCCAACCAATGTCCCCAGCAGGCTGTGAAACTGCCAAAGAGTGCTCCACAGAAAACACACAAATATGGACACAAAGAATCTCCACAGATTTATACACGCATAGAAGTTTACAGTGCAGACAATGGCTTTCGGCCCATCCTGTCAACGCCGGTCATTGAAGATCTGACTACACCAATCACTTTTCCCGCCGCTTGGTCCACAGCCCTGGAGGCAACACAAATGGCTATCTACATTATTCTTAAGTGTTACATGTGTTCCTGACTCCGCCACCATTTCAGGCAGAGAGTTGCAGACTTCCACCATCTCTGGGTGAAAAAATATGTCCTCAACTCCCTATTTTGTCTTCAGTCTCTCACCTTAAATCTTTGGCGATGATTATTGAACACCCTAATAATGGTAAAAACACAGTGCCTTCCTATCCACCCGATCTATAATCAGATCCACCTCTAAGAAACTCCCACTGAACCTTCGCCACTCTATGGAATGCGACCCCAGCCTACCTAATTTTTCCTCCGAGCTCAGGCATGCAATGCTCTAGATGTGGCGTAAAAAGTGTTCTATGCAATTGCAGCATAAACTCCCTACTCATGTAATCTATGCCACGGCCAAGAAAGGCAGTCTCCCACATGCCATCTTAACCACATTTTCTAACCCCCCATTGGCCTTCAGGGATCGGTGGATTATGCACTTCAAGCTCCTTCTGATCTTCAGTGCTTTCCAGGTACCTACCTTTTATAGTGTAGTCCCTTGCCTTGTTAGCCGTCCCTAGGTGCATTACCTCACACTTTTCCGGTCTGAATTCCATTTTCCACTGCTCTGCCCACCTGACCAATGCATATTTCGTCATTCTTTGACGGGATGTTGGCGCTGCTGACATTTCAGCAATTTCTCCCAACCCCTAATTGCCCTCGAACTGACCTTTGTCATTTCAGAGGGCACTTAAGAGTCACCCACGTTGATCCATTGATGTGCTTCGAAAGTTTACGGCTATTCTCATCACTGAGATCTGTTGATCTTACTCCCTACATTTAAGTCCCAACCGTATATTCATAACAAAAGCAGAAAGGACACCAGCAAAGAGTCCCTCTGAAAACTACTGGAAACAGGAATCCAGTCACAGAAAGACACGTCCACCATCACCCTCTACTTCCTGCCTCGCTGCCTATATTGGAACTAAGGTGCTTTTTGGTCTTGGAACCCATGGACTCTTACTAAATTGACCTGACTTCCATGAGTTCTCTTATCATAATTGCTGCTAAAGTCCATGCCTGCAACATCACATGCATTAGCCTCAACAAATCTCCTGGTTACATCCGCAAAATCATCGATTAAATTTTGTCAATCACTTATTTCCTTAACATTTCAATGCGGGCTATCATTCATCCATCCGTGTCTCTCCAAAGGCAAATATATTCTATCCCTCAGAATTATTTATAGTAACTTCCTCATTATCGAGGTTTGTTCGAGTGGCATGTAAGTCCCTAGTCCATCCATTCCTCTTTTATTTTATTTATAAGGCAATGTTAGCATTCCTCCATTCTCTTGCCAGGTTATCTGTCGCCACAGAAGATTTGAAACTTACAATCTGGCCCTTGATATATCATGCCTAGCATCCCCCAAAGGCGTAGAATTCATCCCAATCGGGCCTGCGGATTTAACGACTTCAAAGGCTGGAACACTCTTTAGTAGTTCCTCCCTCTCTATGCTAATGCCATCTAATATTTCACAGGCCTCCACCATCTTTTTCTCACGGACAAGCCAGGAGCCGAACTCAAAAGTTTAGAACGTTTAGTTAGATTATTAACATCTCATTCCATATGCATATTCCTATGTGTACAGTGCATGTCCTTTTTTTTCATTTTATTATTTTACACAGGGTTAAAATAACTACTGCAGTTTATTTTATTTGCATCAAGAAAGTGGAATTACATTGGCTTCTTCTTGAAAGTAAATGCATTTGGACTGGGAAAGGGATATCACAGGTAAATGTTTTTTTAAACTAATCTTGCTTTGACCAATCAAGTGTATTAAACAACGAGTGCATCCAAATCATTCCCTGTCTCCTATAATCATAACAAAATTGAGGTCTCGCCCTACTCGAAAGAAATTGAGCATATCATCTGCGAATTTTCAAAAATTCGAACCTTGGCGGCGAGCAACCCCAAATGCGGAAGTGAATCGCTACTCAATCCCCGGGGGACCCAGGCTCCTCAAAGCATGCGGATACTCCCGGTCGTGCTGGTGAACAAATCAACAATCCCCAGGGGAGCCAAACTCGTCTTGGTGTGTCGGGAACCTCAGGTAGCAGGAATGAATCGCTGCTTCCACCCGGTCGAACTGGTGTCATCTTTGAGTTTTGGACACACGGGGGGCCGAGGTGAAACATTTCTTTGTGTATTAATTCATAGGATGTGGACTTCGCTGGCTGCACCATCATTTATTGCCCATCCAAAGTTATCCTTGGGATGGTGGTGGTGAGCAGCCTTCTTGAATTGCTGTAGCCTGTGTGGTGCAGTTACACCCACAGTGTTGTTAGGAAGGCAGTGACATGATTTTTGCACTGCGACAGTGAAGAAACAGCGATATAATTGCCAGTCTAGATTGTAAGTGAATGGAAGAGAACTTCTCAGTGGTGTGCCCTCCAGAATCTGCTTTCCTCGTCCTTATGGATGTTGGTGCTCTGAGGAGGCATATTGAATTCTGGCCTTGCATTTTTAGATATAACACACTCTGCTACTGTGCGTCGGTGGTGAAAGGAGTCGATGTCTGTCTTTGTGTTGTCAGTCAAGCCAGATGCTTTTTTCCTGCATGTGGGATGCTCCTTGAGTGCTCCTGGAGCTGCAATCATCCCGGCAAGTGGAAAATATTCCATCACACTCCTGACTTTACCTTGAAGATGGTGCAAAGCCATTGCTTAGTATGGAGGAGAGTCACTCGTCGCAGGATTCCCAGTGCCTGGCCTGCTGTTGTAGCCAAGGTATTTATATTGCTCATGCAGTTCAATTTCTGGTCAATGTTATCCTCTAGAATGTTTGTAGTGGAATGTTCAGTGTTGGTAATGCCATTGAACATCAATGTGTGAAGGTTCGATTTGCTTTTCATGGAGATAATCATTACCTGACAATTATGTTCCACAAACGTTTCTTGCCAATTGTCAGTCCAAGCGTAGGTATTGTGCACTCCTTGCTGAATATGGGCATGTTCTGCTTCAGCACCAGAGGAGTCGCAAATAGTGATGGAAATTGTACAATGATGAGAGAACTTCCGCAATTCTGACCTAAGGTTGGAAAGAAGGTCATTGATGAGGCAGTTGAAGATGCCTGTCCCAAACTCATTACTCTGAGGACCTGCAGTGATGCCCTAGGGTTGAGACGACTGGCCCGCAACAAACACAGCTATCGTCCTTAGTGCTAGGTTTGAATCCAACAAGTGAAGAGTTCTCCCCGTGATTCCCATTGACTTCAGTATTGCCGGGGCTCTTTTATGCCATGCTCGCTCAATTTTGTGGTTGCTATCGAGGGCTTCCACTCTCCCCTCACCTCGGGTAGCTAGCTTGGCCTTAATTCAATATCTCATCTTGTTGTTGACACCTCTGACAAAGCCCATTTACATCTTAGGCAGGTTTAGACACAAAGTGGACATTTTATTGTCGGTGGTGATGAGGGTGGACGTCATTACTAACAGTGAGAACACATATGTTAACCATATTTCCATGCCACTGAGAACGGGAGGGGCATGATTCACGGCCACAGCCTTCTGAGTCAGGAATATAAATGTGGTCTATAGTCCCTCTTCAGTGCACATTCTTGAATCCCTGAATTTAGTTTAATGAGCCTTCATTACAATTGTTTTTTTTTCGGTAAAGAGGCCAAATCAGTGCGAACCTGTGACGTATAGAGATAGCACCAATAGCATTCATGGAAATCACGTATAGATAGAAAAATATCTTCAATGGAATGTGAGCGTCACTGGCTTGGTCAGCATTATTGCCCTTGATCAGAAGGCATACAAGAGTCAACCACATTGATGTGGGGCCTGCAGTCACGAGTAGGGAAAACCAGTAGTTTTTCTTTCCTAAACGATAGTAGGGAATCAGATCGGTTTTCATAACAAACGAGAATGGTTTCACGATCGATTCAATGTTCACCGTTTGCTGTTATGGGCTTTGAACAAAGGTCCTTCTGGGAGTGTAGAATAAAATTCCACTGACAATACCACTAGGTCACCAACTGCCCGTCAATACACTGCTGAAGTAAATAGATTACTTTTAAGCGTGTACAGTTCATTGGACGCCTGGCTTACAGACAAGGGCAACCTGTGCAACAAGATACAAGATCCCAGTAGTGCCAGTCTATTTATCAGAGCACCGTGAGCATTACATAACTACAAGATAACACACAACATTTCAATTGAATTACGAAATTGAGATATTTTACGTAATTTATATTTGTATTCCTAGATAATAAGAATAAGATTTTGCGTTAAAGCTTAAGATTGATTTGTATTTAAGGATCTTTACGTTAATAAATGTAAATTTACATTTCAGTTTCACTTGAAATGGTGCATACATTGCTAATGAGGATTTTACGACTGTTCAGCTGAGGTGAACCAACAGCTGTAGAGGAATTAGGCTGTTGCCTAGCAGCAGAGTTCCAGAGAACAAGTATTGGCCACAGGCACACACAGGAAAGCTAATAATTGAATAGCAATTTGCTTTGAAGCCGTTGGAGCTCAACTGGTTTTGAATAGACCTCCCATAGAAGAGGCCTAGAAGGTACAGATAGAACTCATAAACAAATGTTGCTTTCAGGTAGTTGCCAGAAAGTCTGTAACAAAGGGGACAGAAATTCTGTCTCAAGCTTGAAACAAAATCCAGGGAATAGAAACAGGAGAAATTCCCAAGCAGTCCTTTTCATCACGGAAGGAACGGAAACTTTAAGAAGTCCTGTTAAGTGAGATTAAGGTAAAGGAGCAGAAAGTAAGGCTCCCGGCTCCAGATTCAAAGAGTCAAAAACTGCAGAATCAGATTTAAAGCAAATTCAGTTTTCAAGAGACAAGCAGGTCCAAAGAGAACCCTGGAGGTTTGTTGCTCATAGTTCTGGGCATGTGAAGCAGTGGCGTACTATTTACAACTTTGTTGGTGAGAGACAGTGATTTTAAGACAACATGAATTCATGTGGTGACCCACGGAATAGGATCATTGTAAAGATAGTTTGAAAAACTCGAGGTGAATTCTTGCAGAAAGGATCTGAGAGAATGCGTCATTTTGTGAGAGCATTGCAAGGCGAGGTCTTGGATAACAGCGATTGACAACCCTCGTGTGAATGTCGAAATGCTGTGAAACCGGTTGTCTCACGGAGTGACAAGCGTCTGCGGGGAGTTGAGTAGAAATCCACAGGATCTGGCTGAGGTGGCATTTGTCACTTGTTTTGTGCCTCTGGTGTGTTTGACTACAGGGGGCCTATTAGGTCACATAGCCTGTGTATTTGCTCTGAACATTAAAGTATAAGATAGCTTCTGAAAATTGTGTTATCCTTACAAACCTTCATGTATCAGTTAAGGCATAAACGTGGCTGAAGAAATATTGTAATATAGTTGATCTTATCTTGCTGAATAAATGTTTTATTCTTTTGTTAACATTTCATCAACCGACAGCTGTGAGTATGTTCAGGAACGAACCTCCAGATATCAAAACAAAAAGAAAAAGTAAGGATATATGAGGTGCGTTCCGACCTGCGATCAGGCTTGTCCAGTGGTAGTTTTTACCGGGATCATAAAAAAGTCAGAGTTCTTGCTGGATTTCAAACATGGACAGCAGTTTCTTGGATGTGGAATAAAAACCTGTTCGGGATTATAGTTGTGAAGTGGGATCAGAAATCTTGTACATTGGTGGCATGTTTTAATCTATATAAAACGAGTACGTGGAGGTAAATATGTACTGTACATAAGAATTGTAGTTAATGTGATGTGTATTAAACACGTTCGAATTTGAAATGGGTCTGGAGGTTGTTTAGGCCCTTTGGTAGATGATTAATGTAACCCTGCCATAACTAAGCACAAGAAAATTAATGGAATTGCCAGAAGAATTGGAGTGTGAAATACCTGAAGGGGTGGAGAAAGCAGGCATAGTTTGGATAAAGCACATCATTTAAAAATGGAAAGTATAACAGGGAGACCTCGTTCTCCAGGATGTGAATCAATTGAGTTAGCTAAGATCCAGTTGAATGAGATGCAACTTGAACAAGCCATTGGATTGGAAAGACGTGAAATTCGAGGTGAAAGAAAAATAACGGGCAGAAAAGGAAAAAATATATAATATTTCAAAGAGAGATTGAAAAGCCAAGACTTCACCCGCAGAGGGAGAAATTACCAATGGAGGAAAGAAAGTAGGAATGAGAACGGGAATTCCGGCTTAAACGGCTGGACCTTAAAATGGAGAACTCAGATGATGAGCAATGTTCTGACGATGTAAACACTTTCAACCTAAAACACAGTCGTGAAATGTTTCAGTAGGTAAAAGCTCATCCAATGCTTCAAGAAAGGGATGTAGCTACATTAATCATTTCGTTTGAGAAGATGGCTAGGTAAATGAAACTGCCAAAAGGTACCTGCACAGAACTTTTACAGAGTTGTTACTAGATGTGGTTCATGATGGTTGCACATCGCTATTAGAAGAGTTCTCTTTGCATTCTGATGCAGTGTAAAAGGCTATTCTGAGTGCATATAAGTTAGCCCCTGATTATTACAGGTAGACATTTCTGAATATGAGGAAACGACCTTGGCACACCTAAAATAAGCGTGAGAGGGAAAGACAAAATAATTTGACCATCGCATACAGGAAAAGAGACAACTAATGAATCTCTTAGGGAAATAATCATCTTTAAATAATTTGAAGATTCTCTTCCTGTTGCAGTTCGAACCCACGTTGAAGCCGAGAAGATAATAATAGGCAGCAGAGATGACAGCTGAATGTGAACTGGCTAATATATCCAAACGCTTTTTCCATAAACCGTATAAACCCGAGAGGGATTGAAAATGAGAAGGGTAAAGGAAAGCAAGCAGAGAGGGAGGAGAAGGGTAATCTGGGATCTCCAGGAAATTTGTTCTCAGAGCAGAAAGGATGGCACTGAGGGTAGAATAGGCATTTGAAATCATGTGTTTTACCTGTAACAGGAAAGGAAATGTGAGGGTGGATTGCCTGAAACTAAACAGTAGTCTTATTGGAGTGGCATAAACGCCAAAGGAAAGATTAACTAAGAAAATGAAATGACTGTTAAAACTTTAGCAATAGTACAGGTGAAAGGTGTTCGTTCAGCAAAGGCCAGAAATGGGAATATGCTTCAGGATTATCCATAATGTTCTTATTTGATTTCTGGTGAAGGAAGTCAGGCTAGCAGAGGGTCTGGGTGCTTTGTCTAAATGGAGAAATGGCCACTTACTCCCCCAACTAAATAAGTGAACATCTTAAAATTATGAGAGATTCAGGGGCAGATTATACATTGATGTTAGCTGCTGATATAAATTACGTATCGGATAGCTTTATGAAGGAAAACGTATTAACACAGGATCATAATGAAATTTATAAACCTGTTTCATTGTGTAATGTTTTCACACAAAATCACTTTGCAATCAGAATTGTTACGATGGGAATTATTCCTAAACCAACTATTGAACGGTTGAAATTTATTCTGGATAATGATTTGTCTAATGGAGAGAGTATTATTGAACCCATTGTATTGCTGCACAAATTTGATTAATTTAACCAAGTTCAGTAAGCAGCGGTGGCCATATACGAAAATATAATAACTAATTGCAAATAACAATCAATTGGAGGAAAACACAATTAACGTGATAATCTGTGGGAAAAAGGAGTTTGCTGATGATAGAAGAGAATTTTTGAGTTAAATTGCGAATAAGTCACTAGAAGTAGAACCGTTAAGTGGAGATTTGAAACATCTAACTGGCAAGCCTGAACAAGCAAACTTCACAAAGGTAAATCTTCAGCTTAATATCGATGAACTTCAAGCATTAGAAGTCACAATGAAAAATCATGTAATATGACTTGCTAAAGAAAAAAAGAATTGTTCACAAATCACATTATTTGGTTGAAAGCATAAATAAAAAAACAAAAGCTAATGAGCTGTTAGAACTTCATCGTGAAACGACTAAAGAAATTCTAGATTGTCAATGCAAACTGAAGAATATGAAAGCGGAAAGGTGTGATTTAGGGTGTCACATTTCGAAGAGAGTTCCGTTGAATATGAACTCCTTGCCAAATTGTGCTCCAGCTGAGCAAAGAAAAGATCCACATAAAATTACAAATACTTCTTCCTCATTAACAGATTATATTAAAATTACGAAAGTGTCTACAGAATTGGAAATCAAGAATTGCTAACAAAAACTCTGGAATCATAAAATGGTCTTCAAAAGTCAAAAAACATGAACACTGGCATACAAGGGATTGCCGATGCTAATATCCAAAATAAGGCAGTTAGTATACAAGGAGTAGTTCATTTGCTAACGGCCATCAAAAACCTGTAATGGAGTGAACGGATATATTGTGTGAATTGTGCAAAAGAATTAAAGGGGTGGGCCGAAATATGAAACTCCCCAGGGAGATTGGCATTGTTCAAAGAAAAGTGGAAAATACATGGTTAAAAAAGGGTCTGTAGAATCAACAATAACATACAAATCTTAAACATCAAACCAAGCAGGAAGACATCACCTTTGTTTGTGTGAAAATATGAAGCCTGTCCATTAAATACTTGGAAATACAACATGAGCGTTTGACCAAAGGAGAAATGAGATGTTAACCCAAAAAAATGCCAATTTTAAGTTCTTAAATTCAAAAGAGATTTTAGGACATTTCTGTTCATAAAATGAGGTTGACGATGGAATTCCACCTAGAGCTAAAGAAAATGACAATTGGGCTGCAGAATTAAATGGAACGTTGATTGTTGTGTTAAAGATTGGGATAAGGGGGAAACAGAAACATCGAGATTGATTTATGAAATTAAGATGATGTAGAATTTGTGCTAACCTTATTGCATGTATTGACTTTGTACAAATATGCCTTGCGAATTGTAAGATAATATGTATAATTGTGAGACGAGATTGAAAATCTATTTGTATTCTATGCAAACATCTATTGTTAGAGGCTTATGATGTTAAAATTGTGTCAGGCGGATGTAAGTCCATTGTAAACAAACCCTCACTGTTGTGAAGCTTTCGTACACCCATAGGGTCGGTTTTGTGGAATAGGGACAGTTTTAATAAAGTTATGTTTGTATTTGTGATTGTTAGGAACGAGTTTATTTTCAAACTTTAAGGTTGGATTTTATTCTTGTATCTGATCAGAAAGTACAAATTAAGTTTTAGTTTAACTGTAAAAGGTGCTTGCATTGCTAATGGATTTTTTCATGAGTGTTGCAGCTAAGGGAAACACAGAATACTAGAAGAATGTGGCTGGTGCCTGGAAATGGTGCCAAGAGAGTTCGGTTCCTCCCACGGAAACATATAAATACAACTAAAAACGATAAGATGTAATTTGATTTTTGGAAGCTGTTGGAGTTCAATTGGTTTGTAAAGTTGGTGCCTGGGAAGCAACATAGATGAGACAGATAGCCAGTCGCAAACCGAGGTGAGACAGGAGCAAAGGGGACAGAAAGCCAGCGCCAAGCAAAAATAATTAAATCAAGGGGATTTAAACAGGGCAAAGCCCCAAGCAAACCTTTAGTCAAAGGATGGAGAGGAAACAGAAAATATGATTTTAAGTGCGATTGAAGGTGAGGGGCAGAGCGTAAGACTCCAAGCTTCAGATGTAAAGATGCAATGACAGCAGAGAGCAGATTTTATGTGAGAACAGTTTGACAGAAGCACACAGGTTCAAAGAGAGGCCTGGAGGTCGGTAATTCTATGCTTAAAACCATGTGAAACAGTTGCATTTTATACTTGAATCTGTTAATCTTATATCTGAAATTTGAATCGATTAGGGAAAGTGCTTTTAGACTGTTTGAATGTATGTGGTAACACAGGTAAGAGGGACATTTGAAGGATACATCGGAACCATGAAGTTATATCCTTCCGGAAGGCGCCTGAAGGAAAGCTTTCGGTTGGGAGATGTCGTGGAGAGTGGAGGCTGTAAATGCTCCTTTGAAAGACGGAATGCAATGAGATGGTTTGGCTCACGGTGTGAAAAGCGCCTGTGGAAGTCGAGGAGATATCCATAAAATATGGTCTGGGTGGCCATCTGTCGCTTGGTTTCTGAATGTGGTGTGTCTTACCACATGGTGCCTATTAGTTTGCATTGAATATGTCTTTACTGTTAACAATAAAAACATAGCTTTTGTCATACATGATATACGTATAAATCTGTATGTATCTGTAAAATTACAGTTGTGGGACAGGAGTATTGTCAAATAGTTCATATCATATTGCTGAAAAAATGCTTTATTCTTCTGTGAAGATACACTCAGGTAACTGACGAGACACTGTTCAGTATCTACTCTCCACGTATCTAAACAGCCAAATAAAAGTTATGCTGGATCAAGCTGGGTTCCACCCTGGGATCAGGTGTGCCAAGTGTTAACCTCAGTTGAGGAAAATTAGAACTAGAAACGTTCAGGAGAATCAAAAAAATACAATTCTGGGAACTTCAAGAAAAACGTTTCTTAATTCGATAACCCAAACTGATTTTTTTTCTCTAAGAGGCTTTGACAGCTTTTTGAACTATTTTCGTCAAAAGGGGTTGGAAGCAATGTCTTTGAATCTTTCAAGGCAGAGCAGGATAGTTTGTTGATAAACAAGCTTGTGAACGTTTATCAGGTTATGCAAGAACATGGGGATGAATTTACTTTCAGATCAGCCATGACCCTATTGAATGACTGAGCAGGCTCGAAATGATGAGTGGCCTACTCCTGCTCCTAATTGGTATGATGTGTGTCTTTGTATGTACAATGCAGTGATAAAAGATAAATCAGTCTGTCTAACTGCAGAGACACACTCATAATGAACAACAATTTGCATGCAGTGGAGAATAGGTTGCAACATTAAAACATGTAAACAATAACTGGGAATGGAAACTTCTTCAAATAGGGACTCGCAAATGCAAGGGGTCACAACTGACCTTATAAATCATCTCAACATGTGTGTTGGGAAATGAGAAGTCTGTGAGCAAGAAAATGAAATGTTTACGGGTTTGTGTTCGAAGGAGACGACAGCATGGTGAAACACTTGTATTTTAAGGAATGCCTAAAAGGAGGAATTTGAGTCTGAGAGGCTTGGGAAAATAATTTTAAAGCCTATGGTCAAGGAAGCTGAAGGTAAGGCAAAGGATGGTTGGGGGATTAACATCTGAAGGCTATATTTAGATCAGTGATGATATCTCCGACTGTTATGGGACTGCAGAGTATTACAGATCGTGGCTCATACAAGCACAGGGAGGGTTTTCATATCTGGGACGAGCGTGGGACAGGATGGTATGACAGAGATAGGGTGGGACAACGCCATGAAGCAATTTGAATGAATTGAAGATAAACTTAAGATTGAGTTTTAACGGAGCACTCTTTCAGGGTGCAATAGACCAGAATGTTGAACGGGACTTGGTTGTGAATAAGGGCAGAGCGTTTAGTTCTGGATGAGCATTAGTATACTGACGGCCGAATCTGGCAGACCTGTTAGCAATGCATTGGAATAGTCATACCTAGAGGAAACAAATGCTGGAAGGTGAGGTTAGTGTGAACTGAACACCGGCATGTTACTGGAAACTGGCAGGTTACCATCATCTAATAGACAATTAAACTTATCCATTATCCAGATGGCGTGTCTGTCATTTCATTCAACAATTTAATGGAAACATCACTAAGAAAATGTTCCTGTAACAATAAAATGAGCCAGAAATCTAAAAGAAAATCATTGAAAATGAAGCCATTGTTCAGGCTGAGTCACAAGCGTTATATGTTCACTGAATGCATTACAGAGGTTGGAGAGTCAATCATTATTCCAGTGTGAATGAAGTGGCCACATGGAAGAAAAAGGCTAAGGAGGCCATTAAGCCGCACTGAATAAAAGGACTTAATTCTCAGAGGACTGCAAAGCAACACAACTACTGTGAAACTGTTACATTAAAATATTGGTGCCAGTCCGTTGCACACAGTAAGAATTTTATTTAAATTCATTCATGGGATGTGGGCTTCGATGGCTGGGCTAGCATTTATTGCCCATCCTGTGCTGCCCTTGAGAAGGTAATGTCGAGCTGCCTTCTTGAACCGCTTCAGTCCATGGGGTTTAGCTGCACCTACAGTACTGTTACGGAGGGAGTTCCAGGCTTTTGACCAACGACAGTGAAGGAACACCTATGTCTTTCCAAGTCAGGGTGCTGACTGACTTGGATAGAAATTTCCAGATGGTGGTATTCCCATATGTCTTCTGGCCCTTGAGTTTCTAAGTGGTAGTGACCGTGGGTTTGGAAGGTGCTGACTTACGAGACTTGGTGAATTTCTACATTACATCTTGTAGTTGGTATACACTTCTGCTAATTTCCGTCAGTGGTGGAGGGATTGGATGGTTGTGGATGTGGTGCCAATCAATTGGGCAGATTTGTCCTGAACATTGTCCATCTTCTTCAGTGTTGTCAGAGCTGCACGAATCCAGGAAATTGGCGATTATTCCATCACACTCCTGACTCTGCCGTGCATATGGTGGAAAGGCTTAGGGAACAATAAGATGTGTTATTCATTGCATGATTCCAATCTTATGACCTGTTCTTGTAGCCATATTATTTATATGACTCTGCCAGCTCTGTTTCCGGCCAATGTAGCCCCCAAGATGCTGTTAGTGGGAGGTTCACTATTGATAATGCCATTGAACACTAAGGGACAGCGGTTGGATTCTTTTATGTTGGAGATTGTCATTGATTGACTCATGTGTGGCACGAAAGTTTCTAGCCACTTGTCTGCACACGCCTCGATATTGTTCTGCTCCTGCTGCATTTGGACATTCACAGCTTCTCTATCTGAGGAGGTGCGATTGGTGCTCATCATTGTGTAATCATCAGCGAATCTCTCCACTTCTGACCTGAAGATGGATGGAAGGTCATTGATGAACCAGCTGAAAATGGTTGGGCCTAAGACTGCACCCTGATGAACACCTGCAGTGATGTCCTCGAGCTGAGATGTCTGACTGCAACAACCACAACTATCTGCCTTTGTGCTAGGTATGAATCCAACCAGCATACAGTTTTTCCCCTGATTTCCATTCACTGCACTTTTCTTGGAATTCCTTCATGCCACACTCGGTCAAATGCTGCCTTGATTTCAACGGCAGTAACTCTCAAATCACGCCGGGCATTCAGATATTTTGTCATCCTTAAACAAAGGGTGCAATGCGGTCAGCAGTTGAGTGGCTCTGGCGCAACTCAAACTGTGCATCAATGAGCTGATCATTGCTATGCAAGAGCATTTTAATTGCAATATGGATTACCCCTTCCATTATTTACTGATGATTGATAATAGACTGATGCGGCTGGAATTGGCCGCGCGGGGGGAGGGGGGTTGGTGGTGTGGGGAGTTTGTGGTCCACGAGTTTTGCTGCTTTTTGTGCACAGGACATACCTTGGCAATTTTCCACGTAGTGGGGCCGAATTCAATGCTGTAGCTTAACTGGGACAGCTTGGCTAGGCGTGCGGCAGGTTCTGGAGCACAGGTCTTCAGTAGTATTGCCAGAATACTGATAAGGCCCATAGATTTTGCAGCATCCAGTGTCTACAGCCGTTTATCGATATGACTTTGAGTGATCGAATTGGCTGAAGGCTGGCATCTAAATGCTGAGGACCTCCGCATGTAGCCAAAATGGATCATCCACTCGCCACTTCTGTTTGATTGAATTGCTGAAAAAACTTCAGCCTTTTCTGTTGCACTGCTGTGGTGGTATCATCCATCATTGAGATTGGGGGTTTTGGTGAAACATAATCCTCCAGTGAGTTGTTTAATTTTCCACCACCATTCAGGAATAGATATGGCACGTATGCAGAGCTTTGATCTGAAACGTTTCTCGTGGGGTCTCTTAGCTCTGGATATCACTTGATGCTTATGCTGCCTGGCACGCAAGTAGTCCTGTATTATAGCTTCACTAAGGTGATATATATATTTTTAAGTCTGGTCCTGCTCCTGGCATGCCCTCCTGCACTCTTCATTGAATGGTTTGATCCCCTGGCTTGGTGGTAATGGTAGATTGGGGTATATGCCTGAACATGAAACACCCATGCTTAGAAGAGAACAGGTCGTGGTTAAACAGAGATATTTACCATAGGCTTAGGAGGCAGATAGATAAAGACATGCTAACCACTGAAACTTTTGAGTCAAGGACGTTGTCCTGAGCAATTCCAACTGTGAAACCCTGGAGCTGAGATGACTGACCTCCAACAACCACAAACATCTTCCTTTCAGCTAGGTATGACTCAAATCAGCCGGAGATTTTTCACCCTGATTCCCCCTCATTTCACATTTGCAAGGGATCCTTGATGCCACACTTGGTCAAATCGAAATTGATTCCAAGGGCAGTGACTCTCATCTCACCCTAGGCGTTGAAATATCGTGTAGATGTTTGAAACACGTCTTCAATGAGGTCAAGAGCTGAGTGGCTCTGGCGAAGACCTCTGATCGTCCGTGGGCAGCTTATTGCTGATTGAGTGCGATTTCATAGAACTTTCGATGGCCCCTCCATAATATAACTGATGACAGAGTGTAGATTAAGAGTAGAGTGAGGAATATCCTTTATCACGAGGTCATTGATTGTTTCTGAGTGCAAATTTGCTGCTGCTGAAGGCCCACATCTCCTCATGGATGCCTAGCTTTGAGTTCCTATATCTGATTGTAATCATTCACTTTTATGCAAGGTGGCACTGCCACACATCCGTGTGGTGGATATGGACAATGTGAAGGCGGGAATTCTTCTCCACAGCAACTGTGTAGTTGTCAATCCTACCGACACTGTTATGGACAGATGCATCTGCGCAGGCAGGTTGTTGAGGATGAGGTCAAGTACGTTCTTCCCTCCTGTTGATTACCTCACCACCTGTCACAGACCCAATTTAGCAGTTGTGTCGTTTAGTACTCATCTGAAGAACCGTTGGCGATGCACATAGAACGCCCCCTACACATTGTGAGTATGCGCCCTAGCCAACCTCAGTGCTTCTCCCAACTCATGTTTAAAATGGAGGAGCACGAATCCATCAACTGAGGAAGGTTGTACGTTGCAACTTGCAGGTGGCTTCCATGCCCATTTTCGACCTGCTGCCATGATTCTCCATGCGGTCCTGAGGTGAAGTTGGGGATTCCCAGGACAACTCGCTCCCAAATCTCTACCACTCTGCGGCCACCTCTGCTGGGTCTGTCCAGCCCGTGGGACAGGGAATACACTGGGTTGGTGCTGGTGGTGTCTGGGGCATTAACTTCAATGTATTAATCCATGAGGATGTCTCTGTCAGTCTGTTACTTTAGTTGTCTATGAGGCATCTCTTCCAATTTTGGCACTAGGCCCCATCTGTGTGTATGGAGAACTTTGCAGGTTGAACATGGCTGTGATTGTTTTTGTCGTTTTCAGTGGCTAGATCGATGATGGCTGTCCGCCCAGTTTCATTCATTTTTTCACTGTGTTACAACTGATTGACTTGCGAGGCCCGTTGTGAGTCAAACACTTTGCTGTAGTGCCTGGCGTCACATTTAGTCCAGACCAGGTAAGGGCGACAGATTTCTTTCAACAACGACTTCACTGAACCAGATGGGTTATTCATACAATCGATAATGACTCCATGGTCATCAACAGACTTTTTAGTTACTGATTTTTAAAAGAAACTAATTGCAAATTTGCAACATTTGCCGTGCTGCGTTTCGATCGCGTGTCCAAAGAACATTACCCTGTGTCTGTTGAATACTAGTTCAACAACAACATCATGAGGCCTACACCTCCCCAGGACCGCCCTATCACCTCTTCTATGTCAAATTTTCGACATATAGTCAGACAGCCGACAAGCTTTTGACGTGGTACAGGAATATATGATAGCCTGCATCATGCGACGATATGTTACAATAGGGAGGAGAACATATACAGGATGAAGTGTTAGTTAAGAAATTCAAAGTAGCAGCATTGCTGCCCACGGAAGTAGTAGTAGTGAAGCTTAAGGCTCACCAAAAGATTACTGCTGAAGTACAGCAGAAGAGCGCATGCACAAATCAGGCAGGCAGACAAGACACCGATACAGAAGTGTTTGTAAACGCCACCAGACAAGTTGGAGAGGAAAGACTCAACATGGCAAGCATTCACGGGGGAATGTATACCGGGTAAAAAAATATCAGAATCTGGTGGAAAAATGAAGATACCAGGTGGGTTATACAGGACAGAAGTAAGGGTACTCGTGCCCGAGTATTTTTGCCAAGGGCTCCTAAAACTGTACTGTGTAAGAACCACCAAGGAAGGAAAGTGATCACCGAGTTAATACACGGAAACTGGTGTTGCCTGGGGCTGCGCTGCCATGTGGCGATGCATTGGCACAGATACCAAAAATGGTACAGCATTACAACAGGGAGACCATTAGGGTAAGGATGGGTTATCAATAACGCTTGTACAGGCCATGGGGAAATATATAATTAGGTATCACAGTACAATGATACAATAAGCTGGGTAAAGACAAACTGCCTTGGGGTAAATGTTCGATTTCGGCGGTGGCCGGAAGCATTCCGAGAAGGGACTCGACTGCCCACACCTTTGCAAGGATCCTGGAAGAAGCAATGATACTCAGATCGCGAATACCCCTACGCATGGTAAGTGATCAGGTAACACACATTATTGAGAAAGCCATGAAGGAGGCATGCATACTGCTGGTAGTCAAACGGAAGTTCGACCTACCCTACAGCCCCCAGAGTTCATGAATGGTGGAAAGAATGGACAGGGGATTAAAAACATTAGTAAGTAAAACAATAGCTGAAAGTGGGGAGGATTGGTGGACTTGCTACAAGCCACTCGCAAGCAACTCAGAAACGCCGAACAGCACGAGAGACATCTCCAAACATGGACTTATGACTGGGAGAGCAATGCGGCCGCTAGGGGAATTCTGAAAGTATATGATGATATAGGACCTTCTTAAGATAGGGCCAGATGGCATCTGAAGGAAGAATGTGAGCAGTAAAAATCGTTGAGCCCAGGAGTGAGGGAGTAACAGAGCACAGAGGAACAGATTCGAACAGGTGCGGAGATTGAGCCCAGACAGATACCCAGTGTTAATGAAAGGGTGGTGATCAAAAAATCCCGCCACACAAACCATAATTTCAGCCAAAGTGTGATTGAATGTACAATCCAGTTAAGACTGTCGACTACTGTGTGTGTTTCGACAACAGGTGCTGACGCCGAATGTGGAAATATTGGGCACAATTAAAACTCTTTAATAACTGATTTTATTTCTTCACAGGGGTAAAAGTGAGAAGTTCAGAACCTAAATATATCATTGCAGGTTGAAACAAGGGCTCAGATACAAGGACCACGAATTCCATCGTCTCAATGACAACGGCGGTATGCGCTAATAGCAGATGGTCCAGGAAGGTACGAACGACAACTCCCTTCATGGCATGGCAGGATTACAGTGATCCCCTGGCCCAAACTGGAATCAGGCCAGGCGAACAGGTTAGTTTTACTAAGAGAATCCGAAGTCTGATATGATAATGGACATCATGAGTTGTTACCTGTAAACCAATATATACCCTATGGAGTTTTACCACTGTGTTGCTGGTATTAAACCAAGACATTATACACGGCTTTGTTGATGTGATTGTTAAAGCAGGCAGCCCAGTTTCACAGCAGAGACGAACAGCCTCTCCCTCTGGGGAAGGGGCAGACAATAAATAATTTCGCTGCAATAAACAGCGTTATCATTTCATTATTATTTCAATTCAATAATCAAGATAAATTTCAAGATGTCTTCAACTGGTTGATCAGATAATGTATCACTTCATTGTTCATGTGGTGCTACAAAATATCAAAGCACTGTTCGGTCCACTATTCGTTTCCAATTAATAGCCATTCATATAATTAGGGTAAATACTGAATAGTTATTACATTATTCTGAGAAATCAATGATTGTTTACTGAAGAAACACAGTAATTATCCAACTATCGTTCGGTTGAAATATCACCATAAATGTCACCTAGTTTTAGACTAATGCTGGCAATGATAATCAAATCAACATAAAATGATCCAATCAAAATTAAGTTATTGTTCAAGCCCGATAATCCCGGTAAATAACGCACTTTTGTCAGGTGGACAATTACATAACATGTTTATATACTCCTGTTCTCTTTTGTGCACATATCGAACAACGAATGATATTGCTACAAATTCGCATTTTTAACATGCCAATGAATGTAATATCTATCAAATTATTCATCACTGCAGTTAAAAATTAATTACTGTAAAATGTGGCAAATAAATATAAATATTTGAGATTTTAAATTGAATAATTACAGCAAACATTTGGCTCTTCTTTGGTCAATAAGCAGACAAAGCAACTAACTATTTTCTATTGCAATAACAACAGAATATAAATTGTTTGCACAACGGTTGATTATTTTTCATCATTTGGACACAGAAAATATCGATTTTCCATTCGATACAATATTAAAATAAATAATGTGTTCAGTCCAGCAATTACAGCAAATTAAAAGGTTTTCAGCCCTATGTGCTTCAAATCCAGCATGGTCAGCGACTTGGAGGTCAACTTCCATGTTTTGGAGCCCCATCGATCTATGGCCCTTGAACTTCCAGACGGTACTTCGCGTGGGTTCGGATGGTTCTGCCGACATAGGCTTGGTCAATTGCTGCAGTGCATTTTATAGGTAGTGCACACGTCTGCTACTGTGCGTCGGTGATGGAGGGAGTCAATGCTTATGTAAATGATTGCAATCGAGTGGGCAGCTTTGTCCTGTTTGGCGTCAAACTTCTTGAAGTGTTTTGGGAGCTGCAGTCATCCAAACAAGTGGGGAGTATTCCTTCACGCTCATGATTTGTAACTTGTAGAGGTAGGAAAGTTTTTGGGGAGTAATGAAGTTATTCACTCATCACAAGATTCCAAGCTTCTGACTTGTTTTGGTAGTTATAGCATGTACATGGGAAGTCCAATCACTTTGTGGTCAATGATGAACCAGACGATGTTGATAGTGGAGGATTAAGTGATGGCAATGCCATTGAGTAGCATGGGCCGAAGGCTGGGTTCTCTCTTGTTGGAGATGGCCATTGGCTGACACTTGTGTGGCGTGAGTGCTACTTGCCAATTATTAGTCAAGTCTGAATATTGTCCAGATATTGTGTACGTTGACGAGTGCAATGTGCAAATACCATGATATTGTCTGCCCAATTTTCACACTGACAATCACTATTTTAGAACAATGGTAGCACATACAGTTATTGATCATTGCAATATTCAGAGCAATTGCCCATTTTTTCTACTTCCAGTGACAGACAGACATCAACTTGTCCCCAGAGTTGTCCATAATATTTAACTATTTTAGAGTACAATGCGATTATTTGGAAGGGAAATCATGTTTAACCAATTTATTGGGGCTTTTTGAGGAAAGCATCAGTGCTTGGGATGGAGGGTGTGGGCGTGGTGGGTGGATGGTATGACTTACTGTAATTAGGTACCCATAAGACATTTGATGCTTTGCCACAGCAAATGTTATTATTGAAATTAAAAGCTCATGATTTCGGGATTAAGATATTGGCATGGTATAACAATTGGCTAACTAACTGGAAGCAGAATGTGGGCTAAAATTGTTTTTTTTGTTGGCAGATTGTAATTAGTGATATGCCACAGGGATAAGTGCTGGCACCTCAACTTTTGTAATTTACGTTAATGACTTGGATAAACGGAGCGAAGGAATGGTTCCTAAAATTTCTGCTGACACAATGGCGGGTAGAAAAGTAACCTGTGGAGAGGACATAATGTGGCTACAATTGGCATTCGTTGGTGAGGTGAGTGGGCAACGATGTAGCTAATTCAATTTAAGGCCGATAAATACAGAATCATTCATTTTGGCAGCAGAATTTAAAAAAACAATGCTTTGTGGTAAATTGTGAGAGATTGCAGAATTCTGATGTGCAGAGTTATCTGGGTGTTTTGGCGCCTAAATCACAAAAGGCGAGAAGTTGAGGTTAAAATCAGATCATCCAGGACATTATTGAATTGTGGAGCAGGCTGAAAGGCCGAGTGGCCAACTCGTGCTCCATGTTCGTATGCTTGTATGCATGTCGTATGTTTGTATGCAACCCAATAAACGGTGCAGAGATGTATGGCAGAAATTTACGAGCCCGCTGCCAGAGGGATTGAGACATGGCGTGCGCGGAAAATAAGGTGTACCACAATTCACAATGACGCGAAGGCAGGCAATGGTTTTCCGCCCATCCCGCCTACGGTGCACCACGTTTAATTCCAAGGGCCGACGGAGAGCTAATTATAATTTATTAGCAGACAGTTATAAGGCCACCCCACCTGGAACCTGTAACCCCGCCGTTTTGTGCGTCCACTTCGGCCGGAATGCATGGCGATGTTTCACAACAGGATGCAGGTGACATATACTTGCCGGCCATCAATGTGGAGGAACAGAGGTGATGTAGCAGCAATGTTCTCCACAGCTCGCCTGTTATTTACAGGGCTCGGGGCAACGGGGGGCAGTTAAAACTGAAGCCTGGCTATGTAGGCGACTGCTGAAGGTTCGGTATGTTCGGGGGCAAATAATGGCCAGCCTTAGAGCTGACTGTTGGGTGTTCAATTCATCCTGGGGCAAATGCTGGTCATCCTAACAGGCGACTGCTGATGGAAGGAGGTGTTCGGGGGCAAGTTCTGGCCCGCCTCGGGGGCGACTGCTAATTGGACGGGTGGGGTGAAGTGCTGCCCTGCCACGCAGGCGGGGTCAGGGTAAGTGATGGAATTGGCCATGCATTAGGAGCAACTAGCCAGGGCTCAGCAGCAAACACAAATCAGACGCAGCTACAGTAATATTTGCGGGGTCATGCCCATAGCGTGCCCGTCAATTGAAGCAATGTCAAGGGATAAAATTCTCACCAAGCGCTCCATAATGTTCCACCGACACCGACCATCCCTCAAACCCTGACACATACTTCGAAAGCGCCACCACTGTATTGGACCGCCTAGAATTTGGACTGTGTACGTTCCAGAAGCCCCTCGCCAATGCTGGCCATATACCATTCGCTTTTGCATGCCGTCAGAGCTCCTTGCAATCTCAGCAAACCGGTTTGGCTAAAGTCCCCATGTCAAAGGCTAAAGGGCAGCAATTCTGCGCACTCATCTCTGGCCATCCGTGTGGTAACAATGCTCTCCAAGAAATATTAAGGGGCGTTCACTCATGGACAAGAAATGTGGTAAGTGCAGCCAATATTAACAACATCCCTTTCTCTCACTTAATCTGTAGGAGGACCAAATAGGATCACGGACCCTGGTTAACTAGCTGTATATCTGATGTCCAACTTGGACCATAGATGCCGGAGCAAAGGGCGACTGAGCACCTGGTTGCAGAAAGGCAAGAGCAACACCCTCAGGATCAAGGGGCAGCAAGGGCCCCACACACTCTGCCCAGGAGTGACAGGGAGCCGCGTATGCTTGGTGGCTATTGACACCCAGGTTCGTAGCCTTGCATTACTGCAGACAACTAAAAATCAGTATCGCTGATGACTGCATGTCTAGGGACCTTTTGGTTCACATCTGCCACTTACTGCAAGACTTGGCGCCAAGTGTAATTGGAGGGCATCCAATGCCAGTGGCTTTGAAAGTAACCACGGCGCGCCATTTCTATGCCATTGGCTCCATTGAGGGCCCTACCGTTGATCTCTGTGGCATTTTACAACCACCATCAACAAGCGCATACATGAATTCATGGAAGCCATTCTCCCCATGGCATACAACTTTTTGCATGTCACCCAGTATCAGGGCAAGCAGGGTATAAGCGTCATTAGTTAGGCCATGACCTTTGCATTCCCTCAGCAGCAGGGTGCGAATTACTGCACACATGTGGAGCCCAGGTCTCGAACGCTAATCTGTGTAGATGTCATCAACGGCAAGGACTCACTGATGCACAACCGGTATGCAACCAGCAGCATGTGCACGGTTTCCAGGAATTGTGCATGACACCTACATCATGAGTCACTTGAAGATCGCTGCAGCCTACCAAGGTCCACCAAGGCTGCAGCGTTGTCTCCGTGGAGACAATGGCTACCCATTGACGCCGTCGCCGATGACACCCATGTGGCCGACTCAGAATGCAGCAGAGCGACGCTATAAAAGGCTCATGCAGCAGCTCACATCTTGGTGGGAGTGAAGATATATGCCAGCAGGCTCAGCAAGATACGTCACGGGAACACTTGAATTTCATCAGCTGGAAGGATTAAATTTATTCTCGCCCGTTAGCGCACTTAGTGCAATTTTGGGAAAATTCGAACCCATATTTTCAGCACCCGCAGTATTTTCATTTTATTATCATTGCGAGCCATTCCACCTAAAGGAGGGTGGGCCGCAAAACACCGCGGCTGCTTCCAATAAAAATGGAAGAGTGGTTAGGGGAGAGCGAGTAGACGGCGGGAAGGCCACGCACTGGATGTATAAATTCCGCCCACATGACCCCCTTCCATACCCCGCCCATGTCCCACCCGTTCCCTCAACTAATTTTAACCCGCTACCAGGTTAGCCTATGAACTCACGCTAAATTCTGGCAGACCCCAACTCCATCCCAGCCTCCAGGTAGACTGAAAATCGCGGCCATGCGATCAAAAGAAAAAAATGCAGGAAAAGCTCAACAGGACTGACAGCATCTGTGGAGAGAGAAACATATTTAACGTTTCCAGTCTTTATGGCTCTTCTTGATGACTGAGGAGAAGTAAAAATGGGATGGAAATTACCTTGTTTAAATGGGATTGACCAGGTGAAACTGCATAAAAGAGCAGCGAGCGGTGGGGGCTAAGGAGAGATTGATAAAGATTTGATGTTAAAAATGACAAGGAAATGTTAACGGTAGGTTTGAAGACAAAAGAAGGTGTTCATAATGAAATTGGCTTGGGAGAAAGGATAAGCAAGTGGGATGAAAACGACAAAACAAAGAATTAAATAATGAAAATTAAAATAAGTAAATACAATCTGAAATATATTTATCTTTTTAAAAAAGGTGATTTTGAAATAGCTGTGAAGATGGATGAGCGACTCCATGGCCTGAAATTGTTGAACTCAATGTTCTGTTCGATAGGCTGTGAAGTGCCTAATCGGAAGATCAGTTGCTCTCCTCCATCATGCTTTTTGCTTCCTTACTTTGCTTTGTAGCATTTATCGCACCCGAGTGCTCACCACTCGAAACTGGTGCTGCAGGGCTATCGAGCAGCTGGACAATCGGATTTGTCAGCGGCTGTCGAGAGCAGCACTTCCTCCCCAGATGCGGGAGGAGGTCCCGACATTATGTAATTCACTTGACGGTGAATGTTAAGTGGCAGCGTAGCATTTGGTATCGCCGGGGATATATGTCTAACAACTCTTCGTGTGACGGTCAGGAAAAACCACCATCCGAATAATCGAACCCTTATATATTATCTTTTTCGCTGCAAATTTGAATATTCGTTGCAAAGTTATTCTGGGTAGTATATTTACCTTAAGTTGCCCGTCATTCTATCAAAATGGCAGTTTATTGAATACGTTTTAGAAATGGTCTTATAATTACTGCGTGTTGGTATCAGCACCCTCCTCAGCGGATACCCCTTATCTCAGAGCGTTAGAAAGCTCAGGCAGTAGTCAGTTCAGCAGAATAAAACTTTCCAGTAGGCGGGAAGAGGGACGGGAGTGTTTTGGAATGCGACCCCACCCGCACGTACGCTGCTTTCGAGGTTGCCATGATGACGTCCAGGGGAAACCCCTTTTTCATTCCCCGGTCCTGTACGTTTCCAGCTGCTCATGCGCGTTTCTGAAGGGTTCTGTTGAGCAACCTTGTCATCGAGTCGGAAGTTCTTCTCAAATGTAGGAAAGAGTTCGGGAAAGGCCTGCAGAAACTCTCCTTCAGCTTTTTCTTCAACATTTAAAAGACAGCGCTTGCTGCATGATCGCTAATTCGCTGCTGGGCAAGGGGTTGTGGAGACCGAGCTTTCAGTTGAGGCGACGTCCAGCCAAATCCCTGCCAGCAACATGTCTTCAGTGCTGCCTTAAAAACTGTAACAGTCAGCTAATCATTTACAATTGTCTCTTTGGTCATGGGTGTGGCACCAGGTCACCTCCCAGTCAGACAGGCTCAGGAGCACCACCAGCAGCAAGAAGAACGTCATGTACCAAGTGAACGGGTCCATAGGTTGGTTTAAGCTCAATGCCGAGTGACTGCATGAATGAGGTTTCGGAGATCCATGCAGTATCCACTGCAAAGTGTGTACATACACATACTCAGTTAACTCAGCATGTGTAACAGGCAATGCAGAAGGAAGCTCTGTTTGTAAAGAGAGGTCGTGTCTGAGTTGTGTCCCTCTTTTCAAAAATGCCTACATGAAATGTCACTCCAGGGATACGCACTGCTTGCGACACTGAAGCTCACTGCGACTCTTAACATTTTCACAACCTTTCACTTCCAAGTCTAATGTCTGACCTGTGTGACATTTCCCAGTCAACTGTTAAAAGATGTATCCACACAATGACCGATAGACTTTTCTCCAGACTGGCCCAGTTCAACTCTTACGACGCTGACACTGCATGTCAGACGCAGAAGGTGACAGGGTTTGACGCCATCACTCACTTTCCACTGGTTCAGGACATGCTCGATGTTGTTATGTGGTCTTCCACGCAGAATGTAGACTGCTACCTAAGCAGGAAGGACTTCCACTCTTTCAATGTGCAGCTGCCCTATGACCGTCACAACCATTTCCTTCATGTTTGTGCATGTTACCTTGGCATTTTTCACAACTGTTTTATTCCTCATGAATCGTATCTGCCTCTAATATTTCCAGCAAACCCAAGGGTGCAAGAATTGATGCTCTGAGATAAAGGGGGTCCTTTGAGGAGACGGCTGCTCACACCTGTCAGTCGTTATAAGCCAATTTTAAAAACATGTTTAATGAATGGCCAACTTGATAGAATGACAAGTAACTTATATTAAATAAATGACCTCGAATAACATTGCAACGAATATGTGTATGGCAGTAGACAGCTGAGGCGCATACAATCTGTTTTCAAAAAACATAAGAAGTTTGACAGTATAATGAAACACATAGCAATCAGTGTCCAAATTTAACAATGGAATGTTATTCTAATGCCAGGGAAACAGATTAATTGAACAATATACCTTGTTTACCAGTCAATAAATTAATTAAATCACAGAGCTGGTGTATTTAGCTTATTTAAGTGTTTAGCGTGACGGTGTTATTAATTTATCATTTTAAGTATTTACATTTTAAAGAGAATAGATACTTAGATATTATATACACATTTAACTGTACACATTTTCTTCAATTATATTTCCAAACAAAGAAACGTTATCCCTCAATTATGCAAAGTACATTACAAAACATGCAAATTTCAAGATTACAGAAGGTGCAGTACAATTTAACTCTGTGCTGCCTCAATACAGCCGCAATACTCTTGATATTTAGACTATTTCATGTCGCACACATAGCCCGAAGCAGCCTACACAGTTTCTAGCCGGTCGGTGTATTCAGATTCAAAGTACCTGGGCAGTCTCGCGACCTTGCCTGCTCCAAGCTATAATATGTTCATCAGTACGTATCCTGGAGCCTTGAATGTACCAGCCTGCAACAGGCGGTGATGGACAACATTCTGCCGGGGAAAGCCAGCACGCCTCGGGCAACCGAGGAGCGTATTTCACCAATTTGATGATCCTGCAGCAGCTGTTCTTTACCTCGACGTGGGTCTCTGGAGCACACCATAGATGTCGTGGTTCTATGTCAGGAAGCTCCTTTGGATCAACTTCGATAACAATCATTGCATATGTCTCCTGGCCTTCTTTCCAGAGGAACATACGAGAAGGAGGCGAACAGCAACCTTTTTCTTACCACAGCCACCTCGAGGTCAAAGTAATGAAGGTGTATTCTCCGTGCATGCAGCAAGGGTCTGACAGTGATGGCCTATGTCACAACCAGCCAAACAATGTCTTGGCGCTTATTTGGAAGGCCTTTGGAAGGCATGCTGACAAACAGCTTTGCGAGTCTGCTCAGGCAGAATCCAAAAACATTCGCATCTCCCTGTTTGCACAGCGCCTCGAGAATTTTACGTGCATAGCACTGACTAGAACAGAGAAACATGGAAAAAATGGAGCACGATTTTGTGATTCGGTCCTTCCAGCTGGGTTCCACAATTCAAACTGATCATGGCTGATCCTCTATCGCAACGCCAAAATCCCACTATCTCCTCATATTGCTTGACACCTTTAGAGTCCAGAGTCCTTCAAAAAAATATTCAGTGACTTGGCCTCCATATCCCTCTGTGTTAAAGAATTCCATAAGTTAACAACCCTCCCAGTGAAAACGTTTCTCCTCATCACAGCCCTAAATTGCTTACCTCATTTCATTGTGAAATCTTGTTCTAGAGGGAAGCTCTTTAGTGATACTTTATCAAAAGTTTTCTGAAAATACAAAAACACCTCATTTACTGCTTCTCCATTATCAAATCTGCTAGTTATATCTTCAAAGAAAACTTCAGTAGTTTTGTCAATCTTGATTTATTATTTCTTTTTCACAAATACTACTTGTAATATATTTAACCACTGAAATCTAAGGATCAACCTGTTACATTGATAGCGTCGAAAAATAACACTTTTGATGTGTAATAATAATAAGTTTATTATTGGACTCAGATGTTTCAATCAGTACTTCTTAAAAGTTTAAACTAATCCATAATATTTTCAAACTCATGCAGCAGCCTCAGGCAAAGTTGCAATGAATACCATTGTCATACAAGGAGTATCGCTGAGTCGGTCATTGGCTCAAGCTGAGGTTCAGCTACGTAACAAATACCAATCATGTGGCCTCTATAGTCCGCATCTTATAGGGCGTTTTGTATGGTAGCAGATTGCTGCATGCTCGAAAACTTGGAGCTGTGAAGTGGTCTGTCACTGGCTCGGAGGAGATTGAGAGAGGAAGCAAATCATTGAATGAGTAAGCTGAGGTCGTGGAGAAGGCGGAAGAGGTAAAGGATGAGGATCAAGGTCCACGGGAGGGAATATGGAGACGAGGGGCGAGAAGTGCCCAGCGATGAGCCAAGGCGTAACGCCGGTCTTCAACGTGGACAGCGACCCGTTCTTCCAGCATCGCTTCATATGATGACTGCCTTAGAAGGGAATGAACCGAGGCCTGGAAAGAAGAAGAGAGAGTTCAATACACCAGGGACACGGCATCGTATCCATCATGTGTCCGATGGAAAGTGATAAATTGGGAAGTTTTTTCAAATGCTCCACACATGGTGTCAGTGATAATATGATAACCTCTAACCTTCAGTGATAAAATGATAACCTCTAACCACATTGTGATTTGAACATCATGTGTAAATAGTTTGAATGCATCAGATAAATTTTATTGTTAATGGGATGTGGGTGTCGCTTGCAAAGCCAGTGTTTCTGCAAATCACCAATCACCTTTTGAATTGAACCCCTTGTTAGAACATTTCAGAGGGCTGTTAATGTTCAACCATATTACTCTGTATCTGGAGTCACATGTAGACCAGGCCGGGTAAAGATGGAATGTTTCCTTACTTAAAGGTCACGAGGGAACAAGTGGGGCTTTCACAACGATTGATGGTGGTTTCATGGTCAACAATACTGAAACCACATTTATATTCCATATTTAATAATTTAATTTGAATTCCACCAGCTGCCGTTGACGAATTCTTTCGTGTGACCCAGAGCATTAAACCGAAAGCCTGGATTGCTTGTTCAGTTACAATTTCCCCAGGATTTCAACAGGAATCAGATAAATGCATTTATGGAAATTACATAACTTATCAAAACACCACTGTGAACCAATTAGTGATCGAACGGACGCAGTGTCCTCCAGTCACTGCAATTCCTATGCAGTGTTCCCCTTGTCCCCTCAGAGGAGGTTAAGACAGGCTTCTCACCTCTCTGGGTATAAGGCTATGAGGATCATAGCAGTATGCTTCGGTGTTCAGGTACACGTTTGGACCCTCCCTGTGAGTGGACTACCAGCATCTCTGCAGGGGCAGCCGCCTTCAATTGGTCCCGGCTATCAGATGGTGCTTTTAGTCGAGGAATTGAGGTTATCATAGCGTGAGCTTACGTCAAAATTCAACGACCTCTCACTCAACTGTTCGCATTGGTCAGCACATGAGTTGATGCCAGGATATCTGAATGGCCATTCCCTCGGGAACACCGATCTTTGACTCGCCTGATAGTCCTGTTCAGGGCCCTGAGCTTTGCACCCACCAGTGCAATGGAGTTAGTGCCACAGTGCAGCAGATCTCACCCCCACGGCAGGAACACAGCACGAGTTTGCCCACTCTCTTTTGGTTGATCATCATGTGCTCCCCAAGCAGATGTATTGTCAAGGCCTTGACCACCATGGAAACCTCCATTCAGAGTGCATCAGCTCTCAATGCTTCAGAAAATGCAATCAGACATCCACCTTTTTACTGCTGTTCTTCGAAATACTGAATCCCAAAATGAGACTCGGAAACTCTTTCTCGCTGTCCCGACGAACATCCCTGTAAATGCTCTCCCCCTCCAGGAGGAACTGAAAAGAGAAACTTCCGCTGCTGATATCCCCTCCTGAAACCTGGTGCTTTGCACATCACGCAGTGTTCCTCAATCTATGTCCACCTTTGCGCCAACCGGAGCGTGAGATTCTGAGCTTTACCTATTGAGTGTGATGGTGATGATGCTGCTTCAACACATCTACCTTCTCCACGTGTACGAGTCCTGAATCATCTCCGGGTGGTGGGACTGCAGCTACGCAATCTGTGGGAAAACTACAAGACAAGAATTTGATGAGGCTCTTCAGAGCATCCTCTTTCTTAGTCACCTTCTTTCATATCTATCCCCGACCTCGGTTGCTGCCTTTTACTGTCTCTGCGGAGAGACACTATCATACCTTTTCGTAACACTTTACCCTTCTGACCGCAGCTGCCGATCCCAAATCTCAGGATATATCTGCGGGTGTCTTCATCTCTCAGGAATAATGATTGAGAAGTATGTTGAAGCTTATGTGTGCCAGCTTGTGATTTTGCATGCGCGTTTGTCTCTGTTGGGAAGGGGGATCGCGTGATGTGGCGTGGGTGTGTGTGTGTGTGTGTGCATGCCTGGGGGGGGTTTGTGGTGTTGTGTGTGTTTGTGTGGATGTGTGTGTTGTGTTTGTGTGGTGTGTACATGTGAGTATCTGAGCCCATGTTTGTTCTGTAATTATTCATGGGTGTGTGAGTGTATGTGTACTCGTGCAGGCTTGTGTTAATTGTGTGCATTTGCCTGCGTCTGCATGTATGTGTGTGTGCAAGTGCGCACACTTGTGTGAACGTGTATGTTTGTGTCCGTATGTGTGAGTGACTGTGTATTTGTATGTGTGTTTCTGTCATTGTTGATGAATTTGTGTGTGCATTGGAGTGTGTTTTCCATGGCTTCAGTGCGTGTGTGTGTGTTTGTGTATGCATGTGTGTGTGTCTTTGAGAATGTGTATGTTTAGTGTGCATATTTGTACGCATGTGTGCTTGTGCATGTGTGTGTGTGCGTTTGTATATGTGAGAAGTTGTGTATGTGTACACCTAAGTGTGCATTTCTGTGTGTGTGTTTGTGTGCAAGTGAGGGTGGGTGACAGCTTGTTTGGATGTGCTTGTGCGTGTTTGATTACATCCGTTGAGTGAGTGCGTCTGTTCGTGCGCCTGTGCATGTCCGTGTGTGCGTTTGTGTTTTTCTGCCTATGTCTTTATTTGTGTGTTTTTTTTTACGTGTATGTGCTTGCGCTTCTTTGTGTGTGTCTGTGGTTGTTCCTTTATGGTTATAAGCATATTTGTACGTGTCTAAATCTATATACCTCCATGACTTTGCGTCAGTTTGTGTGTATGTGTTTGTGTTTGCCTGTGTGTGACAGAGTTTGTGTACGTGTGCGCGTTTGAGTGTGTGGGCATGCGTTTATTATTGTTTCTCTGTGTATGTGTGTTTGTGTATTTCACCCTCTGCCTTTGTGTGTGTGTGTGTGTGCCTTTCTCTGTGTGTGCAAGTATGCGTTTCTGTCTGTGCGTTTCTCCGTGTTTCGGTGTGTGTATGCCTATTTCTGTCTGTTCCTTTCTGTGTAAGCGCGTTTCTGTGTATGTGTTTCTGTATGTGCGTTTCTCTTTGTTTCTGTGTGCATTTGTGTGTGTGCGTTTTCCTTTATGTGCCTTTCTCCGCGTGTGTCTTTCTATTTGTGTGTGTGTGTGCGTTTATGTTTGTTTCAGTGTGTATGTGTGTTTGTGTATTTCAGCCTGTGACTTTGTCTCTGTGTGTGTGCGTTTCTCTGTGTGCGCACGTATGTGTTTCTGTCTGTGTGTTTCTCTATGTTTCGGTGTGTGTGCACCTATTTCTGTCTGTTCCTTTCTGTGTAAGCGTGTTTCTGTGTATGTGTTTCTGTATGTGTGTTTCTCTTGGTTTATGTGTGTATTTGTCTGTGTGCCTTTTCCTGTATGTGCCTTTCTCCGTGTGTCTCTTTCTAGGTGTGTGTGCGTGTGTGTGTGTGCGTAATTGTTTGTGAGCGTGTGTGCGTGTCGTCCCACTCTAGGGGAGGAGCTAACTTTCTTGCCTCTCCTTTGGGATCAGAGCCAGTTTTATGAGTCACTGGTGCAAGTGTCAACTTGGATTCCCCCGTAACTCCTTGCTTCTGCAATCAGCCCGAGTTCGACGTTCTGTCACCCTTCTAACTGTCACCTCACAATCCCGAGGAACTTGTTGGTAGAATGGAGGAGAGGTCGGAACTTGTTCACAACCGGAATGATAATGTGATGACAATGGAAATCTGAAACCATGGTCAGAGGACAAGGAGAGAGTTTATGATTAAAAACACGTTCGATAACTGACGGTCCATAATGGGCTTTATTTAAGCAGTCTATAACTGACATTATGTGCCATCAAGAAACGGGTAGAGAGCCCTTAAGGCCTGCAAAGTTTTCAACCACCTCCTGAAGAACGGTAGAAAAGTGACATTTTTTCTGTACTACCATTTTACTAATCTAAGTTCATATTTCATTTCTAGAAATAAATTTAAAAATCAAATATGTGTGTATGTGCAATCACGGAGTAATTGGTAAAGTTTTGCACCTCTTTTTTTGTAATAAAGAAATATTTATCCTTTCATTTGATTTTTAAAATTATAAGAAAGTATGTTTTGTGATTCTTCTTATAAAAGGCTGCACGGGATGGGTTAAACCCTCCCTTCCAGGCATACATCTGGTTGCAGGCAATAAAAAAAAGATGGGAAATTGATCATTTATACCACAAACCTTTGCTGTCCGGAACACAAATATTACATATGGTTCAATGAACCTCACATACCCTTCACTCATGACTTCATCTATACCTTCACAGGATCACAGAAGCACAGTGAAGAAAAGGCCATTCGGCCCATCTAGTCTGCACCGACGCGTGGAAAGCACTTGACCTACCTCCCTAATCCCATTTACCAGCACTTAGCCCTTGGAATTGAATGTTAAGACGTGTCAAGTGCTCATCCAGGCACTTCTTAAAGGATGTAAGGCAACTCGCCTCCAATCTCCCTCCCAGGCAGTGCATTCCACACCGTCGCCACCAGTTGGTTAAATAAATTTCGTTACATCCTCCCTAACCTTCCTGCCCCTCTCCTTGAACTTGTGCCCCTTGTGGCAGACCCTTCAACTAAGGGGAACTGCGGCTCCCTATCCACCATGTCCATGCCGCTCATAAGTTTGTACACCTTGATTAGGTCGGCCCTCAGGCTTCTCTGCTCCAACAAAAACTTCCCAAGTCTATCCAGCCTCTCTTCATAATTAAATGTTTCATCCTAGGCAACATTCCGGTGAATCTCCTCTGCAATCAGTCCAGTGTAATTGCATACTTCCTATAGTGTGGAGACCAGAACTGCACACAGTTCTCCAGCTGTGGCCTCACTAAGGTTCTATGCAACTCCTACATGACCTCCCCACTTTTGTAGTCTATGCTTCGATTGATAGGCAAATATCCCATATGACTTTTTCAGCACCCCACTAACGTGTCCCTCCGCCTTCAGAGGTCTATGGACACACAAGACAAGGTCCCTTTCTTCTTCAGACCTTCCTAATACCATGCCGTTCATTGAAAACTTTCTTGTCAAATTAGTCCTTCCAAAGTGTATCACCTCACACTTTTCAGGGTTAAATTACAACTGTCACTTATCTGCTCATTTCACCATCCCGTCGATATCTTCCCATAGAACAATACTCTCAACCTCACTGTTAAGCATGCAACCAATCCTTGTGTCATCCGCAAACGCACTAGTCCTACCACACAAATAGTCATTTATGTCAGTTATATAAGTGAGAAATAATAGGGGACCGAACACAGCTCCCTGTGGTACGCCATTGGACACAGGCTTCCAGTCACTAAAGCATACTTCTGTCATCAACCTCTACCTCCGACAACTAAGCCAATTTTGAATCGGCCTTAACAAATTACCCTGTATCCCATGTGCATTTGCCTTCTTTATAAATCTCCCATGTGGGACCCTGTCAAAGGCTTTGCTGAAATCCATATAAACTACATCACCTGCACTACCATCATCCACACACCTGTTCGGTTCCTCAGAAAATTCAAACAAATTTGTTAGGCATGACATCCCTCTGACAAAGCCATGCTGACTATCCCGGATCAAACCTTGCCTCTCCTAGAGACGATAGATACAGTCCTTCAGAACTTGCTCTAATATGTTCCCTGCCACTGACATTAGACTCACTGACCTATCGTTCCCTGGCTTATCTCTACAACAGTTCTTAAATATAGAAGCGACATTATTTGTTATCGAGTCCTCTGGCGCCTCCCCCGTAGCCAGAGAGTAATTAAAAAATTGGGTCAGAGCCACTGCGATGTGCTCCCTTTCCTCCCTCAGCAATCTGGGGCACAAATCTTTCAGACCTTGTGATGTGTCCATTTTTAAGACTGCCAACAGCTCTAATACCTTGTCTCTCCCTATATCAATTTGCTTAAGATCCTAGCAGTCTCTCTCACCGTGTTTGATACCTTTATCCTAATTCTCTTTGGTGAAGAAGGACGTGAGGTATTCATTCAACACTGAAGCAATGTCCTCTGGCTCCACCCTTAAATTGTCCCCTTGGTCCGTTATGGGCCATACTCTTTCCCAGGATATCATCTTCCCATTGATACTCTTATAGAATATCTTTTGATTTTCCGTAATTTTAACAGCCAGAGCTTTCTCATACCCCCTTTTTGCTCTCCTAATTGCTTTGTTAATTTCCACCCTGCACTCTCTGTATTCTACTGATACCTCAGCTGATTTGTTTCCCTTGTACCTTCCAAAAGTCTCTATTTTCCTTCTCACCATAAACTGAATATCTCGGGTCATCTATAGTTTTCTGGGATTATTAGTCCTTCCTATGACCCTAGAGGGAACATGTTGAGCCCAAACCCTCCCCAATCCGTTCTGAATTCCCCTCACTGTTCCCCTGTGGATTTACCCACAATTAACTGTTCCCAGTCTGCCTTGGCCAGATCCTGCCTTATTTCACTAAAATCCAGTCTCCTCCAATCCAAAACATTTTTTTTTTTTGCAACTTGTCGATTTCTTTGTCCATAACTGATTTAAACTGTCGAATGGTTTGGAGGCTATCGCTAAAATGGTCGCCCACCACCACCTCAGCCACCTGTCCTGCTTCATTCCGCAGAATTAGGTCCAGAAATGCACAGTCACTTGATGGACCCTCTAATTATTGACCTAAAAAGTTCTCCTGTACACATTTCAAAAAATCTACTCCATCCAAGTACTTAACCCTATGTCTAGCCCAATTAATGTTTGGAATGATGAACTTCTGCATGCTCCCTTTATCTTGTCGGTCCCAAGTAAAATTTGGGCCCTCTATTTCGTTTGAGCACCCCGTCCCACCTCTCTCCCCTGTTTCCTCATTTACAATGTTTGTTATTACAAATTTGCTTACTTGCAATGTATCAAAAATATTATCCTATCTTCCTTCAGTTCCAGTTAATTGAATAAATAACTGCATGCAACCCTGCATTTGAAAATGTCAACTAATTTTCAATCGCATTGCTTATTTCCCTTCCTTCGAATGAACTTAATCACAATTGTAAAACTGAAGTGCAAAAGCTGTTGTTTGACCAAACGTACCTACTGCTCGTTCCCTTGGACTTGATATTCAGACACATTCCCATTCTTTTTGATCAACAGTTTAGTTTCCTGGAGTATACCCGTATGTTAAACCCGTTCCACCCTGCCTTTTGCAGCCACAAATTTCTCTTTCTGGGCCACCGTCAATTTCGCCTTTAGTCGATTTTTGTCCATCTGTTGCTCGAAGTTGAAGACTAAATATTGCAGTGAGAAAATGGCGGCTGTGGCTATGTGATCAGTAACTGTTCTGAGCTGTTTAAAGAACATTTCCTAGTATTTTATGTTAACAGGTCGGTATTCGCTGATGAATAGCCACTGATTTCCTTAGGTAACATTGGATTTTCAGCTCTGTCCGGAACGGTGAGAAGAAATGTGTTCCTCCATTACCTTCTTACCCGGTATATCCCATTTGTTCTGCTTCTGCTGTCCAGTGTTCACACCGTCAGATACATTTTAGTCACCATCAGAGCCCAGAGGAGCCTCTGGGCTCACAGCAGTAGGGAGGGTCGCAGAGATCCAGAGAAGGAGAGATGAAGGAAATCCAACATTTTACTATTTGTGATATACTTCAATTTCATCCTGTTGTGATTATTGTTCATTATGTATTGAATATGGG